>NC_044043.1:99324348-100040086 GCF_901765095.1 Microcaecilia unicolor | reverse complement strand
TCTATGAGGTCAGTCATATATCCCAGGGCTTCGCCATAGATGATTTTGTGGACCAGGTTGTAGATTTTGAAAGTAATACATTCTTTGATTGGGAGCCAATACAGTTTTTCTCGAAGGGGTTTGGTGATTTTGAATCGCGATTTTCCAAATAAAGCCTGACTGCTTTATCATTTTCATCGCCCTTCTCTGAACCTTTTCTAATTCTGTTATATCTTTTTTGAGATGTAGTGACCAGAATTGAACACAATATTCGAGGTGCTGTCGCACCATGGATGGATACAAAGGCATTATAACATTCTCAGTTTGTTTTCCATTCTTTTCCTAATAATTCCTAACACTCTATTTGCTTTCTTAGCACACTGAGCAAAGGGTTTCAACGTATCAACGATGATACCTAGATCCCTTTTCCTGGGCGGTGACTCCTAATGTGGAACCTCGCATCACGTAACTATAGTTCAGGTTCCTCTTTTCCACATGCATCACTTTGCACTTACTCACATTAAACATCAACTGCCATTTAGACGCCTAGTCTCCCAGTCTCGTAAGGTCTTCTTGTAATTTTTCACAATCCTCCCGCGATTTAACGACTTTGAATAACTTTGTGTCATCAGCAAATTTAATTACCTCACTATTATTCCCATCTCTAGATCATTAGATATTTATAACATATGTTAAAAAGCAGTGGTCCCAGCACAGACCCCTGGGGAACCCCACTAACTACCCTTCTCCATTGAGAATACTGACCATTTAACCCTACTCTCTGTTTTCTATCTTTTAACCAGTTTTTAATCCACAATAGGACAATACCTCCATTAATATTTATTTTAATATGCTGTGCGCTGGTGTCCTATGCAGGGCCGGTCTTAGCAAGTACGGGGCCCTATGCAGACCAATTTGGTGGGGCCCCATCTTAGCCCTGCCCCACCTAGCTCCGCCCCCACCCTAGCTCCACCCCATTGATAAGATTATTCCATTTTTAGAAAATGTTTTTATTTATAAAATTTCAAATAAAGACAAATGAAGCTAAACTTGTACAAAAAAATGATTGAAATAATAAGCACAATGCTATCATGAAACCTCCCCTCCCCAGAAATTATTCAGTTCAAGTCCACTACAATTAGTAGTTCCAATTCTCATAACAAAGGAGAATAAAGGAAAATATTAAGAAAAGATCCAGTACTTTCAAATTCGGGAGCTGATGGCGGGCTCAGCGGGCCCAAGCTGGGGGTGGGCGCCGCGCCGGTGGTGGTGGAGCGGAGCGGCCGAGCCGCAGGAATGGGGATCATCTCAGGCAACTAAGGCGAGCAGTGGCGGAGGTCGGAGTGGAGGCACGAGCGAGGCAGAGTTGAGGCGCTCCGTGCGGGGCCCTATGCGGTCACCTTGGTCGCCTCTGCCTAAGACCGGCCCTGGTCCTATGAATGGATTTGCTTGTGCAAAATACTTCTCTGCATTGTGCACCCATAAAATTGCATGCCGGAGTAATGATAATCCCGTGCCCACGTCTGTGCAAGGTTTCTGCGTCGGCCCCTCTGACTTTCTCATAGTGCCGCAGACCTGTGGGTTTCCTGCACTGAGTCAGGAAGGTCACGTGTGCTTGTAATGTTGGGGTGGCGACTGTGTCTGTCTACATGATGTATGTGTTATCTATGTGGGAGGAGGAAGAAAATAACTGGGAGACAATGACCTGATCCTACAGATGAGGCACAAATGAAACAGCATGAGAAAGACTCTGATCCCATGGAAGCAGTAACATGGGATCACCATGACCTCATCCGCAGTCGTGTTCACATGTAACAAGCCCTGCAAAGGACAGGCAAAAAAGGATCCAGACACATAATGAAGTCTTGTGCAAAATATCCAGTTTGTTCTCTGTGATCAAGGAAATACCCCTATGCAAAAGCCATTAACCCAGGGAAATACCTGCACCAAGATCCCTGGGGCCCCTGCACTAACAGAAGGAGCCTGAGTTGAACTGCTACAATAATTTAAGCTGGAACATTGTAAACTGAACATGGATTCCTGTTTAATGCTGATTCATTCTTGGAAATATGTTATCAGATGAATTTGTTTGACAGAAAGTCACAGGTAGAGCTTCTGTCCTGAGTTAGGACATCATCCCCAAACCTTAATCACATTATATGGCCCTGGTGCAGCGCATCAGCTACTTTTTCAGGAAGTGTTATGTACAATTCGTTTCTGTGGAACTGGAGTTGCAGTCGCTCTTAGACCATCTCTGGCCAGTCGCCTGCAACTGATGTGATGTCACACAGTCTCTCGCGGTGTTTGATGACATCACAAAGGTTCCCTGACTATTCTGTCTGAAGATTCAGCCACTGATATGATGTCACACAGTCTCTCGCGGTGTTTGATGACATCACAAAGGTTCCCTGGCGAATGTCATATCTGAAGATTCAGCCACTGATGTGATGTCACACAGTCTCTCGCGTGTTTGATGACATCACAAAGGTTCCCTGACTATTCTGTCTGAAGATTCAGCCACTGATGTGATGTCACACAGTCTCTTGTGTTTTGATGACATCACAACGGTTCCCTGGTGATGTCACATCTGAAGATTCAGCCACTGATGTGATGTCACACAGTCTTGCACGGTTGATGACATCACAAAGGTTCCCTGACTATTCTGTGCTGAAGATTAAGCCCGATGTGATGTCACACAGTCTCGTCGCGGTGTTTGATGACATCACAAAGGTTCCCTGGCGAATGTCATATCTGAAGATTCAGCCACTGATGTGAAGTCACACAGTCTCTCGCAGTGTTTGATGACATCACAAAGGTTCCCTGGTGAGTTCTGTCACATCTGAAGATTCAGCCACTGATGTGATGTCACACACTCGTGCCGGAGATTGATGACATCACAAAGGTTCCCTGACTATTCTGTCTGAAGATTCAGCCACTGATGTGATGTCACACAGTCTCTTGTGGTGTTTGATGACATCACAAAGTTCCCTGGCGAATGTCATATCTGAAGATTAAGCCACGGATGTGATGTCACACAGTCTCTCGCGGTGTTTGATGACATCACAAAGGTTCCCTGGTGATTCTGTCAATCTGAAGATCAGTCCCACTGATGTGATCACACACTCTTGCACGGAGATTGATGACATCACAAAGGTTCCCTGACTATTCTGTCTGAAGATTCAGCCACTGATGTGATGTCACACAGTCTCTTGTGGTGTTTGATGACATCACAAAGGTTCCCTGGCGAATGTCATATCTGAAGATTAAGCCACTGATGTGATGTCACACAGTCTCTCGTGGTGTTTGATGACATCACAAAGGTTCCCTGGCGAATGTCATATCTGAAGATTCAGCCACTGATGTGATCACACAGTCTCTCACGGTGTTTGATGACATCACAAAGGTTCCCTGGTGATTCTGTCACATCTGAAGATTCAGCCACTGATGTGATGTCACACACTCTTGCACGGGGATTGATGACATCACAAAGGTTCCCTGACTATTCTGTCTGAAGATTCAGCCACTGCAAAAGAGGCCTCTTTTTTGCTGAAAATGGATGTGTCCATTTTGGGCCCGAGACCTTACCGCCACCCACTGACTTAGCGGTAAGGCCTCCCGTGTTAACCGGGCAGTAATCGTCAGCGCGCATACACTGCTGATTACTGCCCAGTTAGCACCATGCGGTAGAAAATAGAAATACTTTTTTGCCACGTATTTTGGGAGCACATAGAAATTAGAATTACCACCAGGAGCTCACAGTAGCTGGGCAGTAGCTCTAATTTGATGCACATTGTATGCATGTAGGCGCCTACGCATCTTAGGCGTCATGAAAAAAATGTTGTCATTTAGGAGATTTGTGTGTTCCTCAGGCTTCCCAGATCTTGCAGCCAATGACGTAAGATACATTTTTTCCTCCTATTATATATTATTATTTATTTATAACATTTATACCCCACATTTTCCCACCCGTTGGCAGGCTCAATGTGGCTAACATCAGTCCGTAAAGGCAATCGCCAATCCGGTAAACAAACAGACAAAGTATAGTAAGGTGAATAGGAAAGATAGTAATTATAAGGGACAAGGGAAAAGAGGGGAAGGGTAATAGAGTCCATGAGGTCCATAAATTAGTTATATTCCAGGAATTATGGGTTTAAGACGGGTCCATTATGGTAAGCCTTTCCAAATAAGCTGGTCTTAAGAGATTTCCTGAAGCTCAGATGATCATGAATGATTTTCACAGATCTAGGTAATGCATTCCATAGTTGAGTGCTGCACCCTACGCCTGGAATAAACTTCCTGAGCCCCTACGTCTTGCCCCATCCTTGGCCACCTTTAAATCTAGACTGAAAGCCCACCTCTTTAACATTGCTTTTGACTCGTAACCACTTGTAACCACTCGCCTCCACCTACCCTCCTCTCTTCCTTCCCGTTCACATTAATTGATTTGATTTGCTTACTTTATTATTTTTGTCTATTAGATTGTAAGCTCCTTGAGCAGGGACTGTCTTTCTTCTATGTTTGTGCAGCGCTGCGTATGCTTTGTAGCACTATAGAAATGCTAAATAGTAGTAGTAGTAGTAGTAATTTATATTTGAGACCATTACAGGTAGGATGATGTAGGTTTATATATGAACGAGGTGATCTGCAAGAATTCCTAGATGGCAAATTGATAAGGGTATCCATGTAACCTGGGGCTTCACCACAAAGAATTTTATGGATCAGGGTGCAAATTTTAAAAGTAATTCGTTCCTTTACTGGAAGCCAGTGTAGTTTTTCACGAAGGGGTCTAGAACTGTCGAATTTTGATTTTCCATAGATTAATCTGGCTGCTGTATTCTGTATGCTTTACTAAGGAACAACCGGGGATCTCTCTACCTTGAGTTCCAGAAGCTTCCGGTGCCATGTAAAATGTTAAAAACAAAGGACATTTCTGGGTTTCAAAAGGAGTTTGATTCGAGGAACCGGTCTGGAATGAAGCAAGAGCTTCCTCACCAGTTTGCCCAGGGCCGGTCATAGCAAGTGCGGGGCCCTGTGCAGACCAATTTGAAGGGGCCCCATCCTAGCCCCGCCCCACCCTAGCTGCACCCCTCCGAGCTGCAGGGCCCCCCTCCCTCTGAGCTCCAGGGCTGGCCACCCCTCCCTCTGAGCTCCCTCCGAGCTGCAGGACCGCCCCCTCCCTCCCTCTGAGCTCCAAGGCCCCCCTCCCTTCCAAGGCTTCCCTCCGAATTTTAAAAATCATCTTACCTCGTCGAGTTACAGCGGCAGGCAGCAGCAGTGAAAAGCGTGCTAGCTCGGCACTTCAGGAGCCTTCCTTTCTCTCTCTCAGCTCTGGTCCAGACTCCCGTCCTCATTTCCTGTTTCCGCAAGGGCGGAAGGGTGGGATCAGAGCTGAGAGAGGGAAGGGAAGGCTCCTGAAGCGCCGAGCAGCTCGCACGCTTTTCACTGCTGCCGCCTGCCGCCATAACCCCAACGAGGTAACTTAGATGACTTTTAAAATTCAGACAGAGGGGGCTGAAACTCAGGCGGTTGGGGCGGAGTTCAGGCATGCCACGTGGGGCCCCCTTGAGCACGAGGCCCTATGTGGTCACCTCGCCCTAAGACTGGCCCTGAGTTCGCCTACTTGTGGCTCCAGAATCAAGTCTGAGTCCAAACTCACTCTCAGGATCTTAGATTCAAAACAAACAGGGACAGAAACACCTGCCTGGATCTGATGTTTACAAGGTGGCTCAGAAGTTTTACCTCCCACGTACAAAATATTCATCATCTCTGGATTTATTTTTAAACCGTCCTCCTGCATCCAGCACTGAATACACTTGAAAGATGAAAACATTACGTATGTTGTAGAATGGACTGGAGAGGAAAAATCCAGAGACAGCCATCTGGACAATGTCGCTGAACATCTTCAGCGACTGCCTTTGCATGATCCCAACGGTGTCGGGAAGGTCTGGTGGCACCTGGATAATTCTACCCAGATGTGTCTGGGGACAGTCCAGCACTGACTATCCAGTTATGAATTTAAACGTTTGAAGTAAAGACCGGCTGCAGTGTTTAAATATTGGGGAGTTGTTCCATCCCAGTCATTTTGGCCACCGTTTTCTGTATATTTTCTTAAGTACATAAATATTGCCATACTGGGAAAGACCAAAGGTCCATCAAGCCCAGCATCCTGTTTCCAACAGTGGCCAATCCAGATCACAAATACCTGGCAAGATCCCGAAAAAGTACAAAACATTTTATACTGCTTATCCCAGAAATAGTGGATTTTCCCCAAGTCCATTTAATAACGGTCTATGGACGTTTCCTTTAGGAAGCCGTCCAAACCTTTTTTAAACTCCGCTAAGCTAACCGCATTTACCACATTCTTATTCTGCTATACTTTTTTGGAGGATGCTGATAAAATTGAGGGCACTTTTGGGATAGGTGGGGAAAGCTGAGTTCATCATGAACAAGGAGGTATCAGTGGCTTTCAGGGATTCAGGCTCCTGAGGCAGAAATCCCATAAGCATATGCCATAGCAGTTGGCTTAAATGGAAAAATGGTGAATTTTGCCCTGATACAGTCTCAGACAGGAGATCCCGGATTTCCGACAATCCCATCCTGAAGTTTAAAGGCGCTAATTCTATACAGGATTTCTCACATGTAAAAGGCTTCTTGTGTAATTAACCCATGTGTTACATAGTAAATTCCTTGCAGCGACCATAATGTGAATGCTTTTATGTGACCCATGGGTGGTGTGGTTTGAATAGAGCATGGGCGGAGCCATAAATTACACACATAGGTTATAAAACACACACCTGCACACATACTTCAGCCACATATGTTCACACCTGCTCCTGAGCAGGCTCTGAATTAAGCGGCTGCATTGTGGCCATGGTTGTTGCAGCAGGTTTCATGAAGCTCCATTATAAAGACTGGTCAGGAGGGCCTCACTAAGAGAGGTTTCCGTCCTGTCTGAATATCAATCTTACCGGAATGCTGGAGCTTCTTCCTGGTCAGAGTGAGGCCTTAAACAGAGAAAATGCTGTGGTCCAGGACACAGAAGGGGAGAGCACAGGCCTGACACAGTCCCTCCCCAGCATTGACACTGCTTCTCTTTCCCATTAGTAGTTTTGAACTAGAGGGAGTTGTAATACAGCAAGGAAGTTGCAGTTGGCTTTAGACAAGGGGACCAGGAGAGCCCCCCCCAGAGCTCAAATCCAGGAAACCACAAAACAAGGTCCTCTAAAATGAGAATGCAACCCAACTTCAAAGCGTAAAGACAGAAGGAAGCACCAAGGGACTCGCTGATGAGATCGACTTCAGCAATTCCGAGGTAAAGAGATATTTGTGTATCCTGAAGCCAGTAGAGGAGAATTTACCTCCGCAAACCCACAACTCCTCATACCTGAAGGTGATGCACTGACGCAGGGTCTACTTCCTGCAAGGCAACTATTAGAGCAAAAGGGGCCCCCAGTGCTTAAGAGGTCCTTTTACTAAGCCGCGGTAAAAAGTGGCCTGTGGTTGTGTGTTTTTGGCACACGCTGGGCCATGTTTTTACCGTGGCTGGGGAAAAAGGGCTTTTCAAAATGGGGGCAGTACATAAGTACGTAAGTCAGTGGCGTTCCTAGAGGGGCTGACACCCGGGGCGGATCGCTGATGTGCCCCGCCCCTCGGTGCACGCCGCTGGGGGGGGGTGCCGCGCGCTGGTCAGCTTCGTTCGTTTCCATTCTCCCTCTGCCCCGGAACAGTGGAACAGATAGATGCGGAGTGTCTGTTTACGCTTTCCAAAAATACTAGGACAAGGGGGCATGCGATGAGCTGGAGTGCAGTAAGTTTAAAACAAATAAGAGAAAATTCGGCTCTGGAATTCGTTGCCGGAGAATGTGGTTAAGGCGGTTAGCTTAGCAGAGTTTAAGAAAGGTTTGGACGGCTTCCTGAAGGAAAAGGCTATAGAATGTTATTAAATGGACATAGGGAAAAATCCACTATTCCTGGGACAAGCAGTACAAAATGCTTTGCTCCGTGGATCTTGTCGGGTGATTGTGACCTGGATTGGCCACTGTCGGAGACAGGGTGCTGGGCTAGATGGACCTTTGGTCTGTCTCAGTGTGGCGATGCTTATGTCTTATTCAAATCAGAGGAGGAGGCTTGATTTGGGAGGTACCTGCCAGGGATATAAAACCCTGTGCACTGTTCAGTTCCTGTCTTTGGCTTCTTGCCTTCCTGACCAAAGAAGAGAGCCATCCAGCCTACAGACCCTACCATCCATGCACATTCAAGTATAGGAATTAGAAATACTTGGCTCCCCTAGTCAGGACAATTTCTAAGGAGAAGCCTAAGAGCATTTTCTGTGAAAGCAACAACTTAAGCTCGGTGTTGTGAATGGAACAATGGGAACAAGGAATATGCTGTACTCTGTAGAGGGAAAGCTTGGCTTAGTTGGATATTTCCAGCAAGGTAACCAGGACCACCTGTCATCTGTACCGGTTCCTGGAACATCTCAAGAGGCTGAGGAAGAAACTATTAAACCACTTACAGCTACAAATCTCCTGGGACTATTACACACCCCACCAGGACCATCTAAAGCACTGCTTAGAAGCCTCAGAATCCTTGAGTTCCCCCCCCCCCCCCCCCAAGACTCTCCAGCCAACCCTGGGACTCACATAGTGGATCAAGGCAGAAGTGATCACCTTCCCTCCTACCTGGTCTGGCTCTGGATGTCAAAATGGCAATGTCAATGTAAATTCAAACCAGGACTGGCCAAAAAAGTCTCCCTCCTGGAACTGGGTAACTTAGCTGACATCCGTTTGTTTTCCCTATATCTTTTATGCCCTGCCCTTACCATTGCCCTCTGAATCTGTTCTGGGCATGCTACATCCTCTCAAAGTCCTGGCTACTTCTGCAAGTATTGACCACTCTCGTAGTAAAGAAATATTTCTTCTGAGGCGTTATCTCTTCAACTTCATGTCATGACTTCTTGCCTTAAATTATATTTTTTCTATGAATGAAACATTTTTAGCTTAGAACAAATGATCTTTGAAGTGCTTCCCTCCAGCTAATGATGTTTCTTGGCTGAGTTCCTCCCGAGTGGAAGCTCAGCTGCCAGCCTTGTGCATTTCTTTGCAAATCCTAAAAGTTTATAGGGCTAAAACCAAGATTGACTTAGCCTGTCTGTTTATGACAGAAAGTTTGCTGGCCACAGATCAGCTTCACCTCTTTTGTCACCACTGTCCTTGAAAGACATCACACTTTGAAAATGTCACTCCCCCCCCCCCCCCCAGATCTAGACAGAAAAGAGCATTTGGTAGGGTCAGCCAGTGTGTCCATCTGTGCACTGTGGCCATTAGCTGTAAAATGAAATAAATTTATTTTATTTTTATTACATTTACCCTGTGCTTTCCCACTCATGGCAGGTTCAATGCAGCTTACATATTATATACAGGTACTTATTTGTACCTGGGGCAATGGAGGGTTAAAGTGACTTGCCCAGAGTCACAAGGAGCTGCCTGTGCCTGCAGTGGGAATCGAACCCAGTTCCCCAGGACCAAAGTCCACCACTCTAACCACTAGGCCACTCCTCACCTCTGCATAGGCAGTGCTGGACCCATTTTCCAGAGGTTCTGATCTACTGCGTAGGAGGCTGATCTCTGAAGCTTCAGCCACCTGTTTTGGGAAGACCTCAGAGCTCAACAAGTGTGATGTTTAAGGGTAGCATTAAACCTAACATCCAGATCCCACATCCAGACAGATTCCCTGCACTTCCAGGCAACCACAGAGATGGATGATATCAACCCAACCAGCTGAAAGGCTTTTTCTGTTCTCTTCCCAGAGAAGCAGAAACAGCTGATGGGGAGGGCAGAGAGGGGTGGTACAGGGCAGGCAGGAGCCATGCCTTGATCAGTTCCTCTTTCTCTCTGCCCCCCCCTCCCTCATATGTTCAGTACAGCCCCCCTCTCTCTCCCTCTGCTTCTTCTAGCTGCTGGCAGAGCCATAGCAAGGCATTCACGCCCTCCCCCTACCCGAGTCCCCAGCCCTCAAAGTTTAGCAGGATCCAGAGAAAGACAAAACACCAGGGATTCTTCCAGCTTCATTATTTCTAAATCGGTCTGGGCATCTGACAGCAGTGAGGCAGAATTTAATTCTTTTCTCTTTTTTCCGAAGCAGCAGCGGCTCAGTGTTTGCTTTCAGTGTGGCTGAGGAGGGGGAGATGAACCACTTCGCCTCCAAGAAGAGGAAGAGAAGCTGTTGCCTGGTGTCTCCGTAATGGGCTCCTGCATCTCCAGAGGTAGGTGAGGTGGTGGAGGGTGGGGATGGAATGATAGTGGTGGGTGGGGGTGGAGGAGAGAGAGCTCTGATTCAGATTTACTTTTACATGGAGAAATGAAGTGTGTTCGGGGTGGGGGGGGGGGGGGGGGGTTTGCACTGTTTTCCAGGCTTCAAGACTGACGTTCAAAACATCCATTTTAAAAGGGAAGAAGTGTGACCAGTTCACATTTGAAACCAGTAATTGAACTGGGATTGAACCGTCCCTTCTCAGCACTTGGCAGCTCTGGAGGGTGCATGTGGGATCTGTGAAAGCCTTGGGGGTCCCTGGGGCTGCTTTTGCATTTGTGGGTCTGCAGCTCTGGGGTTTAGAAATGATCAAAGGCCTAGGGTTGGGTCACCTCTCAACGTACCTGATGATTTAGAGGTGTTTTGTTTCCCCCCCCCCCGCGAAGAACCCTCCCCAGGTGTGACGTTACCCCCTTCAGGCTGAATGAAAACAGGCAGCGTGTCCCTCGCTCGCTGTGCAGCTTCTCCAGAAAGATTTCAGGCAAACTGTGTGATTTGTATTGTAGGGTGCTGGAAGCAGCAACACCTCATACTCGGACACATTTTAATATTTCGAGCTTTTCTGCAATTTAATCTATCCTGCTGATGACTAAAATTGCTCTGTAAAAATTATACCTTCACTGGCTGCTCAGTGACAGCAGCTCATTTGGCTGTACATAAAAATTTCAAATAAATAAACTGTTCAAACATTTTTCTGATCCTTTGAGTTTCAAACACAGTTAGAACCAGCCTCTAGTGGATACAATGCAAGGACCAGTTCTTTATTCACTTAATTTTATAAAGCTTCTTCCCTCCAACTCATCTTGCCATTACTGTGACAGCCTTTGGCCAGGGCTCTCTCCAGAAACTAATATGCAGGTGCATCGAGTCTGGCCTGTAGGTGTCACTCTTGTGCAATGGCAAAAACGCTCTTCCTCTCTCACCTTCTGCAGCATCTTCAACCTCGGCCTGCTCTGGAAGCAGAGTCTGGGCCCAGGGATTGATAGAAACAGAGAAAACCAAAGGCAGATAAAGAGCATATGGCCTATTCAGTCTGCTCATCCAAACCATCTACTCTTCCTATCGCTCCCTTAGAGATTCTAGGTACTTGTCCCAAGCTCTCTTTTCAGATACTGTTTTCATCTCCTCCACTTCCACCTGGAGGCTGTTCTATGAGTTCACCAGCTTTTCCGTGAAGAAATATTTTCTTAGGTTATTTCTGAGTCTATCCCCTTTCACCTTCATCCTATGCCCCCTCGTTCCAGAGCTTCCTCTCAATTGAAAGACTTACCTTTTATGCATTTATGTCACGTGACGTAGGTATTTAAATGTCTCTATTGTATCTCCCCTCTCCCACCTTTTTCCAAAGTACACATAATTGAGATCTTTGCCACAATATACTTTACGATGAAGTCACTGACCATTTTAGTAACTGTCCTCTGGACCAACTCCATCCTGTTTATATCTTTTTGAAGGTGCGTCTCCAGAATTGTACACGATATTCTAATTGAGGTCTCACCAGAGTCTTACACAGGGCATCATCACCTCCTTTTTCCTACTGGCCATTCCTCTCCCTAGCTTTCACTGTCGCCTACCTGTTTGGCCACCTTAAGATCATCACATAAATCACACCCGAGTCCCGCTCCTCTTTCATACACAGAAATGCTTCACCCGCTAAACTGCATTGCTTCCTCGAGTTTTCGTAGCCCAAATGCGTGACCCTGCATTTCTGGCATTAAATCTTAGATGCAAAATTCATGACCATTCTTCAAGTTTCACTAGGTCCCTTTTTCCGAACGGTAGCACTGCCACTGACAACCAGGGAAATAGGGAAGGGGTGTTGGCCAACCAAGCAGTCAAATCTCCAGACGTTGATGGTAGCAAAATGTATTGAGAAACCAGATACAATGGACTCGACACAGACCGTGTTTCGGCAATATACTTGCCTGCTTCAGAAGCCAAGTATCTGTTATGAAAGTCCAAATGCTTCAAGCATAATGGAAAAGAACAGGTGTTCGATAACTACTAGTTTCACAATCGTAAAGAGCCGAAATGTTCATACTTTCATGCACTTGGTTGGCCTACACCCCTTCCTTAATTCCTTGGTTGACTGTGTTTCTCTATAGGGAATCCTCTCTTGTTTTTGCAAGCGCTGCCACTGAGCCACCAAGAGAGCCCTAAATTCCATTTTTAAAGCCTGGGCTACTGCATAGTTAAAACGACATAGAAAGCTCAAGATGTATACTCCCTGTATATTTTATTATCAGAGAAGAAGCTATAAGCTGACGTCATTAAACACTGATTTTTCCTGGGTTTACGAAAACATGGATTGTAACCAATAAGCCTCTGCAGATGTGCACGGGAAGCCACAGGGCAGTCACGCGTCTAGTGAACAGCTGTGCACAGGAGCTGGTCTGGTGAGGATTTTAGTATTTCCCAAGCATACTGTTGGGAGGGAGTTATAGAGAGGATGAAATGAAAGGGCAGGATTAAGACCGGTGAGCCTGTCGTTGGTGCTGGACAAAAAACAAAATTACTGATCCTTTAGATAGACACAGCGTAATGGGAATGAGTCAGTGTGGGCTCAACAATGAGAAATGCTGCCTTGCCAATTTATTAGGTTTTTATACAAGGTGTGAACAAAATGGATAATAGGGAGCCAGTTGATAGGCTGTATTTGGATGTTCAGTAGGCGTTTGACAAAGTACCTTATGAGAGACTCTTCAGTAAATTAGAGAGTCTTTGGATAGGAGGCAGAACCTTTTGTGCTTGGAAGTTGTTTTTGATCAAGCCTGTGGCAGCCAGAATGATGGGAAATATTTCTGTATCCTTCTGCCATATGTTCTTGGTCTCAAACTTCATTTCTTGGTACTTGAGGATCTTCCCAGTATGACAATTCTTATGATCTTATGCACTTATGCACTGCTGTCTTTATCGTGGGCAGGGATAAGAAAGGAGGGTAGTACAGCTAGATAAGGGGAGGGGAGGTAGGTGACAGAGAGGAAGTACAGGAGGCGGAGAAAGGAGGTGGCCACCGGAAGCAGTATGGGGGGGGGGGAGTGATTGCAAAGGTGCAATCGCCATTTTTGCCTGCTGCGCCAACGGCTCACCCACCCCAGCCACCCTATGTCAGGGAGGTAGGGTCCGTCGCAGCATTAGGTGGTGGGTCCTACCCTGGTAGAGTTCACAGCAGTATGTCTCAGACCAAAGCAAGGTCAAATGTCAAGTGGCTGTGACTAAAGCAAGGTCAAATGCCAAATGGTTGTTGTCCCATGATAGCAGGGGTATGGATGATGTCTAAGGTTAAGATCAGTTGCCCCTCTTGTACGGAGGGTGGGCCAGTGCCAGAGTAACAAATCACCAACGGTGCTTACCTCAGACTTGCATGGAATGGGGAGGCTGAAAGCTTCAAAAGAGCGTCAATGGTTGCGAAGGGAACATGCTTTTACGACAATCCCCTGAGCAAAGTGTATAGTACATGCCCCAGGCACAGCAGAAAAGATACACTGTGATTAAGGCAAATAGAGGGATCTGACTGTGTGACTCAAAAGGCTAGGCCACTTTGCCCCAAAATGCTCTAGATTGATAATTGAGTTGTATATATCTGATTGCTTAGTACTGTAAGATGTAGACAGGAATGAAATTGTTTGATACTGTGATTGTCTTTACGTTATATAAGTTGGAGAACGCTGCGGGAGTAATAAATTCCACTCTTTCTCGGATGTTGATTTATGTTATGTATGGCTTGGGCATGAAAGGAGAGAACTAGGTGCCACCTGACCCCAGTTTGAGAATTATGGGTAGGGCTGCACTACCGTTTGCCAGTCCAGAATGATCAGACAGATGAAATATATTAATAGAAATGAGAAAAGCTGGCAATTTTGGCAAAAGTATAATAATGGGATTTTAATTACCCCAGTAATGACTGGTTAAATGCCACATCCAAATGGCAGATGAGATTCTACGTGATGCGTATTTTGGAAGAATAATCCAAATTATAGTTATTTAATGATACGTTCCTCCCTAGGAGTCAGCACCCAAGAAAAGATCTAGGTGTCATCATGGACAATACGCTGAAACCTTCTGCCCAGTATTCGGCGGCAGCCAAAAAAGCAAACAGAATGCTAGGAATTATTAGGAGAGGGATTGAAAATAAGACCAAGAATAATATAATGCCTCTGTATCGCTCCATGGTGCAACCCCACCTTGAGTATTGAGTTCAATTCTGGTTTTGTATCTTTAAAAATATATTGCCGAATTAGAAAAGGTTCAAAGAAGGGCGACTAAAAATGATTTAAGGGCTGGAACTCCTCTCATATGAGATAAGGCTTAACAGGTTAGGACTCTTCAGCTTGAAAAAGAGACGGCTGAGGTGTGATATGATTGAGCTCTACAAAATACTGAGAGGTGTAAAAGTGAATTGATTTTTTTACTCTTTCAAAAAGTACAAAGACCAGGGGACACTCAAGGAAGTTACATGATACTACTTTTAAAACGAACAGGAGGAAATATTTTTCACTCAATGAATATTTATTTATTTATTGGGATTTTTAGCCATACAGAAACACTCGCCCTTCCAAGCTTTGCCCCGGTCAAATTCTTTTGCAGCGTTGCATCATTATAATAGTGAAAAAAGAAGTACTGTGGTAGAACCAGAGGCAATGAAAATAGCACAACCCCAGAAACATCCCCCAACTAATGACAGAATTGTGAAAAGTAGAAACTTATTGCTGCTCGGAGACTCCATTATCAGAGGCGTTAACTTAGGAGCACAGTTCAGGGGTTCCAACCTAGTGAAATGTCTTCCAGGATCTTCAGCTACAAGATGTATAGACCAAATACGGAAAGTGATCCGAGAAGACAGCGAGGCTTCTAACGCTGATGTTGTAATTCACCTGGGGACAAATGACCTGGCCAACAATAGCAAGTTTACAGCACAGAGAGCATTCCAGAAGTTTGGTGAGGGACTGAAATCTTTGGTTCGGACTGTGGCTTTTTCTGAAGTAATTCCTATGTTGGGGAGGGGAGAGGAAAGACTACGCAAAACAGAGGAATTCAATAGTGGCTTGAGTCTTGGTGTAAAGAAGAAGGTTTTAGGCACATAGGCGCATGGGGTAATACGTGGAAAAATAACAGGCTGTACTGTAATGATGGGCTACATCTTTCTGGGATGGGAAAAAGGATCCTTGGGGAGAAATTCAGACAGTATGTTTCTAGACATTTAAACTAGAGGGTGGTGGCGGGGGCAGGTCCCTGGGGGACCTTGCCCCAGGCTCGGCCCAGTCTCTCGGTGGCCCTGGATCAGAGTTAGTGATGAGTTTAGACATATCCCAAGATTCCTGACCTGTGATTTTAGGGGGAGTTCATACTTCCAAAAGGTAATTTTGAAGTTGGATAATTGTCCACTTGTGGTTTGGTAACCCCACAAGGATCTCTATTTTGTTTGGGTTCAGGCAAAGTTGTTGTTGTCGCCCATTCCAGAAGTTGTGTTTAGGGCAGGCAGTCAGGTTAACTGCATAGCTGTGGGTAGATCTGGTTCAATGGTTATGAGTAGTTGCACATCATCAGCATAGATTTAGAACTTTGTATCTATTGACCGAAGCAGCTCAGCCAGAGGCTTGAGGTAGATATCAAATAAAATGGGAGGTAGTATGGATCCCTGTGGCATCCACAGTTCAATGCCCAAGGTAATGATGTGATGTTGAAGAGAACTGATTTCTTGCCACTGATACTGTTCTGCCATTCTGTAAGCATGATATTATGATCACAGTGTTGAAGGCTGCCGAGAAATCCGCAACCTAGTATCAAGGAAGATTCCCTATCAGTTTCTGTGAAGATCATCAAGAAGGGACACAAGAACTGTCTCTGTTTCCGTATCCAGGTCTGAAGCCAGATTGACATGAGTCTAGTCACTTACGATCAGTTAGCCAGTTGTTGAGTTGAGTGCAGACTGTCCGTTCTATAAGTTTTGCCAGGAAAGGAATGTTGGAGACTGGTCGGTACTTTTCAAGCTTGTCCTGGTCCAGTAGGGGCACATCACAGCTCCTTTTAGTGTTGTTGGCCCTTCCATAAGAGAGGAGTTAACAATTTTAGTGGCCCCTTCAATGAGCCTGTTCTTGCTCATTGTACAATCTTTGCTAGGCAGGGATCAAGAGGGCAGTTTGTAGGCCGTAGACCTTTCAGGATATTTCAAGAACTTCTTCTGTGACCTGGTTGAATAGTCCCAGATGTTGTGCATGGTGGGGAAGAGGGAGTCTTCTCTTCATTAGCTGGGGGAGCTTTGATGAGACTGTCTGGAGGTCCTGATCGAGACCTTTAACTTTGTTGACAAAGTAAGTGGCAAAATCATTGCTGGTTAGTTGTGACTGGGAAGGCTGGTTCTGTTGTGGGGTTTGTATAGTAGGTTGTTTACTATTTAAATAGCCGCTTGCTTGAATTTATTTTATTTTTGTTACATTTGTACCCCGCCGCTTTCCCACTCATCGGCAGGCTCAATGCGGCTTGTTTTCAGCTTGTTCTATGCATTGAGAAAAATATTGTTTTTTGGCTGTTGTTATGGCCTGGCGGTACATTACCAAAATAGTTTAAGCTCTGGAACTTGTTGCCAGAGGATGTGATAACAGTGGTTTAAAAAAAGGTTTGGACAAGTTCCTGGAGGAAAAGTCCTTGACTACTATTGAGATAGACATGGGGAAAGCTACTGCTGTCCCTGGATCACAGCATGAATCTTTCTACTATTTGTGATTCTATGAACAGAAACAAGGGGGGGAAAAACAATCAAACGCAATATCTTACTCCACTAAGTTATAATATAAAAAGAAAGGAAAAAAACCCTGGGGACATCAGATAATCCATCATTGGCAAGGCTATTAGGTCTCCTATAGCACAAAGCTATTTCAAACCCTTGAGCCTGCTGCATGTAATCAATCTTTTGCCTCCAGTGGCTAAAACCTGTACAATAATATTTAATCTTTATTTTAAACTTGTATTCAAAATGCATTAGACTTACAAAGGTATTGAAAAATTCCTGCAAAAACAAAAATTGTTTATATATAAACTGCTTCTAAAGAATGTTTCATACGAGGCTGTAAACATAAAACCTCATGACAACTGCATTTAAACACATAAATGCAAAAATCAATCAGTGAAAGAAATATGAGGCAGAGAAGGAAAATAGCGTCTATTTATACCGCATTAGCAGGCTCAGCGCTGGCTATGACGCTGTTACACCCGATGCTGATGATCCTATTAAATGCAGCGTTTCAATCAAATGACCTGCTTCTGGGGATCTTGGACTGTCGCTAAACTGAAAACAAAGAGAAAAATCAGTACAAAACATTACTATCAACAGAGAAAACAGAACAGCATCATAAGTACTCACTGCAAATTTAAGCTGCGGCAAGACGCCGTCCGAGGTAACTGACTCAAGGGGCGGGCATTGCTAAATTTAAAAGCCCTGTAGAATGTAATGAGATATACCAAAAAAAACAAGGAAAACATTTTTAAAAAATAAATAAAATAAATGGAAAAGTCATCTTAAAAAAAAACTCTCCCAAAAATATAAAAATATAAAAAGTAAGCAAGTGATCACACATCGCTAGTTCGATTTAGACCCTTAGGTGTTACAGTATCCAAGAACTGTATCCAGCGATGTTCTTTCATACACAGAATGCATCTATATTGCCTCCTTGTGGTGACAGATGAACTTGCTCTAAAGAGACAGTGCTCAATTAAAGTGCAGCAAAATCTCTGCACTTAAGGCAGCTTTTATGTTCCGAAATCCTAATTTTCAACGCACGCATTGTTTCCCCTATGTATTCTACGGAACGCGTGCAACCAAAGAGCATAGGTCACCTGAGGAGAATTGCAGTTCGTAGATGTTCAGTTAAGAACAACTACGAACTGCAATAAATGGGACGATCATTCAAAAGTAATGTAGCTCCTGAAAAAGAATTGCAGCAAACGCTGCACTGTGTACGAGGAACATGTCCAATCACATCTTGAGGCATCGATGCAGTACAATGCGCAGGTAATAAGAAGGAACCAACATATCATGGAGGTTTCTCCCTCTTCTAAATGCAAAAAGTGGAGGAAGATTGCAAATTAGAATGTAGTCCCAAAATATGCCAATTTCAAATAACTGACCGTACTGTACTTGCTCCAGGTGAATAAGGAAGCATACATGTGGACTCAACCCGAGTGTTCATGAGATGATGGTAAAACAAGATGTTCAAGGGCAGCCCATCTAGCTCACTTGTATGCTATGCTCTATTATTATCTAAACCGGGTAGCCACGTTGAAAACATCTGTGAGACATTACCTTTGGCTTGCTCTTAAACTGAGCTGTAAGTGGCACAAAGTCACTTGAGTCTTAAAAAATGTCCCACTGGAATACTCGCATCGATTTTCCGGTGGAATGTGCATTCTGTAAAAGAGTGTTCCGATCAGTGAGATTACGGTAAACTATATAGGCTAACCCAGTTTGTGTCTTAGTTGCCCAAAGATCCAAAAAGGAGATCTGATGTGTATGAAATTGGTACAAAAACTTTAAATGTGAGTCACAATTGTTCAGCCAGGTAAAGAACGTTGTCAAACTTGTGACATCCCCAACCCATAACATGAACACATCATCAATGAAGCATCTCCAAAATAAAATCTGCTGACAAAAAGGAGTTGTAGATAAAAAAAATCTTTCTCAAACTCCGAGATATGTAGATTAGCTTCATCAGGTGCAACAGTGGCACCCATTTCAGTGCCTTTAATCTGAAAAAAGTACTTATCTTGAAACAAAAGTTCTTCGTAAGAACTAGTCTCAACAAACCGATGAGAAACGTCATTGGTGGATGTAAATCCTGTCTTTGAGTGTTCAATATATGTTCTACGACTCGAAAACTCTCTTCTTGGGAATGTTCGTATATAATGCCTCAATGCCGGCTGTAACGAGCAATATCTCCTTAGTTGGATCAAAGGAACAAGCATCTAATTGCAGCATGAAATCTATTGGAATCTTTAAATAGGAAGGGTTACCTGACAAACCAGAGGTCTGAAAAGTGTCAATATAATTGAAAGGGGCTCTAGTAGAGAACCCCTGCCAGAAATAATTTGCCGTCCAGGGGGGTGTTGAAGATTCTTATGAATTTAGGGAGCACGTAGATTACAGGCATAATTGGCAAAGGGACACACAAAAACTGACTTTCCCACTGAGTAATAAACTGGTGTTCCAAGCCTTCTTTAACTACATATCCACTAGAATTTTTATCTGGCTTGTGGGTTTGAAATAGCTTTGTGCTATTGGAGACTAATAGCCTTGCCACTGATGGATATATGATGCCCCCAGGGCCTTTTTCCCTCTCTTTTTTAAGATTGTGTCACAGAGTTTCCTGTTCCCTTGGGTATAATATTTGAGATTCTCATCTGTGTTTATAAATGCGCGCTATAGGCATGTTAGCGTTTTAATGCGTGTCAAACGCTAACGCGCCTATAGGAATGTATTGGCACATTAGAATTTAACGTACCTTAACTTTAAAGGTGCGTTAAAATACGCTAACGCGTATTAGTAACCATACCCCTCTGCCAGGTACTTGTGATCTGAATTGGCCACTGCTGGAAGCAAGAATACTGGGCTAACTGGACCACTTGTCTGACCCAGTATGGCCATTCTTTGGTTCTTATATTTAATTATTTCCTTTTACAAGTCCAAGTTCAAGGAGAATTGCGTATCAGGCATACAAGTTATGTCCTGCCCAAAGAGTCCTTTTAGAAGTAAATGGTACCTGGAAATATCTGTTAAGTCCAAGAATTTGGTCTCTTTCGTAGGCATTTTCTGACTCCTAGGAAGAATGCTGGCTAAGAGGAGAAAGGAGATCCTGTTAAGACAACCCTGTCGCATACCCACCCCTATTTTCCTGCTAAGAGGAGAAGGGAGACTCTGGTTCAGTGAGTGAAGGAAGCTTGCTTTGGACAGAACAATATTCTAAAACAATTTTCAGTCTGGTTTTGAGCTTTCACTGGATTGGGGATGGAGGAACTTTCTGAAGCTTCTACCAGAAATACTTTGTGCAAAGCTGGGGGGGTGACATGTTCATATTGCAGCATGTCTGAGTCAGTCTTTCATCCTTCCAAGGAAGCCAGTGTTATATTTTACATATCCGGCCGGGTGTCCAGGGTTAAGGAGCTGCGTAAGGAACAATTATGTTATTGTGAAATGATTCAGCTGCTGAGGAGCTTGTTAAGAGCCTCAGACAGCTACCAAATGCAGGAGCCCTCTTTATACCTGCCGCTTTCCATTAAAATCAATTGAAAGAGAACAACCTCTCTCCCCCACCCCTTCTCATTTATGCTTTTCCTTGCAGAGGGAGCCTTTCGGGTGAAAGACCTGCTGTGTTTCTGCCTTCTGTACAAAGAGGCCCCCTCCCCTCCCCTCTCTCCAGCCTTTTCAGTTGCTCACTGCCATCAGCCAAATAATTTCAACTGGCCTTCCCTGGAACACAGACCCTGCAAATCCTGAAATGCCCCCACCGGGTGAGGAGGGGGAGGGGGGAACCGGACCTGGCACAATTCCACAAATCACAGGATAAATGTTACAATGGCTGTGAATTCACACATGACATTAGTCCTGAAATGTAAAAGCATTAATCCATACAGGGGACAATACTCTCTAACTGACTAAAGTTAGGCGCTGGGATAATGTGCCCTAAGTGCGAATTCTTTATCGGCAATTGCGTGCGCAAGTACTGCTATGGAATACTAGTGTAAGTGCGCAGTTACATACGAGCAAGATCAGTGGCTGGTGTAAATGCTTGCACCTAACTCCTGCCAGTATTCTACAACCCATGGGGCTATTGCCCTCCCAGGTCCACACCCCTTGAACGCCTCCATGCTCCTCTGAGGTCCATGCTCCTCCCTGGTTCACACCCTAACCTGGCCATGCCCCTCCCAGATCCATGCCCCATGATTCATGCCCCACCCAGGTCCACACCCCTGGCCTGCCCATGTCCCTCACAGGTCCACACCCCTTGACACCTCCATGCTCCTCTGAGGTCTGTGCTCCAACTCACCCATGCCCCTCCCAGGTCCACACCCTAACCTGCCCATGCCCCTCCCAGGTCCACGCCCCTGATTCATGTCCCCTCTCAGGTCCACACCCTGGCCTGCCCATGTCCCTCACAGGCCCACACCCCTTTAGAGGGGGGCAAGATTCCCCCGGCCCAACCTCCAAGGAGGGGGGGGGGGGGGCGGCACTGGGCAAGGTTTCCCAAGGGAGCAGAACCTTCTTCCTGTCTGCCTGCTTCCAGGTCTGTCTTTCTCCTGCTCCTGGTGTACCAGGACCCGGGATACCAAGGAAGATAAGGGGGCGGGGTTGGCTGCCTGAGTGTCAGGGGTGACCCAAGTGTGAGGGGGAGGAATGGCACTGCAGCGGCCCAGGTGGTGGAGGCGGTCCTTCCCCAGCATCGTCTCTTGGTGGCTCTGGAATAGCTCTTAGTGCTCCAGTTTTTCAGTGCCAAATTTTTTGGCCCCATTTATTGAATTCGCTCCTAATTGTAAAGTAGGTTACAGAATTAGGGGAGTTTGAATGTTGACAAGTCATCGGCTGTGTGGATCTCTCGGAAGGAACATGCGTTAAGGGTGCTGCCTGTGATTTATGATAGATCACTCCCACTATTACATGACTTAGTAACTTTGGGCCGATATTCAGACCGCAGGAGTTAGAGCGGCTAACTCTCACGGTTGGCGCTGAGCCTGGATATTCAATGCCGGAGCTGTTTCCGGTGACCGGCATTGAATATCTGGTTTATTTTGGCCAGTTTAAAGATAACTGGCTAAGTTGATATTCAGACTTAGCCAGTTAGTTTTAAACTGGCCAAAGATATACCATGTTTTTCATGAGGGCCAAATATGGCCACTAAACTGGCTTTAAAAATAGGTGGATTGCCAGTTATATCGGGCGATATAACCGGCTATCTGCTAGCCACTAACTGGAGACATTCAGCAGGGGATAGCTGGTTAAACGTTATTTAACCGGTCAGCAGCTGTTCTGGCCAGTTAAATAGCGCTGAATATCAGTGGGGGGGGGGGGGGGGGGGGGGGGGGGGGGGGTGGTTGGGTTTTCGATGTAATGATATGATGAAGTTCAATTTACAGTTCAGTAATGTTGTGAAGTCTTACTTTTTCCGTCTTAGAATGATACGTCATTTGAGATCCGGATTGTTAAAAGTTGTTCATGCCTTAGTAAAAAGTAGGTTTGATTACTGCGATTCTCCTTTTCAAGCACTTAGTTAAAACTGGTGGAGAACAGGGCAGTATGATCAATATTACGCCTGTTTTGCACCAGTTGCGTTGGCTTCCTGTGACAGCACATATAGTTTTTTAAGATTTTATATTTGGTCTATAAGTCATAGCATTGGGATCTTCCAGTTTACATCTCACAGAAGCTGAAGAAATATGTACCTCAACAGACTCTTTGGTTGTCACAAGAGAGTCTCCTTCAGCTTCCAACTCTTGATGAGATCAAAATGTCAGCTATCACAGGAAGGGATAGTTTTCTTATACTGGTCCATCTTGGTGGAATTCATTGCCCAATGAGATTCGTGTTGCTTCTTCTTATTTGGGTTTTGATAAACTTTGGCTTTTTCAGCAGTGTTTTCCTTCATCAGGACTTTTGTAAATATCCTTGAAAACTTGGCGATGTTAGTATAGACTTGACTCTGCATTTAGTGTTGTTTTGCGTTATTGTAACTTTGATTGTACACCGCTTTTTCATTTTGTAAAATTATTAAATCAATCAAATCAGTCGTGTAATGCATCATGGAGCAATTGAAGGGCTTATTTATTTATTTATTTGTTTATTTATTATGTCATTTATACCCCACATTTTCCCAACTGTGTCAGACCCAATGTGGCTTACATTGCACCGCAAAGGCGGCCGCCAGTACAGTAAATTAAGCTAATACATCATTAAACCTGCATAAGACATAAAGGAGAGGATGGGGAAGGAAAGAAAGGAACAGGAAACCAGGGAGAGAAGGAAGGGTGGATGAGTCCAAAATTGCCATTATATTGATGTGACTCAAGAGGTGGAGACACATGCTGAGTCTTTGGGGTAGGCTTTTCCAAATAACAAAGTCTTAAGAGATTTCCTGAAATGTAGATGATTGTGAATTGTTTTTATAGCTTTTGGCAAGGAATTCCATAATTGTGAGCTGATGAAGGAGAAGGATGAAGCATATGTGGATTTATACTTTAGCCCGTTGTGGGTTGGATAGTGAAGGTTAGGTATGAACGGAATAGTCTTAATGCATTCCTCGGTGGCAGGCTGATTAGGTCAATCATGTAGTCAAGGACTTCACCATAGATAATTTTGTGTACTAGGGAGCAGATATCCGCTACGTTTTTAGGCAAAAAACTTTCACAAGGACAAAGTATATTGTTATCTAGCAGTGGAATTAATTGTTGAGATGAAAGGTTTGTTTGTCGTTCACCTGTAGCCAAGTTAAACTAAGATTTGTTTCCCAAATCGGTGAAATCCAGGAGGATGTTAAACCAGTTAAGTCTTGTACTAGGTAGCAGCCAATAATGTGCTACATCACATTGCATTTTTCATACGGTGTTTGATTAGGATCGTATTCCTTTCCTTCGGCTGAGATGCTGGGCATGTTTATTTTGGATCAATATTTTCACACGACCCCTGATGCAGGCGCTGTGCGCTGAATCACGGCCTGTGTCAGGTCATTGATGTACAAGTTTGATCTACGTTGTGAATTAAAATAACTTGTTCTGTTTTTGAAGTCTCTTTCGTGCTTTGGACATATTTGGATAAACAGTCAACGGAAAAATGTGATGCAGTTTTTTTAACCTTAGTTCAATGTTTTTGATATGTTGTTGCACCTAATACATCACATGATTCAATGTAAAGATTTATGTGATAAGACTGGCATAGAATGAAATGCATAGGTTTCTCTAAAATTCAACATGCTTTTACATATATAACACATAACTCATGCAAAATTGTAAACACTTCTAATTATTGTGGGAAATGAAAAATATTTATGTTTATGAAAGACTGATTTTTCTCTGATGCAACTAAAATGGACTTAGTGGGGGGGGGGGGTTGTTGTTACATTTGTACCCCGCGCTTTCCCACTCATGGCAGGCTCAATGCGTAAACCCTTGAATTCTATCTGGTTGATATTGAAAATGATTTAACCGGCCGCTGATTGGCCTAATCGCTTGTTCGGGGTGTATCCGCTTATTTCCCACAGCACTTAACCAAGTATCGCTGCTGAAGGTAACCGGGTAGCACCTAAATGAAAACCAGCTGTTTTTGGGGTGTTCCAGGGGCAAAGTCAGCAGTTGGCTGGTTAAGTGCAGACATTCCGCATGTAATTGTTTCTCCTTTATTAAAATTTGCTATACCGCTTTCGTTGTGAGAAAATTACGGTGGCTACAGATAAAATGACAATAAAACAGGAAACCAGAAAGGAACGCCAGTAACTGGATAGGAAAGATATATTTATTTATTTATTTATTGGGATTTATTAACCGCCTTTATGAAGAGATTCACCCAATGCAGTGTATAGCAGATACAGTTTAACATAAAACTTACAATTTTGTTAACAGCATAACAATAATAAAATAACCAAGAATAAACATAAATACAATAAATGAGGTAAACTTGAAAACAGTACATTGAAAGCTAATAATAGAAGTACCGTGAAACAGTATAAAAAATACACACATTTAACAGCACTGGAATTCAAATACCAGAGATATAATGCAATGTTAGCGATTTGTCGGCAAAGCGTTTTCTTTGCATAGAAACTATTTACTGATGATTTGCCTTGAGGATTTATCTGGGGATACGAACGACATGACAAGTCCTTAACCCCCTGATGCAGGCCAGTAGGGCCGAAACACAAGACATGTCGGGTCTCCCTTGTCATAGAACCCTTTTGAAGATTGCTTTTAATAAAGAGAATTTCGACACCGTCGGCGGGAGGCTTTTTCGTTTTTGTTTCATCTATTGTTTTGTGCTTGGTATGTTCCATCCATGGCATTTGTTTCTTCCGTTTGTGACTGGCCCCATTTATAAACATTTGACATGTCACCTTTCAGTGGAGACAGTAAAAGTGGTTTACACCAGGGGTGTCCAACCTCAGCCCTCGCCAGGTCGGTTTTCAGGATTTCCCCAATGAATATGCATTACTTAATACTAATGAACGGGTTAAACATACAATAATTAGTCACAAAGTATCAACTCTCCATATCATTTGTTCAAAAGATTTGAAAACACACATTTGTACTCAATAATATGCAGTATAACATCTGTAGCATTTATTACCATCAACACATTTCATTCATACACAACCAGTAAAGTCCAAAATATTTCCTTTCCATACAAAAAGTCCCAATAGCAGCTGCAGTAATTATAGACACCAAACAATGTGTACGTACACTAGAGAACAGTCTTGTAATCTCAACACACTTGACGTGTCCACCTTGCACTGCCCAATAATGTGTCCAAGCAGCTGGAACAAATCCCAACTTCAATGAAAAAGTCAATTGTCGAACTTCATCTGGATGTTCCAACAAACAAATAAATGTCTTTCTTTGGTCCCCAAACAACGTGCACAATTACACAAAATCTCATGCAATACAACTCTTAAATATAAGTCAATTTTAGACAAATACCTTAAACAACCTCACTTGACCATCAGGCACACCATAGCTTGCTCCAGCTTCCAGTGTGATAACGTCATCGCATTGCATCAGATGATCCTACGTTAGACCCTACTACCTTTTATAGAGACATTAACAGGGGCCAATCGATCTCCTTATTGAGCCCGTTGGACATTTATCTGTTTGTAGGTGCCTCAATGCCACACAGTAAAAGCCAATTGGGCATGTGGGCTCCTGAAATCTAAAGGCCACAGTTACACCATCCATAGAACTACGTAATGTATACTATTTTGTGAATGGCACATGTGCGTGACCCTGCCCCATATTCTGTCACTTAGGCACACCCTACGCTGCCACTTAACCTCATACATTCACTTGTGTGAGTGATGCCTAACTGCGGATGCCCAGGTCTAGAATCGCCCTTCACACATTTTTTCAGGGATGAACGGGGCAGCAGAGTGAGGCACGTACCACCGGATTCTAGAAAGGTGATCCTGAAGTGCGCAACTTAATTGGTTAATGAGCCCTTAACAAGCAATAATTGGACGCTAACAATCAATTATTGACGTTAATTGGCACCAATTAGAAGTTGCGCATCTACCTGAGCGCTATTCTCTTACACTGACCGCCTGATATTTAAAATAAAATGGCTGCTAAAACGGCCAGGCCACGTTTCGCCTCACCAGAGGCTGCATCAGGGGCGAAAACAGCCATTGCGGTTCCAAAAGCCACAAACACGCAATAGAGCTAAAATCCAATGAAAGCAGCAAGTCAGCCTTGCTCACAGCTTTCGGGGTAGATAAGAAGTACAGGAACCGTCTCCCTCATTTAAGAGTTCTTTTACATTTTTCTTAAATAAAGAGAAATGAATCGGGATATTAAAACATGGCTGAAGTCTTTCCAAAATTTGGGTGCTTGAAAAGCAAGAAATTTATCAAATATATTCTGCTGATACGAATAGTCTGAAACGTCTAGACCTGGACACTGCTTTCTTCCCTGTCCTTTAGAATTCTTCACAAGTACCCAGAAAGAATATTCCACCACCAGCAACTCCATCCACACAGAGTGTCTCCCCACTTCAGCCACAGCCGAGAGCCAGCATCAATCCACAGCTACAGATGGAACTCCGGCCCAGGAGGATGAAGTTAAGAAGGTAACGGCCCGGCCGGGAGGGACTGAACTCAAAGTCAGAAGCCCTCTGGCCAATTCAGCACATAACCTTTAAAAAGGAAAGAGAAAGAAAAGAGAGAATTAGATACTTAGGCAGGAGATAGAAAAGATAAAGTAACAGGAGATAGATAGATAGAAAATAAGGGTGACTAACTTAAGGAGAAACTTCACATGAAGTAAGAAAAAGTGGAGGAAAATGAGCTCAGCACAGATGTTAACATGTCAATAAACACACGTAAAATGGTGCACATGAAATTACCCTTCATGTGAGCATATATGTGATGGACCTTTATGCAGCTTGGATGTAGTTGTATTCTGAGGGGCAGATTTGGGATGAGCATGGTTAGAGTGGCAATTTATGCGTGTTCTTCATAACATATATGCATTTGCATATACTGTGTGCATATATTTACCCCGGCTCCCAAGCAAATGTAAACGTCCACAGGTTTATTACAGCTGAAAGTTTGGCTGCTTTTTTTAGGCAGTTGTACAAAGACACATGGTTCTAGGTGTCTGCTCTTACAGACCGATAAAGACACGTGGTTCTAGATGTCTGCTCTTAAAGGTTGATAAAGACACATGGTTCTAGGTGTCTGCTCTTACAGATCAATAGACATGTAGTACTAGGTCTCTGATGACACATGGTTCTAGGTGTCTGCTCTTAAAGGTGAATAAAACACATAGTTTTAGGTGTATTCTCTTACAGATTGATAAAGACACATGATTCTAGGTGCCTGCTGTTACAGATTGATAAAGACACATGGTTCTAGGTGTCTGCTCTTACAGATCGATAAAGACACATGGTGTTAGGTGTCTGCTCTTACAGATCGATAAAGACACATGGTTCTAGGTGTCTGCTCTTACAGATTGATAATGACACATGGTTCTATGTGTCTGCAGAAATACAGACACGTGGTTCTAGGTGTCTAATCTTACAGACCGATAAAGATGTGTGGTTCTAGGTGTCTGCTCTTACAGGTTGATAAAGACACATGGTTCTAGGTGTCTGCTCTTACAGATCGATAAAGACACATGGTTCTAGGTGTCTGCTCTTACAGATCGATAAAGACACATGGTGTTAGGTGTCTGCTCTTACAGATCGATAAAGACACATGGTTCTAGGTGTCTGCTCTTACAGATCGATAAAGACACATGGTTCTAGGTGTCTGCTCTTACAGATTGATAAAGACACATGGTGCGAGGTGTCTGCTCTTATAGATCGATAAAGACACATGGTTCTAGGTGTCTGCTCTTACAGATTGATAAAGACACATGGTGCGAGGTGTCTGCTCTTATAGATCGATAAAGACACATGGTTCTAGGTGTCTGCTCTTACAGATTGATAAAGACACATGGTGCAAGGTGTCTTGCTCTTACAGCTCAATTTGTAGTAGACAATGAATGCTTTTTAGAGCTTCTTCAGGTGCATGATGAATAAAATGATTTGTTCTTACAGTTAGGCTGGCACTAAAGTGTAGTGAGATATGTTGGTAATGAGATTGTGGACGTCACTAATGGACATCTGTATTTACAAAGCACAGTGTGCTATGTTTAGTGTTTATATTGAGAAATTGCATTTACATAGTAAGATAGTAAATGATGGCAGATAAAGGCCCACATGGTCCATCCAGTCTGCCTATCAAGACAGCCAGAGCTGTACCTGCCACTTGGTGCAGATTACAATCCTTTACGATCAAATACTGACATCGCAAATAGTCAGTGATTCACCATGAAAGGGAAACAGTTTGACACCCGAAAGATGTACAATAGGTGTGTAGATGGTGTCACTAAGCAGGAGAGTAGCCAGGCCTCAGGTTTCTGCCCCTCCCCCCCGAATAACCCAATATACCTGAGTTGGCGGGGGCCCCAAGCCCCACCAGTGGAAGCCCTCCTCCTGCCAAAGCCGCCTCCACCCCTGTGCATGCTTGGTTTTCGCACATACATGGGAGTGGGGTAGACCTCCCTTGCGCATGCTCAGTTTCACAAAAAAACAAAGCATGAGAGATCCTGGCATGGAAGCGGCCCAGGAAATGCATCAGTCTTCGGTTGGTAGAGGGCCTCCACTGGTGGGTCTTGGGGACCCTCGCCAGCCAAAGCAGAAGACAGCACCTCAATTTGGGGGAGGGGGGAACAGGCCCCCAAGGCCCTCTCGTGGCTACAGCACTGGAACTAAGTCTAGGGAAACACACTGGGCTCGAGATCCAGGATCCCTCATTTTCTACTGATATGATGAGCACAAAAAGCATATAGAAAGCAAATTTATTCAGCACAGCAACAAAGATTTTAAAAAAACTTCAAACAGAAATAAAGGTTTCTAGAACAGTCATTTTCCTAACTCTATTTCATAATACAAATACGAGGATAATAAAATGAATGGAAGTCAGAGCACATACTCCCTATTGGCAAAAGCCACCTGTAAACCCAGCTGTAATAGTGATCACAGAACCTTAGTATCTTGGTAGAGTCATCTCCTCAAAGTGATAGTTGGAACAGTAGGGGCTGGGTAGGAGGTATGCATGAGAACATCAAAGCATTTCATTGATAGTCTAACAGGATGGGTGTTGGTAGGTGAGGGAAGAGGGAGATAAACAGAGAAATACAACTTTATGGTTTATAATGGGCTAGAAAACCCAGCTCTTTGTTAAGTCCTGCCTGTTGGGTGTCAAAGTATTCAATCATTCTGACTTCAAAGGTCTTACGTTCCTGTATTGTTTTAAAGTTACCTTTCAGGATTCTTACTATGAAATCACTGGTACAGTGTTCTGGTCTGGTAAAGTGCTGCCCCACAGGGGTAGGAACCCTGCTGGCACCAGTATTCTTCATGTGATGTCTATGTAAATTAAATCTTGTCTTAAACATCTGGCCTGTTTCTCCAATATAGCATCCTTCGTTACATTTTTTACACTGAATGATATATACCATGTTGGAAGATGAGCACGTGAAAGACTGACGAAGTTGATGTGAATTTAGACGAGTGGTCCCTAGCAAGTGATTTATATTTGTTACTGCCCTTATATTGTGGGTCACCTCAACAAAGAACAGCACTGAAAACTTGTTCATGGAGCCCTGATCACAACCAGCCTGAAGTGGGACAGCCGAGGGTTCTGGACAAATCAAACCATACAAGGCTTTTCCTGCTAAGGAACCTCCAGTTGCCTCTAATTGTTTGTTTGTTTCTCTTTCCTCTTCAGAAATGCTTTCAGACTTCTAATGGCTTCCTCTCCGAGTCCAAGCCTGTATCCAATAACTACGACATCACAGCGCTCGCAACCTCCTCTCTGGTGGGTAGGTAAAACGCAGTCTGCCCTTTCCTCGTTCTTGTCTCATTTGCTTCTAGAATATTCTGTGAATATTATCCTTCTCCCCTCCCCTTTACAACATGGGTTCTTCTGCCTGCAGGTGGGGTTAATTCAGGGAGAGGAAGTACATGTAGGGGGACTTGCATTTCTAAATCCCCACAAATACATTTCATTTACATCTGTTTTAGAGCCCCACTCAATTTCCCTTTAGAAATATGCTTGCATTTCCGTAGGTACAAGAGAGCAAGAAGCAGAGCCAGTCAGGAAGAGCAGTCTGGGGTTGCAAAGGTTTATTAAATCACCAACCTAACACGGCCGTGTTTCAGCAAAATGTGCTGTGTCAGGGGTCCAACATCAAACAGGAAGAATCCGCCTCTTATGTAATAAAAGAAGGGATATGCTTCACTGATTTTTCAAGATTGCTTATATATGAGAAGAGCATTAGTCCATTAATGGCCAGCTCTCCAAAGCGTGCAATCCCACACTGCACTTCCAAGGTGGCTCTGCTTCTCGCTCTCTGGTTCCTTCACGGTTCCTTCTGCTTTGTGTTCCTGTAGGTACAAAGAATGCTAGGGAGCTGTGGTCTGACTAAGCAACAGATGAAGGGTAATAATAAAACAATAATGACTAAATATAAAAATATACTTTATTGTTAAAAACTGCCCAATATAATACAGATCATCCTACAGCCCAACGTTTCAGCACACACCTGCATCAGAGGCAGGGCCGACGAGAGGAGGGGCAGGGAAGGAAAATTTCCTGGACATGGCCTCCAAGGTGGGGGGGGGGGGGCCCGGCCACAGCGCCAGCAAGCTTCTTCCTGCCTGCCTGCCTGCCTGTCTGTCCTCTCCTGCTCCTGCGTGCCTTCCAAGACCTGGATGATTGCATAACGTGATATTGCATTAATGCAACCATCTGGATCCCGACTCCTGGCATGGACAAGAGCAGGGCAAGAGAGGACAGAGCGAGGGAGCAGACAGAAAGATGCGGGGGTGGTGGCTCAAGTGTGGGGGGGGGGGAGTGGGGGCCCGTTCCAGAATACGCTTGGCGAGTTGTGCGGCTACATTCAAATCAGTGCCAACGAATGAGAATAATGAACCTCACGCCTAAGCCAGGGTGCGTGGAGTATGATCTGTGCCCATGCCGAAAAGAGCTTCCTTCTGGAGTCCGTAAGATATCGCACGGACAGGCAACCTGTTAAGGTGCGCTTGAAAATTCCTTTCAGTCAAGCCTGTGGCACTGAAAACAATGAGGAAATATTTCTGTATTGTTCTGGCCCATTTTCTTAGTCTCTGACTTCATTTCTTGGTACTTGATGACTTTCTCTCTCTCTTCTCACAATTCACAGAATAATTGCTTGGAACTGACACCTCTATTATCACTACTGTTCTGGTGGGTTTTTTTCTTGTACCACTGTGTCTGGTTTCCTTGTATCCAGCTTTTTATTGGTCGGAATGGGAATGTCCCAGGTGATCATAATCTCTTCATAGTAACATAATAGATGATGGCAGATAAAGACCTGTACAGTCCATCCAGTCTGCCCAACAAGATAAACTCATTCTATGTGCTGCTTTATATGTATACCCGACCTTGATTTGTCCTTGCCATTTTCAGGGCACAGACCGTAGAAGTCCGCCCAGCACTGGTTTTGCTTCCCAATTACTACTGGTGTTGCCACCCAATCTCTGCTAATCTTCTGTGTATCCGTTCTTTCTGAACAGGATTCCTTTGTGTTTATCCCACGCATTTTTGAATTCCGTTACCATTTTCATCTCCACCACCTCCCACGGGAGGACATTCCAAGCATCTACCACTCTCTCTGTGAAAAAGTACTTCCTCAACATTTTTCCTGAGTCTGCCCCCATTCTCCAGGACGTCAGACTCAGAAATAGAAGAGGACCTTGGCTGGCGGGGGTTGGGGTCCCCCGCCAGCAAAGGTAGCAGACAGCGACGGCGGGTTGGCGGCGGGAGGGAGGGTCGAGAGGGTCGTCAGCGGGGGGGGTCCAGGGCCAAATCTACGGGGGCCCAGGCCCCCGTGGCCCCACATAGCTACGTCCCTGCTTGTACGTGTCATAAATTTAAGGATATCCACAGAAAGACTGGCTAAAAAAGCTTCTCTCAGTGCCAGACAGCAAGACAGGCAGCTTAATACAAAGATCATAGGCACAGGACAAGAACTAGAAACACTGAGGGGCCTTTTCTCTAAGCCGCGTAAGCGTCTACACACACCCAACGCACGCCAAAACGGAGTTACCACCCGGCTGCCGCGTGGCTGTTGCAGTAATTTAATTTTTGGCGTGCGTCCGATACGCGCTGCTGAGAAATAATTGCAATTATCGGACACGCGACATGACGCGCGTAGGTCATTACCGCCCAGTTACCACGTGAGACTTTACTACCGCTAGGTCAATGGCTGGCGGTAAGGTCGCAGACCCAAAACGGACGCGCGGCAATTTTGATTTCGCTGCACGTCCATTTTCGGCAAAATTTAAAAAAGGGCCTTTTTTTACAGGCGTGCTAGAAAATGGATTGGCGCACACCCAAAACCCGCGCCTACAAGACCGCAAGCCATTTTTCAGCGCACCTTTAGTAAAAGGACCCCGGAGCTCAGGTTTTAAAGTTTGGTTCATAATCGCTTTGCTATTGAAGAGCTGATTATCACGGTCGGAAGGAGCCGATTATTTGTTGCATTTGTATCCCACATTTTCCCACCTTTTTTGCAGGCTCAAGATTAGAAATGAAATGTACCTAATCTCACATTTCATGCTTTTAAGTGTCGCTCTCAATGCTTAAACTGTTACCTAATTGCAACCTAGACATACCCCGCAAAAACACCCACCCGCACGCAGAGATACGTGTAGTACATGGTGTGATGAAAGGAATTAAAATAGAAGGAAAAACATTTTTTTGCTTCCCACTCCTCAGCCCGGGAGGTCCCAGCAGCTCTTCCCAATATACACGTCTGTCTAATTAACTTGAGAGATGGGAAAATCAATAAATTATCTGTTTCTATGGCAACAACATCGTCTCCCCTTCACCCGTGCCTACATTGCAGGAAATCAAAGATTAACTACAAAAGCTTCTGCAGATGAAACACGCTCAGCACCCAGGGCCCCGGAGCCCCTACCGGACCTGATGGGCAAGAAAATAATTTGCACCGGTGGCTCAGTTTACAGTGAATAAAATCCTTCCTGTGGATCATTTGGCAGAGATAAGGCCAAAGCGGCTTCTCTGTTTTCCCTGGGGACCAGATGGGAAACGTGTCGCACACTCTCACTGTAACCAGTGACAACACCAGACACAGTTCCCACCGGTTTTCATTCTTTCCAACCCAACTGAAGCTGGAAAGAATTGTACAGAATTGGTCTGAGAATGTCAAATCTCTCTACGAAATGGGGGGGGGGGGGGGGGGGGGGGGGGAACCAGGACTGACCCTGCTGTCCTCCTGGAGCAGAAAACTAATAGAGAAACACAGAAAGATGACGGCAGATAAGAGCCAAATGGCCCATCCAGTCCCCCCCCCCCCCCCATCCACAGCAAGTCACTGTCTCCTCCTTTCCCTAACAGATCCCAGGTGCCTGACTCACACTTTCTTAAACTCAGACACAGTACTTGTCTCCGCCACCTGTAAGGAGTGAGAGTTAGTTTCAGGGCTTTTTTTGAGGGGGTACTTGGGGGTACTGAGTACCGGCACCTTTTCTATTGTCTGCTAAAATTGACTCATGGTCCCCAAGTTTTAATGATAGAGCTCAGGCTCTCCACACCAATTCTGTCTTGTAATGACTGGTAGCAGGAGACCTGGCTATTATGGGGTGGGTCCCTCAGTGATCACTCCACTCCTGAAGGGTGGCCTAGCATTTGAGTACCGGCAGCTTTTTTACTAGAAAAAACAGACTGGTTAGTTTTGATGATATCTGATCGCAGGGCCTCATTATTCAGGAGCAGACATCTTTCACATGGAAGTGAGGTGTAACAGTCTTGCTGAAAAGCAGTTTCCAAGCACTTTTAATATGTCACGTATACATTTTACAGCTTTGGCCCCATGCAAGTACTTCAGCAAGTGTTAGCGGTAAATTTGAGAGATCAAGGCCATAGGCCACATACTCAGGCTTAGGAGTGAGGTTCATTGCTGTTGTGATATGCACAAAACTGTTTGATTGTTTTTTTTTCTTAATTAATGGATCACCTAATTGCTGGATTTCCCATTTTATGCATTGTATTTGAAAATGGTACATGCTGCATTAGACAGATGGTCTGTACATGAAGAAACCTAAAAGAACCCTAATTTTTGTATTTATTTGATTAGCACAAACCAACCCAAAAGCTATCCAAGCAGTGTAGGTTCAGGTATGGTAGGTCCCCAAGTTTGTATCTGAGACAATGAAGGATTAAGTGACTTGTCTAAGATCACAGGGAGGTGCCATGCAGGGCTGCCGATAGTGGGGAGGTGGGCAAAATTCCTTGGTCCCGGGCCTCCAAGGGGGGCCCGGCGCCGGGGTCTCTCTCTCTCTCTCTCTCCTGCTCCTGATGGGACCCGAGTGATCGCGTCCCAACAGGAGCAGGAGAGAGAAATCTCCAGTGCCAGGCCCCGCTTGGAGGCTGGGGAGGACCTGGAACATCCTCCAGCTCTGCACTTCTGCCCTTGTTTTTCGAGTATGCCCTGAGAGGAAAAGCAGCCGCAGGGGCAGGCAGTCAGAGCTGGAGGAAGAAGATGTCTTTTGCTGGCGGAGCCTGGGATACCTGCCAGTCAAGGTATTTCAGCAGCGGCAGCGATCAGGGGATGGAGCAGCGGCAGCGATTGGGGGGGGGGGTGGCATGCGCAGCGATTGGAGGGGGGCGGCAGCAGCCCAGCCCCGGCCCCAGTTCAGTCTCTCGGTGGCCCTGGTGCTGTGAGTTTTGAACTGGGCTCTTTCGTTCTCAGCCCACTGCTCTAACCACTCCATTACTCCTTCAATCTAGACTTGGTGAGCCGCTAACCTTTTCCTAGCTTTTCACCGCAGCCTGGGTACAGGATACCAGAATGTGGATGCGTCAGCCTATCTGGGGCCCATTTGCTTTATCTTTCGCACAGGTTTAGTACAGACCATCAAAGACCATATCACCAAGCCCACGGCCATGGCTCGTGGCCGGGTCGCCCACCTGATCGAGTGGAAGGGGTGGCGTGCACGGCAGTCGGGCTGGGACCCCTCACTCCCGGACGAAGACCATTACTCCTACCTCACCGATGAGCTGAAGGAGGCACGCTTTGCGGCAGGTACCCAGCAGGGGCATTGGTGGGGCAGATACTTGGAGTGGCAGAAGGGAAAAAGGAGACAAAAGATCCACAAGGTGGAAGGGAAGAGGAAATGGGAGACTGAGAGTAAATCTGTGTTAGAGCACCAGTAAGGTGAGGGAAACATTAAAGGGAGGGGAGGAGAGCGGACAGGAGACTATTGGTTGATCTGGAGAGACTCAGCTCACCCCACAGTTACTGTCTGAGAGAGTTTCCAGATCCTGTTTAGATGAACATCCTCCAAACATTCAATATATGTGATAGGTGTACAAGACCTAAGCAAAAGGGATTATATTATACTTGCTACATTGGTACAGTTCACAGTTATGCCTGGCAAATTCATCTAAAATCTAGACAGTGTGAGTTCTGCAGATTGGGGTCAAAGGTGCATAAGTACATAAGTATCGCCACACTGAGACAGACAAAAGGTCCATCAAGCCCAGCATCCTGTTTCCAACAGTGGCCAATCCAGGTCACAAATACCTGGCAAGATCCCCAAAAAGTACAAAACATTTTATGCTGCTTATCCCGGAAATAAACAGTGGATTTTCCCCAAGTCCATTTTAATAATGGTCTCTGGTCTTTTCCTTTAGGAAGCCGTCCAGACCTTTTTAAAACCCCGCTAAGCTAACCGCCTTTATCACATTCTCTAACAAGGAATTCCAGAGTTTAATTACATGTTGAGACCTTTCCTATAATCAATGTGAAGGAGTCAGTACAGAAGTTGCCATGGTGATGAAGAAAACTAGAGGTGCTGTAGGTTGTTCTCTCAGCCACTGAGATTCTAATATGCACCGCGTCCGGATGACACGACACAATCAGCCTGTCCTCTGACGCATCTATGATAATAGCACTGAAAGAATAAACAGATGGAGGACTGGAGATGGGGAAGAAGTATTTTTCACAGCTTTGGTCCAATCAAGCTGAGGTCGGGCCGAGTCATCGATTCAGCCTGGAGAGAGGTGAAACATGATGTCCTGTGCAGGAGCTGGAATTACCCTCACCCACAAAACCCTAAGGAGAGAGACTGACTCTGTTACCAGATGCTCCTTAAGAGCTGCTGCATTTATTATCAGTGATGCAAGGCTAGGCGGGAGACTGATGCGAGGGGGGGGGCTAGGGTAGGGGGAGAAATTAATGCAAAGGGGAGCTGCTGGCCACAGGAAAAGCTGATGCAATAGGGATATTTTGAGTTAACGGGGAGGACAGATTAATGCCAAGGGGTGGAGGGGTTGCTGAGGCAGCGAGGAGGGGTGGAATGCAACATTAATGCCAAGGGGGCATTTCTGGGGTAGTGGAAACAGATTGATGCCAAGGGGGAAATTGCTGGTGTAGGGTGGAGTGACTGGTGTCAGTGGGTGGGGGGATTGCTGGGGTAGGGCAGAGAGGAGAGAAGCTGATGCCAAAACTGTGAAATGATGCTCCTGGAACAAGGTTCCAACTGGATCCAGATTCGTACAACAGGAACTTGTGGTCTTGCTTTTCCGAGGGAATGCAATGAGGAAACCCAGGACTGGATCAACCCTGGTGGGTGAATCTGGATACAGTTGACAACCTCTGGAAATATCTCACTCTGTAGCCTTCAGTCACACTCACAGCGGCAGTAAACCTCTCTCTTTAGGATTTGCCGTCCTTGGCGTCATCTTTCCTCTGTATTTTCATTGAGTTGTACCAGATTCTCAGGGAGTCTCTCTGTTTTCTGATATTACAGGTGTAGCAGAACAATTTGCCATTACTGAAGCCACACTAAGCGCTTGGTCCTCATTGGATGATGAAGAAATGCATTGTGGGAACGGCTCCCAAGATGTCCTCCAGCTTCAGGGTAGAGTGTCTCTCTTTCTTTTTGCCTTACTCGGGATCCAGCTTGCAAAATAGTTCAGTCACAGTGCAGTGTGCTACAGTATTGCATGCCAAACCCTGCCACAGTCCCTCTGGCCGGAGCCTTTCCCTCTTTGTACACAGGTATATTTAAGCATATGGATCTGTCCCAGACATTTAATGACCACATTTCTCATCATTTATAAACACTTACTTCAAAAGCAAGTTTGCAAGATTGGCGGTCTGATTGTATCAAGGTTTATCACTTGTTCCATGCAAAACAACTTTTCAGAAGTCAGCTCTAGATGTTTCTCAGGCTCTGATGCTCAGAAGCAAACGCGGGCGCCAGGGGCGTAGCCAGACCTCGCTGGGAGGGGAGGCCAGAACCCGTGGTGGTGGGGCACTGTTTAGCCACCCCCCCCCCTGTCACCCCCCCAGCTGCCGCAGCCGCCACATTGGACCCCCCTCCCGCCACCACCCCCCTCCATCGCCCTCCCCAGTCGCCGCAGCCGCCGCCACATTGGACCCCCCTCCTGCCACCCTCCCCCGCTGCCCGTCCCGCCGCCGCATCAGATACCTCGTTTGCTGCAGCCGAACAGAGTCTTCTTTAGTTCAGCGCCGGAATAGCGCCTTCATTCAAGGAAGTTCCTGCTGTGATCAGCTGTTTCTGACGCCTTACGTGCAGGATCACAGCAGGAACTTCCTTGAACGAAGGCGCTATTCCGGCGCTGAACTAAAGAAGACTCTGTTCGGCTGCAGCAAATGAGGAATCTGATGCGGCGGCGGGGCGGACGGCGGCGGGGGAGGGTTGGTGGCGGGAGGGGGGTTCAAGGGGATCATCGCCAGGGGAGCCAGGGCCAAATCTATGGGGGCCCAGTCCCCCTCAGGCCCCACGTAGCTACGCCACTGGCAGGCACTAGAGGCCATTGGCGCTGGACTAACGCCTGAACTTGCTACCGCCGAATGCTTACAGCCAGTGAGCGAGTGAAATGACGAGCTCGCAGGATCTGAGTGCAATGAGCATGTAAATGCATGCTAAACAGGGCATCACCTATTCCTCCCCAATGCTCAGCGAGCAGCGTGCAAACAAGAACGCTCCTCCCGTGGCAAACCTACGCCAGCTCAGAGCTGGTGTTAGGGTTGTGCCACGCTGTGGGGAGGGGGGATAACCTCTTGTCAAAGCCCTGGTGGTCCATCAAGCCCAGCATCCTGTTTCCAACAGTGGCCAATCCAGGGCACAAGTACTACTACTACTACTACTACTATTTAGCATTTCTATAGCGTTACAAGGCGTACGCAGCGCTGCACAAACATAGAAGAAAGACAGTCCCTGCTCAAAGAGCTTACAATCTAATAGACAAAAAATAAATAAAGTAAGCAAATCAAATCAATTAATGTGAACGGGAAGGAAGAGAGGAGGGTAGGTGGAGGCGAGTGGTTACAAGTGGTTACGAGTCAAAAGCAATGTTAAAGAGGTGGGCTTTCAGTCTAGATTTAAAGGTGGCCAAGGATGGGGCAAGACGAAGGGGCTCAGGAAGTCTGGAGTTGGCAGTAGTGGAGAAGGGAACAGATAAGAAGGATTTATCCATGGAGCGGAGTACACGGGAAGGGGTGTAGGGAAGGACAAGTGTGGAGAGATACTGGGGAGCAGCAGAGTGAATACATTATAGGTTAGTAGAAGAAGTTTGAACAGGATGCGAAAACGGATAGGGAGCCAGTGAAGGGTCTTGAGGAGAGGGGTAGTATGAGTAAAGCGACCCTGGCGGAAGACGAGACGGGCAGCAGAGTTTTGAACCGACTGGAGAGGGGAGAGGTGACTAAGTGGGAGGCCAGCAAGAAGCAGATTGCAGTAGTCTAAACGAGAGGTGACAAGGGTGTGGATGAGGGTTTTGGTAGAGTGCTCGGAAAGAAAGGGGCGGATTTTACGGATGTTGTAAAGAAAGAAACGACAGGTTTTGGCAATCTGCTGGATATGAGCAGAGAAGGAGAGAGAAGAGTCAAAGATGACCCCCAAGGTTTCGAGCTGAGGAGACAGGGAGAATGAGAGAGCCATCAACAGAAATAGAAAATGGGGGGAGCGGGGAGGTGGGTTTGGGGGGGAAAATGAGAAGCTCGGTTTTGGTCATATTTAATTTCAGGTGGCGTTGAGACATCCAGACAGCAATGTCAGACAAGCACGCTGAAACTTTGGCAAGATCCCAAAACAGTACAATACATTTTATGCTGCTTATCCTAGAAATAAGAAGTGGATTTTCCCCAAGTCCATTTCAATGATGGTTTATGGACTTTTCTTTTAGGAAGCTGTCCAAACCTTTTTTAAACCCCAGTAAGCTAACTGCTTTTACTACATTTTCTAGCAAAGAATTCTAGAGTTTAATTACATGTTGAGTGAAGAAATAGTTTCTCCAATTCATTTTAAATTTACTACATTGTAGCTTCATCGCATGCCCCCTAGTCCTAGTATTTTAGGAAAGCGTGAACAGACGCTTCACATCTACCCGTTCAACTCCAATCATTATTTTATAGACCTCTATCATATCTCCTCTCAGCCATCTTTTCTCCAAGCTGAAGAGCTCTAGTAGCTTTAGCCTTTCCTCATAGGGAAGTCGTCCCATCCCCTTTATCATTTTCATCGCCCTTCTCTGTACTGTTTCTAATTGCACTATATCTTTTTGAGATGCAGTGACCAGAATTGCATACAATATTCGAGGTGCGGTCGCACCATGGAGCGATACAAAGGCATTATAACGTCCTCATTTCTTTCCTAATAATACCTAACATTCTATTTGCTTTCTTAGCCGCAGCAGCACACTGAGCAGAAGGTTTCAACGTATCATCAACGACGATACCTAGATCCCTTTCTTGGTTGGTGACTCCTAACCTGGAACCTTGCATGACGTAGCTATAATTCGGGTTCCTCTTTCCCACATGCATCACTTTGCACTTGCTCACAATAAACGTCATCTGCCATTTAGATGCCCAGTCTCCCAGTCTCGTAAGGTCCGCTTGTAATTTTTCACAATCCTCCCGTGATTTAACGGCTTTGAATAACTTTGTGTCATCAGCAAATTTAATTACCTCACTACTTATTCCCATCTCTAGGTCATTTATAAATATGTTAAAAGCAGCGGTCCCAGCACAGACCCCTTAGGAACCCCACTAACTACCCTTCTCCATTGAAAATACTATGGCAGTCAACGGCTTAAAAACCACCGTGGGCTGAATATTATTTATTTATGTATGTATTTATTTATTTATTTATTTGATACCTGTATCCCACATTATCTGAATGCAATTATGTGGCTGGGGGGTGGGGGGTAATAGTACCCCCTGAATTGTCACAGGGACTGTAGAGACTTTTGTTTAATTCTCTCATTTTTCCTTCCAGACCTGGAAAACATTTATCTTCGGGGAAGGCTTCTGAGTGGCCCCCAGGGACTGGGCAGTTCTAATCTGGACGGCAGCCTTCGGACCTACTGCTGCTCTTCTCTGACCTCCCCCATCCTCTCACACCTGCACCTGAGGGCTGAGGAATGGACCTTAGGGGAGGGCCACCCTTCTCTGACGGGCAGCTCCGAAAAGCAGAACCCCTCCCCGGTGGAGAACGGAGAAGCCCCAGTCAGCACCCAGAAGCACCCCATGCATAGCTTCTTCCATTATGTGGACAGTAGTTCCCTGTCGGAGGATGAGGTGTTTTATAACTAGTCCCACCTTCTGCACTGAGATGGAGGGAAGACAGAGGTAAGGATGGTGAAAGGGTGGAACAGACCAGCTGATTCTAGCATCCGCTCAGCCAGCCGTGTACAGAGAGCGGAGGCCAACACCAATCATGGATCTTCATGAGGCAAGCGAGAACTGCTCGCTGAGTCCGTCCAAGTCCAGACGTGCTGGCTATGGTTTGCAATCTCTGTTGGGGGAGGGAGCGATGCTCACTTTTTTTGTATCTCTTGCAATTTTAATACTCCTGCAAGTAGTGCAGGGGGTGCCAGAGCAAACAGGAATAGCACCCACACGTCTGTGGTATCCTGCGTGTGCTGGCAAGGTGTCATGCTGGAAACGCTTGCACACAGAACCAGTCCTGTGGCCATGTTGATTTCACGCTGGCTAGCTCATCCCAGCTTTTCTGTGAATATTTTGCCGGCTTGTGAACGAGTCTTTTCTTGTCAACATTGTTTCTTGCAGGCTCGTAATGTGATGATAAGCCAGATTCTAGCATAGTACACAGGATGCTACATCACCATTTCACTTATGAAACCGGGAGACTGCGCTCAGGAAACATGGCGATCCCCCGCAGATTGTGTAATCCACGCATCAGCAAAAGCACCTGCTGTTATCACAGTCCAGCTGCTCATCACCCAGTGCCATCATCGGACCCCACGAGCCTTAGAGCTTTGCCTGGTTCTTGGAGCTGTGCTGACAGCAGATGATTTTAATGATGCATTTAATCACTTTTATAAAGGCTCGTTCTCTGTGGGTACAGAACCTTCTATAAGGTGTCCCAGTGACTCTGTGTCCTCCCAGTGAAGTCAGCACACAACGCAACGGTTTAGTGGGTCCCCAGTATCAGAGGTATCTTTACTGACATTGGAGAACAGAACTTTGAAAATACCTAGTCCGGCCATGAGGATCCCTGAGCAGAGTACGGATAAATGGCCAAGGTCACCTACCACTTTTACGTAATATTATCCCAGACAGACAGGATCATCTGACATAAAGGCAGGGAAAGCTTCAATTCGTTCTAAAAGCTCTTTCATAGGTCTCTGATCCACACTTCCAGAGGTTAATTTTCAGCCCCTTTTCCACCTCTTTCCTCTTCCTAGGGGACAGAGAAGGTCTGTCTTCCACCCTCCTGTAGGGGGAAGTGTCTCCTCCTAGCTATTAACCCTTTTCATATGCTTAGAGTTTTGCCCTCTGCTGGCAGAACATAGTTATAGGTCTCTCACTTCAGTACTATATTGACCCCTTACTCCTAGTGTATCCCTAAAACAGAGGCACATAATAGTACAAATAACAACCCCTGTGCCCTACACGTGGATTGATATCGCTCTGGGAATGGATTTAGGAGTCTTTACTGAAGAACTGCAGGGGCCAATATTCAATGGTGGAGAACCGGGTAAAACAGGATGCAGCCTGGGTTATGTCTCACGGACTGGCTGCAGGTCCGCAGTGGCAAAGGTGGAGAGCTTGATGTCATAAGCTCTGCACACATGGTTTCCTCACACACATAGAAAATTTGCACCCAGAGCTGTAACCAAATTGTGTTTGAATAATGTGCACACAAGAAATGTGCTCAAATATGAGAGAGCACACTGGACACCTTGGAAATATACACACATGGGTTGTGTCCTAGCAGCAGAATTAATATTTTGCACATGATTTAACTGGCAGCTGAACGAGTGTATTTGACAATTACAAAAACACAGCATACCGCACTTCCACCTTAGCCCTGTGTTCAGCAACACAAACCCCTCGTCTCCTCATCTCCCTGCTGGCCTTTAACCCATCCCCTTCACAAAACAAGAAAAAAGTTGCAGGCAACATGTTCACACTAAGGAGAAGAAACAGACATAAAATCCTCAGTGGTGCTGGGTCAGAGGAAAGAGTTAACCTTTTACCTCTCTTCGAGCCCCACAATAAAGCCCCAGCATTACTGAGCCTTGCACTCATTCTGAGGCCCTCTGCGTACTTCTTTGCATCGGAGTTTAATAGATAATACCTTAAGTACATAAATACATAAGTATTGTCATACTGGGACAGACCGAAGGTCCATCAAGCCCAGCATCCTGTTTCCAACAGTGGCCAATCCAGGTCACAAATACCTGGCAAGATCCCAAAAAGAAGAATACATTTTATGCTGCTTATTTATCCTTTCCCCAAGTCCATTTTAATAATGTTCTATGGACTTTTCCTTTAGGAAGCCAGCCAAACCTTTTTTTAAATCCTGCTAAGCTAATCGCTTTTTACTACATTCTCTGGCAACAAATTCCAGAGTTTAATTGCACGTTGAGTGAAGACTCTGAGGAAAGGGGGAGTAGGAGGAGTAGGCTCTTGAACAACACTAGTAGGCGACGTAGATTAGGAACAATCTCTTTATTTAAATATACACTCGACTCAACACAGCCGAGTGTATATTTAAATAAAGAGATTGTTCCTAATGTACGTCGCCTACTAGTGTTGTTCAAGAGCCTACTCCTCCTACTCCCCCTTTCCTCAGATTCTACTTTTCGTAGGAATTTGTGTACCTCCACCCTTGTGGTGGTTTGGCTTGCACGTTGAGTGAAGAAACATTTTCTCCGATTCGTTCCAAATGTACTACTTTGTAGCTTCATTACCTGTGCAGTGCACTGATGTCTACATGAGTCCTTGTGCACTGATGTCCTGTGTGCTAAACTCCTTTTAGTGTAGGGCTGCCACAATAGTACAGAAAACTGTGCCCAGACCCCGCCTTGTGCTCCGTGATAAGCCTCACGCACTTTGCCTTTGAATTAATAGAGTCTAACGGCCTGTGTTGCAAAGACTGAAGGAGCTGAAAGCAGGTGTTGTGCTTTCTATAGCTTGCTGAATTCAAGCAATAAGTTGTAAAGGGCCAATGGCCACAGACAGTCCATGTTTTCTGAATATTGACAATGAATAGTCAAAAGATTTGCATTTATTTGGTCTGAGAATTTGCATAACTTGGTTACCCAGAAAACCTGGCCTGCGGCCTTTGAAGACCCTCTCCATAGGGTCCGAAGGTGTGTTGTTCCAGCACTGTGTCTAGAGCTGAGCTCCTGCTTTGAGTAGCCGTCCCTGAAGGCACTCCAGGCTTAAATAAATGTCTTGGCAATTCATCTCCCGTCCTGTTTTCCCCAATGCGGTATGTAAGCCTGCCTGTGCTCTTGAGATGTTGTCATCGTTCAGTGCACTGTGATCCTGTGGATAAGACAATGCTACAGAAATATGAATTATTATTGCTTTCTAGATAAGAGCAAAGATGTTGCTTCTGTAATGTGTTTATAGAACAACACTGAGTCAGCCAAACGTCAATGCTACGCTTTCCCAGTAAAGGTGAATAAGGCAGGAGACAGAGATGAAAGGGGTCTTGCCCAACAGAGGAGACCCTGCTACAGGGCATTGCCATTGTCATACCAGTGATTGCTCAGATCACCTCTTAGGAACAGGGTTGCCAGGTGGAAAATTTCTTTCCCACCCAAACCAGCCTAAATCCAGCCCAAAACCCGCCCAAATTCAAACCCCGCCCCTGACACCCCCACCCCTGCCCCCGCCATCATCACCCCGCCCCCGCCGTCATCAACCCCGCCCCCGCCGTCATCGGCCCCGCCTCCCCCATCATCGCCCAGCCCAGAACGTCACTAGCCCCGCCCAAAACGTCACTAGCCCCGCCCCCGCGGCCGAAAAAAACGCCTAAAAACCGCCCAAAAGACAAAAAAGAAGCCCAAAAAACTGCAACCCGCCGCGGGCAAAAATTTCCCGCGGCGGGTCACGGAAAACCGCACAATTGGGCGGTAAAACCGCCCACCTGGCAACACTGCTTAGGAACCCCCCTCCCCCCCATAAACATATACATCATGAATATATATATCAGATATGTGGTTCTTAGGCCTAATGTATGCAAATGTGTCTCACTGAACCTTAATTACATCCAAATGTGAAGAAAGAGGGACAAGTAGACTTTGCCACTAGTTGCATCATATGCCAAAAATATTACTTCAATGTCTTGTCACAGTTCTACATTTATTGACTCATATTGTCATTAGAAATCCACAATTACACTCAGAAAGATAAACATCAGAGCTTATGTTTTGAGCTCGTTTATTTGTTCCTCTTTTCACATTTTGATGTAATTCTAGGTTGTTGGGGATTCACAGTCGATCACTGTTAATATAGAAGGGCATTTTACAGGATGTCCATGTTGAACCATCACATATGAACATCTATGTTTCATGTATTTTAGAACAAGATCTGTCAAAGTATGTCCTGGTCTAAACAGGGCATGCCCAGAAGTGCATTTTGGGAAGGGCCCAAGGGTGTACCGAGGGGGCCAGCTATTCTCTCCCTCCCTCCCTCCCGCAACTGCAACTACAACATTGAGGCATACATTTGCTGGCAGGGATGCCAAACCTCACCAGCTGAAGAGGTCTTCTCCACGAGTCCCGCCTGTGCTGCCAGAGCAGGGCTTAAGTCGGCAGCGGAGTTCAGCCGCTGGCATCAGCAGTCCCGCACATGCTCAGTTCAGTCGCTCAAGAGAGCCAGCATCGGAGGCCAAAGTTCACCTGATGGCTTAAGTGCTGCTTGGACAGCGCAGGCGGGACTTGCAGAGGAGACTTCTTTGGTTGGTGGGGCTTGGCATTAAAGCAGAGGGGGCCTGAACTGAAGGTGAGGGGGCCCAGATCCTCCGAGGCCCCTCAGTGGCTATGCCACTGATTCTAAAATGAACGAGAAATATCCAACATGAGCATCCATTTTATAAAGTGAAACATCCAAATGCTGGATGTGGCAAAACAAGGGATGTGGACACCTTTGTGGCAGCTGAGAAACATCCGTGTCATCAAATGGCCCCACAGATGTCTGTGCAGAGCAGAGGGGGTTCCCTGATGGGGCTGAGAAGCTCAAATCCCACTTCAGCTCTTTGTCATTTTGTTTTAAATTGCGAGCCCTGAACATACTCTGCTTCAAGAGCTTTCGGCCTGGCAGATTTCTTATACTTTCAGGTACAGTAAGCATGTTTCTGTCCCTAGAGGGCTCGCAATTTCAAAAAAATTACAGAGAGCTGAAACAGGATTTGAACCTGACTCCCCTGGTTTTCAGCCCACTACACTAATCATTAGGCTAGTGCTCAGGGCTGTGTGGAGATCTCCTAAGAAGTTAATTTTTAAAAGATTGTAGTACTATGAAGGTCCATAGTTCCTGAGGCTGACATAGAGTCTGGTATCACTTGCTAGTTTCACATTCAGGAAAAGGAGGGGGACAGCAACCCCAAGGAGGGGGGGGGGGATTAAGGAGGTAACTTGCCTTAACCCCTTCAGCGGACAGCTGCTCTTTCAGTGCACCTTTCTTTACCCTGGATGTGCCAAGTACCAGGTCTAAATGACACTGTCTATCTTTTTGGACACACAGGTCCCGTCCCCTTCTGTGATCGGAGTTGGACATTCATATTTGGGCCCCGCACCCCCTTCCATATGGGCGTACTGCAGTGTTAGACAGCTATATCCTGGCTTTATAAAATCGGGCTTTGGTTATCCAAGCAAAATGGATGTCTAAATACTGGTTTTCAGATGTCCACAACATGAATAGAGCTTCTAAAATAAGGGTTATATTCTCAGTGGACCAAGCCCTCTCCCGCTGACTTCCTTCTCCTATGACAAAAAGGCAGGATAACAGTTCCCAGAATGCTTTGCAATTTAGACATCTAAAAAGCAGCTGTCAAGCGACACATACTTTGGGTTACCTCTTGTTACTGGAATTTTGGGATTGTGTTATGAAGTAGTCAGTTTAAGGTGACCAGATAGCTCCATGTCTTATGCTGGAGGCAGTCCTGGTTTTACCCTGTCAATGGATTTAGTTCATTTCTGTAAGAAAGGCAAACCACCGCCTACAAAACCTGGTCTAACCTGGCCTGTCCTTTACGGAGTTATCCGGTCACCTTATGCTAAAGGCAGCCTGCCCACCCCTGGCTGATGAGTCGTTCTGTCATGATATGATAAAACCTGTACTCAGTGAAGCATTGTGTAACAGTTCACAGGATTTTTTAGCCAATGCCATGTTTTCCAAATGTGTTTTGTCCTGGAAATAATTAAAAACATTAAATCAGATCTGTGCAACTCCAGTCTGTGTAGCACTTGCTTTAGCAAAAGCCTTAGGGACCTGATCTCTGTGACACACGGAGCAGAATCAAGGCTCTTCAGAACATAACCATGCTTCTTGTAGTTTTGATTTCCCAATGGTATTCCCTAAGAAAAGCAAGTCTACAAGTCCCCGTCGGTTGTAAGAGAAGTTTAGTCAGCTTGAGACCGATACCCCTGACAGTATGATCCAACTGAGTGGTTCCTGATGAAGCCCTGTTATGGGTGAAACGAATCAGGCCCCGTTGAAAAACAACAGTTGAATTGTGGGGTTGTCAAGTCATCATTTATTAAGCTAAGTTGATGCATGCTATGCTGTAGCTTGAATACTTTTTTGTTATTCAGTTACTCTTAAAATTTGTGCTCTACTATGGGCAATTTTGTATGAGTGAAGCAGGGAACATTTACCCCATGAAAGAAACTAGTCACGGGCACAAAGTCTTTTATAGATAATAGTGTCTCGTTGACCAGACCTTGGCAGGAGCCTTGGTTTCTGAGGGTATTTCCCACTTTACTCATTTCACACAACCCTTTGGATTGTGTTTGGCTGTTTTTCAGTTCTCTGGAGAACTGGGTTCGATTACCACTGCAGCTCCTTGTGACTCTGGGCAAGTCACTTAACCCTCCATTGCCCCTGGTACAAAATAAGTACCTGAATATATGTAAACCGCTTTGAATGTAGTTGCAAAAACCTCAGAAAGGCAGTATATCAAGTCCCATTTCCCTTTCCCCTTTCTATAGTGATCCTGTGTGTTTATCCCACACATTCTTGAATTCTGTCACCGTTTTTGTGTTCACAACCCTCCCACGGGCATCCACCCCCCCTTTCTGTGAAATTGCCCAGTACCTTAAAAGATGGAGCTCGATGACACGGTGGATGCAAAGCCAGCAGAATTTTCTAAGGGCGCAGCGCCATCGTACAGAACTAAACTGATTCTGAGATTTGGGAGATCCATGCAAGGGTTTCCTGATGAGTAAGGGTCTAGCTGGGTGGCCTTGGAGTCCAGTCCCAGGAGATATCAGACAGAAGCAGTGCTGTGATTCAGCTTATCAGATCTGCCTCTTTCTAGGAAGCTTTCACCATTCTTTTTTTGGTGCTTCCGGATAAGTGAGGACGGAGAAAACTACAGCTTTATTGTTCTGACATATAGATTTCAAAAATAACCTGTTATATATGAACATCTTCAGACCGTGTGCATTGTAAATGTTTGCTGCCGTGTCTGCTCTAAAATGTTATGGAGCATCTGACAAGGTGGCTAAAAGCAGGTGGTCATTTCATACCATATTGCAGAATGTTTAACAAATCATTGGGAACAGGATATTATTGTACGTCAAAGGCCACTTCTGGCAAGTTGTCGGTCAGATCATGTGAACCGCAGACAGATTCTGAAATAAAGGCCAGGGAAGTAGCACTGGATAAGCCCCCCTGGTACCATTCAAAGTACCGGGTGCTGGAAGTCTCCGTACAAGGGACACATACGAATAAGGTAACCTAGACTGTAAGGAAAGCACATGGGTTGCACCTGAAAAACCCTGTCCAACTTCCCTTGAGCAAGGTGGAACAAAAGGCCACATACTCACCTGAAAGGAAAATAAAGAGACAGCAGAGCCCAGGGTTCAGGTCATTTGTTCTGGAGTTCTTTGGGCTTGGTAAATCCTCTGATCTTAACCATCTCGAGGGTCCTGGCACCAAGAACCTTCACTCAGAGTTACTGGGAGATTTTCCCTCTGTCTGAATAGATCCACTGTCCCTCCACGGTCTCTAGCCAGTTCATTGCAGCAGAAGGGTCCAAAAGCCGGGAACCAGAGCTCCTCCAGAACCCTACATCACGGGCTCTAAATCCAGTTGTTAGGTGTCACTCGTTATCAAGGACTGTGACCCCCTCCCTCTCCCCATGCACACAGTCCCCAGCCCCACTGAGCCACCAGGGCAACCAACCCAGCTTAATGTCACATTGACAGCACAAAATAGGCATGAAAAGTCATCTCATGACAATAAGCTTATGTGATCCAACACCACTGTTCACAATGACCTTCAAAAGCAAAACTGAATGCCATCATTGTGCAACCAGTAACACAGTATAAAGAGTTGATTTATTGAACACCTTTTGATTGTGATTAGAAGACTTTGGTGACCCCTAATGAAGGAAATACCCGAAACTTGGCCAGGCTGGGTCCTCTTCTGTCTGCTCTCCAATCCCTGAAATGTTCTACTGCAAAATTATCAACACAGCTGAGAGATGGAACATTTTTTAAATTTATATGTTCATTTCAGAGCCAGACTTACAAGAAAGCAGAACAAAAAAAGAATACATCTTAATATGGCTTCTCTTGATTGGGGTGTGCAGGGTTCCTCCAGATCGGATCAGCGCACATTTGGGCTCAGCAGTATCTTCGCTGACTCTGGCTTTAGGGGCTTTTGGTGTGTCAGGGGGGACCTTCTCTCGCACTATGGTTGGGACCCCGAAACAGGCACAGCTGCTCCAGAAGATTGTGAGCTGTACAGAAACTGGGGGGGGGGGGGGGGGGGGGGGGGGAGGAGGGTTGCTCAGACACCACCCTTTCACTTTGGATTTCTGGGATTTGCCAGATCTTCAATTGCCGTTTTAAGCTAAAAAAAGAAAAGAAAACTCCAGATTAATGGCTTCATTGTCTAAAACTCAAACCTCCACCCCTCAGCCTGGGTCAGTCTGTGAACCTAGAACCATCTTAAACCCTAACCTTATCCCCAAAAACCTAACCACAATACTATCCTAACCTTAATCATATCTTAACCCTAACCACAACTCTATCCTAAACCTGACTCTATCCCCATCTTAACCCTAAGCACAAATTTGTCCCAACCTTGACCCAATCCATAACTTAACCCTAACCAAACCCTGACCTTATCCATAACTTAACCCTAACCACAATTCTAGCCTAACCCTAACCCTATCCCCATCTTAACCCTAAATACAAATCTAGCCTAATCCTAACCCTAACCTTATCCTTATCTTAAGACTAACAACTCTATCCTAACCCTGACTTTATCTCCATCTTAACACTAACCACAAGTCTTTTCCCTAAACCTATCCTAATTTTATTATTATTGATTTTACAATAAGATTTATAAATCCTAATAAATAAACAAACAAACATATTGGTTTGATTTGAGTATTTGTACTATTTAGATATCTTTAGAACTATTTTTATTTACTATATTGTATTTTATGTATTGTGTTTAGTTCTTTACTTTGTAATTTTATGTTTTCAAATTGTTGTAATCTGCTCAGAACTCTGGGGGATCAAGTGGAATATAAATTACAACTACACATTTCTGTAACATGTATGCAGTGCTGTACACATTACATGCAGGTACTTTCTCTGTCCCTAGAGGGCTCACAATCTAAGTTTTTGTACCTAGGGCAACAGAGGGTTAAGTGACTTGCCCAGGATTACAAGGCGCCACAGTGGGAACTGAACCCACTTCCCCTGGAGCTCAGTTCTCCTCTACTCCATTCAATTGAAATAACCCTAACAACAACTCCATCCCAACCCTAACATTGACCATAACTGTAAACCTAGTTCTGTCCTAACCCTGCCACCATCCCAGTAGTGTAGCCACGTTGAGGGTGTGGGAGGAGCGGAGAACGGACTGCTGATGGCACCGGCACCAGTCCGTTTGGGGGAGCGGCCACTCCCCTGGTGACCCACTAGCTACAAATCCCAGCTCTAATATTGACCCCAAGCCTCCCATCCTACCCTAATCCCCTATCCCTAGCCTAACCCGAATCAGGATAATCAGACCTGAACCAGGCCAGATAGTAAGCTGAAATCGAGATGTGAATATTTACAGATTTCAGCTGTCTTCAAATGTAGAAAAACCAAAGTAATCGGACAAATCTGTATTTTAAAACATCAGCTCTAAACTGGGTCACAGCGACCCTGACCTTCCAAGTATGATAAAGAGGTGAATTACCACCCCAAAAAATACACTCAGATCAAGCTCTGCCCCCTTCCGACATCAGGTGATGCCACCGCCAACATTCCTTCCATTCTCCCCCAACATTGCTGCCATGAAAGATAACGCAATAAAACTGAGGTTTCAGGCCTGCGGAGTCTCGCAGAACTTGCCCTGCCTCTCGTGTAAGAAACCACAATATTGTTGCACCACTTCTAACGGTGGAAACAGAGAGCAGAACCCCTGTGCACCATACGGGGAGGGAGGGGTATTGGGTCCAGCTCGTACCACGGCTGGCACTCTCTTGTGTTACTTTTCATGCGCTCATGGTTTGCTGATCTGCTTTCGCTGGCTCAGGCGCATGTTTATTGCTGTGTGTGAAAACACAGTGACAAATTCTGAAGGCAGAGCCCAAAAATATTTGCAACATCTCTGAGGCCAAGCCAGGAGCATAGCCAGACTTTGTCGGGAGTGGGGCCAGAGCCCAAGGTGGGGGGGCATATTTTGGGCCACCTCCCTTCTGCCGCCCTCCCGCCGCCACCTCTGCCCCCCCCCAGGCGCCGACACCGCTTCTGCTTGCCCGCCGCCGCTGCTCCCCCCCCCCCCCCACTGCCACTTCTGCCTCCCTGCTGCTGCTCCCGCTCCCCCACCCCACTGGAAGGTACCTTGGCTAAAGCGTTTGTCCCGTGCTGCTCTTACATTGCCTGGTGCCCTGTCCTGCTTTCGAGCATGCTAAGTTTCATTAAAAATGAGCGTGCACGGCGCTGAAAAACAGGACAGAGTGCCAGCAACGTAAGAGCAGCACGGGACAAACGCCTTAGCTGGTGGAGGTTGGGTACCCCGGAGCCAGTTTGAGGGGGCCCAGGCCCCCATGGCCCCCCGAAGCTACACCACTGGGCCAAACCCCTTGGAGATTCCCCTCTCCCTGCCTCCCATAGCACACCCTGTACCTCGTTCCTGGTTACACAACCCACGATTCTTCCAGAGGAGGTCACAAAGGCGTACTGCAGGGTCAGCAGCTCAAAGAGGTTGTGTGCCTGCAGGAGGAAGCAGGAACCACATATTACATCTTTTGCTCTGTGCTGAGTTTATTCTACGGATGTGAATGAGGACTGTGTGACCTGGATCTTCCCCGCTTCCTCTCTGTCCTTCACACCTAGCTCCCACAGTTCCTCTCTTGACAGATCCACCGCTTGTGATATTAGCATTGGGGTACCAGGAGGGCAGAGGAGCACAAACGACAGACATAACCTACTGCAAAACAAAAGACGGGAGGCTTCTATTCTGTGACCCCTTTTTAATCTGAAGACTGTATACTAGGGTATACAGCAAAAATTTGCAAACCAGCCGGTCTGATGTTCAGGATATCCACAATGAATATGGATGAGCTCGATTTGCATACATTGCGAGCCCACTGTATAGGATAATGCACACAGTTAGTTAGGAGAAGTGTATAGTGTCTCCGTACCGGGAATAGCAGGGGATGCCACAGGGCAGGAGTGAGGTGCATTGGCTGAGCTGTGTATGGGGTGCTTCAAGGCAGGAGTGAGGTGCATTGGGGGTCACTGATAGATTTTACCATATGCCTCCATGTCTGTAGGCAGCAGCTCAGTCAGTCCTGGTTTTCTATCCATTAGATGCTTCAACTCTGATTCCCCCTCTGCAGGACAGGACTGAAGTTCATCGGCACTGGGGATCCTGTCCCTAGTCTGACTGTTCAATCCACTTTAATAAATAAATGGGAATTTCAGTGCCAGGAATATCTAAGATACAGCCTGTGTGTCAGATATGAGGCATGGACTATGAGCCTGCAGCCTATCAATCCAGAGCAAAGATTTGGCAGGGGGGGGGGCGGGGGGCGGGGGGAGAGGTCCATGTACAACAGGGACAGTGGGATGGTGAATGCAGCAGTGCTAGTGGGGTTCCCAGTCCTCCCAGAAAAAAAATGAGGACCTGCAAGGTGAGGGAAGGAGAGTGAGAGGGAAAGGAAGAGGTGATCAGAAATATATGGGGAGGGGGGGGGGGGGAATGAATGGGAGACAGTGCACCACACAGAAAAGCAACACCACCCTACCATTTACCCAATCTCTACCCCCTACTCCGTCATGGGGCATTTACTGGAGAAGAGGGAGAGGCAGGGCTGGGTTCCCAGGGGTGTGTCCCTACTTCCTAGGTAATCAGCTGGCTTTTTATAGCTGGCTACTGGCACCTCTGGCTTTTAGCTGGGCACCAGCAATACCCAGACCAATACCAGCATAACTACCCCAATAAAGCAAGACATCCTTTCTGCTGCCTCAATTATCCAATTAGTGGACTGAATATTACAGCGAACAGAGTAACTCCTGGTTCCACCCAGATTCCACCTCGGACCGTCTTGGTGCATTCTGACCCAATCTTCAGCAGCAGTATCCGGGCAAATAGCGCCAAAAATCTGTGAATGGGAGGAAAGAACCTGCTCCTAATTGGGAATGATTGACACTGATATTACTCTGCCCCCTGCCTCCCCTTCATCTCCAGAACCGGACTCTGCCGAGGGGTCAGCAGAAGTGCAATACCTGATGCAGTGAGGTCCAGATGGACAGCTGGAAGGTCACTGGCTCTATGGTGCAGCCTTCACTAAGTTTCCCTTCCAAAAGTTTCTGCAAGAGACAAAGAGACGCAGAGGACACTTAGCAGCAGTGGACAGTACGGTACGTTTATAAGAACCATTCTGGTCAGCATCATGCCATTCTCCCTTGGGCTTTATAATGGTCCCTGACAGTGACTCCCTCCAAAATCCAGGCTGGGTCACAAGGTACCACTGAGGTGTGAATGACTGAGCCCCATGTGCTGCGAACCCTGCCTCCATGGCATCACCATATCCACAGGCAGAAACCCAAGACTTCCATGTGACAGGGCATGGTTTTGCTACTGTGAATGCTTTTTCTAGACCACTGATTCCCAAACCTGTTCTGGGGGGAACCCTAGCCAGTCTGGTTTTCAGGATATCCACAATGAATATGCATATGAGAGATTTGCTCATATGCTCTGATACCCCCCAGCACTAAAGATATCCAGATCCCCACCTTACTCTGATATTCCCCAGCACTATGGATATCCTGAAACCCACCTTACTGTGATACCCCCAGCACTACAGATATCGAGATATGTGTCTTACTCTGATACCCCCCAGCACTAGAGATATTCAGATCCCCACCTTACTCTGATATCCCACCCCCCTCCAGCACTGAGGTTTCCCAATACCTGCCTGAGACTGATTGTCCTCTGGCTGTTGTGAGTCATGAGTCTGGAGGAAGCGGATTAGCTCTGACCTCTTCACGGTGCCCACAAGTATCATCGATTCTGAAGAGAGAAAGAAGCAGAGAGAGAAGCCTGATTCACTGCCAGTTCCAGGTCCTGCCGCCTGCCATCTTCTCCTCATAAATGAGGACTTATCTGTCCCTGAGAACCAGGGGAACTGGGTTCGATTCCCACTGCAGCTCCTTGTGACTCTGGGCAAGTCACTTAACCCTCCATTGCCCCAGGTATACACTAACCTGCTTATCTTTGAACGAGAAGGCCAGCCAACTTCCGACACAAATCGGGAGATGGCCGGCCATCTCGTAAACCCAGCCAAATCGGTATAATCGAAAGCCAATTTTGGCCAGCTTCAACTGCTTTCCATCGCAGGGCCGGCCAAAGTTAAAGGGGGCGTTTTGGCGGGGTACAGAACGCGGGACGGGGGCGTGGTTATGAGATGGCCGGCTTCAGCCGATAATGGAAAAAAGAAGGCCGGCTCTGACGAGCACTTGGCCAGCTTCACTTGGTCCATTTATTTTTAGGACCAAGCCTCAAAAAAGTGCCCCAACCGACCAGATGACCACCAGAAGGAATCGGTGATTCCCTCAAAAGAGGGACATGTCCAGGTAAATCCAGACATATGGTAACCCTATGCTAGGCCCTTGCCCCAGAACAGGAAGTAATGTCAGAGGGGGCAGGGGACCAGCCAAGCCGACAGCTGTGCGTCTGCGCCATGCACCCCTTTGCTGCCTGCACCCAGGGCGGACCGCCCCCACCGCCCCTTCCTTGGTACACTACTGTGTCAATCATATCTCCCTATCTTTTCCATTTCAGTTTTATCACAGCAGAATCAGTGAAACAGAGGGGAAGAAGTGTGGAAATGGAGCCTAACTCTGAAATAAAATCACCTGTGTTCTCTACCACTGGATACTCCAATGCTTCAGTAGAAGTCATGACCTTCAGAACGTCCTCGAAATTCGAATCCTTGGCCACCACCGTGATGTCAGTTCTCATGAACTCTTCAGTGGTCACTTTGTAGGAGCTGAGGAGAGAGATGGTTAAAAGTCTCGTTCCTGTTGTCAGGATAACCCTTTCCTGGATTTAGCCTACCAGGTCTAGCTTAGGGAAAGCAGAATTAAAAGTCCAGGAACTCAATGGGATTAAAACCAGAACTGGTCGAGTTGGTGACTCTGTTAGAGTCCGATATTGTACAGAAACATGACAATGCTTTTCTGATCCACAAGTCTTGCTTTTCATTCCCATTAAAGAACTGGTCAGATTTGCAGTAGGATGATCAAATTCCTTCCTGCACCAAAACCTTTGGGTCTTATCTAATGATCTCTGGCCCATTCACAGCACCAAGAAACTTATTCACAGCTAAGGATCAGCTGTGCCGTAGGGATCATGTGATGGCGACTTGTGGGGGAGGGGTGCATGTGAGCAAAGGAGAATTAGTGAACAGATGCACAAGAGAGTGCAAGAGAGTGTGTGACTAAACGGAACATATATGGACAGATGATTGAAAGCCTCGTGCAGTTCCAAACAGCTCTCTAAAAATAGCGCTGAAACAGCGCGGGAGTTTACCGCCCCTATTATCAGAGATAATAGCATGCAAATTCAAGCACGTTATTCACTCTGATCATAGGGTAAAATTACGGCAGGACTGTGCCAGAGCATGCACTCGGGCACAATCCACCCGCACTTGTTTGACAGGTCTAGGCTGTCATAAACCCAGACCTGTCAAACACAGGGGCTGGAGATCCACGGGACCACCAGATCCCCCAGTACCCCCACCCCGAGTCAAGCGACACCCCCGACACAAGTTCTGGGGGGCTGGAGATCCAGTGGCTCTCCAGCCCCCCTACCCCCCCACCCCCGCATCCCCTCCCTTGAATGGAGCCCTGGTGGCCCAAAGGGCCATGAGTCAATCCCCTCCCGACCCCACCCCTGGTGGTCTTAGAGGCCCTTCCCCACCCTCCCTACCTTCAGTGGTGGAGAAAGGTGGCCTCCCTCCTCTTCCATCGGTGCCACCTGGAAAATAGCAGTGCCCAGCCCTGCCCAGTGCATCCTGGGACGCACTGGGTGGGGCTTCACACCAATAAGGGAACCTGTGTTGGAGGGGGTCCAGCCCCCATGTCGTTGGGGAGGTGTTGAGTTGAGGTTCTTGCTCCTGCGGAGGAGGGGGGTGCATGGGCTACTGCATTGGGGGGGGGGGGGGAATGGGGGGACCTGCTAGCATGCAAATGCATGCTGGACAGGGCTCACCATCCTCCCCAATGGTCTGCAAACCCTAACGCCAGCTCTGAGCTGACGTAGGGTTTGCCGAGGTTAGTGGGCCAATGTTTGGCACACTGGTTGCTGATCATTAGGGAGGAATAGGTTTAGCATGCATTTGCCTGCTACTTGCGCTAAGAGCCCTGTTTTGCATGTATTTGCATGCTAGTAGCATTCAGAGCCCACAAGTGTGTTGTTCATGGGACGGTAGCAAAAGCAAGCAGTAGTATGACACTAACAGCCTCTAGCGCCTGCATTTGCTTCTGATCATCGGCCCATCAGAGAGCACAAGAGTGGGTGAGAGAAAGAGATTCAGCACATGATGGAATCGAGAGTTTAAGTAAGTGAGAGAGGAGTGAGGGTCAGTGGGAGCAGATGGAGGAGTCAGTTAATGAGAACATGATGGGTGAGGGTCAGTGAATGAAGATGTGATGGGAATGAGAGTGAGAGTCTGAGAGGAGACGGATGAGCACGAGGATAAGTAAGTGGATGAGAACACAACGGGGGGGGGGGGGGGGGGGGGTTGGAAAGGAGAACATAAAACATAGGAGAGGAACTCACCCGATATGCCGGCTTCTGATCCGGGGTAAGTACGGCAGCTTCTTGACAATAATAGTGCCTTCGTAGAAGGAGGGCTGAAATTTCTGGGATATGGCATTAGCGACCAGAACTGCCAGGATGACAGGCAAGATATGAGCAATCTGACCCGTGACTTCAAAAACCAGGAGGGCAGTGGAAAGTGAGTGGGTGACAGCGCCAGAAAATGCTGCAGCCCCTAGAGGAAATACCCAGAAACATTTAACACACGGCCCTTCGCTTTATTCCAACAAGTTACTTCAAGAACTTTACTTCCATTCATTTATGAATTATTTACAGATCGTTGTTGATGTGCACAACATCTATCAAGATGAATTTCATTCTTGGAAGGCACTTTCTCTACTGAATTTATAATCCATATTTCAGTCCAGGCAAGAGAAGAGACTTGTCCTATTTTCCCTGACCTACAAGTGAGAAGTGGTGGTGAGATTAGAACCTGGGTCTCAGGTGTCAAAGCAGTGCTGGGTTCAGATCTCCATCACTTCAGCTTGCTGGGTTTCCTGTTCAAACATGGTGCGTTTTTTGGTCTTGTGATACTGGTTGAGTGGGCTTGTTTAGGCTTTTGTCATTCTGATGTCCAGCTCTGGTTGCTGATCGGAACAGAGACACAGAGGAGAGATGCTGGACAGGACAGACAGGGACACAGAGAGAAGATGGATAACAGACATGCAGAGAGAAGAAATATCAAATGGACAGGCGACCCTGAAAGGACAGGAAAAACAGAGAAAAGCAAAGGAGACACTTGGACCAAATTGAATGGAAAATAAAATTCTCAGCTTACAAAGGTAGGAAAAAAATTGTATTTTGAAGTTATCTATTGGGCTTTGGGAAATGTGCATATCTTGCATTTCCCTTTTTGTTTCTCTAATATTACTGTAAATGCAGAGTCTGACTTCTTGAAGTTCATCGTGTTTTGCCTTCATATTTCTTTTTTTTATTTTTTTATTTATCATTTTACTTAATTACATTCACATTTATCATATAAATGTAAGGAAATACAGAAATTAATATAAAAAGGAAACATTTTCTCTCAACAATATGTATTTACATAATTGTCCACAATTGGAAGATCCAAGATCAGGAAAACAATCTTAAAGAAAATAAGAAAAACTCAAAATGGTTAATCTTACACTTCACATTTTCTGAGGGAGGAAGGTTAATCGGTTATTGCAGCCGGTACAGTGGTAACTGAAGGAAGTTGCTGCAGAGGATTCTTCATCTGTTTCCACAAACTCTTATAATTTCTTAGGTTCAAACAAATAAGTAATAAGGAAATAAAACACTTACAAGGGAATCGCGCTAGGAAGGTCCCACCTAGGGCAGTGATTCCTGGCTTAAAAGCCAAGACTTCACACCTCCCCGTCTGCGATTCCCTTGATGTGTCAGGAAATATATGCATCTTTGAACCCAAAAAACTATCAACCATGTATCGGAAATACAATTTCAAAACACTGTTCCTATCCAAATCAAAGACCAAAGTCACTAATAATATAACTCTATCTATAACTTCTGAATTTTCCAAAATGTCAGTTAAACTTACATCTCTTTTCTCTGATAAAGAAGATTTTAAAGAAAATATAATTTTAGTCACCAAAAGGTGGTTATCAGAAGTTGCCTTCATATTTCTATTACTGATCTGTGGTTCCTTGTTTCATATTTGTCATGGGTCTGTCTGTGTATTACACGTGTGGCCAAGGTGTGATATTCTGCTAGCAAGTAATTTCTGTGTACAGATCTTATTGCAGTCCTGTTCTGTTTTCTCACTAGATGGGGTTCTGGTGTGTTTTAGGGTCCAGTGCAATATTTACAGTGCTGCCTTTTCACAGGTTGTTTGCTCTTTGGTCGTTGGTGAGGCCCCACCTAGAGTATTGTGTTCAGTTTTGGAGGCCGTATCTTGTTAAGGATGTAAAAAGAATTGAAGCGGTGCAAAGAAAAGCTACAAGAATGGTATGGGATTTGCGTTACAAGACGTATGAGGAGAGACTGGCTGAACTAAATATGTATACTCTGGAGGAAAGGAGAAACAGGGGTGATATGATACAGATGTTCAAATATTTGAAAGGTATTAATTCGCAAACGAACCTTTTCCGGAGATGGGAAGGTGGTAGAACGAGAGGACATGAAATGAGATTGAAGGGGGGCAAACTCAAGAAAAATGTCAGGAAGTATTTTTTCACGGAGAGAGTAGTGGATGCTTGGAATGCCCTCCCATGGGAGGTGGTGGAAATGAAAACAGTAACAGAATTCAAACATGCGTGGGATAAACATAAAGGAATCCTGTTCAGAAGGAATGGATCCTAAGGAGCTTAGCCGAGATTGGGTGGCAGAGCCGGTGGCGGGAGGCGGGGATAGTGCTGGGCAGACTTATACGGTCTGTGCCCTGAAGAGCACAGGTACAAATCAAAGTAGGGTATACACAAAAAGTAGCACCTATGAGTTATCTTGTTGGGCAGACTGGATGGACCGTGCAGGTCTTTTTCTGCCGTCATCTACTATGTTACTATGTTTGCTCTTTGAGTCCTGGGAGTTAGTGCTGTTATGGTACCATTAGGTTCTGAGTTTGTGCATAGTGTTTTCCAGTGGAGGAATTGGAAAAGGTACAGCGAAGGGCGACGAAAATGATAGTGGGGATGAGACGACTTTCCTATGAAGAGAGGCTGAGAAGGCTAGGGCTTTTCAGCTTGGAGAAGAGACGGCTGAGGGGAGATATGATAGAAGTGTATAAAATAATGAGTGGAATGGATCGGGTGGATGTGAAGCGACTGTTCACGCTATCCAAAAATACTAGGACTAGAGGGCATGAGTTGAAGCTACAGTGTGGTAAATTTAAAACGAATCGGAGAAAATTTTTCTTCACCCAACGTGTAATTAGACTCTGGAATTCATTGCCGGAGAACGTGGTACGGGCGGTTAGCTTGACGGAGTTTAAAAAGGGGTTAGATAGATTCCTAAAGGACAAGTCCATAGACCGCTATTAAATGGACTGGAAAAATTCCTCATTTTTAGGTATAACTTGTCTGGAATGTTTTTACGTTTGGGGAGCGTGCCAGGTGCCCTTGACCTGGATTGGCCACTGTCGGTGACAGGATGCTGGGCTAGATGGACCTTTGGTCTTTCCCAGTATGGCACTACTTATGTACTTATGTACTTATGTACTTATGTACTTATGTACTTATGTGTTGCTCTTACTGGAGGTGATATCAAAACTTTAATTTAATTGTAGTTTGTGATAACATCAGACAGAGTTTGTGAAATAATCATAGAATATACATACATGTGCCATTTTATTTCTCCTGAGATGTCAACTCTAGTGCGGACAGTTGGTTGTAGAGGGGCTGGGGGAGGGAAGGGTGCAGCAAGGGACTTGGGATGGTGTATGGGGTGGGGCAAGGGAAGAACACGGAGCAGGGCAGGTGTCAGGATTTTCTCTGTCAAAAGGTTGACTTACCAGCCAGTGCATACCCTCCAGGGATGATAGGGTTAATTACGCCACCAGCACTAATGCCTGCCGGAAACAGATAAGCTACAATTTCACCGATCAAGCGGCCAATAGCAGCACCTGGATAGAAGAACATTTAGTATCAGGCAAATCCTAGATGCATTGGAAGGAAATTACGTACCACAGCTGACTACAAAAACTCTATGGACACGTCTTGACCCTAAAAGAACTGGAAGAAATGTAGTTTTCGTATTACACGTGAGCGTCTCAGACCTGCAGAAGATCCTAATATCACAATGCCTCTGTTCCCTACCTATTTAACCCATTAAATACTACTACTACTATTATTAAACATTTCTATAGCGCTACTAGACTTACGCAGCGCTGTACAAATTAACATGAAAAGAGAGTCCCTGCTCAACAGAGCTTACAATCTAAATTGGACAGACGAACACACAGCTAGGGGTGGGGAAATTGCAGTGGTAGGGGTGATAAGTGAGGGTGTTGAGTAAGAGAGTCATGGTTAGGAGTCGAAAGCCATTACGGGAAAGTGAATTACGAAGAGATGAGCATTAGGTATGAGCCATCATTTATGTATTTCATTTATTTATTTATTAGGATTTAGTTACCGCCTTTTTGAAGAAATTCAGTGTACGGCAAGAACAATCTGGACACAGGCAACAGACAAATCCATCAGAGAAATTATTCAAATAACAATACGTATTGTGGCATAGTGTACGACTTACAATGTCAACACAACACACATTAAGACATCTTCATAGAGAGTATAGGGTGTAAGAGACAGATAAGAGAGAGGAACAGGAGTTAGTTAGAAAATAAGGGGACTAATTTAAAGAAACTTGCATGCAGAGTCAGAAAGATACATGAATATGATCTCAGCTAGGGTTGGAGTAGATAAGAAAGTCCTACTTGAGTACATGTAGCTTCCTGAAGTAGAGATAGTCTTGCATTATGCAAAGCCTTCCAGGGAGTGTATTCCAGAGGGTGGGGGCTACTCAGCAGAAGGCCCATTGGCAGGTATCACATTGCATAACGTCCTTTGAAGAGGCTGTGCTTAGGGACAGACTTTGGGAGATCTTTTTCTTCAAGTCCTCTGGCCCCTTTCCTTTAAGGGCTTTGAAGACCAGATATTAAATTTAGTCCTGTACTGGTAGCCAATGAAGTTTTTGGTATGTAATGGAATGGTGTGATGTGATCACATAGCTTACAACCTTCTGAATCAATTGGAGCTGGTGCAAACTCTCTGAGTCAGATCAGTGTAGGAGTGCATTACAGTAATCCACTCTTGATGTTATCATGGCATGAATCACTGTGTGCGGAGAGAGACAGCGTAGTTATTGCAGATGATAATGGCAGCTCCTGAAGGTTGCTTGGATTTGGGGGGATCAGTGTAAATATTGTGTCCAGCTGAACCCTCAGGATTCCTGACCTGCGTTCTAAGGAGGAGTTTGTGGCTCCCAAGAAGGGATTTTGATGTCTGCTTGCATTAGGGACCCACAGAAGCTCATTTTTACTTGGGTTTGGAGAAAGTTTGTTGTTTTTAGTCCATTCTTGAACTGTGGTGAAACTAGCAGTCAGTTTATTCAGAGCTACAGGTAGGTCTGGTTTAACAAGTATGAGTAGCTGCATGTCATCCATGTAAATGTAGGACCGAGTGTAGATATTGAGCAGAATAGGTGACAATATTGATCCTTGTGATACCTGGTAGGTCAGCACCCACTGTGGCGATGAGGTACCACCAAACCATATAGATTATTGCCTATCTGATAAATAGAATCTGAGCCACTGATACCTGTTTCTGCCAGTCATTGAAGTTACACGGGAATACGTTTAAAGCAAATAGGAGGGCATATTTTTTCACTCAATAAATAGTTATCTCTGGAACTCATTGCCGGAGGATGTACTAACAGTGGTTGGCTTATCTGGGTTTAAAAAGGGTTTGGACAAGTTTCTGGAGGAAAAGTCCATTGTCTGATATTGAGATGGACATGGGGGAAGCCACTGCTTGCCCTGGGATTGGTAGCCTGGAATGTTGCAACTATTTGGGATTCCACATGGAATGCTCCTATCAATTGGGTTTCTGTCAGGTACTTGTGACCTGGATTGGCCACTGTTGGAAACAGGTTACTAAGCTGGATGGCCAATTGGTCTGACCCCAGTATGGCTATTCTTATATTCTTAAGGCCCTAATGAAATACCCTCATATACCTTCCAACTGAAATAGGCACACTGCCACTCAGTAAGGTACGTTCCAAAATAAATATTTTTATTGCGGTACTTGATACAAATGAATGATCTGACATCGACTCTGTTTACACCTGGTACAATCCATACAAAAAATAAGAAAAGGCAAGAACAGGTCAAAAATCCATGAAACATTCACTGGGAATCTCTGCACCTGCCCCTCCCTATACCAGGTACTCTTCTGAGGAGAGCTCCCCCTCGACTTTCCCCTTCTCTGTACCTGCTCTGAAGGTGCAGCTCTCTGTGGTCTAGCAGATGGCACTGGAAATCCCTGGGCAGCTCCTCTGGCAGGCCATAACTCAGAGGCTTTCCAGAGCTGGCAGTCCTTCCACCGACTCCAACCTGAAACTCCACCTTTTCCAATTCATTGAAGTAAACTCTCAAACAAGATGAAGACTGCAGGACTAAAGATCACCCCTCTTATCCTTCATGGAGAGAGACCCCAAGTGATCACCCTAATCCTAAAGACCCAGTCCCAGGCACTTTCTCAGGCCAGGAGATGAAAGAGAAAGAACTTGAGATCCAGCGGCCGGCACTCATTATAAATAATAAATAAAATGTCAACCCCACTTCTCTGAAGACGCATTCCACAAGGAAATGTCTAAGAACCACTAACCAACCCTGTCTCTGGCCTCAGCGATACTTAGGGTCTGCAAAGTCAAATCTTTCTAGCAGGAGCCACAGATAGAAGACCTTTTCCACAGAAGTTGTTAACTTTTTCCACTTAAAGGTGATACCAGACTGAGTCATTGTATGCTTGTTTAAAGCTTACTCTGGGCTGTTCAAACTGAACCTCTATCTATCATTGGCAAAACCCCTTTATTTATTTATTTATTTATGACATTTGTATCCCACATTTTCCCAGCTATTTGTAGGCTGAATGTGGCTTACATAGTACCGTAAAGGCGTTCGCCAATTCCGGTATGAACAGTAATGTTGTGGTAGAATAAGGTTCGTGTGTACAGACACTTTAGGGAATCGTAGAGAGGAAGAGTTATTTTATGTCTATTACGAGCTTTGGTTTCGTTGTGTTGCAGGGTTCAGGCATTTAAGTTGGGTTGGTAGGGTTTGCCTTTTTGAACAGGTTAGTTTTTAATGATTTCTGGAAGTTTAGGTGATCATAAGTTGTTTTCACGGCTTTTGGTAATGCGTTCCATAGTTGTGTGCTTATGTAGGACAAGCTGGATGCATAGGTTGATTTGTATTTGAGTCCTTTGCAGCTTGGGTAGTGGAGATTTAGGTATGTTCATGTTGATCCTGTTGTGTTTCTGGTTGGTAGGTCTATGAGGTCTGTCATGTATCCTGGGGCTTCGCCGTAGATAATTTATGAACCAGGGTGCAGATTTTGAAAGCAATACGTTCTTTGATTGGGAGCCAGTGCAGTTTTTCTCGGAGGGTTTTGGCGCTTTCGAATTGCGTTTTTCTAAATATAAGCCTGGCTGCTGTGTTTTGAGCGGTCTGAAGTTTCTTTATAATTTGTTCTTTGCACCCCGCATAAATTCCATTGCAGTAGTCTACATGGCTTAGTACCATTGATTGTATCATCTCCTTCCCTCCATTACTACACGTTATTTAACCCAACAAACATTTTATGTTTTTTGTTCTTTTATATATACCAAGAAAACTTGTAGCACACTTATCTGTACCCAACGGGGCCTGTTTCACCCACTGGTTGTGAGGGTTAATTTGGTTGAAAGGTCTTTGCTATTAGGATTACCAAATGACTCCATGTCTTGAGGAACAGGTGAATCCAGTCCTGGCTTCAGCCCATTTCCATTCATGGACTTGTAGTTCTGATTCTCTCATTGAGGGCCCCTTTCACTAAGCCTCGTAGGCGCCTACGTGCCCAAACATGCACCAAATTGGAGTTACCGCCTGGTTACCACGTGGCCCTTGCGGTAATTTCAATTTTCTGGCGCGCATAAAGGACGCACGCCAAGTGGTATTGGACACGCGTAGGTCATTACCACCCAGATTCTTTACCGCTAGGTCAATGGCTGGCGGTAAAGTCTCAGACCCAAAATGGACATGCGGCAATTATGATTTTGCCGCACGTCCATTTTCAGCAAAAAAAGGCCTTTTTTACAGGCGCACTAAAAAATGGATCGGCGTGCACCCAAAACCTGTGCCTACACTACCGCAAGCCATTTTTCAGCACGCCTTTCTAAAAGGACCCCTGACTTTCCTAAGAAAATTACAACTCCAAATCTCTGCAATGGAGTAAAGAAAGCCAGGACTGGGTTAGCCTGTTCCTTATGAAATGGAGCCAGGTGGCAAACCTAACATCTCCTTTCACGGTTAGCACTTAACTATTAGCAATCCGTTCACAAAATTAGCCCTGCATTTTCCTTCTTGAGGTTTGGAGAATGAACTCAACTCAAAAATGATAATACAATTGACTCACCATATAGAAACACAGGCATGAAGTACCCAGCTGGCAGGGGCATCGTGGTGGCCAGTATAAGCATCCAGAACTGAAAGAGAGGGAAAGGGAAATGGAGGGAGAGAGAGAGAGAGAGAGGGAGAGAGAGAGAAGCAGTGTAAAAATGGGAGTCACACAATAGCCAAACCTGGTCCTGGAAGCACCCCAGCCAGTCAGGCTTTCAGGATACCCACAATGAATATTTATGAGAGAGAGATTTGCATGCACTGTCTTCACTGCAGGCAAATCTATCTCATGAATATTCGTTGTGGATATCCTGAAAACCTGGCTGGCTGGGGTGCTTCCAGGACCAGGTTTGAGATCATTCATTTTATTTATTTTAAATTATTTTAATCTGCTGATTCACAAATGTAGCTCTCGATGGAATACAATGATTAAAAAACAAAAATGAAATAGAAGCTTCATCGTCAATTGTGTGCATTTTTAGCTGTTCTCTCTCTGACAGCTTACTACTACTACTACTATTTAGCATTTCTATAGCGCTACAAGGCGTACGCAGCGCTGCACAAACATAGAAGAAAGACAGTCCCTGCTCAAAGAGCTATGTAATAAAAGTGAGCCAAGTATAGGACAATCAAGCCATTGTGACATCACTGATGAGGTTGGCTCTTATTGGTGGCCTGAGGCATTATGACATCACAATATTAGCTCTGGTTACAAGAGACTACTACTACTACTATTTAGTTTCTATAGCGCTACAAGGCGTACACAGCACTGCACAAACATAGAAGAAAGACAGTCCCTGCTCAAAGAGCTTACAATCTAGTAGACAAAAATAAAGTAAGCAAATCAAATCAATTAATGTGTACAGGAAGGAGGAGAGGAGGGTAGGTGGAGGCGAGTGGTTACAAGTGGTTACGAGTCAAAAGCAATGTTAAAGAGGTGGGCTTTCAGTCTAGATTTAAAGGTGGCCAAGGATGGGGCAAGACGTAGGGGCTCAGGAAGTTTATTCCAGGCGTAGGGTGCAGCGAGACAGAAGGCGCAAAGTCTGGAGTTGGCAGTAGTGGAGAAGGGAACAGATAAGAAGGATTTACTAAATGAAGAGAGAGATATAACAGGCATCTCAGAAACCTAGTGGAAGGAGAACTACTACTACTACTACTACTATTTAGCATTTCTATAGCGCTACAAGGCGTACGCAGCGCTGCACAAACATAGAAGAAAGACAGTCCCTGCTCAAAGAGCTTACAATCTAATAGACAAAAAATAAATAAAGTAAGCAAATCAAATCAATTAATGTGAACGGGAAGGAAGAGAGGAGGGTAGGTGGAGGCGAGTGGTTACAAGTGGTTACGAGTCAAAAGCAATGTTAAAGAGGTGGGCTTTCAGTCTAGATTTAAAGGTGGCCAAGGATGGGGCAATACGTAGGGGCTCAGGAAGTTTATTCCAGGCGTAGGGTGCAGCGAGACAGAAGGCGCGAAGTCTGGAGTTGGCAGTAGTGGAGAAGGGAACAGATAAGAAGGATTTATCCATGGAGCGGAGTGCACGGGAAGGGGTGTAGGGAAGGGCGAGTGTGGAGAGATACTGGGGAGCAGCACTGGCCCAGACTCCAGGTCTCTGTAATCAAGAAACCCACCATGAAGTCTAAAACTCCCCTATCCCCAGCCCTAAAGCAGAAACATTGTGTGGGAAATGAGCCTCAGTAAAGGATTTTGCTACAATTACAGTGTGTCCTGGAGCCACCCGGAGCAGTCTGTGAATGTAACAGGCCTCAGTGCCCACCCATGACACTGAGCTCTGGACCTCAGTCCTAGTCTGCACTGGACTCTGCTTTGACATCATGTAGAAAATGTCATCTTGAATGTAGGAAAGGTCTTGAGATGGCTGAAGGGAGATATGAGAAAGGTCTATAAAAGAGTGAGTGGAGTGGAACGGGCAGACGTGAATCGCTTCTTTACTCTTTCCAAAAATACTAAGACTAGGGGGCAGGCAATGTAGTTACAAAGTAGTAAATTTAAAATGAATCGGAGAAAATATTTCTTCACTCAACATGTAAATAAACCCTGGAATTCATTGCCAGAGAAAGTGGTTAAAGCAGTTAGCTTAGCAGGGTTTAAAAAAGGTTTGGATAACTTTCTAAAAGTCCATAAGCCATTTTTAAGATGGACTTGGAGAAAATACACTGCTTATTTCTGGAATAAGCAGCATAAAATGTTTTGTACTGTTCTGGGATCTTGCCAGGTATTTGTGACCTGAGTTGGCCACTGTTGGAAACAGGATGCCGGGTTTGATGGACCTTTGGTCTCTCCAAGTACAGTAACACTTATGTACTTATGTTATGTTCTTATGACTTGGAGAAATAGGTTCTGAATCTGCCACTGACCTTGTTGGCCTGTAATTTCAGTTCACAAAACTACAAAAGGCAACAGCAACATTGTGTTCTTTGGACCAGTACCACCAGACGTCAGCTATGAACCCAACATACCCCTCTGACAGTACACAGCAGACGCAGTCACCAGTACCTTCATCACTATAAAGAATGCAAGAGTGCCGAAGATGGTAAAGGTTGGATCCCACCACTCCAGCCACAGGTTGTCGGGGTCGACTTGCAGAGGCTTTTCCAGCGATGCATTCTGGGAAAGGAGGCTCCAAGTCTTGTTATCAAATAGTGAGGTCAGGAGCTCTTTCATGGTGAGCTGGGGAAAAAAGAGGGAAGACAAATAGCCAGAATGGGAGGAGGAGAAAAGCGAGAGGTGTACAGAAAATAACAGCAGAGGAAGCAGGAGAGGAGAAGGAAAATGAAGACTGGGGGAGAGGAAAGTGGAAGGTACAGGGAAGAGAGGAGAAGGGGAAGTGAATAGTAGAAGCAAGTACAGAGGATGGAGAGACGGAGAGGGGGAGTGGAAAAGAGGGAATGGGAGAGAAAAGTGTTGGAGACATGAGAGAGAGGGGGGGGGGGGGATGGGGAAGTGGAAGGGTGGAAGAAGGAAAGAGAAGTGAGAGAAGTCAAATGAGGATGTGAAGGGCAAGAGAGAAGCAGTCCTACCATTTACTTACCCTAGATGCTAGGAAGTGTCCTAAGCCGGGTGGGAAGGTGATGGAGGCAAGCAGCAGGGCCACCAAGGCCGAATATACAGCTTTACTGGGGAAACCAATACAGACAATGGAACTGGTTTCGACATAAAGACTCATCTCTACAAAACTCTCTGTATGTGGCAAGCAAGTTGAAAGCACATAAATCAGCCAGCAGGGAGGCGCTGTGGATACTGCCCCTTTTAAAAGCCTCTACAGAATAGCTATAAACAGGTGCCCTGCTTGTCCTCCCCTTCCAGGTACCCTGTTATAAAAGTCCTGTCTACTTCTCTGCCTCATTAACATACATTTTAAAATGCTATGACCTGATATCTAACCAGTGCTGAACCCCTTTCTGCATCGTGCCTGGTAATGTGCATGTAGGATCACTCATTTTGAGTGCTCGCTACAAATTAATATGCTCTAACCCCCTAAGACGTTCATTATATTCCTTCGGGCATCTTAGCATTTATCGCACGCTATTGAGCCTTTGTAAAAAAAAAAAAAAACCTCAGTAACCACACGCTTTGTACAGTGCCTGGTACTCACCTCGCAATACAATAAGAATAAATTTACCACCATCAACACACCTAAACTAAATCTACCAGTTTCGGATACCCTGAAAATCCTCGGAGTCACCATTGATCGGCATCTTACACTGGAGAACCATGCAAATAACATAACCAAAAAGATGTTTCATTCAATGTGGAAACTAAAAAGAGTTAGACCATTTTTTCCAAGGATTGTCTTCCGCAATCTGGTACAATCACTGGTACTCAGTCATCTGGACTATTGTAACTCATTCTACGCTGGTTGTAAAGAGCAAATACTCAAAAAACTCCAGACAGCTCAGAATACGGCAGCCAGACTAATATTCGGCACACCAAAATACGAAAGCGCGAAACCCTTACGAGAAAAACTACACTGGCTCCCACTAAAAGAACGCATCACGTTCAAACTTTGCACTTTAGTCCATAAAATCATCCATGGTAACGCCCCAGCCTACATGTCAGATCTAATAGAACTACCACCCAGGAACGCAAAAAAATCTTCCCGCACACCCCTCATTCTTCATCCTCCCAAGTGTAAGGGTTTGAAATACAAATCAATGCACGCACCTACCTTTTCCTATACGAGCACGCAGCTCTGGAATGTGCTGCCACGTAACTTGAAAACGGTCTATGAACTGACCAACTTCCGCAAATTATTAAAAACCTATCTCTTCGACGAGATATATCACAAAGGTCAACATGTGTAATTGTATAATCTTTTGAACTTTTAGTACTGTCTTATAATGTCTTTTGCTTTAACACCATCATGTAATTCACCACCATGTAACACAAACCCTCTGTAAACCTAATGTATATTCACTTCTATTTCCAGTACCCATGATGTATTGTAAGCCACATTGAGCCTGCAAAGAGGTGGGATAATGTGGGATACAAATGCAATAAATAAATAGCTTTCTGCATTGGTCTCTTAGTTTTCAAGGTGTTGTACACCATAAAATGCCATAAAAACCATCCCGACTGGCTTGGTAAACCTCCAGGACAGGGCTGTGAAATTTGATCTTTGTTTATGTTATGTTTTTTTCAAGATTGAATGAATCGCCCACCTATGGCACTGCCAAATCTAGACTAAAAACTACAGGATTATGCATTTGGGCTGCAAAACCCCAAGAGGGCAGCAGAGTATAGGAGGTGAAAAGCTTCTGTGCAAGAGAGAAGAGGGACTTGGGTGTGATCCTATGCCATGATCTTAAGGTAGCCAAACAGAAAAGGCGACAGCGAAACAGGATGGAGTCGGCCCAGTGGTCATCCTTATAAAGTGTATGGGGACAGAGAAAGGTCTCTAAACTTTGGAAGAAAGGCAGGAGAGGGGAAATATTGAAATACTATGAGGCATAAATGCCCAGTAGGCGAGTCTTTCAAGTCCAAGAAAGCTCTGGAGTGAGGGAGGCATAGGATGAAGATGAAAAGAGACAGACTCAGGAGTATCTAAGGAAATATTTCTTTATGGAAAGGGTAGTGGATGCGTGGAATGATATCACACAGAGAGTGACCTTACCTCCCTGTGCCTCAGTCACTGGCTCTCTGTGTGACCCTGGGGTGGGGAGTCACTTTCTCTCGCTGTGTCTCAGTCACTGACTCTCTGTGTGACCCTAGGGGAGTCACTGTCTCTCCCTGTACCTCAGTCACTGACCCTGTGTGATTCTGGGGAGTCACTTTCTCTCCCTGTGCCTCAGTCACTGACACCCTGTGTGATTCTGGGGGAGTCACTTTCTCTCCTTGTGCCTCAATCATTGACTCTCTGTGTGACCCTGGGGAGTCACTTTCTCTCCCTGTGTCTCAGTCATTGTTACTAAGGTGGTGACCAGGTTGCCTGGAGTCCGCACCTTGAATAATGCACAGGTCATTTACCTCACAGCAACATCTTACAAGCATCAAACATGTCACTTTTACCCATAGGTGATTCCCTTCCCCAAACCCCACCACAGCACCTACTCCTGCATCGTCCTCCCTCTGGTCATCTCTTGAAGGTTCTTACTCTTCAGGACTGGGAACTTGTGTTCATGTATCTGCTTTGCATAATGCTGCACACTTTACATGCAATTAAATGAAATGCAAAAGATGCCCTAAATGCTAACACCGATATCCTCTGCAGAGCTGCAGCTGTCTTATGATCTCAAATGCGCCTGCTGAATAATTTAATATAATATTCAGTTTTACAGCCTGACGCTTTCAGTTTAACAAACTGTCCAGAGTGGGTTAGGACAAAAACCAGAATAAGAAATACCCATTCCCCCCCTCCCATAATCCAGAACAGAATAAACATAAAATCATCATTTGGCCACTGAAAGCACACTGTAACCCTCTTCAAATAGTCCGGTTTTCAATGGTTTTCCAAAAGTCACATAATCAGAGAGATTCTTTAATTCTGTCCGCAGTTTGTTCCATATAAGCAGAACCACTCCTGAGAAACATTGAGCCTAACTTTTCATCAATTTAGAGTCCCTTGCTGAAGGAAGATCAGATTACAAACATTCTGAGGACAAAGCACCCTCTTAGGGGCATAAGCTCTCCAATATTTCTTCAAATATTATACACAGCCTCAAATGTCACACATAAAACCTTAAATCATAACTCTAGGCTGCTCTGCCAGCCAGTGCAACGTATACATTAGGGGATACACACTGCAATAGTTGAATTTTTTTTAATTTCTTCAACATATGTAACCCTGCTCCCACTCACAGCAGTTCTGAATGCCGGCTAAGCTCTTTGGGGTGGGTACTCGAACCAGGATTTATAAAAATACATCAAATCTGCCTGGTTAGGGCGCAGACTGGGGCCAGGTTGATCCTGGTAGGTTAAAGGGTATCTCCACCTTGATAAACTGCAAAACTCCTTAATAGTTCAACGAATCATTTAAAACAGTCAACAGTCACTTCATCAAAAATGGTACATATATAAATTGTACAGGGGGAGCGAAAAAAAAAAAAAAGGAAACTGTCACATCCGGATAAACTTTAATCAATGTCCGTTCCGTCCCAGACCAGTGGTTCTGCTTAAAGCTGGGCAAAGTCCTGTTGGAAAGGGGGGCTCCTCCGTGCCCATTCCCCTCCCACCTGGGCTGTCCTTTTCCACAGGCACTTCTTCCCCCCCCCCCCCCTCACAGTTCCCCATTCTGGGAAACAAATGCAGATCTCCCCTGCTCTTTGGCAGAGGCTACTTCAGCCATCAGTGAACAGGATCCACCTCCCCAGCTCTGGGGGTCCCCCTTGGTGCTCAGGGTCTTGGTGGGGGCTGGAAAAGCAAAGATCCCGCTCCAACAGAGCTCCGTTGAGCAGCTCTGCTACCTCCCATTAGCCCAGTGACCCCCCAGGAGATTCTTCCACAGCTGCTCAGCAGCAGAAGCATCTACTCAGGGGGTTCCTATATTTCGGTAAATCCAAGTGTGACCCCCCCCCCCCCTGAAAAATGCCTCTGCTGCAGGACGATGGTGGGAGGACTTTCATGGAGGTCAGGCTGGGACTTTTGTGAAGGGTCAGTCCATGGGGGCAGGAGCAAGAAGCAATAAAAGGCATTGCATGCAGAAAATTCTGGTCTTTGCTAGCCCCCCCCCCCCCCCCCCACACTGAGACCCTGAGCACCGAGGAGGAAGTTCTGGGAACCAAAGCAGGAGGATTTTACAGTGGGTGGTGATTAAAGCCCCTACACAGGGCAGAGGGTGCCTGCAGAGTGTTCTGGAATCCGGGGGGAGTGCTTGGGGGAAAAGACACCCCAGTAGGAGCAGCGGGATCGGGGGAGCCTTACTTCTGGCAGGACGTTCATTGCACATGTGAGAGACAGAACTGAACTGTGATTTCATTTGGAGATTATGTTCGACGCTGTGCTGACCATCTGAAAAACCCTGACATGTACAGACCAAGTTGAATGTTTATGAACTGTTTTCAAGCTACCGTTAGTAAAGCAATTTGCAGATGAAACACGGAAACTGATGACTATTTTGTGTGTGAATGGAAGAAGATCATAAGCGTTGCCATAGTGGGACAGACCAAAGGTCCATCAAGCCCAGCATCCTGTTTCCAACAGTGGCCAATCCAGGTTACAAGTACCTGGCAAGATCCCAAAACAGTACAATACATTTTATGCTGCTTATCCTACAAATAAGCAGTGGATTTTCCCCAAGTCCACCTTAATAATGGCTTATGGACTTTCCTAAAGAGTACCCAGAAGAGAATACCCTTTGGCCTACTGAAATTTAGGCCTGTCCCGGCCTGCGCCCAGCTCGCCCTCCTCCGTTTTTGTACATCTTGGTCCCAGGGTACCTGACCTGAAGAGGTTAGCCGGTGCCTGTGAACAGTGTGAGTGGGAGCAGGGTTACAGTGTTCACTGTTGCCCTTGCAAAGGCCTTACTCTGTGGATAGGAGCTTTGCAGTCAGCCAGTTCCTCCGCACATATCCCAGCAGCCACCGTTGACAGAAGAGGTAGGCACAGGTCACAGCCCCACAAAGTGCCCTGAAAGACAAACACAGAGGAGAAGAGAGAGGATCACTCTACCAGCCTGCGACTGAATGTGCATAAGTGTTGCCATACTGGAACAGACCGAAGGTCCATCAAGGTCCATCCTGGCAAGATCCCAAAACAGTACAACATATTTTATGCTGCTTATCCCAGAAATAAACAGTGGATTTTCCCGTCCATCTTAATAATGACTTACGGACTTTTCTTTTAGGAAGCCATCCAAACCTTTTTTTTAAACCCTGCTAAGCTAACTGCTTTTACTACATTCTTTGGCAACAAATTCCACAGTTTAATTACACATTGAGTGAAGAAATATTTTCTCCAATTTTTTTAAATTTACTAGTCCTAGTATGTGCAGACAGTGTCTCAATGCGACCCACAATCTCCCTAACACACAAGCCTGGCTTCCAAGGAAGGATGGGGTCAACTGCAAGGAGGGGATACAGTTGTGACCTTATTGTCAATGAGCATGGGGTGAGTTTTGGACAACAGCCTCCCTGGTTTTGGGGACTGTGTAGATTATTATTACACACTTTGCTGGTAAAATATGTGAGGGAGTCTAGGTGTTGAGTTAAATTTGGGATTTATTAGAGCGAGGTCTGGAGTAGCCGACCAGGGGAGTAGGCCAGGTATGGAGGGCAGTGGTAGGGTTGGTAGAAGACATGGGAGAGGGCTGTTGTTGGTTTTAAGTTTGATAATATATAAAATGGTAGAGAACCAGAGGGACTGGGTGGGACCACATGATGCAGGACCCCCTACTGCACATACACAGCCCACATGCAACACCCACCACCCACAGAACTCTAGGGTTATAGATGTGTAACTCCAAAGCCTGTCCCAGGTCACAAGCTTACAAACAGGTCTCTTTTCTTACCCAAGAAGCATGAAAAAGAAGGTCTCTGGGAAATCAAAGGGGAAATCAACCTTGAAGTTGGTCTTGAAAAGCGCAGTGATGGTTTCTAGGGGAAAGAAAGACCATGAGTCACTTGGGTCTCAAGGGAAAAGGTCGCTGTTTCCTCTAAGCTGAGCAGGAGTCCTCCACGTACAGTCCTGCCAGTAGGTGGTGCTGTTTCACTATCACATTTTCAATAGTGAGAGACAGGCAAGCTCTGCAGAACTCCAGGGAACCAGCCTGCCCCTAGCAGCAGTGCAATTGGAGGGCTCATGCTCAGCTTAGAGGGAACAGTGGACAAGGCATGCATCATGGAAGGATTACACAGTGTGTCACACCACATATGTACTGTGGGTCAAAGTATAATACTCTTATAATGGGTGCAGTGTAAAGTATGTTGGGTACAACATGCTGCAGTGGGCGCAGTATATTGCTCGTCTTTAGATGCAGTGTAGAATGGAAAGAGAGCAGAGGAGTAATTCACTGGTGCAGTGCCTGATGCAGTGGTTTCAGTATCTTTAGTCTGTATCTGCAGTGTAAAATGGAAAGAGGGCAGAGGAGTAATTCACTGGTGCAGTGCCTGATGCAGTGGTTACAGTATCTTTAGTCTGTACCTGCAGTGTAGAATGGAAAGAGGGCAGAGGAGTAATTCACTGGTGCAGTGCCTGATGCAGTGGTTACAGTATCTTTAGTCTGTATCTGCAGTGTAGAATGGAAAGAGGGCAGAGGAGTAATTCACTGGTGCAGTGCCTGATGCAGTGTTTACAGTATCTTTAGTCTGTATCTGCAGTGTAGAATGGAAAGAGGGCAGAGGAGTAATTCACTGGTGCAGTGCCTGATGCAATGGTTACAGTATCTTTAGTCTGTATCTGCAGTGTAGAATGGAAAGAGGGCAGAGGAGTAATTCACTGGTGCAGTGCCTGATGCAGTGGTTACAATATCTTTAGTCTGTACCTGCAGTGTAGAATGGAAAGAGGGCAGAGGAGTAATTCACTGGTGCAGTGCCTGATGCAGTGTTTACAGTATCTTTAGTCTGTATCTGCAGTGTAGGATGGAAAGAGGGCAGAGGAGTAATTCACTGGTGCAGTGCCTGATGCAGTGGTTACAGTATCTTTAGTCTGTATCTGCAGTGTAGAATGGAGAGAGGGCAGAGGAGTAATACACTGGTGCAGTGCCTGATGCAGTGGGGACGGTTTGTATCTGTCATGTATGCACAGAGTATAATTCCTCTGAAAGAGGGTTATCCTTTATAATTGCACTCTACACATCTAATGCTGATACCATATATCGTACAGGGTTTCACCTTTTTTTTGTGTTGGTCTAAATTAAGATTCTTTTGAGGAGGAGGGATGTTCTGAGTGATTAAGCAAATATATTCCGACTGGATTCCGCCTGCTTTCGAATCAGGACTGCTTCGTTACTCTCACCCTGTTACTTCCATTACCTTGTTCACTGTTGAAGACGGCAAGCAGGCGGAACATGAAGGCCCCACAGGTGGCTGCAAAGAAGCCCCTCCAGTAGTCCTTGACCGCAAAGTGAGAAGACATGACCTCAACACTGAAGAGGACGCCTGCAGGATACAATCAGAAGCGGCAAATTAAGCCCTAGGTAATCGCAGGTTTATTTAGTCATTTGTACTATAAGCTGCTTAGAAAATAGTGGCCGATAATTTGGCAGCACTTATCTGGGAAGCAGCTGCTCCTCCCCAAATAAAAGCAATCGAAAGGATAAGTCATAGGCACCAACATTTCCAAATGATTGCAGGCAGGGCCTTAGCCAGCTATATGCAGGCAGTGCGTTTGAACAGGGCGCAAGGGAGGCGGGGGCACCAGAATTGTGACCTATCCATTGCCTTCCACACTAGGCTGCAACGCAGTGGGTGGGATAGGAGCTCTGTGGGGGGGGGGGGGGGTGCATTTCTGGCTCAGGATGGTCACACACAGTACAAATTCCCCTTCCTGGGCTTACTCAATTCTGGGGGTGCTCAGCAGCCACTGGCCCAATGCTGCTGAAATTCTTTCCATCTGCCCCGTACTATCCAGATAGTGTTAGCAATGTCCAGGGGCAGCGCTGAAAATTATCCCAAGGAACAGACGAGCAACTTGCGTGTACAGTGCAACCTCCAGCTGCACTCAGTGTGAGTAAATATATGCACACTAAAGCTTACCGTTATGCAGTGCATTTTGTCTAGCAAAAAAGGTGGCGGGTACTCAAATGCCAGGCCACCCTTCAGGGGTGGAGTGATTATTGAGGGACTCACCCCACAATAGCCAGGACCCCTGCAACCAGTCATAGAATCTATGACAAGGCAGAATTTTGTATGTAGAACCTGAGCTCTTTCATTAAAATACGAGAACCACGGGTCAAGTTTAGCAGACAGTGGAAAAGGTGCCGGTACTCAGTACCCCCAAGTACCCCCTCAAAAAAAGCCCTGCCGTTATCTATGGGGTAGAGGCCAAGCATAAAATGGCCCTTTTACCCAGAGAAATGCCCTTAGGAGATTTCTCCTGGATCCCGATTTGATACTATGGTGGTCCCTTAGCTCATAATACTGTTTTTTTTAAGTTGAATGAATATCATGTCCTTTTTCTAGAAGGATTATTTAATCTGCATCATTTAAAATATGAGGTTCTATCTCTGCAGCGTAGAATTGCAGGAAACTTCCAGCGTTAAGATCCTGTGCTGGACCCAGTGACCTTGTACGGATTGCTAAACTAGGGTAAAAGCCTGCGGTGATACTGCATAAATATTCATGTGACTGTGTCTATTAAATAGAATGTTTAATTATTATTTTATTTGAGGTTACATTTGTACAGCCGCCTGTTTCTGTAAACAAAGGGAGAGCGGTACTGAAAACAGGTCTATGAACACATTGCCGTGTAGTCAGGACCAGCTTAACCATTTAAGTTCTTTCCTAGGGTGTTTCACAGACAAGAACATTGTCTATCAGGTGTGTCAAAAGCGAAGAAAAGTTAAGAACCACCGACCTGTGGACATTCCCCTCACGGAGGTGGAGGAGGATTCTATAATGCATTTTCCACTGTAAAGTACATTTTACAAACTAAAAATAGCTGTTTGAAGAATTGTACAGGTGAACACGTGTGTTCCAAGCGCATTCACTGACAACAGTGGAGGAGTGGCCTAGTGGTTAGAGCACCAGTCTTGCAATCCAGAGGTGGCCAGTTCAAATCCCACTGCTGCTCCTTGTGATCTTGGGCAAGTCACTTAACCCTTCATTGCCTCAGGTACAAACTTAGATTGGGAGCCCTCCTAGGACAGAGAAATATCCAGTGTACCTGACTGTAACTCACCTTGAGCTACTACTGAAAGGTGTGAGCAAAATCTAAATAAATAAAGATTCCATGCAGAATCTCAAACAATAGCAACATTCCATGTAGAACCCCAAAGAATATCAAGATTCTGGAATCCTAAAGAGTGACAAGATTCCATGCAGAATCTCAAACAATAGCAACATTCCATGTAGAACCCCAAAGAATAACAAGCGGAGGAGTGGCCTAGTGGTTAGAGCACTGGTCTTGCAATCCAGAGGTGGCCGGTTCAAATCCCACTGCTGCACTTTGTGATCTTGGGCAAGTCACTTAACCCTCCATTGCCTCAGGTACAAACTTAGATTGTCAGCCCTCCTGGGACAGAGAAATATCCACCTTGAGCTACTATTGAAAAAGGTGTGAGCAAAATCTAAATAAATAAACAGTACACCGTCTCTGTTTACACATTCCCAGAGCAGTGCCTGGGTACAGCTGGGGCAGACGTAGATCTGTGTGAGAGAATTTGTGGACTTCTGGGGTCATTTAAGAAGCTTAATATGTGCCTATGACACTTTTCAAAAATGCCCGATTTCTCATTGATCCATCGTACACTTTTTTTTTCACTTCTCATTAGAACTTCTTAATCAATATTACATCGAAATATCTTCAAAATCATTTTAAAAAAAAGCACTTAGCTTAACAAAATCTTGATTAAAGTGAGTCCTCCCAACATGACATCGTGTTTCCACCAACTGCGTCACAGTCAGGATAGAAGGTCTCTCACAACGAAATCAAATGTGCAACATACACTAGTGCAAAATTATTGTAAATCTATACTAACAACTATAAGCACCCAGTTAGTATCGAGCGTAAAACAAATCTAAAGACTTGCTTGTTTGAAGGAGAAAAAGACCGAAGAAACCATTTGGATAAAAATCCATAGTTATAACCAGTGTTCACTTAAGCCGGTATCTTGTTTCTATCATCGGGCTCAAAACTCCTTTTTTTATGTAAGCCGCTGAAATATTCCCCCCCCCCCCCCCTGCTGAATGTCCAGATATGCATTTTTACAAGATTGGTCTGGGAGGGGTGGGGTCGGGGTGATCGTGATGTTGAGTTTAATTATCTAACTCTCAACTTATCTCAACCTACATTACCCCAATTGCAAAGGACTCAAGTACAAAACATACTATGGATCCAACTTCTCTTTCTTAGGCAGCCAACTCTGGAATGCCCTCTCCAGACCCATCGGATCTATCAATGACTATCTACCCTTCCGGAAATCACTAAAAACCCATCTGTTCAAGCAAGCCTACGCTTATAACCCAATTTAATCCTATGACCCATCTACCCAACACATATCAAGGTGACAACGACAATGACCCAGACTACATCTCCCACCAAATCTCCCTACGCTTATCCCCTGTCCCATCCCCTCTACCCCCCCTACTCCAATGCTCACCTACCCCTTATTCATACTTCTCCTATTCCCTTCACCCTTACCCATTTCTACCCACCTATCGCTTTTTATTATTCTGCTATAAATATCTTACATTGTCTCTATCAATACTCTGTCATCCTTATTATTATCTAAACCGCATTGAACCTGCTTTGAGTGGGAAAGCGCGGGATACAAATGTAATAATAAATAAATAAAGGCAAGGCCTAACGGTCTAAAGTTAATTGAGGGGGGGGCAAGGCTGAAGTTTTCCAGTAGCACCTAATACCCTTGCAGAGCAGTATCGTTTGTCTATGATCCTGCAGTAACACCTGACAACACCAGAGACCCTTCCCCTCCCCCTTATCTCTTGTCCCTGCTGTTCTGCAGCCACAGTCTTACCACTGATTGGTGCCCCGAAGACCGTAGAAACTCCCACGGCTGCTGCTGCCACCAACATCTCGTACTGCTTGCTCTTATTCTGAGAGGAGAGAAAGGTCAAGGGTCAGGCATTGCTTTACCCTCACAGTGTCCTGGGGAGAATCTGATTCCCTGGGTCAGCCATAGACACTTTCAGCCCTCCCCAGACTGCGCAGAGGAAAAGCAGCGGCGAGCAGCTGTTTGCACTCTTAAAGAAATGTTTATAACAAATCAATAATCATTTCAATTTCAATATTATGTTCCGATAACTAATTGGAGGAAAACAAGACCTCAAATGTCCCGGCTTGGCAGCAAGTATAATGTCTTCAGTGTCAGCACTTACTGGACTCTGATCTTATTATTGGTCTAAAAAAAACCTCCAAAAGGTGAATTTGTTATTTTCTGCATCTTTTTCAAATATCTTAAACTTTTTTTAAAAAATCAAATACTGATGTAATGTTTCTTGTTCAATTTTTCATGAATTATTGAATTATTGCAGCTTTAAGCAAAGAGACGCTTAGCTTAACCCTTGTGCCTAATGGGGCTTCTGTGTTTCAATCAAGCTTCATCAGGAGATTACGGGCTACTTTTACTAAGGTGCACCAAAAAAAGGCCTGCGCTGGTGTAGACACTTGTATTGGATGCACGCATGCACGCACGTTCATTTTTCAGCTTACCTGCAAGAAAGACTTTTTTTCTTTTGGCAGAAAACGGACATGCGACAAAAAATAAAAATTGGCCCACGTCCATTTTAGGCCTGAGACCTTACCGCTACCCATCGACCTAGCGGTAAGGTCTCACGTTTTAACTGGGCGGCAATGGTCTTACGCATATACAATGCCGATTACCGCCCGGATACCACTCTGCGCTGGAAACTTTCCATCGCACATAGTGGATGCGCGTAAAAAAATTTAATTACCTCCCGGGCCTCGCGGTAGCCGGGCAGTGGTTCAAAATTGACCTGCATAGGCACCTACGAGCCTTAGTTAAAGGACCCCTAAGTGCTTCAGTCATCTTATTATTTTTGCTGAATTAGAGTCTTAGTACAAGTTTTGCACTCTTAAAGAGACAGGAATGGTCAAGACCCCCTACTGCAGGCAGGACATGAGCTTTTTGGCTCTGAGTCTATCCAGCTAATCAAACAAGGTGAGAGAAGCTTCTCTTCCTCAGCTCCTGTACCACCCCCACCCCAAACAGGACATTTTGACCCCAGCAGTTTGCCCTGTCCCCTGCCATGGTTATTGAGCCACCAGACTCGCCAGCAGAGGAAGGATCTACCTCCCCCACTGCAGAGTCAGGGGGGTTCTGGCTCACCTCATAATCCCCCATCACAGATGATCTCAATCTTCCCAAGTAGGCGGCAATCATGCTGGACAGATGGACAAAAGGACCCTAGAGGGCAGAAAGCATCAGATGGTTTATAATATGTCCAATGCAAAGGGCAGCTGCTGGGTGATCAGGGGCTCATGTGGAACTCGGTCAGACGCAGGGAAGGACACTTTCTTTTCATTTCTGCAGTTTGAAAATACAGGTTACAGCAAGAAAAAGGGAAAATCTGATACAGCAGCGATTCAACAAAATAAATCTTCAAACGCTCTCAAGTCCGCTTTTAAGAAGAGCGGGACCTGTTCAGGAAACCTAGTAAAGGAAGAGGTATGACTGCCAATAGCATAGCACTGCGTTCTTAATTAACCCCCAATACAGCAAGGCGGAGCTTGCAAAATAGTAAGCGATCAAGATTCTTATGTGCAAGAAAAGTCTCTAACTGCAGGTGGATCTAGAAAATGTTTCACTCTCCCTTGATACCCAATAATGCATTTACAGTGGACCCCAGAAACAAGGCCACAGTTATAGCACCATAACTACATCAGGGAACACAGGAACCCTCTGCCCACGATATACCCCATGGTATGGGTATTACTAGAGTTACCGTGTTAGACTCTTTGGAGGCCCTGGGGGGAGGGAGGTCCCTGCCAGTGGGTAGGAGAGTTGGGATGTCCCTGGGTGGGAGGAAGCCCAGCCCAAGGGAGTGGTATTGGAATAAGTTGCAGAAAGAAAGTGTGTCCCTGTGAAGAGTGACAACAGGGGTGGAGTTGTGGTGAGGTACAAGAGGTCTTTGTTGCCAGGTGGGCGGTTTTCCGCAACCCGCCGCAGGAAATTTTTGCCCGCGGCGGGTTGCGGTTTTTTGGGCTTGTTTTGGGTCTTTTGGGCGGTTTTTTAAGTGGTTTTTACGGCCGCGGGGGCGGGGCTAGTGACGTTCTGGGCGGGGCCGATGACGGGGGAGGCGGGGCCGATGACAGCGGGGCGGGGCCGATGACGGCGGGGGCGGGGTTGATGACGGTGGGGTGGGGTTGATGATGGCGGGGGCGGGGCCGATTACGGCGGGGGCGGGGTTGATGCCGACGGGGGCGGGGTTGATGACGGTGGAGGCGGGGGTGTCAGGGGCGGGGTTTGACTTTGGGCGGGTTTGGGGCTGGTTTGGGGCTGGTTTGGGTGGGGAAAAAATTTTCCACCTGGCAACCCTGGTTGCCTGTACCCATGCCAGGACCCTCTGGAGCATTGGGGGATCCTGCAGTGAAGGAAGTAAATGCAGGCTGGCTACAGGAGTAACTGTTGCTCCTATAGGTGGCAACTGGATAAGGAATCTGAGCTACAAGGGGAATCCAGCCTGGAAGCGGGTCAGGGGAAGCCTGTCCAAAGCTGGAGTGTAGGCCTCAGAGGTGCTGAAAGGACAGTGTAAAGGGTCTGTGCCTTCAGGAGTTCGGGCTGATACTGGGAGGAGTGAAAACAGCCTTGAATTTATTCCTGTCACGAAAAGGATGGGTAAAGGATAGGAGTCTGTGTAAATATGAAGAGATGGAGGTAACGTTTGAAGTTTCAGAGACTAATTTAAAAAGATATAAACAGGATGGAGTCGGTCCAGAGGGCAGCTACTAAAATGGTCAGTGGTCTTCGTCAGAAAGTGTATGGGGACAGACTTAAAGAGCTCAATATGTACACTTCAGAAGAAAGGCGAGAGAGGGGAGATATGATGGAGACATTTAAATATATATGCGGCATAAATGCACAGGAGGTGAGTCTGAAAGGAAGCTCCGAAACGATGGGGCATAGGATGAAGGTGAAAGAAGTAACCTGAAGAAATACTTCTTCATGGAAAGGGTGGTGAATTTGTGGAATGGCCTCCCGGTGGACGTGGTGGAGATGAAAACAGTATCTGAATTCAACAGAGGTTGGGACAAGTCCATAAGATCTCTAAGGGATTGAATTTATTGACTTGACGTCCCGCTCATTACATAATTTTAAAACGGTTTACAATAAAAAGAAAATAACAATCTACAACAAAAATAACATGCAAATGAATAAAAAAAAAAAACAACTTACTGCTATTATTAATAAAGGGAGTGATAGGGAGAGTAGATGGCCTGGATTGGCAGACTGGGTAGGCCATATGGTCTTTGTCTGCCTACATTTCTCTCTGTTTCAGTTGAAGAAAAGGACATTGACACTCATTCAGGATAAGCCCTGTTTAAGCTATGTTCACAGTTTTGTTGTTGATTTTGTTGCCAGTAGTTTCTTAGAAAGGCCATTTGGGAGGAACCTGCCAAGCATGACATGAGGTCAGGCCTTCCATGTTGTCTTACCTATGGTTACCATATGTCCGGATTTACCCGGACATGTACTCTTTTTGAGAGCATGTCCGGGCAACCGGGCAGGTTTTGCCAGCTTGCCCGTTTGTCCAGAAATCCGGATAAACGGGCAGATTGCTAGCCTCCACTCCCCTTACTTACTACTGCCCTGGTGGTCTAGTGACCTCTTCCGCCTTCGGGGCAGGAAAGAGCCCCCTCTTTCCTGCCCGGAGCGCTGCCCTGCATGCATCCTTCCTGTTGGTGATCTCGGCGCCAATTCAAAATGGCCACCGAGAGTTGAAGTGACCCAGAAGAGGTCACTAGACCACCAGGGCAGTAATAAGGTAAGGGGAGAGGGGTGACAGGGAGGGGGGGGCGATGGGGTATGTGACAGGGGGGAGGGGAAAATGTGACAGGGGGCAGGGCGAGGGTGTGACGGGGTGGGGCGAGGGTGTGAAAGGGGGCGTGCGGGTGTGTGGTGGGGGTGGGGCATGTGCCCTCCTTTTTGGGGGACAAAATATGGTAACCCTAGTCTTACCTAAACCCCAGGGAGGCAAAGATTCATAAGAGGATTTGAAAGATAACTTAAAAAGGATTTGTTGTTTCATAAGCACAAATGAGCAGTTCCCAGTTTATGGTTTACTTGCTTTTTAGCACAATTGTGGATGGTAAAGAAAGAAAAACTGGAAAACTGTGTGGGATTTTCTTGTAGCCCTGGCTGGGTGCTGGAAACACTGCAGCCTAAAACTGATTAGGCCAGCTGTGGCAGATAAAGATACAAGAGATGGGCTTTTTTTTTTCTTTTGGAGAGTTGTGCTACACCCTGGACTAAGGCAGTTTAAAAGGCTAACCATCATATCTTCTGGACAAGAACAGACAGGAGAACTCTAAGCTGAAGGAAGAAATTAGTCCAGGCTGTACTGTGTTGGACTGGTTATTTTGAGGCCTCTGTGAAGGGAACTGTGTTCAAGGGCCCAGGATCCAGCAGAGACTCCGATGTTCTTCCCCACAGGCATGGCTATAACCATGTGTATGAAGATTATGGGGGGGGGGGGGGGGGTGGGGGCGAGGGGATTACAATTTATTTGCAGCTGCTGTCATTCCTAGTTGGATGTTTCTGAACTTATATTTTTAATAAAGACTGATTTAAAGCATATCTAGGAAACTGTATTGCCTTCCAGGATTATCTGGTGATCCACCTCTTGATGGTCCAGCTCGGCTCTGAACCATCCCTGTAGGCTTCTGGAGCTGTTCTGCCACCTTGGGTTGGCAGTAACTAAACCCTTTGAAAATGGCCTCTTAATAAATGCCATCATTAATTTCAAGCACAAGCCCTCCTCCAAAGGCATTGGTGTGTATAACTGTTTTCTACTTGATACTCGGATGCTGCACTGGCTTTCAAATTAAGGACCGTATTACCTTCAAACTTTGTACTCTGGTCCACAAAATAATCTATGGTGAAGCCCCGGGTTATATGATTGATTTACTTGATCTTCCGGCGAGGAATAGAATCAGATCATCTCGTAATTATATGAATCTTCATTATTCCATGGTCTTAAATACAAAACCACCTACGCATCTAATTTCTCCTACTTGGGAAAGCAGATGTGGAATGCATTACCGAACTGTGTGAAAACACTGCATGATCATCAAGACTTTAGGCGCTCTTTAAAGACCTATCTGTTTTGTAAGGCCAACCCTACTGATGCTACTCAATAGACTCTACATTATATTGGCTCAAAGAACCATTTTATTCCTTATTATTTTGTACCTTATTTTACACATGTACCCCTCCCTTACCTGACCCTATTTCTTATTGACTTGCAAGCCACATTGAGCCTGCTTGTGTGTGGGAAAATGTGGGATACAAATGCTGCAAATAAATAAATAAATACTTTGACATGTAATTTCTATGATTCTCTGCAGTGATTCGTAGGTGCAGATACTCCATGGAGAGTTACTAACCAACACTCAAGATTGCCAGGGCAACAGACACTTACCACTTTCCCAAGAAAGATGGTACTCCCAGACGCCAGGGTGCAGGTCAGTCCCACGACTTTTGCTCCAAAGTTTTTAATGGTAAGATATTCCTCCAGGATCACCCCAGTGAGAATGGTCTTCAGTTCAGGAATGCCCGAGCCTGTAAGGGGATAGAAAGAGATGCATCTGGGGTGTGACAGGAGGCAGTAAAATATCAAGAAAATAAATGCCAGTAATTTGAAAAGGAGGCCAAGGTATTCTCTCCTCTGATTTGCAGTGGTATCCTATTAGTGGTCAACCCTTTGCAGCTTATATGTTTTAGCCAGGCCCAAATTTCTTTTCCTAAGGTGTGAAAGTACAACGCATGGGGACAGAAAGAACAGGGGTCTCTTTAAATTGTTTCCTTCTCTTGAGCACACTACAGGGTCTTCTCTGTATGGCCATGGAACACGTGCTTTATCCACCACAGATCCAGGAAGGGTTTTCGAAGGCACCAAAGGCAACCAATCCATAAGAGAACGTAGCCATTCACAAGGCCTTATCTCAGTGACCCTGAGTTTGCCCTGGACCAATTCAGAACAAATCGTGCTATGGGTTATATCCTGACCTTGTACTTTTCACAGTCTTGAGTTCAATGTGGCTTACAATATAGATTGAATGAATATAGAATGAAAAACTACATTGGTCATAATTTGCTGGATTGAGTAACAAGGATTAACAGAGTAATAGAAGAGTTATAACAATGTACAGTTTGATAAATACATAGTACAAGCAGAAGATAAGGTTGATTAGATCAAAAAACTTAGACTAATGTGAAAAAATTTGGAAAGAATTTGTAAAGAGGTGAGTTTTTAACTTCTTTCGAAACTGCATATAATTAGAATGGAATTAGGGAGAAAGTTCCAACATTTAGTTCCGATGTAGGAGAAATCTGAGGAAAGCACCGATTTGTAGCAGACATTTTTAAAATTTGTGGGCGGAGTCTGAGGAAATCTCTGGCTCCAAGGAAGACATTACATGAAAGTAGTTCAAGTAGATGGTGCATATCATCTGGAGCTCGTCTGTATATTATTTGAAAGATAAAGTACATAGCTTAAACGAAACCCCAGCTTTAATAGGGAGCCAATGAGGTCTAATTAGTAGACAGGAGACTTTTTCAAAACATGGACCTTTATAAATAAATCGGGCGGCTGTATTTTGAGCAGTTTGGAGTCTTTTTTGGAGACCACGTACGTGTAAGCAACAAATTTTGCTACCACGAATGCAAGTAAGGACTTTTGCAAAACTGCACATCCACGGGAAGTTGAGTAAGGAGTCAACCTCCAAAACTCCAATTTGGGAATTTTGAGGTGGTTTTAAGAGGGAAGTAAGCAGTTCCTCACTCAATCGCTCTTTCAAACCCCAGGTGCAAACAAGCAGATAGCTGAGAACTGCATGTGACTCCTGCAGGTATAAATGCCCAGGGGGTCATTTTCTGAACATGTTTGCCTTGCCATGGCAAGATAGGGAATATATTTATTTATTTATTTATTTATTTAGATTTTGCTCACACCTTTTTCATTAGTAGCTCAAGGTGAGTTACATTCAGATACACTGGATATTTCTCTGTCCCAGGAGGGCTCATAATCTAAGTTTGTACCTGAGGCAATGGAGGGTTAAGTGACTTGCCCAAGATCACAAGGAGCAGCAGTGGGATTTGAATCAGCCACCTCTGGATTGCAAGACAGGTGCTCTAACCACTGGACCAATCATCCACTCAGTGTAAGTTTAAGGAATGACCAGAACATGCTCCCTTCAAATGCTGCTTGTTTATCTGTATGCTGATTTAAGATGTGTAAATGCTTTTTTTTAGATTTGTAAATCTTCTAAAATCCCCTCGTTTGTCCCGCATGAATTCAGAAATAATAGCTCCCTGTCTACAAGGTAGAAATCTCACCTCCTGAATGCGGTGTGATGCTCTGTGCAAAACCAGTGGAAAAGGCCGTCAGGGCAATGGGGTAGACAGTCCAGGACAAGTACTTCAGCAGGACTTGATCTCCAAGCTCCTGGTAAAGCCACCTGTGAGCTGACGGAGGAGGGCAAGAAAGAGCCAATGTTACACTGCGCACTGTGAGGGACAGAAAACATTTCACCTGTAGACCCCGGACATGTGGCTATCCTGCAATTTTAATCTTCACTTATTGAGGTGTAACTCTGATTTCATTCTATACCAATCTTTCTTTCTCATTCTTTCCAGACCTCATACTCTCTTTTCTGTATCGGATTTCAAAACCTGGAGCTTATGTTTCAGAATACTTAGAAAACCGTAAAATGGATTTCTCCTGTTCCCCAACATAATCAAAATATGATCCTGGTGAAAAAATGTACTATTGATGTTGCTGGTATCCATGTTTACTTGGGAGAGGGATCTTCTACTTGGCTCCCATCACTGGGAGATGCCAAGAGAGGAGCCGATGAGGTTACATAGTTAAGAACTAATAACGTTTTGGAAGAAAATTTGCTCTTTTGTCTCGTTTTGCTTTCTAGAAACAAGCTTAGATTATTAACCAGAGAGGGAAGGGCTACAGTACCAGACAAGTCTTGGGGTCCAGTTTAACAAAGAGGAATTTGGGGGATCTTTTGCCCGTTTTCTACCAGACTGAGAAGAGGGAACACACAGCTCTTCAATCAGTGGGATCCTACACTGAAAGGTTTTTACCTTCTTTCACCCTAATCAGTTCTTCTCAACCTAGACCTCAGGATACTCCCAGCCAATGAGGTCTTCAGGGTATCTGTAATGAAATGTGCGTGAGAGAGACTTGCCAAAAATGAAGGCTATGCATGCAAATTTCTCTCATGCATATTTATTATGGATATTCTGAATCACCAAGGACAGGGGTTGAGAATCACTGCCACATGGGGAAGTTGAGCTGAAGCCCTATAGGGAGGGCACGTCCAGCACAATTTGGGTGTCTAGGGAGTCTTGGTATATTCAAGAGAAAACTTTCATGGAGATAGTTTGACAGGAGTCCCTCAAGAATTTAGGGAACCCACAGTGATGGTGGAGCTGAGGTGCTGACTTGATTTGAGAGAAGCTTCCAGAAGAGTGAGGTCCTGCCAAAGGAGTTCAAGGAAGCCTGAGGACAAAACAATGCATTTCAAGCTCAAGAAGAGGAGAATTGAGAGGAAGACTTCAGAAGGCTCTCCATTGTGTGTGTGTGTGTGTGTGTGTGTGCTTATCTGTCTGTGAAGATAGCTCTTGTTTGCCCCAGGTAACCCAGTAGACCATATTTTTATGCTTAGATAAAGGCTGAGACACTGAAGACAGCGAGGTCATCCCACAAAAAAGGAGATAACAAGGAAGGAGGCCACGAGTGTGACTCCCAACTGAGTATTGAATGGAAGGACCCACTGGGATTAGAGTCTCTGTAGAAGATTAGAGCAGTTGCACCACATCAGTATATTGGGCCCTAGGCAACCTTGCATTTATGGGGAGCCCTTCAAGGTATTACACCCCTCCCGTGACCTCCATTCATGGTGTTTCCCCATCTCTCCCCGGGTCACTCTCTCTTGAAGTGGCTTGGAGAAAAGTGCAGGTCCTGGTCCTGGGATCGGTGGTAGTAGCAGGCTGTGAGGGAGTGTGGAGACTGAGCAAGTATCCTGGGAGGGTACCCCCCCCCCCCCCTCAATCATGCTTAGGACCTTTCCTGGGCTGCACTGGAGAGGAGCTGAGGAGGGACTGAAGATCTTTGCGAGAAGAGGGAGTATGAGTGGGTGGGGGATGAGGGGAGTTTGGCACATCTACTGCTAGGGATGCAGAGGTTGACAAATTACGGGTGATTATAATGGCAACCTGGGGCAGACTGACCATTGGGACAGCAGGGTGATTCCTGAGGGTCCACAGCAGTAGAGGGCCCACTCTTCCCTAGCCTCCATTTAGTTTAATCACTTTCGATAGGTGGATAGGGGGTTCATGATCCTTATTGCCCCGGGGGCGCAGATCACTGTCAGTTTGCCCCTGATAACAATTAAAAGGTTTGGCCAATCACTGGCTTCCTTAATACATTCCACTTCCCTTCCCAAACATCCTGCCTCTGTCAGAAGTTCACTGTTTTCAGATCATTTGTTACACAGATAAGCCAATGAGACTGCAAACCAGGCTGAGATCTTGAAACCACAGCATAACATCTTCAAGCAAAGCCTGATACCCCACTCCTGAAGCTGCCTCATTTCAGCTCTAACTCCCAGTCCTGGGATGTTTTGCCTCCCATTCTTGACACACCTAGAATGTGTAGCTTTTCATCTCAGCATGGGAAAAGCTGAGCTACAAGTACCACAATGCACTGGGATGCAGATTAAAAAAAAAAAAAAACAGGCCTGGAACCAAGTCCTCTCCCTCTGCACCTCCTGGCCCTCCCCTCACCAGCCCCCCTCTGCCCCAGAGATCAGAGTTATCAGTTACCGTTTTGCAATTTAGAAACCGTGAAGTCCATACTGAAGCTGAGCAGAGCCATGATCACCCCTAGGGCGAACAGGAAGTACCAGTCTTCTCCGACCCGGAAGAGCTGACGCTTCACCCACCGCAGACCCTCTGTGAGACAGCAAGAAGCAGAGTCTTAAAAACCAGGGGTACAGCCAAAATTATGGACATTAGCGAGACAGTCAGTCAAGGACACTGTCAGAGTTACCATGAAAAGAGAGGGACAACCAGAAATGGGGCACCAGGGGATATTCAGGGACCCCAGTGAGACAGAAGGAGGGACATCTAGGTAACACTGAAAGTCAAGAAGAACAAATAGGAGATGGAAAAGGTCAGGGATACATTTAAAACAGTCAGAGTTAAGGAATCTGGGACACCAGGGAGACATTTAGAGTCAAGGATCGTAAGGGATAGTTGGGATCAGGGCTAGACAGAGGTTGGGTGGAGCTGGAACAGAGCTGGGAGATTTGCCCAAAATGTTAGGAAAATACAGTCAAAGCCATGCAAAGTTAGGGCTCAGAAGGAAGACCTCGGAGAGGATAACCTGCCTCTTTTCCACGGATCACCTAAAGTTAGGCGCTAGAATGATACGTGCTAGGTGCGAATTCTATTTAGCGCAGCTTAGTAAAAAAGGGCCCCTGCATGTATTTATCTGATTTGTAAGTATTATTTATTAAAGGTTCTGGGACCCTTTTACCAAAGCATGGTGGGGTTCACTATTTCTGGAGCTAGAAAATAGTTTTCTGGAATTAATGCAGCGCTGCTCGGTTACTGCTGGGCTCCCCCAGGAAATGGCCATGTGTCAATGCCTTTGCATAGCACATGGATATTTCCTTCCACTTCACTGAAAAAGCTTTATACCCCTGGCGGTAAAAGGGCACCTCGGCACGCGGCAAATCCACACACTGACGCCGCCACAGGGCCCCTTTTACAGCCGCTTGATAAAAGGAGCCCTTTACGATCTGGCCAGTTTATGTTTTGTTGGCATTTATGTTGATCCTTTGCATGATTGTATGTTTTTTTTCTCCATTTGCTCTTTGGTTGTTTGCTTTGGCTTCTTTTGCTTTTTATTATTTTTATGTATTTATTTTTTTTAAGTTTTGTGATCTGGCCAGTTTATGTTTTGTTGGCATTTATGTTGATCCTTTGCATGATTGTATGTTTTTTTCTCCATTTGTTCTTTGGTTGTTTGCTTTGGCTTCTTTTGCTTTTTATTATTTTTATGTATTTATTTTTTTAAAGTTTTGTGATCTGGCCAGTTTATGTTTTGTTGGCATTTATGTTGATCCTTTGCATGATTGTATGTTTTTTTTTCTCCATTTGCTCTTTGGTTGTTTGCTTTGGCTTCTTTTGCTTTTTATTATTTTTATGTATTTATTTTTTTAAAGTTTTGTGATCTGGCCAGTTTATGTTTTGTTGGCATTTATGTTGATCCTTTGCATGATTGTATGTTTTTTTTTTCTCCATTTGCTCTTTGGTTGTTTGCTTTGGCTTCTTTTGCTTTTTATTATTTTTATATATTTATTTTTTTTAAGTTTTGTGATCTGGCCAGTTTATGTTTTGTTGGCATTTATGTTGATCCTTTGCATGATTGTATGTTTTTTTCTCCATTTGCTCTTTGGTTGTTTGCTTTGGCTTCTTTTGCTTTTTATTATTTTTATGTATTTATTTTTTTAAAGTTTTGTGATCTGGCCAGTTTATGTTTTGTTGGCATTTATGTTGATCCTTTGCATGATTGTATGTTTTTTTTTTCTCCATTTGCTCTTTGGTTGTTTGCTTTGGCTTCTTTTGCTTTTTATTATTTTTATGTATTTATTTTTTTAAAGTTTTGTGATCTGGCCAGTTTATGTTTTGTTGGCATTTATGTTGATCCTTTGCATGATTGTATGTTTTTTTCTCCATTTGCTCTTTGGTTGTTTGCTTTGGCTCCTTTTGCTTTTTATTATTTTTATGTATTTATTTTTTTAAAGTTTTGTGATCTGGCCAGTTTATGTTTTGTTGGCATTTATGTTGATCCTTTGCATGATTGTATGTTTTTTTCTCCATTTGCTCTTTGGTTGTTTGCTTTGGCTCCTTTTGCTTTTTATTATTTTTAGGTATTTATTTTTTTAAAGTTTTGTGATCTGGCCAGTTTATGTTTTGTTGGCATATATGTTGAGCCCTTGTAAAATTTTGTGGGGTTTTTTTTCCATTTACTTTTTGGTTGTTTGTTTTTCACCTGCATTTGTTTTGGCTTCTCCTGCTTTTGCTTTTCTTACTAATGCTGGGTGATGTGTCCTGTAATTCAGAGTCTCCGCTCATGATCTTCTTCTTCTTACACACACTGGCTGGAGTATATCCTCCAGGAATTCATGACATCAATGAGAGGCTGATACTATAAATTTGATTCACTAATTTCTCTTCTTTTATTTAGAAATTTATTTATTTATTTTTATTTGTTACATTTGTATCCCACATTTTCCCACCTTTTTGCAGGCTCAATGTGGCTTACATATTACCGCTAATGGCGTTAGCCGATTCCGGTATGAACTAATACATGGTGTGAATAATACAAAGTGATATTTTGGTGGAATGAGTTGCATGTATGGTAGGTTGGATTGGGGGGTCTTAGAGAGGGAGAGGGGAGGAAGAGTCAGGTAATATTCATTAAGGTCGTTGAGAAAACCATTGGAAAAAAAAACAGACACCAGAGAAAGAGAGACAAATGCAGCCACACCAGAGAGACAGCTGAATCATCATGAAATTGAAGGGACGATAGTCAGAGACACCAGTTATACAGTCAGAATCAGGGGAACCAGCGAGACAGTCAGAGTCTGGAACATCACAAGGACATCCAGCAGGACCAGCATCAAGAGGGCAGGCAGGGCGACTGCCAAAGGCCCCAGGGAGCCCTGTGAGGTGGAGTCAGTTCTGGACAATCCCAGGTGCCAGGTTACCTTAATTAACACACAGAAGTTACTTTGACTCCACATTTCCCTTTCCTGAACCTTCCTGGCCAGCTAGGTTCAGTCACATGACTTAAGTCACATGATGTTCCACCGTCTCACAGTACCTGCTGTGTGGTCAAACTGCAAGCTTGAGCCTCGCTAACCAGTGACAGAAGTTTTTTTGGTTTTTTTTTTTGTTACATTTGTACCCCGCGCTTTCCCACTCATGGCAGGCTCATTGCGGCTTCCATGGGGCAATGGAGGGTTAAGTGACTTGCCCAGAGTCACAAGGAGCTGCCTGTGCCTGAAGTGGGAATCCAACTCAGTTCCTCAGTTCCCCAGGACCAAAGTCCACCACCCTGACCACTAGGCCACTCCTCCACTGTTGCTACTATTTGAGATTCTACATGGAATGTTGCTATTCCACTAGCAACATTCCATGTAGAAGTCGGCCCTTGCAGATCACCAATGTGGCCGCGCAGGCTTCTACATGGAATGTTGCTAGTGGAATAGCAACATTCCATGTAGAATCTCCAATAGTAGCAACATTCCATGTAGAATCTCCAATAGCAGCAACATTCCATGTAGAATCTCCAATAGCAGCAACATTCCATGTAGAATCTCCAATAGTAGCAACATTCCAAGTAGAATCTCCAATAGTATCTATTTTATTTTTGTTACATTTGTACCCTGCGCTTTCCCACTCATGGCAGGCTCAATGCGGCTTACATGGGGCAATGGAGGGTTAAGTGACTTGCCCAGAGTCACAAGGAGCTGCCTGTGCCTGAAGTGGGAATTGAACTCAGTTCCTCAGGACCAAAGTCCACCACCCTAACCACTAGGCCACTCCTCCACTCCACAATGAAAGGTCCCTAAGCAAGAACAGAAGAGGAATAGCCATACTGGGTCAGACCAATGGTCCATCAAGTCCAGTATCCTGCTTCCAACAGTGGCCAATCCAAGTCATGAGATCAAAAAGGGTCCCCCAGAGAAGGGGGATCCATCTCAGAAGACATGATGGGAGTGGCTACAATGGGGGCATCATTCTTCCCTAATCACCCCTCCTGCAGTGCAGGGGCTTCTTGGGTAGAAGTAGAGAATGACACGGGGACAAAGTTTGTCCCTGTCCCCGTGGGTTCTGTCTCCGTCCCCGCCCCATCCCCGCAGGTTCTGCCCCCGTCCCAGCTCCCATCCCCATGGCCTCTGTCCTCATCTGCAAAAACCTCAATTATGATTTTAATTTAAATCTTTGTATTAAAGTATAAAAAGGAACAATATGCTGTGCAACTATTGTGTATAAATTAGAAATAGAAAACAATAATAACAGCGAACATCTATAATAACCCTCTTCACCACCACCCTCTACCCTTCCAACCCCAACATTAGCTGACTTATACTATCCCAAGGACCCCTAATCCATCCTGTTAAAATGTCCAGGGGTGCAAAATACAACTCGTTCTGTCTGCCCTAGAGGGGAGAAATATGTCCTATGAAGCACTGTTATGGTTTTTTAATCTGTGGATGAATAAGAAGTTATCAACAATCTCAGGATTCAGTCAAGCTCTTCTGTCTTTCACAGTCCTTCCCGCAATAGAAGATGTCTTCTCAGAAGATGTGCTGGAAGCAGGATGGACAGGATCCCCCATGCAAAGTTTGCTAGCTGTGGTCAGCATGTTTGTTTTTCCAAAAAAAATCAAAATATTGTTGTCTGCATCACTTAAACATACAGTAAATAACAGTCCAGTCCATTAACAGGCTTCAAAGTAGAAAATGACACGGGGACAAAGTTTGTCCCTGTCCTCGTGGGATCTGTCCCCACCCCGTCCCGCAAGCTCTGTCCCCGTCCCCGTGTCATTCTCTAGGTGGAATTACCCCATTGTCACTGGTCGAAGACACTTATATAGGAATGAAAAGTATTCCTGAGCTGCAGTCTGGGAAGGAATGGGGGTATGGGGAGCAGGGAAGGAAGATGAGGTGAAGGGAGGCGCCTTAGTCTCTACGATGGGCCAAAAGGTGTGATGTTTAATGACATCACTCAGCCAAAGTCAGGAATAGTGGCGTAGGGCCCTCAGGGCTAGATGCACTAAACTTAACGAGCCAGCAACGTGGTTTTTAAACTGGTTCTAGCCAGTTTAACGCGTAAGTAGAAAACCGGGACATGCACAAAAGGGCATTTTCCTGTCACGGTAGCAGCTAATGAAAATGGAATGCAGATGAACAAATTAGTATTATAATGTGTATAATTAGTATTATAATGAGATGCACTACCATTTTCCGATCCCCTTACTGTGGAAAACCTAATGGGAGGTCTGCACTTCTCGTCGGGGCTGCTGTGAGGGAATCGGAAGGAAAAAAAAAAGAGAGGTTAACTGAGGGGGGGGGGGGGAAGAGAGAGAGAGAAACCCTGCAAGTATGGTGAGAGAAGGCAAATGGAGCGAGGACAGAAGGATGAAGAGAGACCACCCACTAGAGCACTTTTCCTTTCCCTTGGGTGGTCCTGCAGCCGGCTAGAGCTTTGCGTGTCGCCGGCAGGGAGAGAACGGCGGAAGCCATGAGAAGGAGCTTGCGCCGGTCCTGTGCGGGCTGCACGAGGCGCAGCTCGCGGGACTCTGCTGTCTACAGTGCAGGGAGCTGTGCCTAAGATAAGCAGTGAGAACATCGGAAGTGTGAGCAATTTGGATTCTCTTTGTCTCTACCTTTCAGGCACCCTTGAGTCAGGGCACCCTGCTCATCAGGGACGTCCTTTTTTTTGTTGTTGTTTTTTGAGTGAAGGACGTCCTTGGCATGCGCAGAGCAGCCAGCATAACGCTTGGCTGCTCTGCGCATGCTCAGCTGGCCGACTGGCTTGCAGCGAGCAGCTCATTTGCATGCGATTTCCTTGATGCATGCCCATTTCTTACCGATTCACTAAGGAATCGGTAGGGGAAGGGCTTTAACGTTTTTATTAGTGCATCTACCCCTCAGAGTCACGGACACCAGCGAAGCAACCAAAGGAACAGTCAGAGTAAGCACAGGCGTCTCAGAAGTGAGAGAGGCAGTTCGACATGGAACTGTAACTGAAGGAGATGCTATTTATTTTCAAAGCATTTTTTTTTTACAAATTGTGTCCTACAGGATTCCCAAGCTATGAGTCAGGGTAACAGAGATTAAACCACAAGGTCAGGCTCAGAAAAGGAGTGGAACATACTTGATGTATAGGTTGCTGCAGAAGCAGGTACAGCAGTGGGAGTCAAGCTGGAAGGATTCTGGATAGACAGATTGGGGGAGAAACTTTCCAGTAGTGATTTGCAAAGAAGAAGGGCTCTGGCTGTGCATTTCTGCACAAAGACCTTCCACGTTAATTAGGAGTTTGCTTTCCATTAAAATATGCAGCAAAGGCCTAACTTTTTAGCCAGTGTAATTATTAATCAGTAAGAGCCATTTTCATGTAAAATTATTCCAGCCCGAGGTGCACCTTTTCTGTCCACCTCTCACCCAGGCACATGACGAGCAGCTCTTATTCCCAATTAACAGAAGAAATCTAGAAAAGCTTTTCATTTTAGTGCTTTACAATAGCAGGTGCAGATCAGGGGGGTAAGCGACTGAATGCCAGACCTATTTTTCCTAAACCCATTCAGGGGTTGATTTAGTTTTCTTCACCACTAAAGTCTGGAACTACAAATCCGATGCAAACAGAAGAAAGAAAAAGGTCCCTGTTCAGGATGACTGAGCAAACCATACCAGAAAAAGAAGGAAGGGAGACTGGCATTTATTGATTTATTTCAAACTAGGTTCCGTAGATGGTTATTCAAAAGTCCATACTGAGGTCTGAGATTGTCTCTTGAAGGTGTATTTGTATATCTTGAGGCATAGTTACTACTTGTTGTTTTTTCTTGTTTGGTTTGTTCTACTACAGACTAATTAAAAAAAAATTCTGACTTCAGTAAGATTTGTAAAATGTGCAGAATGCAGATTTATTTTTACCTTTAATTCACTGCTCCTCTGGCGAGTGGGGCTCTGATAGACCTGACTACTCCTGACCAGTATATCTGTTTCTTTTACTACTATACCCCTCCCAGGGGTTATAGTCCCCCTTTTGTCAGTATCATAGTAATTTTATTGCGCCCCCTAGTGGCAGTTTCCCACTGGGTTGATTTTTCCCTAGACTCTTACTTTGCACTCTGTGCCGTGTTTTTGGCCAGGGTTTGAAGAGTTTCTCTCTCACGAGGATCCTCTCCTCCCCACCTCTGTCTCGTCCTCTCTGGAGTCTGCTCATCTCTTCTTGCAGGAGAGTGTTGGTAGCCTCGGATACACAAGGGATCCCCGGTTAAACCATCTTCTGCGGAAGAAAGCAGAGCAATATTGTGAGATGCGGAATCCAGGATGAGATATGTCATTAGCTATTAGCCACAATCAATAGTTGCCAATCCATCCATACTACAGTCTCAACAATGTGGTTTTGTGACCAAGAGAATATCCAGGGGCTCACATTTACACTGTGGCCCAGCACTGCCATGACTGAAATCAATACTGCTCAACTCCATAAGGGGGAGCTAGAGCTCAGGAAGGATCCCTGCCATGACTGAAATCAATACCGCTCAACTCAATAAGGGGGAGCTAGAGCTCAGGAAGGATCCCTGCCACAAGATGTTACCAGCCAGGGCCTGCACCTGGGTGAGGAGGTTTCATGTAGAAATCTGTATCAGGGATTCCTGAACCTGTTCTGGGTCATGCCCAATGAATATGAATGGGTTTCCAAAGCTTGCCAATTAATTACATGCATATTCATTGTGGTTAGTCTGAAAACCCAGCTGGCCATAGAGTCCCCAGGACAGATATGGGAGGTCAGATCTATAGTCTTGCTGCTTTTCCTATAATCCCATGGAAATTAGAACAGGCCTCTGGCTGCATTGGGGGGTGGGGAGTGGGTGAGAAAGTACCATGACTGGTCCTGCCTATCCCTGCTAAGGTTAACTTCTAGCTTCTATTTCTAGAATCATCTTGGTATATCGTATATGCTACATCGGAAAATATACAGACCCTATGCCACACACACCTTCTTAACAGACCAGGAGCTGTATGATGCAACTTACAACAGCACCATCAGAAAAAAAAATAAAACTTTAATTCTGTTGACAGTGCAAACAAAATAATTAGATGTTTTTGTACCAATTTGTATTTAATCTTAAAGGGAGATTAGTGTCGGTACACATTGAGAGCTCCTAGTCATTGCTGCTCAGTGTACAGTGGAGGCTAAGAAAGCAAAATTATTAGAAAAGGAATGGAAAACAAAAATGAGGACGTTATAATGCCTTTGTATCACTCCATGGTGCAACCACACCTCGAATATTGTGTTCCATTCTGGTCACCACATCTCAAAAAAGATATAGTGGAATTAGAAAAGGTGCAGAGAAGGGCGACAAAAATGATAGTGGATGGGACGACTTCCCTATGAGGAAAGGCTAAAGCGGCTAGGGCTCTTCAGCTTTGAGAAAAGGCGGCTGAGGGGAGATATGATAGAGGTCTATAAAATAATGAGTGGAGTTGAACGGGTAGATGTGAAGCGTCTGTTTACGCTTTCCAAAAATACTAGGACTAGGGGGCATGCGATGAAGCTGTTACAATGTAGTAAATTTAAAACGAATGGGAGAAAATATTTACTCGCTCAGGGGCCCTTTTATTAAAGGGTTGGTGGGCTGCAACAGGCTTGACGCACACCAATCCAGACCTACCACCAGGCTACCACAGGAGCCTGGCAGCAGTTCCCACCCTCAGTGTGCGCCATTTCCAGTGCTATAAAAATATTTTCCATTTTTATAGCGCCGGTGCTTACCTGGCAGTAACCCTCACTGCCCGGTTACCACTGGGTTCGCGCGGGAGCCCTTACTACCATCTCAATGGGCGGAGGTAAGTGCCCCCCTTTCCCAAAATGGTCGCACGGCAATTGGTTCACTTACCGTACGGCCATTTCTTTTTGTAAAAAAAAGACAGCCTTTTACCCGCTGTGATAAAAAGGGGGCCTCAGCGCATGACAAAAACACACACTGGTGCTAACGCAGGCCCCCTTTTACTGCTTAGTAAAAAGTCCCCTCAATCTGTAATTAAACTTTGGAATTTGTTGCCAGAGAATGTGGTAAAAGCAGTTACCTCAGCAGTGTTTAAAAAAGGTTTGGCTAATTTCCTATAAGAAAAGTCCATCAGCCATTATTAAGAGGGAATATCTGGGAATGGAGTAGATATTGCGCCGTTCACGGAAGAAAGCGTTTATAAACAGCTTGACAATCTGAATGTGGACAAAGCTATGAGGCCGGATGGGATACATCCCAGGATACTGAGGGAGCTCAGAGAAGTCCTGGTGGGAAATCTTAAGGATTTATTTAATAGATCTTTAGAAACAGGAGAGGTACCGTGGGATTGGAGAGAAGCTGATGTGGTCCCTCTTCACAAAAGTGAAGACAGGGAAGAAGTGGGAAAGTTGTTGGTGAGGCCCCCACTCGGAGTATTGTGTTCAGTTTTGGAGCCAGTATTTTGCTAAAGGCATAGAAAAGAAGACTTGAAGCCGTTCAGAGAAAAGTGACCAAAAATGGTATATGAGGAGAGACTTGAGGACCTGAACACATATACCCTGGAGGAAAGGAGAAACGAGTGATATGATACAGACTTTCAAATATTTGAAAAGTATTAATCTACAAACAAACCTTTTCCAGAGACGGGAAGGTGGTAGAACTAGAGGACATGAATTGAGGTTGAAAGGGGGCCGACTCAGGAATAATATCAGGAAGTATTTTTTCACAGGGAGGGTGGCAGATGCCTGGAATGCCCTCCCGCGGGGAGGTGGTGGAGAGGCAAATGGTAAGGGAGCTCAAAAATGCCTGGGACAAACACAAAGGAATCCTGTTTAGAAGGAATGGATTCAAAGAAGCTTAGCAGAGATTAGGTGGGAAAGCTAGTACAGGGCAGACTTCTACTGTCAAGGATGAATAGATTTGGATGGGTTGGAGTGAAGCTATTCAGGGACTTTGACAACAACTTCAAAAATTTTAGAACAAGGCCAGTGCCGGGCAGACTTCTATGGTCTGCGCCCTAAAAATGACAAGAACAAATCAAGACCAGGGTATACAAATGATATATCACTTCATACCGTATGTAATGAGTTTATCTTATTGGCAGGGCCGCTGAGAGACTAGGCCGGGCCCAAGGCAAGGCCGCCCCGCCTCCACCCCCCCTGCCGCCCCCTGTCACTCCCCCCGCCGGTGCAGTCCACGGTCTCACCTGCCTGCCTCCACGGCTCCGGGCCCCCTGCATTCAAGGCGGCAGTCGCAGATCGCCTCTCTTCGGGCCTTCTCTCCCTGTGTCCCGCTCTCGTCTGATGTAACTTCCCATATCCACATCGTCATTCTCCCCTGCCCCACCGCTGACCCTTCATCATAAACCCTCCATTCGCTGTCAGTATTCAGCTCTGTGAGCTACAGATACATTAATGGTCAACATGGTTTCTGGTAACCTGACTTTGCAGGAGGCTAAACAAATCAGTTTTTTCTTCTTAAGGACATCTCAGCTTTGACTCATAAATAGTCCCAAGTTTGACCTGCTGCCCAGCAGTGTCTACAGCTTCAGAGAGGTGCTCACTGAAAAGCTTTTGGAGATTTCCGGGCAGGTCACCAAGCCAGAACCTTTTCTTATCAGTGGTCCATATGGGCCAGAAGGGAGTCAGTCAGAGGCCCAGACACACCATCAGTGGCCACATCACTGGCCTTCAGCAGCCAAACAGAAGGAGGCACTCTCTCTCCATCTTCTTCAGACACAGCAAGTGAGAGACTGCTGGGGAGGGATTGAGACAGTCTCTCACCACTCAAAAAGAAGGAAGGGAGTTTGGCTTTCTCTGACCCTTTCAACTGCCCCCTTACCTTCCCAAAACATTGCTTATTAAAACATCAGCCCTGATGAGGGGACAGCTGGGGTGCAGGAACTAGACACAAGTTGGAACATTGCTCAGAAAATCCTCGAAGCTCTCCCTCCCACTAGCTGTCCACATCAGTAACTCTAAATTTGCCTCTTTAAATATTGAGTTCATGTTTTTATTTTCACATCCTTCGAACTACAAGTGCTGCAATGTTCTCTGAATAGAGTGTTCTGAAAACGGAGTTCAGCTCTCCCTGCCCTGATGGTTAACAGCAGTATTGACTTACCTGTTGCTGTGTCTCCTCTGGGTTTTAGAGGACTGATCAGTAGCTGTCTCCCTCCTTCCCTCCCTCTCGCCTTCTGTCAGCATACCTGGATTAAGCAGGTATATACTCCTGCAGCCTCTCACACTCCCTCCCTCTGCAGGAGTTTATAGTCACTATTAAAAATGTCCTTGACAAGTCAAGCAGAACAGGCTCCTCTCAGTTTCCTACCTAGAAAATGACTGTGAGCCAGGTAAGAATGGCAGCCTGGGGGGGGGGGGGGGGGGGGTACAAGGGGAATTATTCCCTTCTGCCTCTCCTGGAAAGGGTCTTTGTCCTCTGTGATCCTGGAGCTGGGCAAGGAAATCCCTCAGGACCCTGGGGAGGCAGAAGGGAATACTTCCTCTTGTAGCCCCTGGGTCAGAAGAGACATGGCCCTACGCTGGCACCTCTGGAATCGAGGGCGGAGGTCACTGTCCCTCAGGACTCTGGGGCTGAAGACGGTCATCCTCTCTCAGGACACTACAGCCCCAACAATTTGTGCAGAGTCACCGAGTCAGAACAATATTAGTGAGAAGGAATAATAAAAAAAGGTTCAGACAGCCCAAACCAAAATCTCCACAACATAAGTAATGCCACACTGGGAAAAGACCAAGGGTCCATCGAGCCCAGCATCCTGTCCATGACAGCGGCCAATCCAGGCCAATGGCACCTGGCAAGCTTCCCAAACGTACAAACATTCTATACATGTTATTCCTGGAATTGTGGATTTTTTTCAAGTGCTTCAGTGAAACAAACTTCTCTGTCGACAGAGGAAGACAACGGTGTCCTTCAGGTGGCCGACCTCATGCAGCAAGTGTTCGATGAAGGACTTACACTAAAACACTGTGATAGATACTTAGATAGATAGAGATGTAGATATAAATTTAGTTTCAGCAATGTTTAATAGCACAAAGAGAGCTTAGTCTGACCCTGCCGGCCTCTCCGGGGAGAGGTCAGAGAGGATACTTGTCCACGACTCACTCACAACACCTGTGTGGCAGGGGCGTAGTCAGACTTCGGCAGGAGGGGGGTCCAGAGCCTGAAGTGAGGGGGCACATTTTAGCCCCCCCCCAGGCACCGCCAACCCCCCTGCCATTTTTGACCCCCCCCCCCCCCGCTGCCGCCACCAACTTTGACTCCCCCGGCGCCAACCCTTTCGACCCCCCCTTCCCGTCGCCACAACCCTCCCCCGCTGTCACCATCAGGTACCTTTGCTGACGGAGGACCACATCCCCCGCTAGCCAAAGTCCTCTTCTCCAGCGCAGCCGCGTTGCTGGCTGATCTGCAAAACTTCGTTCTGTTTCTGTGAGTCTGTATGTGCAGGACGTCAGACTCACAGAATCAGAACGAAGCCTTGCAGATCAGCAACGCGGCCGCGCCAGAGAAGAGGACCTTGGCTGGTGGGGGTTAGGGTCCCCCGCCAGCAAAGATACCCGACGGCGGCGGGTTGGCAGTGGGAGGGGGGGGTCGAGAGAGTCGTCGGCAGGGAGGGCCAGGGCCAAATGTACGGGGGCCCATGCCCCCGTGGCCATGCCCCTGCTATGTGGTTACCACACTCCAAAATCAAATGCTCTGAGGCATAGCAATGACCCTGGTCCTCAAATACTGTTTGAAACAATCCCATTCCCTCAAAAAAACTTACTTAGATATAACTCACGGAAGGACTGATGCAGTAACCTTGTGATCGAGCTGTGGGGCACAGTTCAGTGCATGGTTCCCTTATGCAGGCATTATGCCAAAATTCTGCGCCCCAAAGCAGTAACCAAATAGTATGCAAAGAGGCTGAGTGCCAAAAATGTACACTAACATGGGCGATGCATACGCACTAGTGACAACTATATTTTGCCGACAAAAAAATTGTACCAGCACCCAGAGTTGCATAAGTATCCATCAAGTGCTGGAACGCTATACTGTGACTCAGCTAGGCCCTGCATATTAAGGACATAAGTAAATATGTACATAAGTGTTACCATACTGGGACAGACCGAAGGTCCATCCTGTGTCCAAGAGTGGCCAAACCAGGTCACAAGTACCTGGCAAGATCCCAAAACAGTACAATGCATTTTATGTTGCTTATTCTAGAAAGAAGCAGTGGATTTTCCCCAAGTCCATGGCTTATGAACTTTTCTTTTAGGAAGCCATCCAAATCTTTTTAAAACCCAGCTACAAGACGTATGAGGAGAGACTTGATGACCTGACCATGTATACTCTGGAAGAAAGGAGAAACAGGGGTGATATGATACAGACGTTCAAATATTTGAAAAGTATTAATCCGCAAACAAACCTTTTCCGGAGGTGCGAAGGCGGTAGAACGAGAGGACATGAAATGAGATTGAAGGGGGGCAGACTCAAGAAAAATGTCAGGAAGTATTTTTTCACAGAGAGAGTAGTGGATGCTTGGAATGCCCTCCCGCGGGAGGTGGTGGAAATGAAAACGGTAACAGAATTCAAACACGCGTGGGATAAACATAAAGGAATCCTATTCAGAAGGAATGGATCCTCAGAAGCTTAGCGGAGATTGGGTGGCAGAGCCGGTGGTGGGAGGTGGGGATGGTGGTTGGGAGGCGGGGCTAGTGCTTGGTAAGACTTCTATGGTCTGTGCCCTGAAAATGGCAGATACAAATCAAAGTAGGGTATACACAAAAAGTAGCACATATGAGTTTATCTTGTAGGGCAGACTGGATGGACCATGCAGGTCTTTTTCTGCTGTCATCTACTATGTTACTATTCTCTGGCAATGAATTCCAGAGTTTGTTGAGTGAAGAAATATTTTCTCCAACTTGTTTTAAATTTACTACTTTGTAGCTTCATCGCATGCCCCCTAGTCCTAGCATTTTTAGAAAGAGTAAACAAACGATTCACATCTACCCCTTCCACTCCACTCATTATTTTATAGACCTCTATCATGTCTCCCCTCAGCTGTCTTTTCTCCAAGCTGAAGAGCCCTAGCGACTTTAGCCTTTCCTCATAGGGAAGTCGTTCCATCCCCCTTTAAATTCTGCCAGGAAAGGGAGCTTTTTTTCCATAGGGGGTGCAGTACAGCTCCTTTTAATGTTGTTGGCAGCTGCCATTCCACAAGACAGGAGTTAACAATTTTAGTGGCAAACTTTCAGGAGGATCACAGTAGGGAGGGGAGACAAAGTCTGTTCTGTGCTTCCTCCACTTTCCCTAGTGTCAAGAAAGCTTATGTCATATATCTCACATCTCTCTTAGAGATGTCAAGTTACCCAGTTCCAGGATGGGGGTTTGAACTTACATCCCAAAGCAGTCTGGGATTTGAAGTGCCTGATCCTGCCCATTGAAATCATTGCTGCAGGTCCTATAATGCCCCAGGATGGGGCAGTCACAGATCCAGCCTGGAACTTGATAATTTGGCATCGCCTGCTCTCAATCACCAGGACCATTCTGAATTAGGGAAAGCCCACGCCTTTGAAAAGGGATTGATCTGGAATATCGATAGAGATGTGATGTGAACCAGTTTCAGACTCAGACTTCAGGCCATTCCTGACATTTTTCACATACTCAACCCCTCAAGATGCTTTCTGTACCTGTAGTTCCAATTCTGACTAAAGGAAGCAGGACTTCAGTGCACTAGGATTAATATTTTCAAAACCAGAACTGGTCAAAAATCTCCCTCAGGTCTCTGTATTAAGCACCTTGAATAACCCTGCCTGCTGGTCTCTAGATCCAGGGTTAATCCATTCCTGGGTTTACCCCACTGCATGCAGGGGCTTGTAGTTCTGATTTCCCCCATTGCATTCCCTACAAACAAGAAGACTACAAGTCCAGCATGCACTGGGGTGAACCTAGGACTAGATCAACTCTGTCCTGTGAATCTGGATCCAGCTGGCAGCCTTATCTCTAGCTGTATTGCTGCATGTCAAGCACAGGTTGGATTAGCAGAAAGAGCTCTGGATAATATATAGCTACAGAAATTCAGGCAGGCAGCAGCTGTCCTGGCCCTGGGTGTTGTCACCAACAACTTTTGCTGTTAAGACAACAGTGAACATGACGAAGGGAAAGAGAGACCGAGAAACAATCAGCCAGGTACAGAGATGAAAAGACAAAAAGACACAAGAGGTCAGAGCCACAGAAAAAGACACCATTTTGGCATAGAAATTTGGGTGACCTTTCTATAATCTAGGAGATCCTGCTTATTTTGAAACCTAATTAAACATTTGCAAGGAATTTGTAACACAAAAAATTTGCACCCAAGACCAAAGCCTCTGGGTGCACAGCAATATACTTCCTTCTCCAGTCCTGGGAGGTCTCACAAAGATCCAGAAAAATGCAAACTTTTTGGCTGAGAAATGATGCATTCTAGGATATGATCTCTAATGAAGGGAAGACAAGTCACACAAGAAGTGTTGAGTCTTCTCCTTCCAGGTCCTCCAACAGTCCAGAAACATCCAGACAGTCTGCTGACACCTGAGCAGAGGGAGCAGGTCTCTGTCTTCTACCAGTATTACCACAGAACACTCTATAAATCTGGCTTATATAGCACCAAACTTCCTGGAAATATTTCTGAAATAAATCAATCGGTAGTTACAATCAATGAATGACATTAATTGGCACTAATTAGGATTGAGACACAGATCTGCCTACGCATGGCCAGGGGAGGGGTAGGGGCAGGTCAGGGGTGTTCCCAACATTTAGACTAGGGTCATTTATCCACCCAACTGCCATTAGCTGCACACCAGCATTTACTCCAGGTCTCAGCAGGAGTACGTCTAGGCGCATTTACTGAACCTGGCTCTCAGTGTGTAGAGCCAGTATATACACGGAAATGTTCGTTTTCTTATTTCCACACTTCTAGGAGTAACTGTGTGACTTTGACCTTGAATAAGTTAATACATCTTCCTGTCTTAGTCTCTCTTTTCTTTGCTCAGCTTCCTAGTCACATGCATAGTAACTTTTTGGTTCCCACCTCAGACATTGCTCCATGCTCTGACTGCAGATAGGAAATTCAGGACAGGGTGACTTTTCAGCCAATCCTGGTTTAAACTTTCATCCCAAAGCAGTGTGGGATTTGTAGTGCCTGATTCGACCCACTGAAATCAGCACTGCAATTCCCATAATGCACCAGGATGAGGTTGTCAACAATCCAGCACTAGCCTAAAATCTCCCTCCTGGAGCTGGGTAACTTGGAAGTTCTGCATCATGCTGACCCAGAAGTAGGCTTGGAACATGGTAGAACTTGAGGACAAGGGCACAGGATGCAGCAGATCTTTCACATGGGAGTTTGCTCAGCCCAGAGACCTAGCGGGGGGGGGGGGGGGGGGGGCAGAACAGGAAACACTGCAGCCCAGGGTAGGAACTAAGAAGTGGGCCTGGGCAGTACCAGGTGCCTGAAACTCTGCCAAGAGGCCCATTTTGGTGCTGGCACCTGGAACAATTAGCCTGGTTGTCCTCCCCCACCCCTCACCCCTATTTAGTAGATTTGCCAAGTTACCCAGTTCCAGGAGTGAGATTTTAGGCCAGTCCTGGATTTCTGGAAATCTCATCCTGTTGCATTATGGGAATTTCAATAGGTAGCATTGGAACAGAGCCGATTAAGGCAAACTAGGCATGTGCCTTGGGCCCAAGAGTTGGGGTTGGGGTTGGGGGGGTCCCTATCAGATGTGCTAAGGATTCAGAAGGCTAGGATTCCTAAGTGTCTGTCTGGATTTTCCAGGATTCTAAAAATTTGTAAATGACCTGTTTCAAAGCCAAGTCCAAAATCAAATTTAGACAGCATATCAAGAATGCCCCTCTATATCCTTAAAAAACTGATGGTCTGCCTTGACAATTTTTGCACCTTGTCAGTAAAAAAGAGTGAAAGTTAAGATAATTCTTTGAAGAGAGATGTTAAAATTTGGAATAATTTCTGAATTTTGAGATTTATATTCTGTCATAAGTACATAAGCACCGCCATACTGGGAAAAGACCAAGGGTCCATCAAGCCCAGCATCCTGTTTCTGACAGCGGCCAACCCAGGCTTCAAGAACCCGGCAACCCCCCCCCCCAAAAAAAAAAAAAATTAATAATGTTCGATGGACTTTCCCCTCAGGAATCTGTCCAAAACATTTTTTTCCCCCTTCCCTTCCCAACGAAAAAATTTGAAGTTACGTGATGTTAATATTTGAATGATGAAACTGATAATCACCACAATGGAGAAACTCTTACAAGATTTTTTGTACTTACCATAGAATAGCACTTATTTGATGTTTGTGCAATGTATGTTATGTTACGTTATGTTTCATTGAACAATAAAGACTTCTTTCAAATAAAAGGAATCTGTCCAAAACCCCCTTAAATTCCGTAAGGTCAGCTGCTGTCACTATGTTCTCCAGCAACGAGTTCCAGAGTCTAACTACACGCTGAGTAAAGAAAAACTTTCTCCTATTTGTTTTAAATCTACCATATTCTAGCTTCATCTTGTGTCCCCTGGTTTTGTTGTTGTTTGAAAGTGTAAACAAACGCTTCACATCTGTCCGCTCTACTCCGCTCATTATCTTGTAGACTTCTATCGTATCACCCCTCAGCCGCCTTTTCTCCAAGCTGAAGAGCCCTAACCTTCTCAGCCTTTCCTCATAGGGAAGTCGTCCCATTCCCTTTATCATTTTCGTCGCCCTTCTCTGCACCTTTTCTAATTCCTTTATATCTTTTTTGAGATGCGGCGACCAGAATTGTTCACTGAGTAAAATCTCCTGAAATAAATTCAGTATGAATTTAAAGTTAAGAATCCATAATCTTCATTTCTGAGTTAAGAGTTAAAACAAAACTTCCGTTGATCTCTAAACACAGACATTAAAAGAAATTTGATTGTCAGTTAAATTTGGACAAAATAGGCAGTTATAAAGAGCTCTGTGATAATACATAACCAGCATCATCTGACTAGATAGGGATGGGCTTGAGTGTACATTTTAAGGGGCTTCGACGTTAGCTTCAGAACTTTTAGTACAAGAAGAGTGCTGGGCAGACGTCTACGGTCTGTGCCCTGAGAATGGCAAGGACAAATCAAACTCGGGTATAAAGTATCATATACCATGTAAATGAGTTTATCTTGTTGGGCAGACTGGATGGACCGTACAGGTCTTTATCTGCCGTCATTTACTATGTTACTATGTATAGAGAATATTAAGTATATACATAGGCGCCCCATATAAGAGGCTTGGGGAGGCTAAGCCTCCCCAGCCCAATCGTGGACTTCCGTTTGCGATGCAGCCCGCCCCCCGCCCAGCGTATTTTGACCTTTTATTTCCGTGGCAGCGATGACAATGAAGAAAAAGACTACAGGCTTGCCGCCAGCTTCTCCCTTCTCTCTGCACACAGTGTCCCTGATGCATTTCCTGTTTCCGCGAGGGCGGGACACTGTGCAGAGAGAAGGGAGAAGCTGGCGGCGAGCCTGTAGTGTCTTTTTCTTCATTGACGTCGCTGCCACGGAGCGTATGGAGGTAAGCTCCGCCCCCTTTAGCCTCCCCAAACAGTTGGGCTACCGACCGTCTATGAGTATATAATCTGTCAGTTCAGATTTTAATAGTAGGAAAGGAAGTTTTCTGTCAGGGTTTAAGAAACCTGGAACAGTAAAACAGCTTAAGTATTGGTTGCTAAATGAATGAAAGCGGATTGAGGATCACTGTGAAGACAACAGCCCAACCAGAAGACAGATAGGAAGGATCGATACATACATTTTTATTTAAAGAAGATAGGTTTTTTCCACAGTGTAGGTATCCTGATATCCTGAAAGGAACACAAAACCAGAATAAACACTCTCCAAATCAGGCAGTTTTTGTCTTTTTATTTAAAAACTAGGAAAACAGGCCCGTTTCAGGAGCAAATGAAACGGGCGCTAGCAAGGTTTTCCTCCCCAACCCCCCCTTCTCCCTCCCTCCCTCCCTACCGATCCCTTCGTCGCCCCCTTCTCCCTCCCTCCCTACCTACGGACCCCTTCGTCGTTCTTACGGCATCGGCATTGCTCCACATTCCGCACCTCTTGGATGCACCGAACGCCATTGCTCTGCCCTTGACATCATGACGTTTGACGCGATTACGGGGCCCCTAGCCTTGGCGATTTTGGTGGCTTTACCACCATGGTCTTACGAACCGTTCTGGATGGAAGTGACAGTGACGTCACTGTCCTCAGAACGTTGAGGGTGAGTTTTATTATATAGGATAGTTACAGGTCCTGACGTAAGGCTTCTGCATCGGGAAAAGAAGAAGGGCCCCAAGAAAGAAGAAAGGAAAGATGAAATCAGGCAAGTCTTCCTACCATCTGCACATCACATGTATGACACAGAAGAACTGAGTAAAGAAACACTTCAGAGACTTTTTCTAATTTAAGTGAGACAGAAACTAAGAAAAATAAAAGGATTATGCTTATCTGAGAAGGTTTTTTCTATTCATTGGTCAATTTATTCACACCTGAAAAAACAGAAAATAAAACAAACAGAATCAATCCTCTAAAGTTAATATTACCTGAAAGGAAATCTAAATATACAAAGGTCTATGAAATAGATTCAATATTCTTATCTGATATTTGAATGGATTTGAATGAGAGTATCTGTAAAAGAAAAAGAATAGATTCATTGTAAAAAAAAATTCAGATGAATTTATTTGGAGAAAGTGAAGTTTGAGCCAAATTTGGGGTTGTAAAATAAATTTTGCCTTTACTACATTAGAAATATTATCCATACAGTTTATAGAATTCTAAATGAAATTTGTTTTCAAATTTTAAAAATAATTTCAATTTACATAAAAAGTTTAAATCACCTAAGAATATTTAGGAGGCCTTTTGCTAAGCCGTGATAAAAAGTGGCCTCCACTAGTTATGGTGTGTGAAATTGGCTGGCTCTGGGCCATTTTCTTACCACGGTGGGAAAAAGACCTTTTTAAAAATGGGGCAGTAAATGGCCAGGCATTAATATTTAAATTAGCGTGCAGCTATTTACTGCCTGAGATCTTAGCACCATCTAATTAGAATATGGTAAGGGCTCACCAGCTACTTGTGCGGTAATCAGGCAATGTGCAGCAATGTGGCCGCGCTGCCGATTACCGCCAGGAATGCCCCTGTGGTAGAAAACATGGGAAACTGCGCATACCAACTTCAGAGCTACTGATTAAATTATAAAAATGTATACAAAGATACCTGATATTATCTAGCATTTGCCTCAGCTCGTACTTGTTTATGGTGGGGAAGGGGGTCCCTGATAGGAGAGCCGACAAATATATGTTTGCCTCAGGCCCAATAGAAACATTAAATAATATTTTTATTTATTTTATGTGTTTTTTACATTTGATATACCACTAAGGCCCTGCCCGTAGGCATCTAAGCAGATAACATAAGCTAAAAACAAGCAGGAGAGGGGAAAGGGACTATGAAAAGGTTATCGATCAGTAGAAGGGAAATATTCAGGGGTCTTTTATGAAGCTGAGGTAATGGGGGCTGTTTTTGCCACGTGCTGCGGCCCTTTTTACCGCAGTGGGTATAAAAGCGCGAAAATAGCCATGGCTATGCAGTAAGGGGTCCTTTTACTAAGAGATGCCGAAAAATGGCCTGGGCTAGTGGAAGCAATGTCAAGTGGTCTGGTGGTCCCTGTGCGACCATCACGGATTTCTTTTTTTTTTTTTCGACCATCACGGATTTCGATGAAATTTTCTGTGAACAATCTCAGCAAGTATTGCATCGGCGAACGTAAAACTTTACCAATGTTCATTGGGGACATGTATGAATGTTCACAGAAAATTTCATCGAAATCTGTGATGGTCATGCAGGGACCACCAGACCACTTGAAATGGAATGAAGTTTTGGATGCACACAGCCCCAATTTTCAGCGTGCCTGTAAAAAAAAGGCCTTTTTGGGGGGACCGAAAATGGACATGCGGGTTAAAGCCTCCTACACGTATATATTTTTTTCCTTGTATAATTGACTATTATCACTTTTTGACAGTCTGGTGCGATTGAACTTTTTAAACGCTGCCGCTTAGGTAGAGTCGTGTTGGGTTGTTCAATGATTTACAACGAAGATCATATTTTTGAGTAAGCGTCTCCCTCGGTTTTCTTTTGGAACAGCCAGTCTACCCTACTTTTTGGACTTCCAAATTGGGTGGCAGGAATTATACCTGGTTTCAGCAGACTTAAGTCCCTGCTACCCAAATTTGAGCGCGGGAATTGTGCTACACACTATGTTATGAAGGGAGCTCAGCCGATTTTTGAGCACCATTTACTGAATAAGATGAAGTAAAGAGGAAATAGGCCTAGGACGAATCTGAGGAAATACTCTATCACTGAAAGGGTGGTGGACGTGTGGAATGGGCTCCCGGTGGAGATGGTGGAGACAAGGACTGTGTCGGAATTTAAGAAAGCGTGGGACAGGCATGTGGGATCCCTTAGAGAAAGGAGGAGACAGTGGTTACTGAGGATCAGTGGCGTAGCTAGGTGGGGCGCAGGGGGAGCGGTCGCTCCCCCAAATAGATTTCTAAAAATGAATGGTGCCTAAACTTATGCGCTGCTGCTCCTGCCATAACAAATGCTGACTCCCTGCGCCGCTGCTAACGTAACGCCGAATCAGTGACTGCCTCCTGCCCTGCTGCTGCTCTAACAGCACCGCCGGCGCCAGGAAGGGAAAACAGAGCTGCATGCTGAGAACTTCAGACACACAACCCTTACCCGCCGGCGCTCTTGACGTCGATGGACGACTTTACTTCCTCCAACCCCTCATTTCTTTTTCTGACGGACCCGCAGACTGCAGAGCCACCAGCCAGAGCCGACTCCTCTATCCTCCTCAGTCAGGCGGCAGGCCCAGGGGTCGTCGTTCCCCCTCGGGCACACACACAGTGCAGGTCGGCGCAGTGTTTGGCAGGCACCACCAGCACCAGTGCAGACTGACTGTCTCAGCCCAGCTGTAGTGTGGATGCTTGGACGCAGAGCTTCTCTCAGCCTCAGGCAGCTTCAGCTGCTGAGCTCTTCTTGACTCTGAGTCTGACAAGGTAAGGGTCCGCCGCCCTGCTGGCTGGCTGACTGTGTTTGGTGGTCGTGGGAGGGGAATCTGGGCTTCTGCCTGGGGATGGAATTTGGTTCTTCCTAGCTGTTTTGTTTCTCAGGGAGGAGAGGAGGAGAGTGAGGGGGGGGGGGGGGGGGGTTAAGGGAGACAGACACACACACTCTCTGTCTCACTCTTTCTGTCTTCTTCTTTTGCCCATATAATAAATTTAAAAGGGGGGACATAATGGAAATAAAATACACTGTGTGTGTTGTTTGGGGAGGGCAGACCAAGTTAGTCAAAAGAAGAGGGGTCATCAAGGGAAGCAACAGGGAGATTTTGGAGGGGGGGGGGAAGCAAGGGAGACCCAGAGAGAAGGGGGGGCCAGGGAAGCAAGGGGCGATGTCCAAGTAGATTGAAGAAATCAGGAGATGGGGTGTTCCTATCTAGTTCCAGTTGGACAGGCAGTGCCTTAAAAGATGAAGGACAAAGATTTTGTTTTCTTTTTTACTTATTTGATAGCTTTTTAATTTATTCGAAAGCTTCCCATATTTAGATATAAATATCATGAAATAAAAATTGACCATCACTAAAACAGCTTAAAAATTTATAGCTGGTAGAAACCGCAGTTATAATATCTGTATTTTGTGCTCATTTTTCTACACTGTTCTAAAGCAGCCACCAGTGTCCCCTAGGCTTGGGGCGCATTAGCAGTGCCTTGACTTTTCTAGGAATGTCTAGTTGCACCTTCTGTGCTGTGGGATGCTATGGTCGGCCTACCCTTCTGACGCCTATTTTACAAAAGTCTGCTCCCCCAGACATCAAAACCTAGCTACGCCTCTGCTGAGGATGTGCAGGCTGGATGGGCCACACCAGTGGCGTAGCCAGAAGTCAATTTTTGGGTGGGCCAACAGGTTGGATGGGTGGGCACTAGACAGTGGTGTGCTGGTAAATGTTTAACAACAGGCTCTCTCCCCAGTCCACCTCTGCGCCCCCCCCCCCCGTCCACCTGTGCACCTCCCCTCAAAATTGCAGAGCTGGCTATAGCCGGGGAGAGAGCCTGGGGGGTGGGGGAGGCAATGCATTACTCTCTCCAGGAAAAAAAACATTAAATGATCCCAGGTTCCAATCTCATTCATGTTTAATGTGGGATAAAATGCCATAAATAAATAAATATAAACTTTTAATGTTGAGCACCTGATTCTCAAAGTGGACATGTTCCAATCATTATAATGAAAATAAAATGATTTTTTTCTACCTTTGTTGTCTGGTGACTGTTTTTCTGATCATGCTGGCCCAGTATCCGATTCTGCTGCTATCTGTCCTCTTAACTCCGTTTCCAGGGCTTCCTTTCCATTTATTTCTTTACTTTCCGCCTTTCTTCTTCATTTCTTGCTCTGAGTCCTCCGTAGACTTGACTGTCCAGTGGATCCAGCTTCTGCCTATTTTCTTCATCCATGTGCAATTTTCTCCTCTCTTCCTTTTTCCTCATCTCATCTCCTTCCTCACTCTTCCCTCCCCTCCATCTATGTCCAGCATTACTTCTCTCTCCCTTCCCTCTTCTCCATCCATATACAGCAGCCTCCTCTCTCCTGCCCTTCCCTCCATCCATCCATGTCCAGCAACCCTCCTCTGCCCCCTGCCCTCCCCTCCATCCACCCACCCATGTCCAGCAACCTTCCTCTCTCCTCTTCCCTCCCCTCCATCCGCCCATGTCCAGCAACTCTTCTCTCCCCTCCATCCATCCCCAGCAATTCTCTTCTCTCCCCTGACCCCCACCTCCATCCATCCATCCCCAGAAATTCTCCTCTCTCCCTTGCCCCCCACCTCCATCCATCCATCCATCATCCCCAGCAATTCTCCTCTCTCCCCTGCCCCCCACCTCCATCCATCCATCCCCAGTAATTCTCCTCTCTCCCCTGACCCCCACCTCCATCCATCCATCCCGTGACTCTCCTCTCTCCCCTCCCCTCCCGCTCCCATCCATGTGTCCAGAGATTCTCCTTCACCCCCATGCATCCTTCCCTCCCATTCCACCTGCCCGCCCTCTCTCTGACGGCAGCGCTTCCCAGACGCTGCCTACCGCCGCCACGATCTACCTCCTCCCTCTGTCTCACTCTCAACAGCAGTGGTAGCTTCGTGATTCAAACACGCTACCTCCTGCTTCTAACCCGGAAGCGTCTCCTCTGCAGGAGGCAGCGTGTTTGAATCGCGATGCTACCGCTGCTGTTGAGAGTGAGACGGAGGGAGGAGGTAGATCGTGGCGGCGGTAGGCAGCGTCTGGGAAGCGCTGCCGTCAGAGAGAAGGAGGCAGATGTAGGATCAGCGCTGCCTGCTCCCTCCGCTCCGCTGCTGGGTGGGCCTAGGCCCATGCAGGCCCACCCGTGGCTACGCCCCTGGTGCAATATAGTGTTAATCCGGCCCTGAGAGGGAACTCTAAATCCCACGCTACTTTGGGATATGAGTTCAAAACCAGGACTGCACAGAAAGTCTCCCTCCTGAGTAATTTGTCACCTGTGCTTTAAAACTGGCCCCGATCACCAGGATCTCATTTACCACTGGACATATTCAAATCCCAGTGTGTCAGGCCAAGCGGGTTTTCATAGGTCTCCTTTCCCATCCAGGGATCCATCCAACCTTTTGTCTGGATTCTAGCACAGGCCCTGCACCCCCCTCCCTCTCTTCCCTCAGGGGTGGATGGGGAGAAGCCGGCCCTGACTCTTCCTCTGTGTTATCTGGCTCTGATGTGTTCATCAGCAACTCTCTCATCACATAAACTTTCCACAGCTGCTTGGACAATGCAGTGACTTTCTAAATATAGAAGGGGTTTACGAGAGGCTGGATCACTGCCGCAGCCTGACCGATGATGGAGGGAGGAGGAAAGGGGGGGCCTTTTATAAAGCTAAGCCAGGATCCCTGCTTCAGCTCACAAGCAAACAGGGCTTAGCACTCAGAGGTGTCGCTCCAGTGTCTGATCCACATTCAGCCACCAGGATCTAGGGGGTGGTGGGGGGGCAGGAAGGAACGTTTTCTGTTTTTTCCCCCCCGCCTCTCCTTTGATTTTATTTTCTCTCTTGAATAGTTCCTGGACGTCAATGAGCCTCAAGTCCTCTTCTGCCTTCCGCTCACAGCACACTTATCACCACAGCTCGACATCCACCTCCACCACTCCGTCCTGGGAACCGCGCTTGGAGAAAGCGCCCGTCATGTTCTCCGACGACTTTGGCGGCTTCCGCAGGGCACGTCCGGAGCCCCTGGGCTTCACAGGCAAGTGCTGGCCCAGGCTACCTTAGAGATGCTCCATCACTCCTCTGGGGATACAAGGGGGGAAAGAGGGAAGCAGAGGCCGGATGAGTTGGCTTCACATTGGCATTTTGATGTGGTTGTATTAGGAATGCCAAGCTTCAGAAGCGTCCTATGCATTATTTTGTTGTGATTTGGTGCTGTGATGATCTGCTTGGGTTCTCACAGATACGTCAATCAGCGCACATGAGATTAAGAGACACACACTGCATCTTGTACAATAGTCAGTGTGTCGTGCTTCATTATAACAGGATCTATTTTAAGCCTGGCTTTACTGACTGATGTCTGGCTCTTAAGAAGGATATTTTCCTGCCCATGGTCTTAACGTGATTTCATCTTAAAGATATTTTAATCTCATACGGATAATGATTCTCCCGACCTGAACCGAGGACTGGGACCCTGATTATTTACAGTTCTACAGTTCCAGCCTCTCCCAGCAAAAGTTTCTGTAGGGAATGGGGCAGGATGCTGGCTTTTGGGGGTGTTCGTAAGTCTTGGCTACTCTCAGCCGGAGGCTTTGTAGATGATGCTCTGCACAGAGTTCCTGCATCTGCTGTCCCAAAGGATCATGTTGGGAGCCCCACTTCCCTTAACACTTCCTTAGGAAGAAGGTGGGAACAGCATGGAGAAGAGAGAACTGGGGGAGACAATAGAGATGATCAAATCCTGAACGGGCTGGAACAGCTAAATAGGGACTAGGGGACACGCCATGAAACTAGCTGGTAGCAGATTTAATATAAAGTTCAGAAAGCATTTCTCAAGTCAATGCACAGTGCAGCTATTTATTAAGAGTTCTCTGTTGGTTGCTTTCAGTAGAAATCCTGGTAGTTCATGTATGGAATGTGTTAGCTGAGATGTGCTGAAGCCTGGGTTGGAAAAGGTTTGGACAATGTGTCCTGGTGGCTCAGTTCTTCACTGTCATGTGGAAAATCCCCAGTATGCCCCCCACCACCACCACCACCACCATCCACCATCCACTGGTGTCTTCTGTTCCCAAGGTTGGCTGGGGATGCGGTAGTCATCACAGTTCTCCCCGGAAGGTCGTGGTTCATCCTTAAGGTGACATTTGGTGGCTAGATTCAGGGCCCATGATTGCAGGTAGAGCTGCAGTGTGCTGGAATGGTAAATACAGGTTCTTGTGAATGACAGCCAGGTCAGAGTTGACCAGATGGAGCTGCCAAATGACAAAAAAAAAAAAAAAGTTTGAACAAGTTTTTGGAGGATAAGTAGGTTTGAAATTGACACTTCTTAACTTCTTAGTTCCAGGAATGAGTGACAGGGAATGAATGTCCCATTTAGGGCTTGGATTGGCCACTGTTGGACTCAGTGGATCATGAGTCTGACACCGCATGGCATTATCTTCTTATGTACTGTGGTCATCTGCTGTACGTTATGCAAATGCCTCAGGGTACATATGGCAGCCATAAGTGGTGTCATTTTGAGACCAAACCGAGATATAAGGAACGCATTATTTCTCAGTTAAGCTGCTCCATGTACACATAAGGGAAAGATGATGGTTTGATAAACCGCCTTTGCTTGATCACTCAAAATATTGAGATGGATTCTGCCTGTCTCCCTCCCTCCCTTCTTCCCTCCCCCTTACCTGTCACCCCGAGGAGGAGAAGGGCTGTACCTCTGGCCGGGCCCTTCCTCCTTGCTGTGGGGGCTGAAGTAGTCTAAAGGCACCGCTGCTCTCCTCCTACTCTTGGCGTGGACCTAGTGCACGTCCATGTCTGGGTAAGAAATTTCCTGCTCAACATCCCCCATCACTTGAAAAGTCAGCTGTTACTGAAAAACATTGGTGCATACACGCATAGGCCAAAGGAAGTCCACGGCGTTAAGACGTCTTGTTTCCTTCAATATCCTAAAATTTTACACTGCTTCCAAAAGTCCCTGACTTTAAGGTGACGTCTCAGAGATAAAATTATTTCTCTACTGATAATTCAAGCCCTGATGCTCAAAGCTCTGGCTCTATAGCGAACAGCACAGAAAACTAGCCCTTCAATGCTCAAAGCTAATGGCATTCAAATCGTACATGCACTGTGAGACAAAATTAAAGGGAAGGAACGTGCCTGGCACATTCGCACAAGAGTTTCACCATAAGTGCAACTCTTGTACTCATGAGCCAGGCAAACCCTTAAGTGAAGCTCACATTGCTGACACTGTTCTGTGCCTTTAAATATAAGCTTTTTTTAAAAAAATTTCACTTGAAAGGCTTGTATTGAAGCACAGAAGATAGGTGCCGATGTGAGCTTCCACTTTCAGGTTTGCTTGCACTCACACACGTTTCTTTCTCAGTTCTGGCGCTTACAGGCTTGCATGGGCTTCCCTCCGCTTCCAAAAGAAATTAAAAATGGCAGATTTTAAACTAAAAATCAAAAGAAATCCTCTCTTCAAACTGCCTAATGCGAGCTCCGAGCTGGCAGTAGGTTTCCAGGGGTAAGAGCAGGATTTGTGCACTGTTCTCTGAGCATTGGGAGGGGCAGAGCAAATGACCTCATTAACATTCATTTGACTACATCTAAATACAATTTGCAGCCATTTCTGGCATGCACATTTCCTGCTCTATAGCCCTGTGAGCATTCTGCGCAGATTAACACCAGCGCTAGTCCAGCACTAATTGGCTCTAACATCGGCATTAGGTTCAGAGCATTACCCCTCAATCCTGCATCCCGTCAGGAAATGCTGTAAGGAATGATATAGGGGTACTGGCTGTGAGGAAATGCACAGATCCTGCTGTACCAGTTCTTCCCAGCAGGAGGTAGTATAGAAAATGGAACAAGAATGCTGGCTGTGAGGGAGCTCAAGGCTCCTGCAGTACCAGCCTTTCCCAGCAGAAGGTGGTGTAGAGAATGTCACAGGCTGTGAGAGATCTCAAGGTTCCTGCAGTACCAGCTTTTCCCAGCAGAAGGTGGTGTAGAGAATGGCACAAGAGTGCTGGTTGTGAGGGAGCTCAAGGCTCCTGCAGTATTAGCTTTTCCCAGCAGGAGGTGGTGTAGAGAGTGGTGCAGGAGCTGTGAGGGAACACACAGCTCCTGCAGTACCAGCCTCTCCCAGCAGGAGGTATTGTACTGAATTGTGTGGGATCCTGGATTCTGTGGTACACACAGCACTTCTAATGTTCTCTGAAATAGACTCAGCCCGTGGCACTGACTGTGGGACACCTCTTGACTCTCTTTTGAGTCCATTTTTCTTCTTCCTCACAGCTCGTGCAGGTAATGCAGGGAACATTAAGACCCTGGGAGATACTTACCAGTTTGCCGTGGACGTCAGTGACTTCTCTCCAGAAGATATCATCGTCACCACATCTAACAATCAAATCGAAGTGCACGCAGAGAAGGTAAGGTACAGACACAGCCCTGCACACGCATATGGGACACATGGCCACTATTTCTGGGATAAGCAGTATAAAATGTTTTGTACATTTTTGGGATCTTTTGCTGGATTGGCCACTGTTGGAAACCTGATGGACCTTTGGTTTCCCGATATGGCGCATACATACCCTGCAGGGACAGAGGCACAACCTTTCACAGACACCTTTCTTTCTTACATGGGTGTAGCCTCTGTCACAAATGTTCCTGCGTGTACACAGCCCTACACTCACACACACATGCACACATACGCACACACAATTCAAAGCCACCTAACTACCCCCACCCATTCACTGTCCTATACCCTACCCACGTAACTAATCCACACATTCACTTTGCTACTTCCTGCACACCTAACTTCCCCACTCCCACCCCAGCCACTGGTATCTACACTTCACCAACTTATTCCAGTTAGTGAGTGGGTGCAGGTAGGTAGTGAATAGGGATCCCGGGGAAGAATCCTGACTCATGCCCCAGTGATTAGTCTGTCTTTTAGGCTCCAGGGTCAGATGTGGAGAACTGTGCAACTGACATTTCTGGGGTAAGTGTTAGCCGCTGTGCCAGCCTGGTTGCTGTACCTGCAGTTCCCATTGCACACCCAAATCCAGGTTCTCCACACCAAAGAACTGCAGGTCCAGGACCCCAGTGGCCCAGCACAATTGACTGACACCAGCTCCAGCTGCTTCACCTCTGACGCAGGCGTTATTAAAACAAACATGAGTTAGGTCTTAACGCACCTTCCTGCATTAAGCAGTAATAGCCTGTCCATTTATTTAAATGGGATTTTCAGGAATGTGAGGTAATTTTAGCATGTTAAAAAGTGAGTTGAGCGGTGTGGTAGCCGTGTTAGTCCACTTTTAAAGGTAATCAATAGAAATCAAACAAAATAAAACATGGAAAAGAAAATAAGATGATACCTTTTTTATTGGACATAACTTAATACATTTCTTGATTAGCTTTCGAAGGTTGCCCTTCTGTTAAAAGGTGCAGTAACCTTACTACACCTTATTATATCAGAACAGAAATTGAGATATTATTTACTTGACTCTGGCATACAAGGAGTTATGTGTCATAAGGATCCCGGACCAAGCGGGGTTCAAATCAGGTTTCATCTGCTTAGCTTAAAAGAAAAATTCCGTCAACACTGAAATATTGTTACAGACTGGCAGCCACTGGCGAAAGCTCAGCACAAAGCCACAAAGACCTGTCTGCTGTATCCTTATTCATTTTATTTAGTAATTTATTAGAGCCACAGAGGGGGGCAGTCCAACAGCCAGGATTTCTGCATGTGATCTGCACATCACAGTGAAGTTCATGCTGTTCCACACTTCTCATTCAACACAGGCGCTGGGAACAGCATGTCCTGGACGTCAGCCACTTAGCAAGGCTTTAGTATGTCAGCTTTCTGGACAAAAAGAAACCACATTGGCCACTTCACACATTCCACAGGATTAAAACTTGTCAGGCCTGGCAAACTTCTCAAGATGCAAAAACTGGTCTGCTTTTCAATATATTCACAATGAATATGCATGAGATAGATTTACATATAATGGAGGCAATGCATGCAAATTTATCTATGTATATTAACTGTGAAAACCCTTCCTATCTCTGCTCCACACAAACACCCCTAAAAGCTCATCTTCATCCAATAGGTGGCACTGTATGGAACGAGGCAGGAGTACAGACTCTTGGGGAGTGCACAGATTTTGCAGTACCAGTTTGTTCCAGCAGGAGGTGATCTAAGGAATGGTGCAACAGTGCTGGCTTTGGGAAGCTCACAGATCCTGCAGCACCAGCTTCTCCCAGCAAGAGATGTGTGTTATGTTAACCTTAACAGTTCAAGGCGGGTTACAAAAACAAAGAAAACCAGAAACAATCATTCTGGGAGCTACAAGAAATCATTCAAATATTAAAACAAATACCCATTAAATGTATCAATCAAGACTCCAAACGTGGAAACAAAACTGTTTTCCAGTTCTTTCTAAACATTGTGTAGTTTGAACTAAGGGAAGTGAATTCCATAACGAAGCCATTGGGTAGTGAAGTGATGTGGAAAAATGTCTCATTGAGTTGAAAGCAGCAGTGCTTTAAATTGTAAAAGGAATCGATTATGTGTCTGAGAACAATGCAGGAGATTTACTAAATCCAGCATATACAGAGGATCTTAAAAATCATTGTACACACTTTGAAATAAATTCGTTCTTTAATAGGTAGCCAATATAGTTTCAAATTATATTCCTTCACTGAATCACAGTGCTTTAAGCCATAGAGTAATCTAACTGCCATGTTCTCTATGATTTGCATTCGGTCTAATAATTTCATGGAACAGCCGATTAAAGCCAAATTACCAGTGACTGTACGAACAGTCTGAATGTGTCTGTTGCAACTGAGCTTCTGAAATGTAGCTTCTCCCGGCTGGAGCTGCTGTCAGGGTTGGTGCAGTGCTATTAGTACAGAGAGGAGTTTAGAGAGCTACATGGGAACAGGGTTGGAAGGAATCCCATGGTTCCCACTGGGATCCCCTCCAGGTCCATTGGACTCCCGCAGGGATGGACACAGGTTCTGCAGGGTTCCCATAGACCTGTAGTGCCAGGCCAGCCTACCTATCCTTTCCTTGTCCCGTGGCAATTATAATAGCTCTAAAAAAGTTAATGGATATGGTTGATAGCATTGAAATCCTATAATTGTTTTTTTTATTTTGCTCACACCTTTTTCAGTAGTAGCTCAAGGTGAGTTACATTCAGGTACACTGGGATATTTCTCTGTCCCAGGAGGGCTCACAATCTAAGTTTGTACCTGAGGCAATAGAGGGTTAAGTGACTTGCCCAAGATCACAAGGAGCAGCAGTGGGATTTGAACCGGCCACCTCTGGATGTCAAGTCTGGTGATCTAACCAATGGGCTACTAGGGGAAATTATCAACATGGGCTACTGTTAAGTTGGGTTATTTTACTACAAGTCAGGTTATTTTAGTACAGGAGACGGGGCGGCGGGGATGGAGGTGATTACTTGAGGGGATGGGCGGAGATGGAGGAGATTCCAGTGGGGACCGGCAGGGATAGGTTAGATTTTAGCATGGATGGGTGAAATTTCTGTCCCTGGTCAACTCTCTACCTGAGTTCTCATCCCAGCCCTTTAGACACACCCAACCCATCAAGTTTTCAGGATATCCACAATGAATGCGTGTGAGTTAAATCATTTGCATGACCTATCTCCATTATATGCAAATCTATCTCATGCATATTCATTGTGGGTTCTTTAGAAACCTGACCGGCTGGGTGTGTCCTGAGAACCCCTGGTACTGAGAGCCATGGTAGCTGCTAAGGGCCCAGCTTTTTCTGGCAGAAATCAAAGCCGATCCTGACAGCCAGAATCTCCCAAAGCTTAGCAGAAATTTCTGGGCAATCTGTCTTCCACTGCTTTGGAAGCCCCTGAACCTGTCAAAAGACAGAAGAAAAGCATCATCGGACCATCAATCTTCAATGTGTGGCTGAAAACCTGGTGCAAACAAGAAAGCTTTTAGATGCATAAGTGGCTGGGGCAATGTACAGAAAAACAACACCATATTGCAACAATAGCCTACATTTTTCTGTGGCAGGAAGAAGGATTCTAACTGAGAAATTTGGAGTGTTTTACGAGGCATTGAAACTGGACAATGAGGCTGACAAGTTAAAATACATCAATCTGAAGATTAACTGCCAGCAAAAGCAACCTGTCAGTAGGGGAAATAGTCAAAGAAACCATCGCAGTAACTCACTCATCTGCAGCAGGAAAACAGGCAAAACAGAGGCAAGATAACTTAAAACCCCGAGAAAGTAACGAGCAAAGTTCTCGCAGACTAAACCTGAGCTGCAAGTCCTAAAGCTGAAGGAGGACATATATAAGTACCTAAGTAATGCCACACTGGGAAAAGACCAAGGGTCCATCGAGCCCAGCATCCTGTCCACGACAGCGGCCAATCCAGGCCAAGGGTACCTGGTGAGCTTCCCAAACGTACAAACATTCTATACAATCAAGCCATTATGACATCACTAATGAGGTTGGCTCTTATTGGTGGAATGAGCCACTATGACATCACAATAGGTTAAATCACTGCTCTATGTAATAAAAGTGAGCCAAGTAGAGGACATAAGTACATAAGTAATGCCACACTGGGAAAAGACCAAGGGTCCATCGAGCCCAGCATCCTGTCCACGACAGCGGCCAATCCAGGCCAAGGGCACCTGGCGAGCTTCCCAAACGTACAGACATTCTATACATGTTATTCCCAGAATTGTCTATTTAGTAGTTGTTTATGGACTTGTCCTTTAGGAAACTGTCTAACCCCTTTTTAAACTCTGCTAAGCTAACCGCCTTCACCACGTTCTCCGGCAACGAATTCCAGAGTTTAATTATGCGTTGGGTGAAGAAACATTTTCTCCGATTTGTTTTAAATTTACTACACTGTAGTTTAATCTCATGCCCCCTAGTCCTAGTATTTTTGGAAAGCGTGAACAGACGCTTCACATCCACCTGTTCCACTCCACTCATTATTTTATATACCTCTATCATGTCTCCCCTCAGCCGTCTCTTCTCCAAGCTGAATAGCCCTAACCTCCTTAATCTTTCTTCATAGGGAAGTCGTCCCATCCCCACTATCATTTTAGTCGCCCTTCGCTGCACCTTTTCCAATTCTACTATATCTTTCTTGAGATGCGGCGACTAGAATTGAACACAATACTCAAGTTGCGGTCGCACCATGGAGCGATAGATAATATCATTGTTACAGAGTCACAGGAGTGGGACAAACATGGCCAAACGGGGCTATAATCTGCTTCGGAGGGCCAGGCCATCCTTCAGGGGTGGGTTGATCACTGAGGGACCCATCCCACAATAGCCAGACCCCTTGCAACCAGTCACAGAATCTATGACAAGGCAGAATTGGAATGTAGAGCCTGAGCTCTTTCATTAAAATTTTGGGACCATAAGTCAGTTTTAGCAGGCAATGGAAAAGGTGCCGGTACTCAGTACCCCCAAGTCCCCCTCTCAAAAAAAGTCCTGCTAACAGGGGACTGGCTTAGGGGCTGATGCACCAAAGTCCCAGTAAAGCACCGAACACTATCTCCACCTCGGTAAAAATTACCGTGCTGGAAATAGTGAGCGATACACACACACAAAAAAAAATACCGACACAAATAAGCTGCTCGCAAAAACAGCAAACAGCTTGGTAGGGGGGAAGCCAATCAGTCAGCTGAGCACGCACAAAACAGCCAGTCACTAAGCGTTGCTGCTTTACGCATGCTCAGATCAGCGTGTGCTACGGCTTTTGTACACGCATACAAGCAGCGTGCATGAAACACGTGGGCGGAGGGAGGTTGGGAGCTTTACAAAGAGTGCACCCTGTTTACAAAAAGTGCACACTATTTTCAAGAGTGCACCCTGTTTATAAAAAGTGCACACTCTTTGCAATGAGTGCACCCTTTTTACAAAAAGTGCACACTATTTTCAAGAGTGCACCCTGTTTACAAAGAGTGCATGCTCTTTACAGAGTACACCCTGTTTGCAAGTAGTGCACACTATACTCAGAGTGCATCCTTTTTACAAAAAATGCACACTATTTTCAAAGAGTGCACCGTTTACAAAAAGTGCACACTCTTTACAAAGAGTGCACCCCGTTTACAAGAAGTGCACACTATTTACAAAACGTGCACACTCTTTGCAATGAGTGCACCCTGTTTATAAAAAGTGCACACTATTTTCAAGGAGTGCATCCTATTTTCAAAGAGAGCAACCAATTTACAAAGAGTGCTTCCTGTTTACAGAGTGCACTCTCTTTACAAAGAGTACACCCTGTTTACAAAAAGTGCACAGTCTTTACAAAGAGTACACCCTGTTTACAAGTAGTGCACACTATACTCAGAGTGCACCCTTTTTTCAAAAAGTGCACCCTGTTTACAAAAAGTGCACACTATTTTCAAAGAGTGCACCCTATTTACAAAAAGTGCACGCTCTTTACAAAGAGTGCACCCTATTTACAAAGAGTGCGCTCTAATGACACACCAAAAAATGGCATGAAATTAATGATATGGTGAATGTTGACAATTCGTATGTCATCTCAAATGCACTTCCCTACAATACAAGGTATGTAGAGCATTGATCCTTCTGTGAGGTGGTGCAGGCACTAACTCCCTTTCCTGTTCCCTTCTTCAGCTCGCTGCCGATGGGACCATCATGAACACATTCACTCACAAGTGTCAGCTACCTGAGGATGTGGACCCAACCTCAGTGAACTCTGCCTTGGGCGAGGATGGGATGCTGACCATCAAAGCCAAGCGACATCCTGCCAAGCACACAGATCATAGCCAACAGACTTTCCGGACTGAAATCAAAATCTAGGGGCCAGTTTTCAAGGGAGTCGGTGGTAGTGGAAGAGGGCGAGGCTAGTCTGGTGTGGCTGAGTGTCAGCTCTTTAATTAGAAAGACTTTGGGAAGGAGTGAGGTGGTAATTAAAAGAGGGGGGTCCTGGCCATTAGAAACAAGGAAGCCTCCTTCTGGCAAGATAACCTGAAGGAGGAGATGTCATTATCTCCAAAGGCCTTTTACAGAATGTCTGTCTGAGAAATAAAACCAATTTCCCAGGGAAGGATATAAAGGATGTTTTTTGCCAGCCTTGTGGACCTTTCCTGCTTCTGCGATGGTCCCTTGTGGTCACTGCAAACAGGTCTCTCTCCCCAGATGTCATTTTCTGTATTTAGGGTTATCATATGGCTCCAGAAAAAGGAGGACACATCAATCCAGTCCGGGTTTTGCTTCCATTGAACGCAATGGAAGTAAAACCCAGACTGGCTCAATCTGGCCTCCTTTTTCTGGATCAATAACTAGAGCTAGTAGAATATCACTTGGTTGATAAACAGATCATTAACTATGATATCTACTTAATGTTGATATTACTATTATCGGAGGAAAAGCCTGAAACAAATGATGGGAAACTCCTTTGTTAATTCATCAATCAACTTAAGGGAGGCCCATACATTCATCACTGGCACAAAAACCTCCTGTCTTTAATACTCTTGAATGTTTGTACAGACTTTTTCAAGTGGCCCTTACACCAAAATATGAAAAGAAACTTATCTTTCCAGCTATCCAGTCTTCTGCTTAATCTGTTCCCACAAACCACGGCCCAACTTTGGCCAAGGTTTTGACTCCTGCAATTCTCTTGTGTCCATCTGTCCATCCTTCTTATGTGATATCCTTCTGCAAGCCAGTCATTATAGAGTGATAATATGAAAGGTAACAAGCACCAGTCAGAGGCTAAGAGCCAGATGTACTGCAGGAGTCGAAACCTTGGCCAAAGTTGGGCCGTGGATTGTGGGAAGAGATTAAGCAGAAGACTGGATAGCTGGAAAGATAAGTTTCTTTTCATATTTTGGTGTAAGGGCCACTTGAAAAAGTCTGTACAAACATTCAAGAGTATTAAAGACAGGAGGTTTTTGTGCCAGTGATGAATGTATGGGCCTCCCTTAAGTTGATTGATGAATTAACAAAGGAGTTTCCCATCATTTGTTTCAAGCTTTTCCTCCGATAATAGTAATATCGACATTAAGTAGATATTGAAGTTAATGATCTCCTTTTTCTGGAGCCATATGGTAACCCTATCTCTTTAGGCAACAATATCTGACTCCATTCTGCCTGTCACTGATTTCCAGTTGACTAGTTCCTTTAATCACAGTCTCTCAGTAGTTCTAGAAAGCAGAAATTTTCATCACTGTTAACTAACTCCATACCAATAGGAGTCTCTGGGCTGTATTCACTTCTTCTGTTAACCTGTTATCTTTCAACAAGATTTGTTCACTGGTTGTTCCCACCGTGCATATAGATGGGAATTAAACACAACAATGGTTCAAAAGTTTCCCTGGTTTATTGGACCTGGTTAGCTGCGAAGAGGTTGATAGAAATGGAGAATGTGAGGTGAAAGAGCAGGTTGACCACCTTCACAAGAGAGAACGTCCTCTTGAAACAAGGAAGAGGTGTGCAGTGTATTGGCTCCTGGAAAGCCAGGTCATCCTATGAGGAAAACATTGCTCTGGGATCAGTCAAGACCCCCTCTCCCCCTTCCCAGGTTAATTTTATCAACTGCTACATCTAATTTAAAAAAAAGAGGGAAATAAATCCTTGAAGAGAAAATCTAGAAATGAAGAAATGACACTGCATGTTGTCCGTTTGGTAAGCTGATCCTTCCTGACTTCTGTAAGCCCTGTGACACTGGATTCTAGGCCGAACTGTTTTATTATAATAGGAGGGTCGGGGATGTGTTTAGAGAAAAGCCAAGGCCTCTACTGACTGTGCCCAGGCTGGGGTTGGGGCTGAATTTCTGATTAAACAACAGGCAATGTTTCCAGCTTACTCTGCCTGGCCTGGCCTCTAAACAGAAGACCAATGAGCGACCCTGAGGCCTTTAATTCAGCAGGGCCTCGAAATAAAGCACCCTGTTTCTTCCACTGACTGTTGATAGTCCTGCAAGTGAATGGCTACAATGTTATAAAGTGAGTGGCCCCCTCCTCTCCCCCCAATACTTTGGTTCCATGTATCCGGAGGGAAGGGAGCCCGTTCAAACTCAAAGCGACTGCTGGGGTGTTTTGGTATAATTCTATTTCTTAGTTCTTGAACTGAAATAATGTCTGTAACTGCTGCTGTTAAAAGCAATTCTCTTGTGACCATCTGTCCATCCTTCTTATGTGACGTCCTTCTGCTAGCCAGTCATTATCCTATATAATAAAAAGCACCTCCAACGTTCTGAAGCTGACTCCGTGAAAGTGAAGCCTTGAAGCATTCGTGCTCCTGCTATATCCATCTCCTGAAATGCCGTCACGTACTTCCATGTTTGTAAAGACCAATCACTGGAAGGGAACGCTGCAGAGTTGCCAGGCAATGGAATGTGATGTCACACTCATGAGGGTGTTGTCGTCCCTCCCTCCCAGTTCCAGGCCCCCTACCTCCAAATTTTAAAAGTCAACTTCACTTACGAAGTCAGGTTTACGGCGGCCGACAGTAGCAGCGGTAACAGGCATGCAGACTCGACCTTTCTCTCTCTCTCAGCTCTGGTCCCGCCCTTGCGGAAACAGGAAATGAGGGCGGGACCAGAGCTGAGAGAGAGAGAAGGGTCGAGCCTGCATGCCTGTTACCGCTGCTGCTGTCAGCCGCCGTAAATCCGACTTCGTAAGTGAAGTTGACTTTTAAAATTTGGAGGTAGGGGGCCTGGAACTGGAAGGGAGGGACGATGACACCCTCATGCATGTGACGTCGCGTTCCGAGGGGAGGGGATCCTGGAACTGGGAGGGGGACCCTGAAACTCGGACAGAGGGAGGGAGGGGGGACCCTGAAACTCAGTTTCCTGGAACTCGGAGGGAGGAGACAACCATGGAACTCGGAGGGAGGGAGGGAGGGGATGACCCTGGAACTCGGAGGGAGGGTTAAGTACTGCTGAAAATTAATAGATAGCCCCAAACAAGCAATTTAACCAGTCAGCGGCCGCTTCTGGCCGGTTAAATCATTTTGAATATTGACCAGTTAGCAGGGATGTAGCCAGACCTGGCATTTTGGGTGGGCCCAGATTTCAGATGAGTGGGCCTTCCAAAGCACCCTCTCCTTGTACTGCTGCATCTCTCTCCTTCTCCTCAGCGGCCGCCCCTGGATCCAAAATTTGCCCCTGCCCACCCCCGAACCTCCCTCCCCACTCTACCTCAGCAGCAATGCACATCTGCTGCCTACACAACACAGATCCTGTAGGTTTCCCTCTGCTGCTTCTGGCCAGAGAGGAAACAGGAAGTGATGTCAGTGAGGGCGGGATGTGGCAGAGGGAAGCCTGTGGGGTCTATGCAGGCTGCTGCTGCCAGCAAAGGTGCTGAGGTAGATGGGGAGGGGGGTTCAGATGGGGGTCTTGACTGGCTGCAGGTGGGTGCAAATGCTGGATCTGGGAGGGTAGCAGAGAGTGAGAGAGGGGAGCAAGATAGCCACCAGTTTACTGTTTTGGGGGCCAGACCGGGTGGACCTGAGCCAAGAATGGGTGGGTTTGTGCTCACCCAGGCCCACCTGTAGATACTTGTAATTCCACCTCTGTCCTTCCTCCTTTTGCCCATATACCTGAAAAAAGTCTTCTCATCTTGCTTTTACCATTGTTTCTTCTGCCTGTGCTTTTGCTTCCTGATTTCTTTCCTCATCTCTCTCAGCTTTATGCAGGATTCTCTCCTTTTTTCACCTTCTCTATTTTGTCCTTTTTCTTTCTCTCTTTCTTTTTATAGCCACCTCTTTAGAGAACTGTATCAGTTTTCTTTTCCTCTTGTCTGCATTTACTTTCTTCATATAAAGATCTGTTGCCTCTTTTAATGCCCCTTTCAGTTTATCCCACTGTCCTTCCACTTCCCTTATATCCTCCGGCTCTGCCAGTTCCTCCTTCAAATAACTTCTCCATTTTGCTGACGTCTGAGGGTTTGAAATCCAGGACGACTGAGTTTGATGCGTCTGAACTTCACTTTGGCTCTTATATCAAACCGCACTGTGCAGTGATCAGTCGGGCACTTTCTCCATTTGTATTATGCTTATTCAAATTTAATATACCGCTTACCTTGTATAGATCAAGACGGTTTACAATACATTACAAATCAAAATATAATGCAATATAAAACTAATCTAATAAAAAGAACTCCATTGTTTTACATTACATTACAAGAGGCATTTACGTTCCGCAAAGAGCTCCGTGTGGTATACAATGAAAGAAAAATGGGCATTCCCAGACAGCTACAAATATAAACATCATCTCTCTATATGAAAGGCACCACCAACATTCTATGAAGCCTCCAGCCGGAAGTGTGAAGGGGGAGAGATATCCGGTTTCCCCATGAGTGTCTGCCCCGCCCTCTCTGTAACACAAACAGTCAGTGAAGGAAAACACAGCAAAGCACGAAATCAAATCGCTCTCTCTGTAACAGTGAAGGACTCAGAGGGGGGAGGGGAGAGAGGGCAGAGGGCAGGGACACACACACTCCCACATTCACACAGAAGAAAACCTTGCTAGCCCCCGTTTCATTTGCATTAGAAACGGGGCTTTTTTACTAGTTACTTATTAAACAGCTGAAAAATATATGTTGTAAAAGTTTTCCCAAATGGTCTATATTGAATTAGTGTTCTAATATTCAGAGGAAGAGCATTCCACCATTTGACAGACTGAAATGAAAACAGACCGTTGAACACACTTCTATAAATATCTCCTTTCGGACTAGGATATTGTGATAACGGAAGTCTGTCAGACACAGCTCTACGTCTTTGAGTAAGACTAACAAGGTTCCACAAATATTCTGGAGAAAATCCATGCAAAATGAGAAAAGCATAGTACATAATTAACAGGACTATCTCAACTTCAGGAAGCAGGTGAAAGCTTGGCTCTTCAACCAGGCCTTTAATGGAAGACGTAACTAACTTGCTAGTCACACACACAAGGAAGGACACCGGCTGCAGGACATGTTTATCCACTCCTACTCTAGGTGAGATAATGTCCAAGCACCTTTCTGACCTCATGTGCAACTTTCTTTAAATTAGTCGCTTATTTTCTATCTCCTGTTACTCTCTTACCTATCTATATGTTCCATTTTTGCGTACAACCTATACTGTCTATTAAAATGTTTTATTGGGTATTGTATTGACATTGTAAGTAGTATACTATGCCGTACTTTGTAGTGTGGTTTAAATTGCTAACTTTGATGCACAAGGGCAAGTTATAGTAAACAATCAATTATTTGCATTCACTAACGTGATCTGACAAAAATCACCAACGAAATCAAGCTCAGCTTGAATATCATGGACTCATGGGCAAACGCATTTCAACTAAAACTCAACACAGAAAAAACACACTGTCTCATCCTCTCATCCCAATACATTACGAACAAACCCACAAACATAAACACCCCAAATTATACCCTCCCTATCTCAGACAGCCTGAAAATTCTCGGTGTTACAATCGACCGTAACCTCACACTAGAGAACCAAGTGAAATCCACAACAAAGAAAATGTTCCACTCAATGTGGAAACTCAAATGCGTGAAACCATTCTTCCCGAGGGAAACATGTCGCAACTTGATACAATCAATGGTACTAAGCCATGTAGACTATTGCAACGGAATTTATGCGGGATGCAAAGAACAAATTATAAAGAAAGTTCAGACCGCTCAAAACATGGCAGCCAGGCTTATATTTGGAAAAACACGTTCGAAAGCGCAAAACACCTCCGAGAAAAACTGCACTGGCTCCCAATCAAAGAATGTATTGCTTTCAAAATCTGCACCCTGGTTCAAAAAATTATCTACAGCGAAGCCCCGGGATACATGACAGACCTCATAGACCTACCAACCAGAAACACAACAAGATCAACACGAACATACCTAAATCTCCACTACCCAAGCTGCAAAGGACTCAAATACAAATCAACTTATGCATCCAGCTTTTCCTACATAAGCACACGAACGCATTACCAAAAACCGTGAAAACAACTTATGATCACCTAAACTTCTGGAAATCATTAAAAACAAACCTGTTCAAAAAGGCATACCCTACCAACCCAACTTAAATGCCTGAACCCTGCAACACAACGAAACCAAAGCTCGTAATGGACATATAATAACTCTTCCTCTCTACGATTCCCTAATGTGTCTGTACACACGAACCTTATTCTACCACAACATTACTGTATTTGTTCATACCGGAATTGGCGAACGCCTTTACGGTACTATGTAAGCCACATTGAGCCTGCAAATAGCTGGGAAAATGTGGGATACAAATGTAACAAATAAAAAATAAACTATTCCATGTACCCCAGCAGTGCCCTTAGGTCTTCACAGGACTATAAACTAGTAGTAACTTTCTTTAAAAAGAAAAAAAAAAACCAAAGCTGAAAAATTGTTGGCTAGACTGCAGCTATTGCAAAATCCTGCAGTGAGATTCATTATTTATTTGGGAAAATTTGCAAGAGCCTCTCCATTGTTGAGAAGGATATGTTGGTTGCATGTTGTGAGGTCCAGGATCAAATTTAAAATGTACACGTTTGGTATTTAAATCAGTTTATGGCCTTCCTTCAGATAGACTAACTCATTGTTTAAGAATTACTAAGAATTTTTTAGTTGCACAGAAATTAGATTTTCCTACATTTCAAAATATGGGTTGAAAAACACAGCTGGGGTTTACTTTTGCCTATGAATCAGCTTCCTCTTCAAATTAGGCAAATTGATACCTATTTGTATTTTGGTTGAGCTCTTAAAACATATTTGTGTACATCAAATGCTTCATTTTATCTGCTTGTAAGTTCTCTCGTTTCTTGAGACTATCCCAATTGTCATTCGCACTGAACCTAAATGGACAGAAGCAGAATATAAGACTGAATGGAATAGAATAGAATAGCAAAGATCCAATCCAACGCCTTTTTCTGTTGGGCACCTTCTTCCTTCCTTTCTTTTTATTTTTTATTTATTAGGATTTATTTACAGCCTTTTTGAAGGAATTCACTCAAGGCGGTGGACAGCAAGAATAAGTCAAACATAAGCAATAGACAATTACAACAGTAAAAATATTCAGCATCCATAGGAGCCAGCTCTGTGAGTGCTTAAGTACCCCCAATATCCAGCAAACTTCTTAACTGTCCAGGTAATTTCTGTTGGGTTAAGCACCCCCCAATGATTTTGAAAAGTTGACTTCTAGTCTAGCAGCAAAGGGAATGGGACTTGATATACTGCCTTTCTGTGGTTTTTGCAACTACATTCAAGGTGGTCTGTATTGTATATACAGGTGCTTATTTGTACCTGAGGCAATGGAGGGTTAAGTGACTTGCCCAGAGTCACAAGGAGCTGTAGTAGGAATTGAATCCAATTCCCCAGGATCAAGGTCTGCTGCACTAACCACTAGGCCGCTACTCCTTCCCTTGTGGATTCCCACCCCCTTTGTCTATGTAAAACCCCTCATAGGGCATCCAATACCTTTCTACTTCTTTTATGATCGGATAATCTTATCTACATCAGGTGGTCTGAAGTCACCCAGTATCAATATCATCAATGAAGTTTCTATTCATAAGTACATAAGTATTGCCATACTGGGAAAAGACCAAGGGTCCATCGAGCCCAGCATCCTGTCCACGACAGCGGCCAATCCAGGCCAAGGGCACCTGGCGAGCTTCCCAAACGTACAAACATTCTATACATGTTATTCCTGGAATTGTGGATTTTTCCCAAGTCCATTTAGTAGCGGTTTATGGACTTGTCCTTTAGGAAACCGTCTAACCCCTTTTTAAATTCTGCCAAGCTAACCGCCTTCACCATGTTCTCCGGCAACGAATTCCAGAGTTTAATTACGCGTTGGGTGAAGAAACATTTTCTCCGATTTGTTTTAAATTTACTACACTGTAGTTTCATCGCATGCCCCCTAGTCCTAGTATTTTTGGAAAGCGTGAACAGACGCTTCACATCCACCTGTTCCACTCCACTCATTATTTTATATACCTCTATCATGTCTCCCCTCAGCCGTGTCTTCTCCAAGCTGAATAGCCCTAGCCTCCTTAGTCTTTCTTCATAGGGAAGTCATCCCATCCCCGCTATCATTTTTGTCGCCCTTCGCTGCACCAAAGCCTCCCTCCTGGAATGGGTAACTTGGCAGCTCTGTGTTTATGGTGGGGGTTAACTTCCTGAAATTATTTTACTCCTTCTGCCACCCTCTTCTAGTAGTTTAAACAACTGCCCATAAATTGATGGCATTTTTCAGTAAGGATCTTTTTGCCAGTCACAGAAAGGTGTAGCCCATCATTACAGCACACCCTCTTTATGTATTTATTGCATTTGTATCCCACATTTTCCCACCTCTTTGCAGGCTCAATGTGGCTTACATCTTTTGTTTCAGCCACGGAATATCTAAAACCTTCTTATTTACACCAGGTTTGGAGCCCAGCGTTGAAACTGGTTGTGCGTCGCAGACTCTCCTCTCCCTCCCTTTGAACAGGTAGGACTTTGGAAAATGCTACAGTATTGCTTGCTATCTAGAGACCAAAGTGTAGGAAAACCCTGTCAGATGTGCTCAGGACATGGGAGGTTAAGACTGGCAATTGCCTGGCGCTTTTCAGGGTTCAACAGATTTTTGCATTAATGTTCAGAAGGTAAAAGGATGGCTAATGTATTTGGACACTTTTCAGAATTTATAACCTCTATCAGTGGTTAGTGTATCTGGTTTTAAAAAAAGGTTTGGGCAAGTTTCTGGAGGAAAAGTCCATAGTCTGTTATTGAGATAGACATGGGGGAAGCAACTTCTTGCCCTGGGATTGGTAGCATGGAATCTTGCTACTAATTGGGTTTCTGCCGGGCACTTGTGACCTGAATTGGCCACTGTTGGAAGCAGGATACTGGGCTAGATGGACCATTGGTCTGACCCAGTGTGGCTATTCTTATCTTCTTATCGCCAAACCTCCTGGACATTTTTTATTTCCTACTAACCTTATTAACAAAGAAATATTATCCCGCTGTCTGCACTGTCATCCTTTTTAAAACTTTTATTCAATACAATAAGAATCCTAAGACATTGTACATCAGCTTTCAGAACCACTGCGTTCCCTTCTTCAGATGTCACTGTATTGATTCTGGAGAGTACAATGTTTTGGAAAAACCTATCTAATCTTAAAGCTGATAGAATGTTTAGCAAGGGGTTGGATGTCTCCTCTGACCCTGCTGATGCTTCTTATCAGAGAATGAAGCAGATTCGAGCTGTGCTGGTATCATGGAATGCTGTCCCTGGAGCCATGTAGAAGTAATGTTATCTAGGACGCTTTGGAGAGGGACCAGAGCTGGCCTGCCAGCAAGGCTCATCTGGAACCCAGAGCTCCCAGAGCAAATAGACCAGCGCCCGCTCTGCCCAAAGTGAGAGATGAACTGGATCTGAGAAACTGGAGCTTCTGGAGGAAAGCACACAGGCTCCACCATCACAAGGGACCAGGGCCAGTGTTAGACATGCAGGGGCCCCCGAAAGTCTGCCTGCAAGTATATCTTCTTCAACTTGAGGCAGATTGGAGCCCCCTGCGGCATGGGGGCCCAGGGCAATTGCTCGGTTTCATTAAAATAAGCGTGCACAGCGACTGAAAACAGAACAGGGCACCGGGCAATGTGAGACCAGCGCGGGACACAGGCTATAGCTGGCGGGGGTTGGAGACCCCCACCAGTCAAGGTACCTTCACAGTGGTGGCAGTGGAGGGGGGGGGGAGTGGCGGCAGAGGTCGGAGTCGGCGGCAGGAGAGCAGCGGTGGGGAGTCGGTAGTGGCTGTGGGGAGGGACGGAGGTGGCGGCGGCAGGGTGGTGGCAGGTAGGTGGCCAAAATGTGCCCCCCACCTTGGGCTCTGACCCTCCCCTCCCGTCAAGGTAGTAACGAAAGACACTTCTTATAGTCTCAGCTTATGCACCCTGAAAGCTCAGGATGTGTTCTTTCTATAGCTGAGGTCATCAGTCAGTAAGGTAGTGCAGAGTCACTGTCTAAAGATGAAGCTAAGTGTCTGATGGGTGAAATTGCTCTGCGTGTAATAACTGCCCCCTTCTGCCCTCACTGAATACGCAGACATCAGCATGTTTAGACAGTGACTGTTCAAGCTCTAAAGAGTGTCTGAGCTAGTTTTTCCTGTAGTGCTAAACAGAAACCCTTTTGTGCCGAGGAGTAATGCCACACTGGGAAAAGACCAAGGGTCCATCGAGCCCAGCATCCTGTTCACGACAGCGGCCAATCCAGGCCAAGGGCACCTGGCAAGTTTCCCAAACGTACAAACATTCTATACATGTTATTCTCGGAATTGTGGGGTAGATTTTCAACAGGAACCTAAACCCAAACCCTGTGCACACGTTACAGCCTCCGGACACCATCAGATTTTCAAACACAAAGTAGAGTAGAAGTGAAAATTTTTTTTTTTTGCCCTTTCCAAAAAGTACAAAGACTAGGGGACACTCAATAAAGTTAAAAAGGAAATACTTTAAAAACAAATAGGAGGAAACATTGTTTCACTCAAAGAATAGTTAAACTTAGGAAGCCATCCAAACCTTTTTTAAACTCCGCTAAGCTAACCGCCTTTACCACATTCTCTGGCAACGAATTCCAGAGTTTAATTACACGTTGAGTAAAGAAAAAATTTCTCCCATTCGTTTTAAATTTACTACATTGTAGCTTCATCACATGCCCCCTAGTCCTAATATTTTTGGAAAGCATAAACAGACGCTTCACATCTACCCGTTCAACTCCACTCATTATTTTATAGACCTCTATCATATCTCCCCTCAGCCGCCTTTTCTCCAAGCTGAAGAGCCCTAGCCGTTTTAGCCTTTCCTCATAGGGAAGTCATCCCATCCCCTTTATCATTTTCGTCGCCCTTCTCTGCACCTTTTTTAATTCCACTATATCTTTTTTGAGATGCGGCGACCAGAATTGAAGACAATATTTGAGATGCGGTCGCACCATGGAGCGATACAAAGGCATTATAACATCCTCGTTTTTGTTTTCCATTCCTTTCCTAATAATACCTAACATTCTATTTGCTTTCTTAGCCGCAACAGCACACTGAGCAGAAGGTTTCAACGTATCAACGACGACACCTAAATCCCTTTCTTGGTCAGTGACTCCTAACATGGAACCTTGCATGACGTAGCTATAATTCGGGTCCCTCTTTCCCACATGCATCACTTTGCACTTGCTCACATTAAACATCATCTGCCATTTAGACACCCAGTTTCCCAGTCTTGTAAGGTCCTCTTGTAATTTTTCACAATCCTCCCACGATTTAACGACTTTGAATAACTTTGTGTCATCAGCAAATTTAATTACCTCACTAGTTACTCCCAACTCTAGATCATTTATAAATATGTTAAAAAGCAGCGGTCCCAGCGCAGACCCCTGGGGAACCCCACTAACTACCCTTCTGCATTGAGAATACTGATCCCTGATTCTCTCCGGTGGTCAAGTGGTCATTTCAAGCACTTTTTTGTGCCTTAGTCATAAGAAAAACAGGTTCAGGTGAAAACGTTCAAGTGTTCGTCGGGAACATCCTTGCTTTTTTTGATTATGGGTCAAGGACGTCCAAGTGTTAGGCAACGCCCAAGTCCCGCCTTCGCTATGCCTCCGACATGCCCCCTTGAAATTTACTGCATTGAGCAGATGTCCTGAGATGACCTTATAGGTCACTTGCCCTTTATCTGCCCTAATCTACTCTGGGATCAATATTCAAAGTGATTTAAATGGTCTAAAACGGCTCCTGTCTGGTTAAATCACCTGTTTGGGGCTAATCGATTATTTTCAGCGAGATTTATTGAGTTACTAGTAAAAAAGGCCCATTTCTGGAACGAATGAAATGGGCGCTAGCAAGGTTTTCCTGGGAGTGTGTATGTTTGAGAGAAAGAGCCAGAGCGAATGTGCGGGTGTGTGACAGAGTGAGACTGTCTGTGTGACAGTGTGTGTGTGTGAGAATGAGAGTGTGTGACAGGGCCCCCTCCCCTGTTCCTAATGCCCCTCACCCCGTTCCCTCCCCTCCTTTTCCTCCTCCTTCCCACACTTTGGGTTCCTTAAGGCTTTCAAAAGTCTATGTACCCCCGTGGCCCTAATGCCCAGTATCCGGATACCCCAATGCTTTCCTCCTCACCCCTCTCCCAAGATGTAATACTTTCACGTACTTCATTTTTTTAAAAAAGTGTCCTATCTACCCTGTGTACAAATGCCCGGCATTCAGATTGTGTTCCTCTCGTAAATTTTCATTTCTTTCATTCATTCAGAACTCCCCCCCCCCCCCCCCCCCCCGAACACTTTTGGTTCCTTCAGTCTTTTAAAACTGTCCTATGTACCCTGTGTGCTAATGGCCAGCATTCAGATTGTTCCCAAATGTTCATGTCTTTCAGTGGTTCAGAACTCCCCCCTCCCCCCATTTAACACTTTCGGTTCCTTCAGTCTTTTAAAACTCTCCTATCAATCCTGTGTCCTAATGGCCAGCACTCAGATTGTTTTGCTTTGCCAAATTGTCTGTCATTGATGCCACTGAGGTCAGAGCATGCCTGCCTAGCAGACCACTTCCGGCAGGCACGGTCCCAAGCACATCCTGTTGGAGGTGAGAATTATTATATAGGATTGCAGCTGAAAATAACTGGTTAGCGCTGAAATAAAAACAGACTATTTGGGGGGGGGGGGGGGCGTTCCGGAAGTGCCAATACTCATCACTTAAGCAGCCAGGTTAACCACATAAGCAGGATGCATAAAAGTCAGTGTAGGGTTGCCAACTCGATCCAGATTTGCCTGACAGGGATGATCCAGTCCCTGGTTTACCCCAATGCATGTAGGGACTTGTAGGCTGGCATTTCTTAGGGAATCCAATGGGGAAATCAGAACCACAAGTCCCTCGGTGCATCATAGCCAATTAAGGGGTCCTTTTGCCAAGCGGTGGGAAAGAGGGCCCTGCTTTTTGTTCCGTAGCTGGTAAAAGCTGAAAAAAATGGCCACGCGGTGAAATAACTCTTACCGTGTGGCCATGCAGCGGAGAGCTCTTACCATAACCCATTGAGGTTGTGATAAGGGTGACCATGCTAACCTGGCGGTAACTGGGCAGAACGTGGCGAAGCCCAATTACCACCTGGTTGTCTCTGCCCACACCATTTCTGGGGGGGGGGGGAGTTTTTTCCCTCAGAAATAGCGTGCGCTCGGGGCTGGACTACCGCCGGTGTCTGCATTGGGCTGGCAGTAGTCCCGAGAGAGCTAGCGGTAAGCCCGCGTTGGGCTTGCCTCCGCTCTGTGAAAGGACCCCACTGTGCTGAATATTGCACTTAACCGGCTATGTGTTTGCCGGCTCTGGAAATCCAGAAATCCCACGCTGAAGCCTGAACATAGCCTGGCATTGAATTTCTGGGTTTAACGCCGTCGCTGGCCATCAAAACACTGAGCACAGTTGGCTGAATAGCGGGCCTAATGTTTATATGCCCATATAAATGATTATTAATTATAATTATTATGTGCGTTTTTTCTAGCACAAAAGGTGCCGGTACTCAAATGCAAGGCCACCCTTCAGGGGTGGACTGATCACTGAGGGACCCACCCCACAATAGCCAGGCCCCCTGCATCCAGTCACAGAATCTATGACCAGGCAGAATTGGTGTGTAGAGCCTGAGCTCTTTCATTAAAACTTGGGGACCCTGGGTGAAGGTGTCGGTACTCAGTACCCCCAAGTACCCCCTCAAGAAAAGCCCTGATTATTATTGTATTCAGAACCTGCAGACTGTGCGTTGTGCTCTCAACAAGGTTGCTTGCCAGGGGGGGGGATGTTTGAGTAGCTTAAAACTACACCACTTGGCCCTCCTTTGCCCCCCAAACAAGCCATTTTTCCACCTTCTCCCTCGCCTGACGTGCAAAGGTCGATGAGGATTGTGTTTGTAACAGGCACGACAGCAGCTGCAGGAGTCATTTGGACAGCCAGATCCAGTTTCACAACTGTTCCAACTAAGGGTGCATACAAAGTGGCTTTGGCATGACCTTTGAAAAACCACAGAAGGTCGTGGAGACACAGTGCCAGTGGCGGGTATAGCGCAGAAGCCTTATTAGGAGGTTTCACAGGGGCACCAGCTTTGTTGACAGCTCCTGCTATCTTCCTGCTTTGTGACTCAGAGAGAGCTGCTATCATCCACCTCCCTTTTGCTAAAATGTGCAGATGCCTCTCTGGACGGCTGCCCCTGCAATGATGTCACGGTCGCTGGCATGCTGTCCCAGTTCATATCTGAGCTTTTTTTAACAATCGCTTCACTAATAGGCACATGGATTCCTTGAATTGCTCACGGGGAGGGAAAATGTGAAAGTTGTTTCCTTAGGGAGAGATTTATGCATGGAAACTGGCTGCCTGACAATGTATGCATTTTAAGGAGAGGCAGTTCTAGGGACCCATCTGGGAGGGATGTGAAAATAATGCAGGAAGACTAAAATATATTTTCTATGGAAATTCCACACATACAAAATCAGATACAAACACCCCTGGTTAATTTATACAGTGGCGATGCCATACTGGGACAGACTAGGTCCATCAAGCCCAGCATCCTGTTTCCAACAGTGACCAATCCAGGTCACAGGTACCTGGCAAGATCCCCAAACAGTACATTTTATGCTGCTTATCCTAGAAATAAGCAGAGGTTTTTCCCCAAGTTCATTTTAATAATGGCTTATGGACGTTTCTTTTAGGAAGCTATCTAAACCTTTTTTTAAACCCTGCTAAGCTACCTGCCTTTACCACATTCCCTGGCAACGAATTCCAGAGTTTAATTACATGTTGAGTGAAGAAATATTTTCTCCGATTTGTTTTAAATTTATTACAAACAGAGCCTCTTCAGCCTCTGCCTTCTGTGTTGTGCAACAGGCTGCTGGAATACTTCGATATTTCACTTATATATACTGTTATTTATCAACATTTGCTTATTTCTGATCTGACGAAGAAGGGTTACCTTTGAAAACTAATCAAGAAATGTACTAAGTTAGTCCAATAAAAAAACGTATCATCTTATTTTCTTTTCTATGTTTTATTTTATTTCTATTGAGCACACAAAGAAAACATCTTAGGGCTTTTAGAAAGAAGTTAAAATAGTTCATTGAGCAGCGTGAAATAGCTTTGGGCATGGCCAAGAACTGATTGGGTTTTCTCAGATGTTTAAGGCAAAGCTTATCTCGGATGGGGTTGGGTATCAAATATTATTGTTTTCTGTGTCGTGTAGCTGATTTATACCGCTTTGAATGTCATTTGTACAAGAGAAGGCAATATATCGATTCTCTGTAATAAATGAATGCACATTCAGAATCAATCTTCAAGGTTATTACCAGATGGTAGAAACAGCTCCATCACCATCTGACTCTACATCACCCTGTCCTGGTATGTAATGGGACAAAACCAGGACCAGAATAATCTTGTACCTTATAAATAGTCTACATGAATCATGGAGAAAGCCGGGAACCAGCAGAGAAAAAAAAAAAAAAGGTCAGTGGAGACAAAAAAGGCATTTCACTACCCCTCTTTCCTTCCAGGCTACAAGTTCACAGACTCAGACTGACTCCAAAGACTGATATGGTTCTCCCTCCCCACCCCCACCTTCATTTTAGTGCAGAGGGGTGTCAGCTTTGCACCCCTGACCCACCCCACAAATAACACTGAAACTAGAGATAGAATTACACCTCTGTCCTCTAAAGCTGCCTTGAAAATGGACATTATTTTACACACTTGCCTACAAAAAGCCTTTAAAAGTGGACTAACACGGCTACCAGACCTCTCTATACAAAAAGCCAAAAGAGTACCTTAGTTTCTGCAAATAAAGCCCTTCTCAATGTCAGTTTCAGTTTTCTGTACCAGTGGCATAGCCAAGGGTGGGCTTGGGTGGGCCCAGGCCCACCCACTTTGGGTTGAGGCCCACCCAGTAGCAGCATACATATCATGTGGCTGGCAGGGATCCCCAAGCCCCACCAGCCGAAAACTCCCAACAAGTGTCCCTCCTGGATACCTTGTAAGTAGCAGATCTTCGCCTGCAGTGAGCAGTGACATACATACTGCTCGCACCGGCCCCACAGCCTTCCCTCTGATGTATTCCCACCTATGCGGAAACAGGAAGTTGCATCAGAGGGAAGGCTGTGGGGTCGTCATGAGCAGTGTGTATTAGTTGCTGCTCGCTGCTGAATTAAATCTGCTTTTAAAAGGTATACAGGAGAGGGGGGATGTTTGAGAGACCATATGGCATGCAGGCGAGAGGAGAGACCAAATCCCCTGTGGGACGGGGCGAGGTTCTTCTGCCCCCCCATCTTGGGCCCAGGCCCACCCAAAATTGGGTGACTGGCTTCGCCCCTGTTCTGTACTATTTCAGTTTTCTCTCAATAATTTGCGCTGGATTGTTCCACCTTTTTCTAGGGGGTGGGAGATGGGTTTTGACGTAGCACCTTTCTGAGGTTACAATCAAAGTGGTTTACATACTATACACAGGTACTTATTTTGTACCTGGAGTAATGGAAGGTTAAGTGACTTGCCCAGTCACAAGGAGCTGCAGTGGGAATCGAACTGGCTTCTCTTGGTTCTGCTCCTACATATTTATATACACCTTCCTTCCTGCTCAAGTTCCTTTATCTCACAATCTTCAGTCACAAAGATTTTTCTCAGCTTTCCTTTAAGGAAGGTTGTCTTAGCTCATTCTTACAGACCAAAAGCCATCCTGATGTTACCTGCTAAACTCTTCACTGCTCTGAAACACAGCTTTGGATTCATTTCAAAGTGAATGGTTGTGAGGATCATTCCACCCACAGACAGGACACTTTTTCTTTAAGGGGAAGTGTATAAACACAGGAGGGACACCTGTATTTGGGGCTGGGCAGAGGCAGTTTACACTTACCACAAGCCAAGATTTCCATCTACAGCCATGTAATTACCCTTTCAAAGGAAGAAACCTCAAGGTCGTGGTGGAGTAGAAGGAACTAGGTGGGACCATTTCCAACAACCTTCCTAAAAAGAAGGAGAAGGACGTGAAGGGCATCAAAAGAAATTTGCACTTGTTAACAAGAGGTATTTAAACCCATGTCTGCGTCTGGAACAATTGGAATGACCATAAGAAATAAAATAGCAAATAGGTTTAATTCTAATCAAATGATATTTCATAGGCTCTTGTCTAACACCACAATCAAAGCACAAATAACAAAGATATATATATTTGGGGTTTTTTAAAAATTTTTGTGGACCTCAGTGGAGAGTTACTGATGGAAAGTATCGTAACCCATCAGACCAAGTTTCTCCAATATCGTCACTGGTCCAGTATTTTTTATTTTTCAAGTATAATGCTTCTTGTTCAAAATCACTATATAAATCTTCAAACTATCATTCAACAGTGTGAATTGTTAATAAATTCTAAATAATGTACATAACCCTTTCATTAATCTACTATTGAATTACATAGGAGGAAAAGACTTCAGATGCTTAACCTTTCGTTGTTAATACTCTGATTAACTTTATAGGGTTAATGCCTTCAATATCCCACATAGAACTATTTTGCTCTGCTGTGGATATCAGGCTAGCTCGTCACTAGTCAAAAACCTCCAAATTTAACTTTGCTAATTTTGTGTTTCTATATTGTATTATATTCAAAAAGATTAGCAGCACTTTTCTGAGCTGTTAGCAACAGTCTGTCAGGGGACGCTCTGAGCCTAAAAATACTTGGCGTCACAATCGACCGCAACCTTACTCTCTAGAGCCAAGTAAACTCAGTAATAAAGAAAATGTTCTACTCAATGTGGAAACTGAAATGCATAAAACCTTTCTTCCCGAGGGAAATGTTTTGAAACCTAATTCAATCAATGGTCTTGAGCCATGCAAATTACTGCAACGGAATCTACGCGGGATGCAAAGAACAACTCACAAAAGAACTCCAAACCGCCCAAAACACAGCAGCCAGGCTGATATTTGGTAAAACACGATTCGATAATGCTAAACCCCTCTGAGAAAAGTTGCACTGGCTCCCAATCAAAGAACGGATCATTTTCAAAATCAGCACCATGGTCCATAAAATTATCTACGTCTTAGTCCCAGGATACATGATAGACCTAATAGATCTACCAACCAGGAACAGAACCGGATCATCACGAACATACCTAAACCTCCACTACCCAAATTGCAAAGGACTTAAATATAAAACAACCCATGCTTCTAGCTTCTCATACCTAAGTGCACAACTAAGGAACGCACTTCCAAAAGCTGTGAAAACAATCCATGACCACCTAAACTTCAGGAAATCATTAAAAACCAACCTCTTCAAAAAGACTTACCATGCCGATCCAACGTAAAATCCCCACACCCGGCAACACAAAACAACCAATGACCGTACTGGACAATTTACAATCTTCCCTCCCTTCAACCTTCATGGTACCTGAAACGCACCTACTTTATTCGACTACAACATAACCTTGTATTTGTTGTCAACTGGACTTGACGTATGCCTTTATGGTACTGTGTAAGCCACAGTGAGCCTGCAAATAGGTGGGAAAATGTGGGGTACAAATGTAACAAATAAAAATTAAGAAAAAACTGTTGCTCAACCAACTCTCAGGCTAGAAAGCTTAAACTTACACAGAAAATGTAAGAGTTAGGCACATGGATGTTCCTAAACAAAATCCTCCCCCACCCCACAAAACCCCAGATTCTATATAGTGCGACTTAATTTGTATGCGCAAATCCGGTCGTATTCTGGATTTGCGTGTGCAACTTAAATTAGCTAACAAGCCAATCAGCATCGATAATTGCCAATTAACAAATGATAATTGACACTAATTGGCTTTAATTAGAATTTACACACAGAACCGTCTAAGCATATTCAATAATGCGATGCGTGTAAATTCTAAGTCACATAGTTGAAAAGGGATCATGACCACGGACATGGAATTGGTGGATCGTGGGAAATTCTCAAATCTATGCGTGTTGTTACAAAATACATCCGGTCCATGCCTAATTTAAGTGTCAGGATTTACACCAAGTTTTACTTGATGTAACTGCCCGCGACTAAATTTATTCATGTGGACAGGCACTCGGTGCATTCTATAAACCTTCACGGAAATTTAGGTGTATTCTGAAAAGTATGTCTAAATTTAGGTGCACTTTATAGAATAAACTAAGTGTATTTCATGGAGGAGTAGCCCAGTGGTTAGTGCAATGGACTTTGATCCTGGGGAACTGAGTTCCATTCCCACTGCAGCTCCCTGTGACTCTGGGTAAATCACTTAACCCTCTATTGCCCCTGGTACAAAATAAGTACCTAAATATATGTAAACCGCTTTGAATGAAGTTGCAAAAACCGCAGAAAGGCAGTATATCAAGTCCCATTTCCCTTTCCCTTATGACATCACAATATCAGAAGTGAGCCAAGTATCAGGCAATCAAGCCATTGTGACATCACTGATGAGGTTGGCTCTTATTGGTGGAATGAGTGGAGGAGTAGCCTAGTGGTTAGTGCAGTGGACTTTGATCCTGGGGAACTGTATCGGGCAATCAAGCCATTGTGACATCACTGATGAGGTTGGCTCTTATTGGTGGAATGAGTGGAGGAGTAGCCTAGTGGTTAGTGCAGTGGACTTTGATCCTGGGGAACTGAGTTCGATTCCCACTGCAGCTCCTTGTGACTCTGGGCAAGTCACTTAACCCTCCATTGCCCCTGGTACAAAATAAGTATCTGAATATATGGAAACCACTTTGAATGAAGTTGCAAAAACCGCAGAAAGGCAGTATATCAAGTCCCAGTTCCCTTTCCCTTTGGTGCTGATTTTAGGTATCTTGTGTAGAATGTATCCCAAAATGCCTAAACTTAGGTGTGTAAAAAGTGAGTGGAAAAAGTGAAGAGATCGGGTTGGGGGATGAAGTTAGAGATTCATCGTTGATTTCTAATGTTGGAGTTGTAAATTAGAGGTTAAGACTTAGATGAATCAATAGCTGCCCTAAATATTAACACCTCAGTTTTAGGTGTCTAAAGTTACATAAGTACATAAGTATTGCCACACTGGGACAGACCAAAGGTCCATCAAGCCCAGTATCCTGTTTCCGACAGAGGCCAATCCAGGTCACAATTACCTGGCAGAAACCCAAAGAGTAGCAACATTCCATGTAGGACCTTAAAGAGTTGCAAGATTCCATTCAGAATCCCAAGTACATAAGTATTGCCATACTGGGACAGACCAAAGGTCCATCAAGCCCAGCATCCTGTTTCCAACAGTGGCCAATCCAGGTCACAAATACCTGGCAAAGATCCCAAAAAAGTACAAAACATGTTATGCTGTTTATCCCAGAAATAGTGGATTTTCCCCAAGTCCATTTAATAATGTTTCCTTTAGAAAGACATCCAGACCTTTTTTAAACTCCGCCAAGCTAACCGCCTTTACCACATTCTCTGGCAACGAATTCCAGAGTTTAATTACACGTTGAGTGAAGAAAATTATGTACTAGACTTTTACAAAATCTAAATTTTGTAACCACCTTTTTAGCAATATGTAAGCCACATTGAACCTGCTGCACGGTGGGAAAATGTGGGATTCAATTCAATAAATAAATAAATAAATAAATCTATGTGCCAGGATTTACGCAACATTTTCATTGGTGTAAATGGAGGTTCATAGTTTTAGGCGCTGTAATATCAACTAAGTGTATTCTATATACCGCGCCTAAATCTAGGCACCGCTTATAGAATACGCTTAGTCGGCACTGATTTCCGCACCAATTTTTTAGGCACCATATATAGAATCTCCCCCATAACGGATATGTTATCTGTATAGGTCAGAAATGTTTTCCTTGGAGTGTATATGTTTGAGAGAGTGTGTGTGAGAGTGACTCTGTGAGAGAGAGAGAGAAAGAGTGAATGTGCGAGTGTGTGTGTGTGAGAGAGAGAGAGTGAGACTGGGTGCGAGTGTGTCTGTGAGAGACAGAGTGTGTGTGTGAGAATGAGAGTGTGTGCGACTGCGTATCTGAGACACAGTGAGTGTGAGAGAGAGAAAGTGTGTTTCACACAGATACAGTGTGTGTGTGAGAGAGAGTGTGTGTGAGACAGAGTGTGAGAGAGTATGTGTGTGATACACAGACTCTCTGTGAGACCAAGAGAGTGTGTGAGAGGGACTGTGTGACACGTGGTGAATGTGATACAGCTTGTAGTGCTATAAAAGTGATTAGTAGTAGTAGTTTGAGACATAAAGTGTGTGAGAGACAGTGTGTGAGAGTGAGAGAAAGACACTGACTGTGATTGAGAGTGTGTGTGAGAGAGAGTGTATCCCGCCCTCTGTCGTCAACCGTCTGCCCTCTGCATTGAAACCGCAGTCTCACCTCCATGAAAGCAGCGGTGCAGGCAGCATAATGCCTCCCTTCAGGCCTCCTTCTCTTCCTGTGTCCCGCCCTCGTCTGACTCAATTTCCGCAAGGGCGGGGTGCAAGGAGGGAAGGAGGACCGAAGGGAGGCGTTCTGCTGCCTGCAGCGCTGCTTTCAGGGAGGTGAGGCTGTGATTTCAATGCAGGGGGCTCGGCCGGGTGGCGGATGGAGGTGGGGAGCGGCAGTGACCTCGGGAGGGGGGAGCAGTGGCTGCGGCGACTTCGGGAGGGGGGAATGGTGGCAACCCTGGGGGTGGTGGAGGGGTGACCTCGGGGGGGGGTGGAGGGGGGAGCGGTGGTGACCTCGGGGGAGTGGAGGGGGAGAGGGAGGGGGAGAGGGGAGGGAGAGGGAGGGGGAAGAGGGAAGGGGGTCCTGAGACCAGATAGGGAGGGGGGAGCAGTGGCTGCGGCGACCTCGGGAGGGGGGGTGGAGGGGGGGAATGGTGGCGACCCTGGGGGTGGTGGAGGGGCGACTCAGGGGGGGTGGAGGAGGGGAATGGTGGTGACCCTGGGGGTGGTGGAGGGGTGACCTCAGGGGGGATGGAAGGGGGAGTGGTGGTAACCTTGTGGGGGGGGGGTGGAGGGAGAGAGGGAGACAGGGAGGGGGGAAGGGTGTCCTGAGACCAGAGAGGGAGGGGGGTCCAGAGCCTGAGGTGGGGGGCACAGTTTAGCAAGCCACCCCAGCCGCCGCCAACCCCCCTGCCACCGCCGACTCCTCCACCACTTTTGACTCTCCCCCGTTGCTGCCGCCGCCAGGTACCTTTGCTGGCGGAGGTCCCCAACCCCCGCCAGCCGAAGTCTTCAGCACCGGTCTCCGGAGACCGGTGCTGAAGACGACTTCGGCTGGCGAGGGTTGGGGACCCCCGCCAGCAAAGGTAACTGGCGGTGGCAGGGGAGGGTCAGCGGCAGGGGTCGGGGGGATCGAAAGTGGCGGGGGAGGGTTGGTGGTGGTGGGGGGGGGTCGAAAGTAGAGGGGGCCAGGGCTAAATCTGTGGGGGCCTATGCCTCTGTGGCCCCACCTAGCTATGCCCCTGGTTAAAAGTGAAAGCTGCAGAAATAATCAAGTGAAATGGGGCCAGGTAGGAGGAAAATTTCCAGTCAAGCTGTCAAATTTCATTTGGGTGATTAATTCAGCTAAATGTAACCAGGTGATCCCAGCAGAAACACATGACAACACAAATTTTGAGCTGGCAGATGATCTATTCAGACAAACAGCTACTTAACTAACTCACTCAGCGGATTTCTGAATATTAACCCCGACGTATTCAGCTGGAGTACTAGCTACCAAACATAAATCACAGTGTCACAGTTGAGCTGACAAGTACTCTGAGACTGATTTCCAGGGATTTTCCCCATCCTGGGTCTCTTTCTCCTTTCTGGAAAGAAGACCCTGGTTGGCTGGTTGAGGCTACTCACAGATGCCCCAGGGATTGTGGAAGGCAGCTTGTCCACTGGTGTGAAGACAGCGACCTCTTGTGGATACCCTGCAGAATTACTCTGATTGCAGAGGGATAAGAATGACAGACTGGTTTAATCCAGTCCAGCGTTAACAGGTTGCAACCACAGCCCCCAAACCTGCCAATGGTTAAAAGATAGGCAGGTTTTGGGGCCTCCTGTTGCATTTGTGCCCCAGGCCTCAGCAGGTTTAACACTGGCACTGGGTTTATAATATTAACAAGGTCACCCCAAGTATACATGAGAAAGGTTTTATTGCATTTTTCAACTTTAAGAGGTTACTACTACTACTTATCATTTCTAAAGCGCTACTAGACGTACGCAGAGCTGTACACTTGAACATGAAGAGACAGTCCCTGCTCGACAGAGCTTACAATCTAATTAGGTCAAACAGGACAAATAAGAGACAAGGGAATATTAAGGTGAGGATGATAAAATAAGGGTTCTAAACAAGTGAATAAAGGTTAGGAGTTAAAAGCAGCATCAAAAAGGTGGAATTTTAGCTTAGATTTGAAGATGGCCAGAGATGGAGCTTGACGTACCGGCTCAGGAAGTCTATTCCAGGCATATGGTGCAGCAAGATAAAAGGAACGGAGTCTGGGGTTAGCGGTGGAGGAGAAGGGTGCAGATAAGAGAGATTTACCCAGTGAACGGAGTCCCCGGGGAGGAATGTAGGGAGAGATGAGAGTGGAGAGGTACTGAGGAGCTGCAGAGTGAATGCACTTATAGGTCAATAGTGGCAAAAAAACAAGAAACCTACAGGCCCTTTCACTAAGCAGCAATAAAAAATGAGCTTAGCCCATCCTTATACAGCTCTTTCTCACGCACTAAACCCATTTCTAACATAGCTGTAAATTCATCCTTTTTCTGTTATATCTTTTTCTGGCCATGTGCTCAGTGGCGATCCTAGGTCAGCTGCCACCCGGGGCGGATCACCGCTGTGCACCCCCCCCCCCCCCCGGGTGCAGTGGCGTCCGCCCCCCAGAGTGCAGCATGACACCCCTCTGGCGCAATGACACCCCCCTCCCTGGCGCATCAAGCCCCCCCCCCCCCCGGGTGCATTCTTGGCTGCTGGAGGGTACAGAGAGCAGCCGCTCACCTGTCGGCTCCGCTGGCTCCCTGCTCCTTCTGCCCCGGAACAGGAAATAACCTGTTCCGGGGCAGAGGGAGCAGGGAACCAGCGGAGCCGACAGGTGCGCAGCTGCTCTCTGCACCCTCCAGCAACGTGCATGCGAGGCAGACCGCCCCCACTGCCCCGCCCTTGCTACGCCACTGCATGTGCTAATGTTAACATCAGTGTCTGGTTATTTTAAAAAATTCAGCACTTTTCGTCCCCCCTTTAGGAGGTGCTAAGGGCTCCTGCATTATGGATGTGTTAACTAGTTAACGTAGTGGTTATGTCAGCACGCTAGCAGATTAACGCATCCACACTCATTCTCTGCCCCTGACCCGCCCCCTCCAAACAAACTTAAAAAATAAATACCACACGCTTAGATGGAAGATGGCAAAACCAATGTAGAACCAGGGGCGGACTGAGCATTCAGGCAACCAGGCAGAGGCTCTGCCCAGTTGCCCGCCGCTGCCGCACACTACAGCCGTGTCTCGTGGTCCTACCCTGGAGGGTTCTGGTGGTCTAGTAGCTTCTTCAGGGGTAGGAAAGAATCCCACTCTTTCCTGTCCGCTGTCGCTTCTGTGCCCAGGGCCGGTGCCACCATGTTTTCAAAATGGTTGCCGGGATTCGGAGTCTGTGTTTATCAGAAGCTGCTGTTGCTGCTCTGAGCTATCCCCCAGATTTCCTTGCTCTGTACAAATGCACATCTTGCAGGGGCTCTGGCCAGGCCACACATCCACGTCTTCCTTTTCCCCCTGTTTTCCTCATTGTTGTTGGACACCAGGAGGGGCATTTTCGAAAGAAACGTCCAAGTTGCGATTTGGACGTCCTTGCAAAATGGCAAAATCCAGGGTATTTTCGAAAAAGATGGATGTCCATCTTTCGTTTCGAAAGTACCGCCAGACGTCCAAATTCCTAGATTTGGATGTCCCTAGACATGGACATTTCTGACTTTTGGCGATTTTCAAAACCAAACACGTCCATGTGGGAGGAGCCAGCATTTGTAGTGCACTGGTGCCCCTGACATGCCAGGACACCAACCGGGCACCCTAGGGGGCACTGCAGTGGACTTCATAAAATACTCCCAGGAACATTGCTCCCTTACCTTGTGTGCTGAGGCCCCCAAAACCCACTACCCCCAACTGTACACCACTACCATAGCCCTTACGCTTGTTGGGGGGCACCTATATGTGGGTACAGTGGGTTTGTGGTGGATTTTGGAGGGCTCGATATTTCCTCCACAAGTGTAACAGGTAGGGGGGTATGGGCCTGGGTCCGCCTGTCTGAAGTGCACTGCAGTACCCACTAAAACTGCTCCTGGGACCTGCATGCGCTGTCATGGATCTGAGTATGACATCTGAGGCTGGCACGACATATTTTTTGAGGGTGGGAGGGGGTTAGTGACTACTAACGGAGTAACAGGATGTCATCCCCGATTCCCTCCGATGGTCATCTGGTAATTTCGGGCACTTTTTTGTGCCTTTAGTCATAAGAAAAACAGGTCCAGGTGAAAATGTCCAAGTGTTCGTCAGGGACATTCTTGCTTTTTTCGATTATGGGTCAAAGATGTCCGAGTGTTAGGCACGTCCAAGTCCCGCCTTCACTACGCCTACAACACGCCCCCTTGAAATTTGGACGTCCTTGCGACGGACTGCAGTTGGAGATGTCCAAAATCGGGTTTTGATTATACCGATTTGGACGTCTCTGGGAGGACGTCTATCTTCCGATTTATGTCAAAAGATGGACGTCCTTCTCTTTCGAAAATGAGCCTGTAGGTCACCTGCTCTCAGGGTAGTTTTCTGCTTTCAGACATGCAGCAGCTCTGTGACGTGAAAGATCCCTTCCTGCAAGCTGCAGTTGACTTGACATCCATAAATTCATGTTCCTCAGTGGCCCTCTGTCCAAACATACATGTTGAGTTAATTTATATCTTAGCAGATAAAAACAATTGCTTTCAAATCTGAATATATTCTGATGCTTCTGGAAGTCAAAATATGTGTCATCAGTTTTTACTGGGACTGCCAACTAGATGCAGATTTGCCTGACAGAGTTGATCCAGTCCTGGATTTATTCCATTGCATGTAGGGACTTGTAGTTCTGATTTCCCCATTGCACTGAGGGGAGACATGATAGAGGTATATAAAATAATGAGTGGAGTGGAACAGGTGGATGTGAAGCGTCTGTTCACGCTTTCCAAAAATACTAGGACTAGGGGGCATGCGATGAAACTACAGTGTAGTAAATTTAAAACAAATCGGAGAAAAGTTTTCTTCACCCAACGTATAATTAAACTCTGGAATTTGTTGCCGGAGAAAGTGGTGAAGGTGGTTAGCTTAGCAGACTTTAAAAAGGGGTTGGATGGTTTCCGAAAGGACAAGTCCATAAACCGCTACTAAATGGACTTGGGAAAAATCCACAATTCCAGGAATAACATGTATAGAATGTTTGTACGTTTGGGAAGCTTGCCAGGTGCCCTTGGCCTGGATTGGCTGCTGTCGTGGATAGGATGCTGGGCTCGATGGACCCTTGGTCTTTTCCCAGTATGGCATTACTTATGTACTTATGTACTACCTAAGGAAAGCAAGACTACAGGTTGCTGCATGCAATGGGGGTAAACCCAGGAGCGAATCAACCCTGTTGGGTGAATCTGAATCCAGCTGTTAACCTTAGTTTTTAATGTTGAAATTAGTCTCAACCCATGAAGGTAGCTGGATGTGAGGTCTTTTGCTGGAATGGAAATTACTCTTTAGCAAGTAATCTAGAGTCTTTTTAGCTTGAATGTGTTGGATTATTTGTAGTAAATAATTAGCAGATTTTAGTACACACAGCTTCAGCTTTAGAAATGTTAATTTCTTTCTTCATCTCTCTCTCATTCACCCCTGAATAATTCACTGCTGAGTCACTTTAAAGTTGAAGTAACAAAACATCTGTTTACTCACAGTTTGTAGTTAGATTATAATCAGACAGGCTTATATATACATATTACTATACATTTGTATTATCAGCTCCTTCCATGTGCTTAGATGGTAATGGATGCTCACACCACCATAGATCCTCTCAGGTTAGGAGAGATCATGAGCTCCATGTGCTCCATGTGCTGCATGTGCTGCATCTGCCCCCACAGGAAGTTGCATAGCTATGTGACCTCTCTAAGTAATTCACATCAGAGGTCACAGAGTAATCACAGAGAAATAATAGGTGACAGGCAATGCATGTAAAAATACAATTACATTCCAACAAACCCCTTCTCATGCATAACTGTCATGCAATTATTTATTCATACAAAGTCCAAGCTTTATACGCAGATTCACAAAATGTTCTCTGGGTAACGGTTTGGTCATGATGTCAGCTGTCATCTCACTGGTGTGACAATAGTGTAGACTGATGACCCCTTCTTTCGCCAACTCTCGCACGTTGTGGTATTTCGTTGCGATGTGCTTGGTGCGTGACTGAACCTTGTCATTCTGTGACAGTCGGATGCAGCTCTGATTATCTTCCATTATCTGGATTGGTCTCTTTTCAGCTATTCCAAAATCCAGCAAAAGTTTTTCAATCCACATCAGTTCTCTGCACGCTTCCGATACAGCCACATATTCAGCTTCTGTAGAAGACAAACTCACAATACTTTGTTTATGACTGGCCCATGAAATTTGTACATTTCCATACATAAACACATATCCACTTGTGGATTTATAATCAGAATGATCCCCTGCCCAATCTGAATCACAGTAACATATTAGTTTTGGATTACTATTGGCTGAAATCTTTAATTTACAATCAATGGTACCCTTTAAATACCTTACCATCCTTTTAACTGCAGTCCAATCTGATTTGGTAGGTGAGCTGACCCTTCTGCTCAAAATTCCTACTGCATTTGCTATATCAGCCCTGTATGTGGTAGCTAGATATAAAAGCTTACCTATGGCTGATCTATATTGGATGTTATCTGGTAAAGGTTCTCTTACTGTTTCATCCTTCAGAAAATCAGTGATCATGGGAGTGCTTACAACTTGGGCATCTTGCATACCTAAACTTTCAATAAGCTCATTTATTTTCTGCTTCTGGCTTAGAAGATAAGAACCATCATTTTGTTTCTCAATTTCTATACCAAGATAGTATGACACATTACCAAGTTCTTTTATCTCAACATTGAGGTTTTAAACATTTTACAATGTCCTTGTACTCTTGCTCACTTTCGCTTGCAATGAGCAGATCATCAACAAAAGCTAAAATGTATGCATATTGTCCATTTGTGCACCTAGTGTACAAACATTTATCTGCTTCACCTTGCTTAAATCCTAAATTTGTCAATATTTCATGCAATTTTTCATTCCAACATTTTGCACTTTGCTTTAATCCATAAAGACCTTTGTTTAATTTACACACCAGCTGTCTTTGTTTTGTATTTATGAAACCTGTTGGCTGTTCCATGTACAAGTCTTCAGTTATATCTCCGTGAAGAAACGCTGTTTTCACATCAATGTGGTTGACTTGCATGCCTTTTGAGACTGCAATGCTCAGAAGTGTTCTGATTGTCGTGTGTTTCACTACAGGTGCAAACACTTCATCAAAATCTTCTCCATATTTTTGAAGATATCCCTTTGCCACTAATCTGGCTTTATACCTTTCCACTTTTCCTTGTGCATTCCTTTTTAACTTGAATACCCATTTGCATCCTATAGCTTTCTTGCCAGGAGGTAATTTTGTAAGAATCCAAGTATTATTTTTATCCAATGCATCAATTTCTTCTTGTGCAGCTTTATGCCATTCAGCAGCTTCTTCTGCTGGCATTTTTTCAATCTCATCCCATGTTAAGGGCTCTTGAGCTTCTGCTGACTTTGTTAGGTAAGACAGTCTTGGGGGTGGAACACCTTTGTTTTCCCTGGATGAGCGTCTGACTACAGGTTGGTCTGACCTTTCCGCATCCTCAAAATCTGAGAGTTCTTCTCCAATTGATTCCCCTTCTCCAACTGTACTGTCTTCTTCAATGATCCTTTCTGTGTCTGTTTCCTCTGCCTGTTCCTCGTTAGATACAGGTGAGTTGCTTTCAGACATCTGCCTTGGTATGGCATTTATATACACTGGCATGTCTATTATTGTTCTAGTTTCATATTCTGGATGATAAGGCTCATCTGGGATAATCCAGCCTTTATCAACCCTTTTGTTTTCATCAAAATATGTAACATGTCTTATGCCAACAATGCCAGTTTTCAGATTCAAAATTCTATATCCTTTGTGTCCTGGAGCATAGCCAACTAAAATGCCCCTTTCTGTTGTGGAATCCAGCTTATGCCTTCTTTGCTTTGGTACATGAGCATATGCTGTACTTCCAAATGTTCTTATGTGTGTCAGGTTTGGCTTCCTACCATGCCATGTCTCATGTGGTGTGCGCTCAGCGCCTTTAGTTGGCATTCTGTTTTGTAGGTACACTGCTGTGAGAATGGCTTCCCCCCATAGTCTTTTAGGGAGATTGCTATCTGACAGCATACATCTGGTCATTTCCACAAGTGACCTAAATTTTCTCTCTGCAACAGAATTTTGCTCTGGTGTATAAGCTACTGTTGTGATATGCTGAATGCCTTCTTGTTCTAGAAATGTGTGCATGCTTCGTGAAGTGAACTCACCACCATTGTCGGTCTGAAGAACCTTTGGTTTTCTTTCAAATTTATTTCTCACCATGGCTACGTATTTCTTCAGCATGTCTGTGACTTGACTTTTCTCTTTCAGCAAATAGGCCACACAATATCTAGAGAAATCATCCAAGAATATTAGCACAAATCTGTTATTTCCCAATGATGGGATATTAAACGGTCCACATAAGTCACTGTGTATTAAGTCCAGCACTTTATTACTCCTATTTCCTGTGTATGCAGGAAATGAGGGTCTCACACCTTTTTGAGTAACACAGTCTATGCATTTCTCCATTTTACCAGCATCTGCACTTATCTGAATGCCGGTGGCCAGTTGCTTACTGTAAAGATCCTGGATCACCTTAGAATCACGATGTCCCAGGTGGCGGTGCCAGATTTCCAGACTACATTTACCATCATTCTTCCTTACTTGCGCCATATGTGAGGCTTCACCTGAAATGCTCAGTTTATAAACATCATTATGCATAAAAGCTTCAGCATACACTTCATCATTTTTAGAGATTGTGCACTTACTGTTTTCAAAATGAATCGCAAATCCCTTCTTATCTAATGTAGATACACTAAGCATATTGCAAACTGCTTGGGGAATATACAAGACATCACTTACAGGAATTTCTTTAACTTCATTAGACACTTTGCATTTTAAGAATCCAATACCTTTTGCTTGGATCTTAGCAGTCCCTGCGTTTGCAGTTTTAAGAATACCTTCCTCTGGACACATCTCCTGAAAGAAATCCTTACAATTGGTTAAATGGCATGTGCTCCCTGAATCCAAAATCCAAGTACTTTCATTTGAATTATTATTTACCATAGTCAAAGATTTTTCTGCCATTAGAAAGCCCTTGTGTTTATCTTTGTCCTTCATACATTTCCTGGTTTGAAAATTCTTTAGTTCCATTGGCTTAGGTGAGCTAGAGGGAGTGTTTTGTGTTTCCTTACACCATTTAGATACATGTCCCTCCTTTCCACATGAGTAGCAAATCAGCTTGCCCTTGGGTGGAGTTTTCCCATAGCTCCGCCTTCCTCTGTTCTTTGCCAAGAAATTTGTTTCATTTCTCTCTGACTGACTTTGAGAACACATCTCCTCAGAATCATTTATTATGCATTCCTGCCTTAGTTTTGATGTTGTCTGTTCAAAAGATTGCCCTTCAATGGCCTCATTTACAGACCTAAAAACATCAAACTTCTTTGATAGTGAGGTAAAAAGAAATGCTCTTTTCAATGCATCACACATGGGAATTCCAGAAAGTTCTAGCTTTTGAAATGAAGACATAAGATGCATAATGTGATCATTACATTTACTTTTATCCCTTAATTTGGTTTCATTCAACTCTGCCAGCCAAATTGGTTGCTGCTTTGCATATGTAGTTGCATACATAGTTCTCAGTTTATATAAAATGTCCTTTGGTGTATCTTTTCCCTCCACTAATATGGCTTGTTTCTCTGAGAGAGCTTCCAAAAGCATGCACTTCACATAATAGTTTGCATTGTCCCATTCAGCCATATTTTCAGCTGTTCTGTCTTGGTCTAAGCATATATCTAATCTTTTTGCTCGAAGGAAACATATGAATCTTAATTCCCACTGCTGATAATTAAACTCAGTTAATCTAGGCACCTTGAGAGAATAGAACAATGGTGAATTTCTTCCCTCAGCCATTTTCTTAGCCTTCTGTCTGCTGTGTGGGGGGAGAGAGAGACAGACTGAATCTTTCCTTTAAAACTTAAGAGAAAAATGTGGCCTTTTTTTCTGCCTGGTAATATTTCTCTTCTTTTTCAATTCCTGAGCCCTGGGCCCATAACCCTTTTGTTGGATTATTTGTAGTAAATAATTAGCAGATTTTAGTACACACAGCTTCAGCTTTAGAAATGTTAATTTCTTTCTTCATCTCTCTCTCATTCACCCCTGAATAATTCACTGCTGAGTCACTTTAAAGTTGAAGTAACAAAACATCTGTTTACTCACAGTTTGTAGTTAGATTATAATCAGACAGGCTTATATATACATATTACTATACATTTGTATTATCAGCTCCTTCCATGTGCTTAGATGGTAATGGATGCTCACACCACCATAGATCCTCTCAGGTTAGGAGAGATCATGAGCTCCATGTGCTCCATGTGCTGCATGTGCTGCATCTAACCCCCAACAGGAAGTTGCATAGCTATGTGACCTCTCTAAGTAATTCACATCAGAGGTCACAGAGTAATCACAGAGAAATAATAGGTGACAGGCAATGCATGTAAAAATACAATTACATTCCAACAGAATGAATGTAAGCAAGAGTGAGGGGCACGTTTTCTAGAACTTAGTTAAACTAACATGGGCGTGGCAGCAGATTTCTGTCAGTGCATATTAAGATTTATTAAACAAATGCAGAAATTTCCTCAAATAACTTATGCTGGTTTTGTTACAAATCCCCGAGAACACGGATACATGTGATCTATGGGTGTCCAACGGTTCAGCACTTTGGTCTCAGGTCTGGTAATATATAAATGATATAAAGGAATGCAAGCTTCAATTATCTTCCAGTTTAATAGCCATAGGGCTCATTTTTAAAACACTGAGACTTAGAAAGCTACATAGGTTAAAATTGAACTTTGTAAATCTAGTGCTTTGAAAATATGCCTCCACATAACTTTGTAAGTCTAAGGGGCCCTTTTACTAAGCTTTTTAGGTGCCTATCAGGCTTATTTTTGAAAGGGCGCCCATTTTTCGACACAAATCGGGAGATGGGCGGTCCTTCTCCCAGGGTCGCCCAAATCGGCATAATCGAAAGCCGATTTTGGGCACCTTCAACTGCTTTCTGTCACGGGGACGACCAAAGTTCCCAGGGGTGTGTCGGAAGCATAGCAAACGTGGGACTGGGGTGTGCTTAACACATGGGAGTCCTCAGTCAATAATGGAAAAAGAAGGGCGTCCCTGACGAACAGTTGCCCGACTTTACTTGGACCATTTTTTCTTGTGACCAAGCCTCAAAAAGGTGCCCGAACTGACCTAATGACTGTTGGAATGTATTGTATTTTTACATGCATTGCCTGTCACCTATTATTTCTCTGTGATTACTCTGTGACCTCTGATGTGAATTACTTAGAGAGGTCACACAGCTATGCAACTTCCTGTGGGGATTAGATGCAGCACATGCAGCACATGGAGCACATGGAGCTCATGATCTCTCCTAACCTGAGAGGATCTATGGTGGTGTGAGCATCCATTACCATCTAAGCACATGGAAGGAGCTGATAAGACAAATGTATAGTAATATGTATATATAAGCCTGTCTGATTATAATCTAACTACAAACTGTGAGTAAACAGATGTTTTGTTACTTCAACTTTAAAGTGACTCAGCAGTGAATTATTCAGGGGTGAATGAGAGAGAGATGAAGAAAGAAATTAACATTTCTAAAGCTGAAGCTGTGTGTACTAAAATCTGTTAATTATTTACTACAAATAATCCAACAAAAGGGTTATGGGCCCAGGGTCCAGGAATTGAAAAAGAAGAGAAATATTACCAGGCAGTAAAAAAGCCACATTTTTCTCTTAAGTTTTAAAGGAAAGATTCAGTCTGTCTCTCTCTCCCCCCACACAGCAGACAGAAGGCTAAGAAAATGGCTGAGGGAAGAAATTCACCATTGTTCTATTCTCTCAAGGTGCCTAAATTAACTGAGTTTAATTATCGGCAGTGGGAACTAAGATTCATATGTCTCCTTCGAGCAAAAAGATTAGATATATGCTTAGACCAAGACAGAACAGCTGAAAATATGGCTGAATGGGACAATGCAAACTATTATGTGAAGTGCATGCTTTTGGAAGCTCTCTCAGAGAAACAAGCCATATTAGTGGAGGGAAAAGATACACCAAAGGACATTTTATATAAACTGAGAACTATGTATGCAACTACATATGCAAAGCAGCAACCAATTTGGTTGGCAGAGTTGAATGAAACCAAATTAAGGGATAAAAGTAAATGTAATGATCACATTATGCATCTTATGTCTTCATTTCAAAAGCTAGAACTTTCTGGAATTCCCATGTGTGATGCATTGAAAAGAGCATTTCTTTTTACCTCACTATCAAAGAAGTTTGATGTTTTTAGGTCTGTAAATGAGGCCATTGAAGGGCAATCTTTTGAACAGGCAACATCAAAACTAAGGCAGGAATGCATAATAAATGATTCTGAGGAGATGTGTTCTCAAAGCAAGTCAGAGAGAAATGAAACAAATTTCTTGGCAAAGAACAGAGGAAGGCGGAGCTATGGGAAAACTCCACCCAAGGGCAAGCTGATTTGCTACTCATGTGGAAAGGAGGGACATGTATCTAAATGGTGTAAGGAAACACAAAACACTCCCTCTAGCTCACCTAAGCCAATGGAACTAAAGAATTTTCAAACCAGGAAATGTATGAAGGACAAAGATAAACACAAGGGCTTTCTAATGGCAGAAAAATCTTTGACTATGGTAAATAATAATTCAAATGAAAGTACTTGGATTTTGGATTCGGGGAGCACATGCCATTTAACCAATTGTAAGGATTTCTTTCAGGAAATGTGTCCAGAGGAAGGTATTCTTAAAACTGCAAACGCAGGGACTGCTAAGATCCAAGCAAAAGGTATTGGATTCTTAAAATGCAAAGTGTCTAATGAAGTTAAAGAAATTCCTGTAAGTGATGTCTTGTATATTCCCCAAGCAGTTTGCAATATGCTTAGTGTATCTACATTAGATAAGAAGGGATTTGTGATTCATTTTGAAAACAGTAAGTGCACAATCTCTAAAAATGATGAAGTGTATGCTGAAGCTTTTATGCATAATGATGTTTATAAACTGAGCATTTCAGGTGAAGCCTCACATATGGCGCAAGTAAGGAAGAATGATGGAAAATGTAGTCTGGAAATCTGGCACCGCCGCCTGGGACATCGTGATTCTAAGGTGATCCAGGATCTTTACAGTAAGCAACTGGCCACCGGCATTCAGATAAGTGCAGATGCTGGTAATATGGAGAAATGCATAGACTGTGTTACTCAAAAGGGTGTGAGACCCTCATTTCCTGCATACACAGGAAATAGGAGTAATAAAGTGCTGGACTTAATACACAGTGACTTATGTGGACCGTTTAATATCCCATCATTGGGAAATAACAGATTTGTGCTAATATTCTTGGATGATTTCTCTAGATACTGTGTGGCCTATTTGCTGAAAGAAAAAAGTCAAGTCACAGACATGCTGAAGAAATACGTAGCCATGGTGAGCAATAAATTTGAAAGAAAACCAAAGGTTCTTCAGACCGACAATGGTGGTGAGTTCACTTCACAAAGCATGCGCACATTTCTAGAACAAGAAGGCATTCAGCATATCACAACAGTAGCTTATACACCAGAGCAAAATTCTGTTGCAGAGAGAAAATTTAGGTCACTTGTGGAAATGACCAGATGTATGCTGTCAGATAGCAATCTCCCTAAAAGACTATGGGGGGAAGCAATTCTCACAGCAGTGTACCTACAAAACAGAATGCCAACTAAAGGCGCTGAGCGCACACCACATGAGACATGGCATGGTAGGAAGCCAAACCTGTCAGACATAAGAACATTTGGAAGTACAGCATATGCTCATGTACCAAAGCAAAGAAGGCATAAGCTGGATTCCACAACAGAAAGGGGCATTTTAGTTGGCTATGCTCCAGGACACAAAGGATATAGAATTTTGAATCTGAAAACTGGCATTGTTGGCATAAGACATGTTACATATTTTGATGAAAACAAAAGGGTTGATAAAGGCTGGATTATCCCAGATGAGCCTTATCATCCAGAATATGAAACTAGAACCATAATAGACATGCCAGTGTATATAAATGCCATACCAAGGCAGATGTCTGAAAGCAACTCATCTGTATCTAACGAGGAACAGGCAGAGGAAGCAGACACAGAAAGGATCATTGAAGAAGACAGTACAGTTGGAGAAGGGGAATCAATTGGAGAAGGACTCTCAGATTTAGAGGATGCGGAAAGGTCAGACCAACCTGTTGTCAGACGCTCATCCAGGGAAAACAAAGGTGTTCCACCCCCAAGACTGTCTTACCTAACAAAGTCAGCAGAAGCTCAAGAGCCCTTAACATGGGATGAGATTGAGAAAATGCCAGCAGAAGAAGCTGCTGAATGGCATAAAGCTGCACAAGAAGAAATTGATGCATTGGATAAAAATAATACTTGGATTCTTACAAAATTACCTCCTGGCAAGAAAGCTATAGGATGCAAATGGGTATTCAAGTTAAAAAGGAATGCACAAGGAAAAGTGGAAAGGTATAAAGCCAGATTAGTCGCAAAGGGATATCTTCAAAAATATGGAGAAGATTTTGATGAAGTGTTTGCACCTGTAGTGAAACACACGACAATTAGAACACTTCTGAGCATTGCAGTCTCAAAAGGCATGCAAGTCAACCACATTGATGTGAAAACAGCGTTTCTTCACGGAGATATAACTGAAGACTTGTACATGGAACAGCCAACAGGTTTCATAAATACAAAACAAAGACAGCTAGTGTGTAAATTAAACAAAGGTCTTTATGGATTAAAGCAAAGTGCAAAATGTTGGAATGATAAATTGCATGAAATATTGACAAATTTAGGATTTAAGCAAGGTGAAGCAGATAAATGCTTGTACACTAGGTGCAGAAATGGACAATATGCATACATTTTAGCTTTTGTTGATGATCTGCTCATTGCAAGCAAAAGTGAGCAAGAGTACAAGGACATTGTAAAGTGTTTAAACCTCAATGTTGAGATAAAAGAACTGGGTAATGTGTCATACTATCTTGGTATAGAAATTGAGAAACAAAATGATGGTTCTTATCTTCTAAGCCAGAAGCAGAAAATAAATGAGCTTATTGAAAGTTTAGGTATGCAAGATGCCCAAGTTGTAAGCACTCCCATGATCACTGATTTTCTGAAGGATGAAACAGTAAGAGAACCTTTACCAGATAACATCCAATATAGATCAGCCATAGGTAAGCTTTTATATCTAGCTACCACATACAGGGCTGATATAGCAAATGCAGTAGGAATTTTGAGCAGAAGGGTCAGCTCACCTACCAAATCAGATTGGACTGCAGTTAAAAGGATGGTAAGGTATTTAAAGGGTACCATTGATTGTAAATTAAAGATTTCAGCCAATAGTAATCCAAAACTAATATGTTACTGTGATTCAGATTGGGCAGGGGATCATTCTAATTATAAATCCACAAGTGGATATGTGTTTATGTATGGAAATGTACACATTTCATGGGCCAGTCATAAACAAAGTATTGTGAGTCTGTCTTCTACAGAAGCTGAATATGTGGCCGTATCGGAAGCGTGCAGAGAACTGATGTGGATTGAAAAACTTTTGCTGGATTTCGGAATAGCTGAAAAGAGACCAATCCAGTTAATGGAAGATAATCAGAGCTGCATCCGACTGTCACAGAATGACAAGGTTCAGTCACGCACCAAGCACATCGCAACGAAATACCACAACGTGCGAGAGTTGGCAAAAGAAGGGGTCATCAGTCTACACTATTGTCACACCAGTGAGATGACAGCTGACATCATGACCAAACCGTTACCCAGAGAACATTTTGTGAATCTGCGTATAAAGCTTGGACTTTGTATGAATAAATAATTGCATGACAGTTATGCATGAGAAGGGGTTTGTTGGAATGTATTGTATTTTTACATGCATTGCCTGTCACCTATTATTTCTCTGTGATTACTCTGTGACCTCTGATGTGAATTACTTAGAGAGGTCACACAGCTATGCAACTTCCTGTGGGGATTAGATGCAGCACATGCAGCACATGGAGCACATGGAGCTCATGATCTCTCCTAACCTGAGAGGATCTATGGTGGTGTGAGCATCCATTACCATCTAAGCACATGGAAGGAGCTGATAAGACAAATGTATAGTAATATGTATATATAAGCCTGTCTGATTATAATCTAACTACAAACTGTGAGTAAACAGATGTTTTGTTACTTCAACTTTAAAGTGACTCAGCAGTGAATTATTCAGGGGTGAATGAGAGAGAGATGAAGAAAGAAATTAACATTTCTAAAGCTGAAGCTGTGTGTACTAAAATCTGTTAATTATTTACTACAAATAATCCAACAATGACCACCGGAGGGAATCAGGGATGACCTCCCCTTACTCCCCCAGTGGTCACTAACCCCCTCCCACCCTAAAAAAACTTTTAAAATATTTTTTGCCAGCCTCTGTCATACCCAGTTCTCTGACAGCAGTATGCAGGTCCCTGGAGCAGCTTCAGTGGGTGCAGTGCACTTCAAGCAGGCGGACCCAGGCCCATCCCCCCCCCACCTGTTACACTTGTGGTGGTAAATGTGAGCCCCTTCAAACCCCACCAGAAACCCACTGTACCCACGTGTAGGTACCCCCCTTCACCCCTTAGGGTTATGGTAGTGGTGTACAGTTGTGGGGAGTGGGTTTTGGGGGGCTCAGCACACAAGGTAAGGGAGATATGCAGCTGGGTGCAATTTCTGAAGTCCACTGCAGTGCCCCCTAGGGTGCCCGGTTGATGTCCTGGCATGTCAGGGGAACCAGTGCACTACGAATGCTGGATCCTCCCACGACCAAAGGGCTTGCATTTGGTCATTTTTGAGATGTGCGTCCTCGGTTTCCATTATGGCCAAAAACCGGGGACGACCATCTCTCAAGTCAACCATCTCAACATTTAGGTTGACCATCTCTAAAGTCGACCTAAATGTTGAGATTTGGGCATCCCCGACCGTATTATCGAAATGAAAGATGGATGCCCATCGTGTTTCGATAATACGAGTTTCCCTGCCCCTTCATGGAGTCATCCTACGAGGACATCCTAAGGAAAACTTGGGCGCCCGGTTTGATTATGCTCCTCCATGTGTGCCCAACATGTGCCAATTCAAAACTACTGCCCAGCTTCCGCATGGCTTGGGCGGTAATTTCAATTTTTACATGTGCCCACTACGCGTGACATACTGGAACTAGCAAACGCCATAACGGTATTATGTAAGCCACATTGAGCCTGCAAATAGGTGGGAAAATGTGGGATACAAATGTAACAAATAAATAAATAAATATATTTCATTTTCCAGCATGCAGCGCTAACTGGCCTCTAATCGGCATTGTATGCACGCTGATGATTACCACCTGGTTAACGCACGAGACCTTACCGCTAAGTGAATGGGTGGTGGTAAGGTCTCAGGCCCAAAATGGACACATGCTGATTTTTATTTTGCCACACATACATTTTCATCCCCCCCCCCCCCACACCCCCAAAAAAGGCCTTTTTTGCAGGTACGCTGAAAAACGGACCGGCATGTGTCCGATACACGTGTCTACACCAGTGCAGGCCACTTTTTGGAACACCTTAGTAAAAGGACTTCCAAGTGATTGGGTGGCGGAGCCGGTGGGGTGAAGAGGGGTTGGTGGTTGGGAGGTGAGGATAGTGGTGGGCAGACTTATACGGTCTGTGCCAGAGCCAGTGGTGGGAGGCGGGACTGATGGTTTTGAGGCGGGGAATAGTGCTGGGCAGACTTATACAGTCTGTGCCAGAGCCGGTGGTGGGAGGCGGGGCTGGTGGTTGGGAGGAGGGGATAGTGCTGGGCAGACTTATACGGTCTGTGCCCTGAAAAAGACAGGTACAAATCAAGGTAAGGTATACACATATGAGTTTATCTTGTTGGGCAGACTGGATGGACCGTGCAGGTCTTTTTCTGCCGTCATCTACTATGTTACTACTATGTTAAAAATACGCCTTCTTAGGTCTTCACACCTAGATAAGGTGAAAAGTAGATTTTTTTATATTCATCTCCAAAGCTATATAAACTATTTTAGGCAACTGGAAAACTTTATCCATGTTGAACAGTACCTTTTAGTGAAATACAGTATGTCTCACTGGTAAATATGAGAACAAGGCTGCGGAGAAAACCAAACATAACTCTGTATCTCGCATATGGAATCCAATTGATAATTTTCATCTTACCATTCTGGATTAAATGCTGCAATGTTGCCTTTGTTCCTAACCCTAATTATTTTATGTCACAGAATTAATCTCCTCACTGTCTCTACTCATTTTGATTAAAACATAGCATCCTTTCTTACGTTCAATAGTTCTATTTTTATTACTTTTTTTTTTTTTTGCATTGTTTCTTCCATCAAATGTTTGTATATTATGCATTTTGTATTGCAAATTGAAAATCTTCAATAAAAATATTTGAACTAAAAAACCAAAAGTATAAAGCATGCCCGCTGGTCTCACTGACTCCTTTCCCTCCACTCTTCTGAATACATAGGGCCAGATTCAGTAAATGTCGTAACCGTGCTGAGCATCCTTATATAACAGCAGTTAACGCGGATTCTGTGGGTGCAAGACTTACGCCTACTGAAACCTAATGTAAATCCTGGTGTGCATGTTGGATGCGTAACCCTGGCCTTCTATAACTTTGCACCTACATTTTGGCCACACCCCTGACATGCCCAGGCCCCTCCCAAGGCTACTCCCCCTTCACAAGTTCCAGGTATGCAAGCTTCTGTTCTCCAAGGCCAGTTTAACCATTGGACCTGGTGAGGCTCTGATCCAGGGTACCAAAATACCCAGCCTCTGACCTCACTTGGTCTACAGGTTAAGCCTTTTCTCTCTCCCCCCCCCCCCCCCCCCCCCCCCCCCGTCTCTGCTCTTCTCTCTTCCCCATCTCCCTGTAGGTCTGGCACTGCTCCCTCACCTCTCTCATTCCCCTATAGTCAGATGCTGGTGACAGCAGCATGACAGGCTATTTCTGGCCAGCCCCTGGGTCTTCCCTCTGCCACATCCTGCCCACAGGAAACTGCATCAAAGGAGGAGCCTGTCATTCCACTGCTACTACTGCCACTGGTGACCAGCATAGATTTTATAAGATGGCAAGGGAGTAAGAGAGGTGAGGGAGCAGTGCCGGACCCACAGGAAGGGGGACGCACCAGTGCGTATTTTAAATGCGACAAATCGCGTGAAAAATAGGTGCCGGTGTTGTCGGAACTCCATTTGGGGGAGTGGTTGCTCCCATGGCGACCCCCTGAAATGCTATGGATTTACAGCCTGTCTTACTGACACAGACTACCCAATAAGTACCGTGGATTCTTTTGGATTCGTAATAAGTAAATGAAACCTTTATTAGGGAAGCTAAATTCTACAATGATTAACATATATACAATTGATTAGCACATATACAATGATTAGCTCTATAATCATAATGGTTAGCTGTATAAACAATCATTACATCACTGGTCTCTACATCTAAGCAATGCAAAGAGTTCTTAGACCAGGAATTACACTATACATGCAATCATCACTGATCTGGAAGCTCAGGCTCTTATCTCATCAGCCAGGAGGTCCGTTGCGGCGAAAGCTCAGAGTCTCCTTATTGACCAGGAACAAACCTTCTGCACGACACGTCTGCCCACAGATGAACCTCGACCCCCTGTGACAAGCCCTCCCTTTTTATTAGGCTCTGAGCCCATGTCCAGAGCTAAGGAAAGTTAAAGAAAGTTTCTATGGAAAATTACAGAATGCTTCTCTGCTTACATCTTTGGGAACGTGGTCACATGCCTTCCCAAGTCCAGGTGGCCAAGCTGAGCCCGGAAAAACAAGTGCCATCCTCCCCTTCACATACCAAATTAGTTAGAGCTGTGTCTTATCTTCTGCATTCCAACTTATTTTCACACAATCAAAGTTAAACAACCATTTTTAAACAGAATTACGTCTAATCAACAATACAGACCCCGAGTGCACTGGTCGGTCCAGACAGGGTTGAAAAACAATCTTTAAAATTCACTTCCATTACACCCCCCTAGCTACACCTCTGTGCACCAGGGGGAAGAGATGCTGGTCCAAGGGAGGGAGAGATGTCAAACCTGCAGGGGGAGAGGGAGGGGTGGGCACTAGAAGTGTTGTGATGGGGAGTGCTGCCAAAGCAAGTTGGCTCAGGGTGCCACCATCCCAAGAGCCGGCCCTGCTGTTCTCACGTCTCAGGATCTACAGGTTTTAATCCCGATGCCCACAGACGCACATTGTTAACCCATTCAGGAATCTTTTGAATACAGTCCAAGTTGAGTTCTGGAGAGAAGCAGCCACAGGTATACATGGAAGCCGTTTAGCTTGGTGCCATCTCCGTGGATGAGGCTGGCTGGAAGGCACAGGGGCCACGTGAGTGGTTATCTCAGTGGCTGGTGTAGCAGTTACGCTGCGTTGCTGTGCTGAAGCTGAGCTGACTGGTTCTCTTGCTTTGCTTCCTGCTGTTTGGCTGTTTGAATTATTCGTTTGAACACAGAAGATCAGATACGTGTACATAGGAGGCCTGGCTGAAGACTCCAGGTGCCACATGGAGATGCTGTTGCTGGTGGACGGAACAGGATGTGCAGCTGGCACAAAAAGGCTTCTTCCACTCTGGCAGTCTATAAGGAAGGTCGGGCACAGGATAGGTTTGCAGTTTACGCTCCTTGTTGTAACGCACTGACATAAATCTGCATCTGGATAATAAGGACAGAAAATTAAACAGAAAATCACCAGTGGCCCGATGGCTTACAAATGAGAAAACAAGCTTCACTACATGTAAAACTGAGTGAATAAAAAGTTATCCTGCAAGAGAAGGAGCCCCAGCTGAGGAGGTGCTCAGTTCCCTAAACCAGTGTTTCCCAAGTCCGGTCCTGGAATACCCCTTGCCAGTCAGGTTTTCAGGACATCTACAATGAATATGCATAAACTTGATTTGCATATACTGCCTCCATTATATGCAAATCCCTTTAGTGCATATTCATTGTGCACATCCTGAAAAACCTGACTGGCAAGGGTACTCCAGGACCGGACTTGGGAAACACTGCTCTAAACCAGCTCCTGTGCTAACCCAGTGGTAACTGGGTATTTATTTATTTATTGGGATTTATTAACCGCCTTTATGAAGAGATTCACCCAAGGTGGTGTACAGCAGGTACAGTTTAACCTAAAACTTACAAAACAATAGTAAAATAACCAAGAATAAACATAAATACAGTAAATGAGGGAAACTTGAAAACAATAAACTGAAACCTAATAATAGAAGTACCGTGAAACAGTATCAAAAATATACACATTTAATAACACCAGTACAGTGACGACATCCTGTATTCAGCACTGATGAATATGGACAAGTAGCCTAATGATTAGCGCAGGGGCGTAGCCAGACAACAGATTTTGGGTGGACCTAGGCAAGAAGTGGGTGGGCACCAAGTGTTCCCCCCCCCCCCAAACCACAGCTGGCAGGAAAATGCTTTTTTCCACCTTGGCAGTCTGCAGCAGGCATATGCTGAAAACTGAGCATGCGCAGGCGCCAATACTGTGGAGATTAGTGTCTCCATTACCATCAGGGGGAAGTCTTCAGCTGGAAGGGCTTGGGATCTCCACCAGCTACTGCTAAACATGTGCTACTGTTGGGTGGGCCCTGGCCCACCTGTGGCTACGCCACTCATTAGCGCAGTGGTAGAATGCGTCGCTGCCCGATTACCGCCAGGTTAGTGCTGCACTAGAAAACAGCTGGCTATTTTCCCTAGCATGGCGAATGGCGCGTGCCAGGGATGGAACCTACTGCAGGTGCCCGCGTTGGGCCAGGGGTAGTTCCAGGTTAGCGTTGGGGTAATCCCGCGTTGGGCTTACCGCCACTCTGTCAAAGGGCCCCTCAGCTCGTCGCTGATTAGTAGCATCACTTTGTAAAAAGAGCCCCATTGTTTCCAACTATAAAATTATGAAATGAGAACATTTTACAAAGTTAAGGCAGCACCGATGGACTTTTTTTTTTTTAAATGGAAGTGAAACATAAAATTGTCAGCAAGATTCAGGATGCTAAAATAGCCTTTTTACACTCCAGCCCATCCATATACATACAGGTGTGAGATATGGAGAAGTTAGTATTTTCAGCTGAGTTCAGCGTTCTTTTATGTTAATTTCCTTAATAGTCACCTCTGTTATTTTTCTATTCTAGGATTATTGAAGTCTGTAATTCTTTGTCTTGAATGTCGATTGACAGTTACAATTTTACTAAATTGGATTTGATTAGTATTGGATTCAATTTGTTTCTTGATGTTTAATAATATTTAATAAACATTTCAAGACAAAACAAAGAAGAAGGGACCAAGGGTGACTTATAATAAAGTCAGAACAGGCAAAAGGATCATTTTCAGTACCAAGTGAATATTCCATCCATTTTTTCTGGCCTACTTTCCACGTCTGTGGGATATGTGCACGTCAGAGGCATTTTTCTTAATGCATACATCCGATACTTTTGCAGGGAATTTCTCGTTTATGCATCAGCTTTTTTAGTATGTGACTAAGAACTTAAGACACCCAACTGCATAATCTTTCTGTACTAAAGGTTATCTAATAAACATCTCGCCATCACTGTTATAATTACTGTCTGGTTTCTACCTTACCTGAGCATTCCTGCAGATATTTCTGGCACATCTTTGTAAATCGTATGGGGGTTTCTGTTATTCCGTCTCTCTCTTTCCAAATCTCAGCCTGTAAGAACCTGCAATGCACACGATGATAACCTGCTGGTCTGCCTTGATACAGACTCTCCGCAGGCTGGAAGTTTCCAATGAATTTCTGCTGCTGGTGGAGCTAGTACAGGCAGGTTCTCCTAGCTCTGTGTGACTATCTGTGTTTATGGTCTGGACAACCCCAAACAAAAGGAAGCCAATGGTGCTACAGATATAAAGGAGAAGTGACAGTTTTGGTGGACACAACAAAGGCTCATTAACTCTGAGAATAAGGGTGGGGGAGGGGACAGAAAATGTTAAAATTATTGGTCGGATGAACATAGTAACATAGTAAATGACGACAGAAAAAGACCTGCACGGTCCATCCAGTCTGCCCAACACGATAACTCTTATGTGCTACTTTTTGTGTATACCCTACTTTGATTTGTACCTGTCCTCTTCAGGGCACAGACCGTATAAGTCTGCCCAGCACTATCCCCGCCTCCCGCCACCGGCTCTGCCACCCAATCTCGGCTAAGCTCCTTAGGATCCATTCCTTCTGAACAGGATTCCTTTATGTTTATCCCACGCGTGTTTGAATTCTGTTACCGTTTTCATTTCCACCACCTCCCATGGGAGGGCATTCCAAGCATCCACTACTCTCTCCGTGAAAAAATACTTCCTGACATTTTTCTTGAGTCTGCCCCCCTTCAATCTCATTTTATGTCCTCTCGTTCTACCGCCTTCTACCGCGTTCTACATTATGTATACACCTGTCTTGTATTTTTATCCTTAGTGTTGTACTTGTTGCTTGAGCTAATAAACATATCATTAAAAAAAAAACCTTTCTCTGAGAATATTTGCTATTTATATTCTGCCACAAGAGTCCTTGAGAAGCTTCTTTCTACATTATGACCTTCATTCAATTCTCTGTCTTCGGAAGACGTGATCATTGTAATTCTCTGCCTATTTAACAGTTTGCTATCACTTCTCTTAAAAAATCCAAATCAATTTACAATTATACGCATACCCCTCATCATAAAATCACACAGCATAAAAAGAGAATACTAACTCATCTCCCTCCCTACAGCCCAATCAATAGCCAGCCCCATCTTAACAGAGAAACAGAGGGCCTGATATTCAGAAAGGCTTAATTGAACAGGTTAAACCCTGCTGAGCTGACCCTCTGCCGATATTAACCAGGCAGTGCCACCACATACTGGCTCTGACTGGGGTAGCACTGATCAGCTAGTGCTGTGGAGGGCTGTAGATAGAGCCGATACTTACCTGGTTAGCAGCGATATCCAGTTCATTAACCTGGTAAGTAAGCAGATAAATTAGGACAGCAAAAAGGCTGTTTCACCTTTATCCACCAAGCTAACCACACACCAATCTGAATATCGGACAGTATGCTGTGAATATCGGGGTTCGCTTCCAGATGACGGCTGTGACCCAGATACTCAAAGCAGGTGCTTGGCCCAGCATTGATGCCCTGATGCTCAAAACTCTTGCCGAAAAACACTGCAACAACAGCGCCGAGGAATTACTTCCTCATGCTCGAAGCTAATAGTATGCAAATGATATGTGTGCTATTAGCATGAGAAAGTAAATTGAGAGGAAGGGGAAGATTCTACATATACTGTATAGCGCCTAAAAAATCCATGCGGAACACATTTCTGCCTAAGCTTACTCTATAAGCGGCACCTAACATAGTAACATAGTAGATGACGGCAGAGAAAGACCTGCCCGCTCCATCCAGTCTGCCCAACAAGATAAACTCATGTGTTACTTTTTTGTGTTACCTGACCTTGATTTGTATCTGCCATTTTCAGGGCACAGACCGTAGAAGTCTCTGCCCAGCACTAGCCCTGCCTCCCAACCACCAACCCCGCCCCCCAACCACTAGCCCCGCCTCCCCCCACTGGCTCTGCCACCTAGAATATGCTTAGTTGATATCCCAGCGCCTAAAACTCGCACCTCCATTTACATCAATGAAAATATGGTGTATATCCCCGCAGAGGGTCATATTTTATAACAACGTGCGCAAATTTCAGAATGCCCACGAAATTTCCACTTCCCCACCCCTAACCATGCCTCTTTTTGCCTGCGCGCTTTAGGCACTGCATTACAGAATACGCTCAGCGAGTTGAGTGCGTAAATCCTGATTATTGCCAATTAGTGCTAATTATTGCTTGTGGCCAAAACACTATTCGTGTTGTCTTCACTTGCCAACTCATAAAGAATTTATTGACACCTTGATCAAATTGTAAGTGTGTGAATTCATCGCCTTCGCTGTGTTTACTATATTCTACCTCTGCTTGATGCTTTTCTTGGATTTCTCCATCTGTGATCTATCGTTACTCCTTCTGTATTGAAACATTTCTCACCTTCCTTTACCCCACATTTTATATTTTTAAAAAATATATTTTATCTATTGGAATTTCAAATATAATTCAAGTAAAAACATACTTGTAATAGTAAACCGATTATCAATAGTATAAAGTTCTGCAAAATATACACAAAAGAAATCAGTTAACATGATAATCAAACCAGACCAACTATTAAACAACAGGACAAGAGATAATCGATGAGAGGAAATATTAAATACATTGATTTAACGAAATAAACCCTAGCGAGAAGAAAATATGTATAATGTACAAGAATACCTAACCAATCAAAGTTGAGGTTCCTCTGTCCTAGAAGAAACATCTCGGCCAGTAGCCACAATCTTATCACTCTTCAACAAGGCCTACAAAGAAAACCCATAGCCGTACTAAACTACCTCGCCAACACAACCAATCAAGAAAATCTACCTTCTATACATACCCACCCCACTCTCTTCTTTTTCTCCGTACTTATTCTTTTATATCACTGCTATCCTGGAATGACAATGTCATATCAGAACTCTGTAAGCCACATTGAGCCTGCAAATAGGTGGGATAATATTTATTTATTTATTTGCATTTGTATCCCACATTTTCCCACCTATTTGCGGGCTCAGTGTGGCTTACAATACATTGTAAAAGATGGAAGTGCAGTACAGTTATGGATTACATTGTGGAGAATTATATAAGACAGAGTAAGCTCAGGATATTCTTAGGGGATCGGACAGTGGAATATAACAGGGGTGAGTTGAGAGGGGGGCAAAACATAATCGAAGGAACAGGGAGGTCTGACAATTTTGTCAGTGGGTAGGGTTTAAGAGTGGTGAGAGCGCGGGAGTAGAGGTTCAGAGAGTGTATTGGTGCGTGTCTATGAGATTGTGTGGGCTTTATGTGTTTTGATCCTTGCCGTACATTTTCTCGAAGAGATAAGTCTTTAGTAGTTTGCGGAAGTCGGTCAGTTTGTAGGTCATTTTCAGGCTGCGGGGTAGTGTATTCCAGTGTTGTGTGCTCATGTATGTAAAAGTCGATCCGTGCAGTGCTTTGTATTTTATGCCTTTGCATTTAGGGAAATGGAGATTGAGGAAGGTTCGGGACGATCTTTTAGCGTTTCTGGGTGGCAGGTCAATCAGGTCGGACATGTATGCAGGGGCTTCACCGTGAATGAGTTTGTGGACTAAGGTGCATACTTTAAAAGTGATCCTAATGTGGGATAGAAATACAATAAAATAAATAAATAAATAAATCTTGGGCCAAAACCCTGAAGCGCATCAGTACAAACTGTTGTGACTAGCAACATCCGGGAAGATTTGAACTATCAAAGAACAAAAAGTTAACATACGATACTTGAAATATAATTGAAACAACCAATCTCTACCATAGTCCAAGGTCAATGTAACCAATCTTTCTTTTTTTTTTTTTTCCTTTCACCAGTGAGAAAGGAAGAATTATAGCACCTTCTTTTCCCTATCATCTACATACTGGTAGATGCCACCACCTTTGATATCCCCACCCCCCTAGCACCATTATCCATTCCTCAATCTCCTCCTGCCCCATGTACTTAAGCTCTTTCTCCAATCTCCTCCCCCCCTTCCTGTCCTACTGTAATCCGACCACTACCTCTCCTCCTGTTCCCCACCAATGCTGTCACTGTGTCCTCCTCCCACCTCACCCCCCAATCTTCCTGTTTGTTTCCCATGCTGCTCCAGTCCACACAGCTCTCTGTGCCAGGCTCTGCTTTCTGAGTCCTCCTGCCACACACTCCTAGAGGCAGCTCCATGCCCAGTGCTCTTCCCCTCCTCCCCAGCAGAGATGCAGTTACCCAGTTTCAGGCTGGGATGGGCCAGTCCTGGATTTCTGACCACCCAACTCCCATCCTGGTGCATTATGGGTCCTTTAGCATTGATTTCAATGGGCAGGATCAGGCAGTACAAATCCCACACGGTTTGGGGCTATAAATTCCAAATCTCCAGCCTGGGAACTTGGTATTTCTTTCTCCTCCTGCCCCATGTACTTAAGCTCTTTCTCCTCCCCCCTTCCTGTCCTATTGTAATCCGACCCCTTCCTCACCAAAGCTGTCACTGTGTCCTCCTGCCACTTCTCTCTCCTCTTGTTTTTCCTCACCCCCCAATCTTCCTCCTCCTGCTTCTGATGCTGCTCCACACAGCTCTCTGTGCTTTTCTTCTTCTCACCCAGGCTCTGCTTTTCTGAGTCCTACACACCTGCCACACTCCTAGAGGCAGCTCCACACCCAGTTCTCCTCCCCTCCCCAGCAGAGATGCAGTTACCCAGTTTCAGGCTGGGATGGGCCAGTCCTGGATTTCTGACCACCCAACTCCCATCCTGGTGCATTATGGGTCCTTTAGCATTGCTTTCAATGGGCAGGATCAGGCACTACAAATCCCACACGGTTTGGGGATATAAATTCCAAATCTGCAGCCTGGGAACTTGGTATTTCTTTCTTCTCCTGCCAGTAACTGGTTCCAGATTTCCTGCAGAAGATGATCCAATCCAGGCCTGGACTTGTTATTAGGGAAAACAGAACTTACAAGTCCTGGCCTACAATGGGGCTCAACTCCCCCTCCCCCTCCCCTTCTCGTGCTCGTTTTGTGAGAAGGTTTGGGCCACGCGGGTTCCCGTCCGTCTCGCGCCGCCGGCGGAAGTGGCTGCTGCTGAGTCTCGCGAGAGGAGCGCCGGCGCAAGGAAGAGCTGAGCAGCAGGAGCAGCAGGAGGGGGAAGCGCGGGCCGGGCAGGGGTAAGTGACAGCGGGGGCTGAGACTGGGCTCCCTTCTCTTCCTCGGTACCGGGTCATGGGGTGACTGAGTTCCCCCCCGTTGTCTCTTTCAAACCCCGGCGCTAACGGTAACGCGCCCAGCCCCTCCCCCTCCCTCATGCGTGGGGGAGGGGGAGGGAGGACAGTGGGGGTGGGGGACACAGATGAGGAGGAAACCCGAGGGGGGAGGGGGTCATATTTCGCTCAAGGTGAGCTACATTCAGGGACACTGGGTGCTTCTCAAAATTTGCCCCTGAGGTTGGGGGTTAAGCGACCCCCCAAGATCAGAAGGTGCAGAATGGCTGCTTTTTTTTTCCAGGAGGTACTGGGGGACCTTTTCCTGACCCATGATCCCCAAGCTTTAAAGAAAGAGCTCAGGCTCTACAAAGCAATTCTGCCTGGTCCTACATTCTGTGACAGGTTGCAGGGAGCCTGGCTATTGTGGGGGTGGGTGGGTCCCTCATCACCCCCATCCTTGAAGGGTGGCCTGGCATTTGAGTGCCAGCACTTTTTTTGCTAGGAAAAAACCCCCACACCGTATTTACCACTTTTTCACCCCAAGGCATTGTACAATAAGAAGAGGAACATAAGCACCAAGAAATTACGGCATAGTATGCTACTTAAATTATCAAGACAATAAAATGTTTGTACGGCATAGGGTGTAAGCAAAAGTGGAACACGTAGATAAGACAGTAACAGGGGTTAGAAAACGGGACTAATTTAAAGACTTACCCACTCCTCTCAGTGTAGGTCACCTCCACCTCTCCTTCCCTTAGTCCATTCTCTCAACCCTCCAACCCCTGCCTCCTTTTCTGAAATCACTGGAAACTACACATCTTATTTCCTCCTCAAAACTAACTACCTATTCCTCTGATCCTATTCCCACCCATCTACTTAACACTCTCTCTCCAACTGTTCACTTCAGTAGTGGCCTAGTGTTTAGGGTGGTGGACCTTGGTCCTGGGGAACTGAGGATCAGAGTTTGATTCCCGGCACAGGCAGCTCCTTGTGATTCTGGGCAAGTCACTTAACCCTCCATTGCCCCATGTAAGCCGCACAGAGCCTGCCATGAGTGGGAAAGTGTGGGGTACAAATGGAACAAAAATAAAATAAATAAATCCCTTTTATTTGTCATATCCTCAATCTTTCACTGTCCAGTGCGACAGTTCCTGATGCCTTCAAACATGCCGTAGTCACACCACTCCTTAAAAAAACCTTCATTGGACCCTACCTGTCCTTCCAACTATCGCCCCATCTCCCTCCTCCCTTTCCTATCCAAGATACTTGAACGTGCTGTTCACCGCCATTGCCTTGACTTTCTTTCAACTCAAGCTATTCTTGATCCACTTCAATCTGGCCTTCACCCCCTTCGTTCAACTGAAACAGCGCTTGCTAAAGTCTCCAGTGATCTATTCCTGGCCAGATCCAAAGGTCTGTATTCTATCCTCATTCTTCTCGATCTATCTGCTGCTTTTGACACTGTTGATCACAGCCTACTCCTTGATACGCTGTCCTCACTTGGATTTCAGGGCTCTGTTCTTTCCTGGTTTTCTTCTTATCTCTCCCAGCGTACCTTTAGTGTATACTCTAGTGGATCCTCCTCTACTTCTATCCCAGTCAGTTGGTGTACCTCAGGGATCTGTCCTGGGACCTCTTCTTTTCTCCATCTATACTTCTTCCCTTGGTACTCTGATCTCATCCCATGGTTTTCAGTATCATCTTTACGCTGATGACTCCCAGATCTACCTCTCCACACCAGAAATCTCAGCCGAAATCCAGGCCAAAGTATCAGCCTGCCTGTCTGACATTGCTGCCTGGATGTCTCAGCGCCATCTGAAACTAAACATGACCAAGACTGAGCTTCTTATCTTTCCCCCTAAACCAACCTCTCCTCCTCCCCCATTCTCTATTTCTGTGGATAACACTCTTATCCTTCCTGTCTCATCAGCTCCTAACCTTGGGGTCATCTTTGACTCCTTCCTCTCCTTCTCTGCACATATTCAGCAGACTGCTAAAACCTGTCGTTTCTCTATAATAGCACCAAAATTCACCCTTTCCTTTCTGAGCACACTACCAGAACCCTCATCCACACTCTTATCACCTCTCGCTTAGACTATTGCAACTTGCTTCTCACTGGCCTCCCACTTAGCCATCTCTCTCGTCTTTATTTATTTATAAATTTTTATAAGCTTAAATCTTGTATACAGGAAATTCAAAGACCAACAATGAAAAAGAAGAGTAAAGCAAAAACTTTTTCAACTAAGCAAATATTTCCGCTCTTTCTTAGACCACCAATATTATGTTACTTGGGGGACGAACATTATAAAGGATAATATTATATAGGTAAATTAAACAAGCAAAAGGCCTGGTGATTCCACGCTTATTCCTATATATTGATTAATCACAGATCTTCTTTATAGTCTAAGGTCTATTTGGTCAGTTTTTTTTAAATCAAGAAAAGTTCTAAGTTGTTCAGGTTCAAAAAAATAGTATTTGTTATCCATATACCGTATTACACATTTACATGGGTATGCAAGTAAAAATCTCGCTCCCAAAGCTTTTATTTCTTCTCTTGATGCCAAAAAAGGCTTTCCTTCTCTGTTGTGTAGATCTGACTACATTGGGGTATATCCAGATTCTATCCCCATAAAAATTTTTTAATGAATTTTTAAAAGTATAATTTTAAAATGGAGTTTAAGTCCTGTTCAAAAACCAGGGAAACTAATAGAGTCTGATGATTTGTTGCCTCGATAGTTGACTGTTCAGAAATGCTGTAAGATCTTGAAAACCAAGGGAGTAAGAGCGCCAGAAAAGTTTAATGGGACCCTACACGGTCCGTGTTTCGGCCAACAGGCCTTCCTCAGGGGTCTCAGTCAAGTTCTGGTAGCTTATACATCAACTAGAGAGCCCTTACATTACAGGGTGGCTTCTCTCTTTCTGGGACCTCCCTGTTCTGACCTGTGCAGAGAAGCCACCCTGTAATGTAAGGGCTCTCTAGTTGATGTATAAGCTACCAGAACTTGACTGAGACCCCTGAGGAAGGCCTGTTGGCCGAAACACGGACCGTGTAGGGTCCCATTAAACTTTTCTGGCGCTCTTACTCCCTTGGTTTTTAGTCTGTTTTGGTTTATCTTCCGCCATTTTTTGTGGTTTGTTTCGTTTTCACGGGAGATTTGGACCTTTCTTTTGTGTGTAAGATCTTGAAAACCTGGTTCTCGTGGTTGAGTTAGAATTTGTGCTTGTGATTCCTTTTCATGCTCTCCTTGTTTCTGAGGTATAGGTAAGTAGTATATTTTATTTAATGGAGGTATAAGATTAGGAGTGTATTGCAGGATATCAATCAAATACTTCTTGAATAATTTTGTAGTGCTTATTTCTGGAATTATCGGAAAATTTAAAACGCGTAAATTCAAACATCTATTGTAATTCTCAAATTGTTCTATTTTTCGATGGGTTATTATCTTTAATCAAAGATTCCGTAGTAGATTTTAAAGTTACTATTTCTTGTTGGACTTGAACATTATTTTTCAATGTGCCTTGTTTCAAGGTTTCTAAAGCCAATGTTAGAGAATCCATTTTACTCACGATAGATGAAGTTTCTTGAGCAGCCTGTGCAACTGTAGTTGTTAATGCTTGAATCGCATTCCAAATAGACTCTAGCGTTACCACCGCAGGAACATCTTGCTCCAAGCTAGTTTTCTACGCCACCATTTTGGGTAGGCCGCCACTGATTGGTGATCCTGACATACTGCATTCCGACGTATCCAGGTCCTCCGGCCCACCTCTGAGAGCGGCGGGACATGGTGGTGGATTAACCTCCGGCAAGGATAGTGTAGTCTCTGTTCCCTGTGGGGTTAGCGCTCCTCCGTCGACTCCCACTGCGGGATTTCTCAAGCCGGCCTCACGTGGAGTGCTTGTGGTATACCTGTCGAGTGTAGACTGAAACGGTGCCGCAATTTGAGTTGTTGACGGTAAACTCTTCACTACACCCTTTCTTTTTGTACGAGGCATAGTTTTCAACTCATAAAGTTCAAAAAAAGTAAAGCCCAAGAAAAGTTCAGTCCCAGTCGTACAAGCATTCAAAAGCTCAAACCGCCATCTTGACACGCCCCACCAGCCATCTCTCTCCTCTTCAGTCTGTTCAAAATTCTGCTGCACGACTAATATTCCGCCAGTGTCGTTATGCTCATATTAGCCCTCTCCTCAAGTCACTTCACTGGCTTCCTATCCGTTTCCGTATACAGTTCAAACTCCTCTTATTGACCTATAAGTGCATTCTCTCTGCAGCTCCTCAGTACCTCTCCACTCTCATCTCTCCCTACATTCCTCCCCGGGAACTCCGTTCACTGGGTAAATCTCTCTTATCTGCACCCTTCTCCTCCACTGCTAACTCCAGACTCCGTTTCTTTTATCTTGCTGCACCATATGCCTAGAATAGACTTCCTGAGCCGGTACGTCAAGCTCCATCTCTGGCCGTCTTCAAATCTAAGCTAAAAGTCCACCTTTTTGGTGCTGCTTTTAACTCCTAACCCTTGTTCACTTGTTCAGAACCCTTATTTTATCATCCTCACTTTAATATTCCCTTATCTCTTGTTTGTCCTGTTTGTCTGTCCTAATTAGATTGTAAGCTCTGTTGAGCAGGTACTGTCTCTTCATGTTCCAAGTGTACAGCGCTGCGTACGTCTAGAAGCGCTATAGAAATGATAAGTAGAAGTAGTAGTAGGAGTGGGTAAGTAAGCAAGTCCTCGTATAGTCACTATTATTTATCAAACATATCTCGCCCATCCAATCCATCTAAGCGGGTTACAATGTTAACATCCATAAAGCAAAATCATCACATACAATAAAACGTATAACAAAACTACAAAAAAATAAATAATACACCCTAAAACCACACTACAGCATAAAATCCCTAATCAGCAGAAAGCTGATTGTGTGTGCATTAGCTTGCTTCTCTAACCATTAGACTGCGGTTCCACTCTGGTTTGGTTAAACTAGAGCCCTTCACCTAGTACGATAGTGAATGACAGCAGATAAAGACCAAAATTGTTTATCCAGTCTGTCCAGTAGAGATCCAAGTAATTTAGGCAGATGCGCTGCATAAGGAATTCCAGATGTTCGACATCAACTCTTCTCCTACCCCCAAATGTTTTATATGTCCTCTTGACCTTTTCCCCACGACTGTGCCCCACATCCTGAGCGTACCCAGAATTTTCCACAATGATGGCCTCCACTGTTTCTGCTACTACTGAGGCTCTTAACCCGTGGTGCCTGCACCCCAAGGAATGTGAGAAGAGATCAAACAAGGTGTGGAGAAGGGTTTTTAAATCTGAGGCAATTTATTGAAACTTTCTAGACAGAGTGAAGGCAGTTATTGGTAATGTAACTGTGTCCTACTGTTATTTTAGTGACAGTTTAGAAGCTAGCTCTGTTAGCAACGTGTGTAGCTGTCAGTCAGTAGTTGGACACATGGTTTAGGGATGAGCTGCAAGGGTTTCATTGATCATTTAAAGGGGTGGGAGAACCAAATGAGGTTAAGAATCCCTGCACTAGTAGATCATTTCAGGCTCAGCTTTCTTCATCTTTGCTTCATACAAAACCAACACCCCACACAGGCATACTTCCCATTAGCAAGTGACCCTTGGTGGTGACCCTACTACTCTTAGAGGCGTAGATTTTCACTACCTTCTCACTTTGCCCAGAACCCTCAGGCCCAGCATTTTCAGCCTCACCAGTCCCGCCCTCGGAACCCCATCTCTTACCGGTAGGTGGGGGGGGGGGGGCGCTGAATTTTTACAAACACAGGTGGCCCCTTGTAATCTCTGACTGGTGGGTTCTTCAGATAGTCCATCTCGGTTACGCTTTGCATTGTCATCAAAGGCCATCAGATTGCCCATTGAGAGCTTCGTACATCAGCTCTCACCACAGCCCATAGACAGTTCACCCAGCTTTTTGTTTCTTTTGACCCAAACAGGATGGGGTATCCATTGGCAAATGCACAATTTCTAATTGGCTAGCAGATTTCATCTCCTTTACTGATTCGCAGGCTGGGCTGACTCTTTAGGGTCACGTCAAGGCTCATAATGTCAGCCATGGCTACGTCGCTAGCCCACTTGAGGTCAGCCTCCATACAGGAGATTTGCAAAGCTGTGACATGGTCATCTGTACACACATTCACTTCTCATTACTGTCTTGAGCAAGATACTCGATGTGATAGCTGGTTAGGGCAGGCAGTCCTGAGAAATTTGTTTGGTGTCTAGAATCCAGCTCCACCCCCCCCAGGCCCAATTTTGTTTAGTTCCAGGCTGCACTTTCACAGCTAGTTTGTAAATATTTTCAGGTTAATTGACTTTCAAGCCTTGATATTTCGAGTCCCTATTCTCCTAGTATTGTTGTTTTCAGTGAGCCTGGTAGCTAGGGATTTCCAGCTATGAGAATACAAAGGCTTACTTGTCCTCAGAGAAATCAGTTACTCACCTGTTGTAGGTGTTCGTGGACAGCAGGCCAAGTATTGTCACATACCCTCCCACCTCCCCTCGGAGTTCTATTCTTCAGCTGTCACATATTACTGAGGGACCCATTCTCACATGGCGAGCGGGAAGGCACCAGTGCATGCGTGATGGGTCTCTACTAGAAAGTTCTCAGTCTTGCTAGTCAGCGTCCACACCGGGCTGCGTCAGTTGACCTTGCCCAGCTGTGAGAATACTTGGCCTGCTGTCCGAACACCTGGTATATATGAGTAACTTTGCTTAATCACATCAGAGGGGTGGGGGGATTTTTCAAACTGCACTTTTACAAGGGTAAAATCTTTTGATCTTCCATCACTGAAGGCAGGCAGAGGTGTTGTCCAGCAACTCTGGTGGCTGAGGATGATGGCGTCTGTAGTTCCTAGTCAGACTTGAGGACAAACAATAAAATTATTTATTTTGTGTCATTTGTTATACCACCTTTCAAATCAGTATCAAAGTAGTGTACAGAATGTGTTTAAATGAAACATCAGAATATCATTAAAAACAGACAACTACTGACATAAAAAGGGGGGGAGGAGATGCACATTGCACAGCATAATTTACCAATAAATCAGTGCTAGAACACAAAATGAAAAATAAAACTTGAGTGTAAAATAATTAAAAAAGAAAAAGAACAAGTTACCTACTACTCTGTTTCCTAATAAAGAAAACTTAAATTACCTTAGTCCGATAGGTTAATAACCTGCCTAAATAACCCTGTCTTGAACTGATAGACGTCCTGTTGAAGTCAGCAAGAGAATTCCATGTATCAGGGAGAGAGAGCAAAACGCTGAGGCTGGCTCAGGTACCATGGGCTTCTCGGAGGGGGGGGGTGGGCAGTTGTTTATGGACATATATCCTATGTTGTAAAATGTGGGACTGTCCCAGGGGACAATAATTTAACTCCTTAATATATTATCCCATGTTTCTTAACCTTGGATTTCTATGGCCATAGCATTGCATGGATGCCTCTGACTACTGTCTGCCAAGCACTGTTATGTCTCAGACAATACCCATGTCCTCTCTGCAGCCTTAAGATTAACTAATATAGTAACATAGTAGATGACGGCAGATAAAGACCTGTAGTGTCCATCCAGTCTGCCCAACAAGATAAACTCATATGTGCTGCTTTATATGTATACCTGACCTTGATTTGTCCTTGCTATTTTCAGGGCACAGACCTAGACGTCTGCCCAGCACTAGCTTTGCTTTCCAATTACCGGTGTTTTCACCCAGTCTCCGCTAGGCTTCTGTGGATCTATTCCTTCTGAAAAGGATTCCTTTGTCTTTATCCCACGCAGGTTTGAATTCCGTTACCATTTTCATCTCCACCACCTCCCGCGGGAGGGCATTCCAAGTATTCACCACTCTCTCTGTGAAAAAATACTTCCTGACATTAGTCCTGAGTCTGCCCCCCTTCAATCTCATTTCATGTCCTCTCGTTCTACCTCCTTCGCATCTCCAGAAAAGGTTCATTTGCAGATTAATACCTTTCAAATATTTGAACATCTGTATCATATCACCCCTGTTTCTCCTTTCTTCCAGGGTATACATGTTCAGGTCAGCAAGTTTCTCCTCATACGTCTTGTAAAGCAAATCCCATACCATTCTCGTAGCTTTTCTTTGCAGTGCTTCAATTCTTTTTACATCCTTAGCAAGATACAGCCTCCAAAACTGAGCACAATACTCCAGGTGGGGCCTGATACCCAAGAGTCTGGAACAGGAGTGTGGGAAACTTTGAAAACCCAATAATATGTGCTGTTAGAATTCAGGGCATGAAATTGCTCCCTTGTTAGGTTAAGTCTTAGATGTGGATTTACATAGTTTTTTTTTTATTTGTACCCCGCGCTTTCCCACTCATGGCAGGCTGAATGCGGCTTAGGTACTTATTTGTACCTGGGGCAATGGAGGGTTAAGTGACTTGCCCAGAGTCACAAGGAGCTGCCTGTGCCTGCAGTGGGGAATCGAGTTCATTAGGACTAGGGCTTTTCAGCTTGGAGAAAAGGCGACTGAGGGGAGATATGGTAGAGGTCTATGAAATAATGAGTGGAGTAGAACGGTAGACGTGAATCGCTTGTTTACTCTTTCCAAAAATACTAGGACTAGGGGGCAGGCAATGAAGCTAGAAAGTAGTAAATTTAAAATTAATCATCAGAGAAAATATTTCTTCACTCAAAAGTAATTAAACTCTGGAATTCGTTGCCAGAGAATGTAGTAAAAGCAGCTTAGCGGGGTTTTAAAAAAGTTTGGATGGCTTCCTTAAAGGAAAAGTCTATAGACCATTATTAAAATGACTTGGGGAAAATCCACTGCTTCGTACTTTTTGGGAATCTTGCAAGATACTTGTGACCTGGGTTGGCCACTGTTGGAAACAGGATGCTGGGCTTGATGGCCCTTCGGTCTGTCCCAGTATGGCAATACTTATGTACTTATTTTTGATGTTTTCATGTTGTATATGTAAGACCTCTTCTTTTAGGCATTTGTAAATTGTAATAGTTAACTAGGGGCTCTTTGTGGGTAAGAAAAATATCTGTGTTGTCTCACCACAGGTACAGTTACTGAGTACCTATTCTAGTGTTATCCAATCTGGTATATGTTTAATGGCCTTCACATAAAACTATAATTTATTATGAAAACCTTAATCGTGTTTGTTATACACAGGGTTTCTAATTTTAAGTTTTAAGTGATTAAACACCAATAAAACACTGCAATTAAAAAAAAAATTAAACAGGTGTTTTGTCATTTTTTTCTGTTTCTCACTCTCTCCTCTTCCTAGGGGGAAGGGAAGAGAGGTTTCAACCCTGAAGGGAGTTCAGGTGGCTTTGTTGCAGACAGCTGACATTTGCCTTACTTCCCTCTCCCCCCCCCCTTGTATGTGTGTATATATATATTTGTGTGTGTATATATACTTCTCACACACACATACAAACATATGTACAAATATATGCATAACTTTATAATATTATAAGTCAGGTTTATGTTTTTTGTAACACTTTATTTTATCATTTTTATCAAACTGTTTTTTTTCTCTGTTTTTGTGTTACATAGTAACATAGTAGATGACGGCAGAAAAAGACCTGCATGGTCCATCCAGTCTGCCCAACAAGATAAATTCATATGTGTTGTGATATCCCTCTTCTCACTCAGGGTGACCTGGTTCCCACTAAGCAAATTAAACAGGTCTCACCAACTGCATATTTCTCAGGCAATTCTTTATTCCAGCCCCTGGGCACACTTCTTCTAGCTTAATACTTTATACTTTCATAGATCTTCACACTGAGCCTCCCCACACAGATACATGGGCTCAGTACTAGCTTCAATACTTTGGGGGACTCCCAACCCCAGGATTTGCAGCCTGCTTCTCTCAGTACTTTGGACACACAGTCCTCCCTTTGAACACACAGTTCTTTACCAGTACTTGGGACACACAGTCCTGGACACACAGGCCTTCCTTTGAACACACAGTTCTTTACAAGTACTGGGGACACACAGGCCTTCCTTTGAACACACAGTTCTTTACAAGTACTGGGGACACACAGTTCTATAAGTACTGAGGACTCACCGTCCAACACTAATGCTTTAGGGCCTTCTTACCCCAGGATTTTTAGCCTGCTTATCTCCTTTGGACACCCAGTCCACCACAAGTCCATAAGGTTAGCCAGTATATTCCAGGGGGATCTCTCTTCTTCTGCTGCCAGCTCACCACCTTCCTTTCACCACTCAGGTGGGGTATAAAGTAGTTAATTAGCTACACAGGAGCCAGCCCATAACCTCCTACACCTGTGGACATCCCAGGGCTCTCCCCGGTCCTAGCGATCTCCACCTATTTTCCTACTAGCGCCCTCTAGTGGCCTACCCCGGATAGGACAGCCTCTTATCACAGTGTATACCTTACCTTGATTTGTACCTGTCTTTTTCAGGGCACAGACCGTATAAGTCTGCCCAGCAGGATTCCCCGCCTCCCAACCACCAGTCCCGCCTCCCATCACCGGCTCTGGCACAGACCGTATAAGTCTGCCCTCCACTACCCTCGCCTCCCAAACCACCAACCCCTCTTCCCCCCACCTGCTCCGCCACCCAATTTCGGCTAAGCTTCTGAGGATCCATTCCTTCTGCACAGGATTCCTTTATGTATATCCCATGCATGTTTGAATTCCGTTACCGTTTTCATCTCCATTCCAAGCATCCACCACCCTCTCTGTGAAAAATTACTTCCTGACATCTTTCCTGAGTCTGCCCCCCTTCAATCTCATTTCATGTCCTCTCGTTCTACCGCCTTCCCATCTCCGGAAAAGATTTTTTTGCGGATTAATACCTTTCAAGTATTTGAATGTCTGTATCACATCATCCCTGTTCCTCCTTTCCTCCAGGGTATACATGTTCAGGTCAGCAAGTCTCTGCTCATACGTCTTGGAACGCAAATCCCATACCATTCTCGTAGCTTTTCTTTGCACCGCTTCCATTTTTTTAACATCCTTCGCAAGGTACGGCCTCCAAAACTGAACACAATACTCCAGGTGGGGCCTCACCAACGACTTGTACAGGGGCATCAACACTTCCTTTCTTCTGCTGATCACACCTCTCTCTATACAGCCTAGCAACCTTCTCGTTACGGCCACCGCCTTGTCACACTGTTTCGTCGCCTTCAGATCCTCAGATACTATCACCCCAAGATCCCTCTCCTCCTCAGTACCTATCAGACTCTCACCGCCTAACACATAAGTCTCTCGTGGGTTTCTACTCCCTAAGTGCATCACTTTGCATTTCTTTATGAAAAGTGCTGGTGTTGGGGCTGATTTACTGTTTTTTTTTTAACCCTTAACAGAAATTTGAAGACTCAGACTTCAAGGGACAGTTGCTGATATTTGGTGCTGCTAACTGGGACCCGATTGGCCAAAAAGAGGTACCTAATCAGCAAGATAGTCACCCTCATAAGCTTTTAATGAAACTGTTTGCAGTTTAGGTAACATCGGAGTAAAGAAAATAACTCATGATTTCACAATGATAGTGTCTCTTTCACAGATGTTTTCTATCAGTTTATGCCTGGGGCGATCAAGCAAATCACTAAGTCATACTCTGTATTAGAGAATGACACGGGGACGCGGACGCATTAAATCCACAGTAAAAGAAAAAAAATCTGGCCATTTACCACGGATGCGGGAGCAAAACTTTTTACTGCACTGCAGGAGCAGTAAAAAGCTTTGCTCCTGCGGTATAAAAAAAAGAAAAAACCAGTTGCATTTTCCAGTCCAGCATCTCTGTGCCTGCCTTCCTTCCTCCCTCCCGTAGTAGCTCCATTATGCAGCCCGGCAGTGGTGTGTTGGAGCCGGCATGAGCCGTTTTTTAAGGTTGGAAAATATGGCGGAGTTTAAAAAAGGTTTGTACGGCTTCCTAAAGGAAAAGTCCATAGACCGTTATTAAATGGACTTGGGGAAAATCCACTATTTCTGGGATAATGTTTTGTACATTTTTGGGATCTTGCCGGGTATTTGTGACCTGGATTGGCCACTGTTAGAAACAGGATGCTGGGCTCGATGGACCTTTGGTCTGTCCCAGTATGGCAATACTTATGTACTTATGTACATCATATTTAAAAGCATTCACCATAGAATTACTTACAAACTGCTCCTGTTTAGCCTTGACGCTCACCTCGGAAGAACCTTTATACCTTGCTCGCCATCTCATTCATTATGTTTATTTATTTGTTGCATTTGTATCCCACATTTTCCCACCTATTTGCAGGCTCAATGTGGCTTCCATAGTACCGTCAAGGCGTTTGCCCAGTCGGTTGATAGCAAATACAAGGTTGTATAGTGATCGAACGAGGTATATGTGGAGGGTTGGAAGGGATGAAGATTGTGTGTTGTCCAGTACGATCATTAGGCATGCTGTGTTTTGGGTGAAGAGGTTTACGTAGGATCGTTGGGGTGGGCCTTTTTGAAGAGGTTGGTTTTTAGTGATTTCTTGAAGTTCAGGTGGTCATGTTCCCGCTCAAACATTTCGGTCCCTTAATCAAAACCGTCTCTACATATCCAGTCATAGGGAGATTATTCGTGAACTCCTTACCTCCACATCTCCGCCTCCAGACATCTCTTGAATAGATCTGAAAACATTTCTGTTCAAAGATGCTTTTCTTTAACTTCTTCATTGCTGAAGCTCTTATCCCAAGCAGTCGCTGGATAGCACCAGCCCAACCTTTTGTTTGGCCCTCCCCCGCTCTCCTGTCATATTTTATAGTTCTGCCCCCCCTTTCCTCACTTCGCTGTGTTGTATTAAATCACACACTTCTTCCTCTACTGTCTGTAAGCCGCCTAGAAGGCAGCATATCAAATATTTAAAACTTGAAACTCTGACTTCCCTGGTTCTCAGTTGACTACTGTAACCATTAAACCATTCCAAAGGTTAGTATACACAACATCCCCTTATTTTATTTATTTATTTAATGGTTTATATGCCACATGATCTGCTATTCTCGGCAGCTTACAACGTAACAAAGTAAAAGTTAACAGGGGACAAAGCAGGTAAAATAGGTCAAGACATGGCACCTGAGAAAAGTCGATTAAATTATGCTGATTAATGAGATTGGACTTGTAGTTTTAGATTTTCAGTTTCAAGTCCGTGGCCAAATTGTGGTTGTATTTCTCATTTGAATGCTTGTTTCAACAGGTAACGTTTTCAACATCTTCTTGAAGGAATATTAGCTAAAGGAGTAGTGAGTTTAAAGTTTTGGTCTAGTGACACAGAAAATTGACAATGTGATGGTGAAGAAAGATGGTACTTTTAGCAGCTGTTGTAGGACAGTAGTGATGGCTGTAGGGGAATTGTTGCTTGGCACCGTGAAGATGAGAGAAATTACCTTAAATGTGATTCTTGATTCAGTAGGGAGCCAGTGGAGGTTGGAGGGGGCTGGGGAAATGTGTTCCTGTCTTGCTTCTGCCTACATGTATTTTGCAACTGTGCCTATTTCCTGGTCCCTGCACCAAAATCTGTAGAGCAAATGTAGATTTCTGCGTAAGAAGGGAATTCTGTCCAAGTTCTGTGTTTTGTAGGTGTGGAGAATTCGCCCAGTAGTACCTAGTCTGTAATTCATCCCCTCTCCAGACCTTGGACTTTGGTAGTTAATGTTTCATTTCTCCCAGCCTTAGTCTGTGACTCTCTTCTCCCTGTGCTCTGGTCTTTGAATGGGTCTCCCTCTCTCTTCCTCCCTCTGCTCTAGTCTTTGTCTCCTTCCTTGCTCTTTCTGCAGACACTTTCATCTTTGAGACAACCTCTCCCTAAGTCTATAGCGGGATTTTTAAAAGTACTAAAATAGTGCCACCCGGGTTGCAGGTAGGGAAAAGAAAGATTACTTGATTGGGTAGGGGGTGTTGGCCCATTTTTTGTTCTATCTTAAAAAGAATTGCTCTAGTATCTAAGATTCTCTGAGGACAAGCGGGTCATATTATCTCACAACTGGGTGACATCATCCGACGGAGCCTGGTGTGGACGCTGCCCAGCGCTCTGTCTCTTTGAGGCCTTTAGCACTATTCCACCGCAAACACGTGGGTTGCCTTCCCGCCTGATATGTGAGCACGGGACCAGCAGTCTTTATTTTTCCACGGAGAAGAGAGGTCATGGTTTTGATCTCTGTGTGTTTAGTTTCACTCTTGCCTCGGTGCCTTCCTCACATTTAGTTATTTATTTAGTTAGTTTTCCTTTCTTTTAGTGTCCCTAGTCATTTTTGTCCTGTTTTAATGTCCTTAACTTTTTGGCTCCATGGGCCCCCTTAGGCTTGAGCTCTTTCAGGGGTGAGTTGCTGAGGTAGAAGGAGGAAATAACTTTTACACTGTCCCTTTCCAGTAGAGTTTAACCTCGCAGCTTGCTCGCTCCCTCACTTTTACAGTGTAGACCTCCTTAGAAAGTTTCCCGACCCATGGTCTTGTCAGAGGTATAGACACAAAGCCAAGTTAATAAGGTAAAAAAATAAATAAAAGAAACTATGAAAAATAAAACCATGCAGAAAAGCAGTACGTAGCATGGTTCTCTGAGTTTGTGTGCTCATCAGGAGCTGATTGCTTATTTCAGTGGCGTAGGACACACACTGCTTTCAAGTTGATGGTGCACATGCAGCACTGTGCCCCAAACTAATGACCCTGCAGCTCTACCACAAGGTCTGACTGAGCCAGCTGCATGTTGCGGTAGAGTAGCCTTGTGGTCAGAGCAGTAGGCAGAGAATAAGGAAGCCAGGGCTCAAGTCCTTGCAACCTTGGATAATAGAAACAGAGAAACATGACGGCAGATAAAGGCCATATGACCCATCCAGTCTGCCCATCCTCTGTAACCCCTAATTCTTCCTGTTCCTAAGCGATCCCACAGGCTTATCCCATGCCTTTTTAAATTCTGGAACAGTCCTCGACTCCACCACCTCCACCGGGAGGCCATTCCACGCCTCCACCACCCTTTCTGTGAAATAATACTTCCTTAGGTTACTCCTAAGCCTATTCCCTCTTAACTTTGTCATATGCCCCCTCATTCCAGAGCTCTCCTTCATAAGTCACTTAACCCTCCATTGCTCCTCAAGTGTAGGCATTTTTAGAACTGGGAAGTACTACTGAAAAGATGCAAATTAAATAAAAATAAAGTTATTACTGTACTTGCATCCTGCCATACAGATATAGCTGCTAATTAATTCTGTCATCACAGGCTGCAAGATGGATCTGGCCATGCAGTTGTCTGTATTTCTACAAGGACTTGGAATGTTAATTATTATTATTAATTGGAATGTTAATGGTGGTGTTGCAGTCTGCCACGCTGAACCAGCTGTGGGCTTAGTCTCGTCAAATAAAAGAAAAGGAGCAGCCAAAAGAACTAGCCAGTGGCTAACGCACAAATACAATTTATTAAAAAGCAACCTTCAGAAATAAGTGTGCTTGTGTTGTCCTATTATTTAGCCATGTTAATAAAAGCCTGACATGTTTCGGCAGCAGACTGTCTGCATCAGTTCTTACCGTAGGAACATAAAACATAGCTTAAAATGGGGCGCACACAGCATAGAGCAGAGGTTTTAAACCCAGTCCTCAGGGCACACCTAGCCTGTGGTCGTTTTCAGGATATCCTCATTGAATTCAGTGGCTGGGTTTTCCCTAATGACTGGGTTGAAAACCTCTGGCATAGAGGTTGCTTGCCCTGGATTCCTCGAGGCCAGTGTAAATAGAGGCTCAGTCTCTGGCTGTCTTCAAGTCTAGGCTTAAAGCCCACCTCTTTGCTACTGCTTTCGACTCCTAACCATGACTCTCTTACGCAACACCCTCACTTATCACCCCTACCACTGCAATTTCCCCACCCCTAGCTGTCTGTTCGTCTGTCCAATTTAGATTGTAAGCTCTGTTGAGCAGGGACAGTCTTTTCATGTTAATTTGTACAGCGCTGCGTAAGTCTAGTAGCGCTATAGAAATGTTTAATAGTAGTAGCTTCAGACAGTCTGCTGCCGAAACATGTTGGGCTTGTATTAACACATTTACATAATAGGACAACACAAGCACACTTTTATTTCTGAATTCGCTTTTCTAATTCTTATGTGTTGGACCTTTTGGCTGCTCCTTTTCTTTTATTTGGACTGCTGTTGCAGCTTCTTTGTTCCTCTTCCTTTGTGATTCGGGGTTACTTACTTTGCTATTCATTGCAGCAGCCCACATTTGAATCATTTCAGTAGGGCATTTAAAAATGTTTTAAGTCATGCTTTTTTTTTTCTTTTTTCACAGCTAAGGATCCTCTTTGTTTTATCCTAGGCCGCCTTGAAATTTTTTGCAGCTCTAGCCTCTACCACCTGTTCTGAGAGATCATACCACATATCTGTCACCCTTTCTATAAAAATGTATTTCTAGTGTGGCTCCTGCATTAACCACCTCGGAATCTGATATCCCTTGTTTTGGAACTTCCTTATTGAAAAAGGTTTGCATCTTACATATTCTTAATACCTTTCAGCTATTTGAATGTTTGTTATATGTCCCTTACTCTGTAGTGTACACATGTTTAGATCTTTGTCTCAATTCATAGGGCTTTTGGTAGCTGTTTTCTGGACCACCTTCACCCTGTTTGCATCCTTTCAGAAGTATAACCTCCAGAACTGGACCCAATACTCCAGGTAAGGTCTTGTTAGTCATCTGTAGAACATGCTCTCTTTTTTTTTTTTCAATTAATTGTGTCTCTCTCTTTGCACCCCAGCACCCCTCTGGCTGTGGCCATCATCTTTCTGCACTGAAGAGGAAAATTAGAAAGGACTTAAATGCTTGTTTCTAGAATACTGTGTTCTTTGTAGGTCATGAACCTTTCATTCCGTAGCATGCTTACCAGACCAGTCCAGAACCTGTGGGTTGTGCCCATCAACCAGCAGATGGAGACAGAGGCCAAAGACCTGTGAGCTGCCTATAAAGACACCATGCAGCCTTAGTTCTTCAGTATTTCTCTGTTTCCAGCAGATGGTGAAGGGCAAACCATGAAGCTTCTAGTTACAGAGGGAAACTCCTGGGTCAGTTGGAAAACTGGGTACCGTCTAAGCAAGAGGTGCTGCAATAGATGATGTAAACAAACAAAAAAGAAGCTGATTTTTGGCTGGAACTGAAAGGACATATCAGAGGAGTCTTAAGTTTTTTTTCCTCCTCTATAATTAAAAAAAAAGAAAAAGAGAGGAAAGAAAGTGAGAGAGGAATAGAGTTTTGAAACACTGAAGAACCTTTTTCACATCATGGAGCTTCTAATTGTAAGTTCAGAGGTTTCTTGTAGGGGCTGGTGGGAGGTCTCCCTCTTCTCTTGGTGCTTCCTGGGGGAGCTCAGGCAGCTGTCTGCATTTGTATTTTAAAAGAAGAGTCCCGTTGAAGTACCAGGTTTGTTTTCAAACACTGCCAATGTGCCTGCGTAGAACGCCAGATACTCTTGTCATGGAAGCCCAGGCAGAGCATACCAAGCACCCACTTCTCCTGCTGTAGGGGCCAAAGTGCTGCAGTGAGTGACTGCACTATCTGTTCCTTCTTTGATTCCGGACCACAAGGAGAGCCCTGCAAAGAGCGAAAAGGCTATTTTTGGGACAAAATCCAGCTACTACATCTGCTTCTGTTTAGCCTCATGGTTCCTGGGCAGAAGCCATGTGAAAGGCAGCCATGTTATCTGTTTGTTCTTCAGATACTCCTTTAGATATAGTGTCTCGAGACACCTGGCCCTCAGGATGGGAGTTTAGGACAACATGAAAGGTTTTTACAGACAGTGGGATTGCTCAAAATAATTTAGGACCCTGTGGAGATTCTGGAGAATCCCTGGAAGCAGGGGATGCCTTTTTCACCAGAATTTGTTTGTTACTCCATAGTGCTTTTCTCTTAAAGTGCTCTCAAAGACCAGAAATTCTTCCCTCGCCCTAGGTTAACTGTTGGGATCTTCAGCACCAAAGCAAAGATTCTTGCAAGTGCTAAGTGATTGATTGAGAATCTAATTCAGTTATTTCAGCAGCAATTTCAGATCATGCAGGCTCAGTGGGGCTGGAGCAGCCTTGTTGACAGGATAGCTAGAAGAGGAGGAAATCCTGGTGGAGGAAGTGGATGATGACCCTTCTGTAGTTCATCTCTTTCAAAGGGAAGAGCATCTGGCTGTAATCTCTAGGACTTTGGAAATTCCATGCATTTTCCTAGTCCCTGCTCAAGTCTTCTACATAGGATCATATTATCTTAGCCACCATAAAGCCTTCCAAAGCCTTTCCAATCTATGAAGCCATTCAGACCCTTAATACAACAGAGTGGGAAACTCCCGAGTCAGGTTTTGGGTAGGCAGGGCCACAGCTGAACTTTCGTCCCTGAAGAGAAGGAAAGGCTTACGCAATCTCAAGTGGATGCTTTGGTAACAGTGGTTACCCTTTATGATTTGATCAGAGCTTCTGCACAAGGTATGATGGTGGCAGCTTTGCTCTTTTAATTACCCTTGCTCACTGTCGTTTTCTCTTCTTTCCACCGTTGTAAATACGTGGAATGCATCTGGTCTGGGCTTCCAAGATGGTATTTTTAAACAATGTCCATACCTTTTTTAGTGGGCCTTTTTCAAAGGCGCGCTGTTTTTAGCGTTTGCTAAACGGTAGAGATGCCCATGTATTCCTATCAGCGTCTCTAGCATTTAGTGTGCTAAAAAAGCTACCACGCCTTTGTAAAAGACCCCCTTAATGTCCTAACCTTTACAGCTGATCCTTTTAGCTTCTTTTTAACCATTTTCTTCATTTTATCAAAGTCGCCCTTTTGAAAATTAAATGCTGCTATGGTAGATTTGCTTTGTGGCTTCATTCCAGATAGCTCAAGCTTGATTATGATCACTGTTTCCCAGCAGACCCAACACAGTTACCTCTCGTACTATGCTCTGCACTCCACCAAGGACTAGATCTAAAATGGCTGCCTTTTTGTCAGTTCTTGGACCAGTTGCTCCAAGATGCAGCCATTTATTACATCTAGAAATTTTATCTCCTTGGCACTCCCTGATGTAACATTTATCCAGTCAATATTGGGGTAATTGAAATCACTGATAATACCCAAAGGGATAGTAGAATAGTAATTGAAATCACCCATTATTATATTGTTGCCCAATTTGCCTGCTTTCCTAATTTCTTTAAACATTTGTTCATCTGTTCGTTCTGTCCTGGAAGAACTAAGGCTGTATGTTGCCTCGTAGGGCATAGCTCACAGGTCTTTGTTTCCATCTGCTGGTGGATAGGCATAGCTCAACGGTTCTAGAACAGTCTGGTAGGACTAGAGGAAAGATAACTTGTCCTTACAGCAGCATAAGAGTAATTTTAAAGATGCCCATTTCAAGTTCCTTTAGATGAATGTAGCTATTAAAATACTCAGCATGCTGAAAGTGATGCAGTGCAGTAGCTGGAGGCAATAGCTTTTACAGAGCTTTTCTGGAGGCTAAGGTTTTGGTATATCTACATTCACGTTTCTGCACAGAGGGGTCCAGGGTTTGGGAGGCAGGAAACTTGATCTCCATTAGATTCCATGGTCTTCCTTTGCTGATGCCAAGGGCAAGGAGCAGATGGATCACGATAGACTTGGCAATGATGGCAAAGGCGAGCCAGGGAATTTCCATTGCATGCCTTATGAAAAGTCTGAACAGCAAGAAATGTACAAGGTGATTCCTGTAGAGAAACCAGTTAACAAGTTGGGGGAAGATGATGTATGTACACTGTGATTAGGATAAGACCATACGAGGCTAATAGTCTATTCAGAAGCAACAAGATAGTAGCAAGGACAGTGACACTTCTAAGAAATTCTAAGTAGTACAGCCATGGGGAATATGATTAGGAGAAGAGAGAGAATTCTGTAAAGATGGAAAATGGAACTATCATTCTTATTGCTCTGATCTACAGATCTCCATCCCAAAGAGAAATGTTGGACAGTGTTTTAGTGGAAGCCATCCTTAAGATAACAGCTAAAGGGAAGGTGAGAGACATCCATCTGCTCAATATTGATGTGGACATCCTGGTGGTAGTTGCAGTTGGAGTAGAGTGATCTAGCCTCTCTTCAGGGGATATTTCTCTAGCGCTATTAGTAACAAAGATCACAGAAGACCTTGTGTTATTCACAAATGGAGGTGTTCTTGATGTTGTGATGTATGAACAATCTGGTTTCAGCCTGGTTTAGTATAAGAACAAAAGCAGCGATAGCCCTCATGGAAGGGTGAGCTTTTGACTCTAGAAGAGTGAGTATTGTTGGGGGACGGTGATAATGCATTATATATATATATATATATATATATATATATATATATATATATATATATATATATATAATTAAAAATGCCCATTTCTGACACAAATGAAACGGGCGCTAGCAAGGTTTTCCTCGGAGTGTGTATGTTTGAGAGAGTGTATGTGAGAGTGACTGTGTGAGAGAGAGAGTGAATGTGCGAGTGTGTGTGTGAGAGAGAGTGAGTGAGTCTGTGAGAGAGAGTGTGTGTGTGAGGATGAGAGTGTGTGCGAGGATGAGAGTGTGTGCAAGTGCGTATGTGAGACAGTGTGAGAGAGAGAGAGTGTGTTTCACACAGATATAGTGTGTGCGAGAGAGAGAGTGTGTGTGAGACACAGACTCTCTGTGAGACTGAGTGTATGAGACCAAGAGAGTGTGTGAGTGACTGTGTGACACATAGAGAGTGAATGTGATACAGTGTGAGACATAGAGTGTGAGAGAGAGAGAGTGTGTGTGTGACAGAGATACCTCCCCCTCCCCTCTCTGGTGTCAGCCCCCCCCCCCCCCCCCCTCTCTGGTGTCTGAGCGTTACTGTGCAGGACGCTGAGCTCTGGCTGTGCTTCAAGGAACTGACCAGTCCTATTTAATAGAATGCACCTCCAACATTCTGAAGCCGAGAAACCTCGTGTGGTTGGTCACTTCTGCTTGTGACGAACCCGGAAGTAGGTGATGTCAATTCAGGAGATGGATACAGAGAGCAGGAATGCCTCAGCCATGCAGTCAGCTTCAGAATGTTGGAGGTGCCTTTTATTATATAGGAAAGGAACTGACCAATCCTATTTAATAGAATGCACCTCCAACATTCTGAAGCCGAGAAACCTCGTGTGGTTGGTCACTTCTGCTTGTGACGAACCCGGAAGTAGGTGATGTCAATTCAGGAGATGGATACAGAGAGCAGGAATGCCTCAGCCATGCAGTCAGCTTCAGAATGTTGGAGGTGCCTTTTATTATATAGGAAAGGAACTGACCAATCCTATTTAATAGAATGCACCTCCAACATTCTGAAGCCGAGAAACCTCGTGTGGTTGGTCACTTCTGCTTGTGACGAACCCGGAAGTAGGTGATGTCAATTCAGGAGATGGATACAGAGAGCAGGAATGCCTCAGCCATGCAGTCAGCTTCAGAATGTTGGAGGTGCCTTTTATTATATAGGATATATATTTTTAAAGCTGACATTAAGGTTTCTGAGAGCATTGATACACCAAAGAGAATAGAAAAATGAAGAAAGCTTGAGGTGATATAGTCACATGGAACAACTAAGGTGCTGAATCCCAGTGAAGTAGTATATAATAGGGCAGTGTGAGAGCCAGACCATAGCCCATACTCTGGGAAGGGGGAGGGGGACTTGTGTAACTGAAACAGCCTACTCCCCACGCTATCTCCAACTTGTCTTCACACACACATGCATGTACAGTTTTCTGCCATTGTAGAATCCCCCAGTCCAGTCCCAGCCAGTGTTAAGCCCACCTTCATCGCTACCATCTTTTAACAACTAGCTATGCTATTGTTTCAGTAATGTGATTCCTGAGTAATGCTCGGTCTCTTAATTTTTGTAAGCTTCGCTGAACTCCTGAGGCGAGTGTAGGATATAAATGTCCTAATGTACTACCAGTTCGCCTCCACCGTCCTATCAGGTGGGGCAAAAGGTCATGGAATAGAGTTGTCTTCTGGAATTAAGCCAAGGTTTTATTTGCCAATAATATCAACTTATAATACCAAGTACTCCAAATTCACCTGGGCAGAATTATGAGAGTTTGGCTTTCCGCTTATGATCTCCAGGCTAAAAAAGCATGAGCTTCTTTTTCTTCTGACATTCTCCTTTCGACCCTGAAAATCAAACAAAACCTAAACTGAAATAAAATGACCAGAATAATCCCACACTGCTGCTTGAGCAGCTACCTGCTGAGATGTCACTTCTCAGGGTTTTTCGAGCTCTGCTGATTATTCATGATTATTTTACTATTATACTGTTAACAAAGTTGTAAGTTTTATGTTAAACTGTACCTGCTGTATATCGCCTTGGGTGAATCTCTTCATAAAGGCGGTTAATAAATCCCAGTAAATAAACACCAAGAAATGTTGTGGGAGGCTCGTCTGAGCTAGGTGACTCTTCAGAATGCTGCAGACTTGGAAGGATTGGTGGGGAGCTGGGCCAGAGCATTCTCTGTCTGCCTGGCATTTAGCATGTGGTGGTTTCTAATTCAGGACTTTCACCTGTATAACTCTGCCAAGGAAGCAAATTATTTTTATTTATATTCCACACTATCTTTTATCATTCTAGATGGATAACAACTCGACACACTCAATGTGTGATTGCTGGGGAGTAATGGGACAGGATCCTGGTTTTGGGGATCAAATTTGATCTTATTTAGCGTATACACTCTCCCTTTTTAGAAAGGAAATTCAGCATATATTTACTTAATAAATAATATCATTTTTTTATGATTCTAGATCATTCTCCTTCCTCACTAAGGACCTGATTTACTAAGGCTTTTTCCTATTCTCTTAGTAAATGATGCTCTACTTTTTTTTTTTTTATTTTGGAGATGTTTGTTGCTGTTGTGTATTGCTGTTTATGGACTTGCCTTCCTCCCTTTCCTTCTCCAGTCATGGATTTTCCTCAGCACAGCAGACTGGTCTTGGAGCAGTTAAACCAGCAGAGGCAGCTGGGCTTGCTCTGTGACTGTACCTTTGTGGTAGATGGCATCGATTTCAAGGCACACAAAGCAGTGCTGGCAGCCTGCAGCGAGTATTTCAGGATGTTGTTCGTAGAGCAGAAGGATGTGGTGCACCTTGATATCAGTAACGCCGCAGGTATACAGATTACAGAGACCAGAAGAGGTTGGGGTGAAATGCTAAATCCCTTTTAAAGATGTGTGCAGTGCCTTAGAAGACCATTACAAAGGCTGCTTCTTGTGCTTATCTGCTACTGTCCTGTGTATGTTGAAGCAAATGTGGTTGACTTATGTGAACCATCTACGTTATCCAACTAACTTCATAATTACATCCTTCTGTAGCAGGATATACCAGAGTACCGAAGTTTACCGTGATTTTAATCATATTGTGTTGTTACCTTTTCAAATCCTGGCAAAAAGCATATAGCCAGAATATGATGTGATTAAGCCTTAGACCTTTTATAGATAGAGGCTGTGCTGAAAGATTGAACATCTGCTAGCCATTCATACACTGGGGACTGTTCTGTGTTAGTTAACACTTTAATGTGAAGGTTCAGCTCTAATATTTCTTTGTTTCTCTTTGTTCTGCACTTGACATGTGTTGCTTGCAGGCTTGGGGCAGGTCTTGGAGTTTGTATACACTGCCAAACTGAATCTGACCCCCGAGAACATGGAGGACGTACTGACCGTTGCAAGTTTCCTCCAGATTCAAGAAATTGTCAGCGCCTGCAACGCACTAAAGTCGCTCAATGTACCAGCAGAGAAACGTACAGAAAATCAAGAGGCTCCTACAACAGCAGATGGTAAGCAAAACAGAAGCACCCCACCCCACCCCACTGTGTGTTGGAACTTTGGTGGAATCTCAGTATAAGCTACGGTTCAGAAATCTCAGGTTAATACCACCTGCCTCTGTTAGTCTCTGCCTATCTTTCTTCCCATTCTGGAGGTTGTAATGGCTCTAGGGCTTACTTTATATGTTCCTGATCTATTCATTCTTCCCCCAATTCAAGTACCGTATATACTCGACTATAAGCTGAGATTTTTTGCCCCCAAAAATGGGGATCTTGGCATATAGTTGAGTCGGCACAAAGCTTTCTCCATCTTCTCCCCCCCACCCTCCCGGTGACACCTCTTCTCCACCGTAATGACCGGCATTTCTTTTCTTACTGAAGCCTCCTTGCTGCTGACATAGAGTCTCTGAGAGGGTGGGAGCTGGGAAGCCTTGAGCTTGCACAGATGCTCAAGGCCCCACACCAACCCTGCTTGCTTTAACTTTGGTAGCAGCTAGGAGGTATTGGTAAGAAAAGAAAGGCCAAACACCCAGGAGGAGAGAAACACTTGAACATAAACACCCTAGTTTGGGAAAGACTTATCTCAATTATACTCTGATACGTTTCTATTCGAGTAAATTCGGCACTCTTTTTCAGTGCTAAATAACTTCTGATTCAGCTTAGAAATAAAAAACATTTTGTCTTCTCAGCAACATCTCCAGGAATTTTTCAAAGGGGGGTGCCTCTCCCCCCGTACCTTAAAATCACCTCCATTCTTGTCTTGCCCGGGCAGCGGCACTCATAGTCTGCCTGCACCAGGGTTTTCTCTCATTCAGAGCCATCGCACCCCTTCTGATGCAATTTCCTGTTTTGTGACGGGTGGGGAGGTTCAGAGAGAGGGTCCTGGTGCAGGCATGTGCAGCGTATGATTGCCACTGCCTGGGCAAAGACTGGCGTGGAGGTGATTTGAAGATGCGAGGGGTGGAATTGTACAGCTTTGCTGGGAAGGGAAGTGAGAGATATCGAACAGTTTCTCTTCATTCTCCCCACCTGCCCTCCGAGATTCAGATAAACTGTGTGATAGGGAGTGTGTAGGTAACACAAACCCCTTGAATGGATATGCCACTGGATCTGCTTACAAATAAAAGCAATAATTTTTTTTCAATTACAGTGCTCAGTTTACTGGAATTCATGTTTACCGGAAATGAAATTTGATTCCATCAATTTTGCATTTTCACAGATATTTAAAAGCTTATCTATTTAGGCAGGCTATCCTCTTTAAAGCCTAAGTTTTTGATACACTGCTATTGTACCCATTTAATTGTGAAGGAGGAGTGGCCCAGTGGTTAGGGTGGTGGACTTTGGAACTGAGGAACTGAGTTCGATTCCCACTTCAGGCACAGCTCCTTGTGACTCTGGGCAAGTCACTTAACCCTCCATTGCCCCAGGTACAAATAAGTACCTGAATATATGTAAACCGCTTTGAATCTAGATTGCCAAAAACCACAGAAATGTGGCATGTCAAGTCCCAGATCAGCAATGCGGCCACGCAGGCTTCTGTTTCTGTGAGTCTGATGTCCCTGCATGTATGTGCAGTACGTCAGACTCACAGAAACAGAAGCCTGCACGGCTGCATTGCTGATCTGCATGGCAGGCTTCTACATGAAATGTTGCCAGTGGAGGAGTAGCCTAGTGGTTAGTGCAGTGGACTTTGATCCTGGGGAACTGAGTTCGATTCCCACTGCAGCTCCTTATGACTCTGGGCAAGTCACTTAACCCTCCGTTGCCCCAGGTACAAATAAGTACCTGTATATGTAAGCCGCATTGAGCCTGCCATGAGTGGGAAAGCGTGGGGTACAAATGTAACAAAAAAAAAAAAAAAAAACTAAGCTGCTGTAAGTTTTTGTTTTCTTTATTTTTTATATAAAACCAAAAATACTATAATACCTCTGTATTGTTCCATTGTGCAACCACACCTTGAGTATTGTGTTCAGTTCTTGTCACCGTATGTCAAAAAAGATATATCGAAATTAGAAAAGGTTCAAGGAAGAGTGACCAAAATGATAAAAAGGATGGAACTCCTCTCGTATGAGAGAGGCTAAAGAGGTTAGGGCTCTTCAGCTTGGAAAAGAGATGGATGAGGAGAGATATGATTGAGGTCTGAGTGGTGTAAGTAAATCGATTTTTAAATATTTTTTTCACTCAACAAATAGTTAAGCCAGAGGATGTAGTAATAGTGGTTAGCATATCTGTGTTTTTTAAAAGGTTTGGACAAGTTCCTGGAGGAAATGTCCGTAGTCTTCTATTGAGACAGACATGGAGAAGCAACTCCTTGCCATGGGATTTGTAGCATGGAATGTTTTCAAAACTATTGTTAATTAACACAACTATGTGTCATTGCAAAAAAAAAAAAATTATTTCTCTTGATCTCAAAATATAAACATTCCTATAACTAGTTGTTTAACAATAATTCATCCAATCACACTCATCATACTCATTCTACTCATACTGCCAGACGTCCTCACAAATATGTTCATCTGCATCTCATCATATTTGGGTTGCAAAATGTTCTGTGAACACTGGCCTTTGTTAACTCTTGCTGTTCACCCCACCACATCAAAAGGCCATAAATAAACAGTAAATCATATGTGTCTCTAGCTATAGCGTTACCGCTCTTGTTGTCCATTCAGTTCCTTGTACTTGCAAAACATTCCTGAAACTGGCGTCGTGCTGGTAATCCAACCAGCATTGAGTTCGTATTTGTGGACAACTGAGGGCACAATGAAGGCATTGATGGGAATACATAATCCATACATAAGGCATTTAATGGGTTATGGGGGGAAGTGCGTAGGAGATGGGGACAGAGGGATAGGGTGTCTTCTCTCTTGTACATGCAATAGGAACCCAAATTTGGGGCAGGGAGAGAGAATTCCATATTTGGGAGGTGGGAGCAGGTAGGGTTATTGAGTTTTAGGGATGTGCTGCAGGGGGGTAAGGTGAAGAGTTTTGAGACGCCCGAAGGAGATGTGTTTTTCCACTTACAAGTACAGCATTTTGTGGGGACTTTGGGATGGAGGGAGGAGGCACCTCAAGAGATGGAAAGCCTGGAAAACCTGTGGATGATGTTGAAAAAGGTGCCCAGACCCATCTCGGTGATGTATACATTTTTTCAGGGATGGGATCCACAACCATTTAGGTTCCAGGTGGCATGGGAACAGGATTTACATTGTAGCTTTACTGATCAAGAATGGGAAATAATCTGTGGGGAGTTCCAAAAGGCTTCAGTATGTGTCTTGGTGCAGGAAAATGCTTATAAGGTATTACACACCAGAGAGATTGGGGCGGATGTACCCGAGTACATCAGATGCATGTTGGAGGTGTGGGGGGGGGGGGGGCAGTCGGGTACATTCCTGCATATATGGTGGAATTGTCCTATGGTAGTTCCCTTTTGGCAGGAGGTTATGAAGGCTTTGGTGAAAGTGATGGGTGTATCTTTGGTGTGCCTTTTGGGTCTGCATAATGAGAGGGACTCTTGGGAGCAGATGGATGCGTTGGGGGTTGGCAGAAGCTAAATGTCTTATAGCGCAGAGCTGGAAATCAATAGATCCCCCGACATTGGGTAACTGGAAATGCAAAGTGGGACAATTAATAACCAAGGAACGCCTTACGGCATATCATAGAGATGGAACACTACGACATAAAGGGGGGTGGAATCGACTTCAACAATGTCTCCCACGACTTTAGGACGGTTGAGCTCTGGGAGAATGGGTGGGGCGTTTCAGAGCGGAGGGGAGGTGGGATGGGGAGAGGGAGTTGGTCTTAAAGGCTTGGGGACATTCCCAAGTATTGTGGTGGTTCATTAGGGTTGGGGAGTTGGGGAGGGGAGAGCTGGTTGGGGATATTGTACTGTTTTCTTGCAGGATGGCAATCGAAGAGAGAAATATTGCTGGTATGCTTTAGGTGGGGAACCACGTATACTAAACATGTATAGGTTCAGTGGGTGTGGAAACAAAAAACATTGTTGATTAATGTATGTCAGTCTCTGCGAGGCTTGCAGTGATTAAGTTGTTTCTAATATTGTGTGAATTGGAGGTGTTAAAATTACAATAAAATATTTGAAGTGGAAAAAAAAAAGAGTTAACAAAGGCCAGTGTTAACAGAACATGTTGCAACCCAAATGTGATGAGATGCAGATGAACATATTTGTGAGGACGTCTGGTAGTACGAGTATGATTGGATGAATTATTGTTAAACAAGTAGTTATTGGAATGTTTATATTTTGAGAGCAAGAGAAATAAAATTTTTTGTGTTAATTAACAATAGTTTTGAATACATTCCACAGCTATATTGGAATAGTTTTAACCCTAGAAATTGTACATTGTATAGCATGGAATGTTGCCACGTTTTGGGTTTCTGCCAGATACTTGTGACCTGGCTTTGCTACTGTTCAAAACAGGATGCTTGACTAGATGGACCATTGGTCTTACCCAGTTATGGCTGTTCTTATAGTCTGTTTAGGCTTTTACCTTTACCTGCAGATCACTACTTTTCTTGCTACGTTTTCTTTTTAGTACTGTTGGACCAGCATTATAAAAATAACCCAACATCCTAAATGTATTTGGGTGTGAAACAAGCAAGCTCAAGAGCTCTGTAAAAGCTAGAAGAAATATAGGCAGCAGCGCTGGCCTGGGACATGCATGAAGAAAGCCACATGCCCCTGCTTTCGGGTATGAGTGGTACCAGCTGGCATAAGCGTGAAAAGAAGTTAGGTTTCACTGAGCCTTCTGTCATTTTCAGCATGTTCTCTCATCTGGAACCTCTCCAGATCCTATGAGATCTGGAGAGGTGTTGGATCTGCAAGCTTGTTTTTGTTCAGCTGTTCTCTATATTGGGGGAGGGGGGGTTACATGATCAGTGACACTGTGTACACGTATAGGTGAAAGAGGTAGAATTTGAATAGGGTAAACTAAACTTTAACTTCTCTTGATCAGTGATCCCTCCCTCCCTCCCTCCCTCCCCCCCCCCCCCCCAAAAAAAAAAAAGGTTGCTTTCTTTTTAGGTTTTTATCTTCATAACTAACCCTTTGTAGATTAATGTTTTGGTTATTTTTTGTTTGTTTGTTTTTGTAGTTGCAGGGGACAAGAGGCAGACAGCTGAAATAAAAATATCTATTGAGGAGACAGCATCCTCTAGTGACCTTGAGCAAGAGAAGGTGCTTCCATCTTCTGAGCAAGAGAAGGAGGAGACGGAAGGAGATGGGAAGGACTCCAGCGAGCAAGAGGAAGCAGAGGAAAAGACCAGTCCTGCAGGTTAGGAATTCAAGCCCTACTTTGTGCATGAGGTTCTGTGGCAGTGACGGTTGCAAGTGGGTTTTAGGAATAATGCGCATGAGGGATTCTCAGGGAATGAAAGCGTGAAATAGCAGAACACTTTAACCACTTTCTGAAAAAGGCAGTGAGGTGACGTGGTCACAGCACATAGAGACAGAATATAACTGCAGATACAGAGCATGAGCTCATCTAGTCTGTATGGTTTCACTTCCCAACCACTGAGGATCATCTGTGCTTGCGTCAGCTCTAATAATGTTTGCGCTTCACCCTCACTGTGTTCCTTTTTCTTATAAGACTGTTCCGGGCGTCGGTTGCCCCTTTTCTTAGGAAATACTTTCTTATGTTACACCTCACTTTACTCTTGTTCTAGAACTTCCTTTCCACTGAAATATGCTTTCATCTTGCATTTTATTCACACCTTTGAGGTGTTTGGAGGTTTCTGTCTTGCCCCGTCTCTAAAATATACGTGCTTAGATGTCTGTACTCATCTCATAAGGGCTAAGGATATTATTATGCCCCTGTGTAGGGTCCCTGGTGCGTTCTGATCACTCATCCTCAAAAAAGATATAGTGAAATTAGAAAAAAAATTCAGAGACGGGTGACAAAATAGAAAAGGGATGGTGCCAAACTCCCTTATGAAGAGAGGCTAAACAGGTTTAGGCTGCTCTGGCTTGGAGACAAGACAACTAAGAGGGAATAAGAATAGTTTGGTTTAAATCTTCAAACACCTTTAAAAACAAGAGGACACTCCAGGAAGTAATGACTAACAGATTAAAAACACATTGTAGAAAGGGTGGTTGGGTTTTGTGGGTTCTTTTTTGCTTTGTTTAACACAGCACGTAATTTTAAGTTGTGGAATCTGTTGCTGAAGGATGTGGTCAAGATGAGTAATATAACTGGGTTCAAAAGAGGGATTAGACAAGTTTGTGGAAGACAGGTCCATAAAGAATTTGTTAGCCAGGTAGAACTTGGGAAACCATTGTTCATCCTTGGAATTAACAGTGGGAACTAGAACTAACTTTGGGGATCTGCCAGATATTTGCAACCCAGCCTGGTCACTGTTGGGCTCAGTGGAACTCAGTTTGTCTGAGTCCAGCTTTTTTTGTGTTCTTATGTCTTATAACTGCACCATTCTGGTAGCCTTTCTCTGGACAGACCCCACTCTGTTTTTATCAGGCTTGGCAAATAAACTATCCCAATAGTAAAAAGTTGTCAAAATCGAGGGACAAACATCCTTACCCAGTGAATGATATCTCAGAGTTATCCACATTGATGAACGCAAATGGCACGAGCCTACCGAGTCCTGCTCCAATCCACAACTTCTGGGGGCTAGCATGAAACCATTCAAGAGCCCAAGCAGCTTTGTAATACCAGTACACGTTCGGAACGCCCAAACCACCCTTTTTCTGATCCCGATACAGCAATGCTCTAGAGAGATGTGGCCGTTTGTTGGACCAAATAAAGCGAAGGAGACGATCTTGGAGACCTGATAGAAAATTACAAGACAAACGAAGAGGGAGAACCTGGAAGAGATATACATCAAAACGTGGCAACACATTCATTTTCAGAGTAGCAATCCGCCCAAACCAAGATAGATCAATGGAACCTCAAGCCTCCAGATCTTATATAGTTTCCTGCAAGAGGGGAGGGTAATTAGCCCGAAAATAAATCAGAGAAATTCTTGGTAAGATGAATCCCCAAGTACTTGATACTTTGGGCCACCCACCGAAAAAAAAAAGCTTGTATAGATTGTAAGATCGGGCTAGAAATACCAATAGCCATAGCTTCCAATTTAGTCATATTTAGCGTAAAACCCGAAACAGAGGAATCATCCGATAAAAGCTTAATTGTTAGGCAAGGAGAGTAACGGTTTGGTTAAAGAGAGAAGGATATCATCAGCAAACAGTGCCATTATATTCCTGACCACCTACCGTAATGCCCGAAACATTAGGATTAGAGCATATAGCAGTAGCAAGGGGTTCCATAACCAAGGCAAATAGCATTGGCGAGAGAGGACATCCTTGACGTGTCCCCCTAGACAAAGGGAAAGTAGGAGAATTTCCACCATTAACTCGCATACACCGCTCTAGGAGAATTATAGAGGGCTTGAGCCCAATCCCTAAATCCCAACCCAAATCCAAATCGCTCCATAACACTAATCATAAAAGACCAATGAACACGATCAAATGCCTTCTCGGCATCTAATCCCAGAGGACACAAGGGGGTTTTGAACTTTGTAGCTACATGCAACAAATTAACCATATGGCGAACATTATCTTTAGCTTGTCTTTGGGGAACAAACCCAACTTGATCAGGATGAATTAAGTCAGGAAGAATTTTCACTAGTCAATTGGCTAGAACCTTAGCTATAATTTTAACATCAGAATTAAGAATGGAGATGGGGCGATAGGAGGCACACTCCATCCTATCCTTACCTGGCTTTGGAATCACTGCAATCCAGGCCCCCATCATGGAGGGAGGCAGAGCCTCCCCACTCCGAACTCCATTAAGAATCTCGACTAGCAGGGGGGCAAGCTCCCCCCTAAAAGTCCTATAAAAGTCATTCGGTAAGCCATCCAGGCCAGGGGCCTTCCCAGTGGGCAGATCCTTAATAACTTTTACAACTTCATCCACATGATCGGGCCATCTAAAGAACACGCTGCTTCGCTGTCAATGAGGAAGGTCTTGAGGAATGATAAGGCCTCAGCGGCATCCTAGTGGATCGTAGAGTCAGCCGAGGATAAAGACTGATAAAAGACTGAAAAACGCTGACGTATCAAAGATTTAGTCAGCACTGTAATTTTTTTCCGTCTCCAATCCGAAGAATGGTATGGTCAAATCTTTGGCTGCCTCAATTAAGGGCCATGAACGACCCAGCTTATTATAATTAAGAATATTGAAGCTGTTGTTGACCCCGGATAAAGTGCAATTGATCCGAGTAAATATTAATCTAATCTTAACCGAGAGCTTGATCTGCCTCAAAGTAGAGATCGAATGGGAAGATCTATGAGGTCCTCCAGTGGGACAACTGTGAGATGCAGTCTGCAACTTCCTTTCGACTGGCCCAAGCCCGAATGCTTGCCTGTTTTAAGAAAATAAATCATTGTTACAGCCTTTAAGGCATCCCAAACAATCCCCAAGGAAGAACCCGAGTTCAAATTAGTGTCAAGATACTCCCTCAAGAGTGTTCTGTAGTTGGCTAAAACCTTATCCTCCTTCAACAAAGGAAGTGTTTAAGGTCCACCTACTATCCTTATCTTCCTCACAAAAGGATGGAAGCTGGACCCAGGTCGGAGCAATGGGCCGATATGGTTTGGGGGCCAATACCTGAAAGACAACCCCCCTGAATCAAAGAGATATGAACTAGCAAATGATCAGTGCGGGAGTATGAATCATGAGAATGGGAATAAAAGGATAAATCCCGTTCCTTTGGGTGATGTAAACGCCACACATCACATGTAGCCAAAGTTCGGGCCAGGCAATCAACGCTTTCGAATTTTTGACATCTATTCGTGACACTGCACCAGATCTATCCAAAGCTGGGTCAAAAGATGCATTAAAGTTGCCTCCTAATACCAATTTACCATAGGGAAGACCCCACTCTGTTTTTATCCTTTTGGAGATGCTGCCTCCAGAAATGGACCCAGTACTCTAAATAAGATCTCACCAATGATTTGTACAGAGACATAATATCATTTCTACTGGTAACATATTCCCTGTACTTGGTAGCATTTTTCTGGCCCTCACCGTAGCCTTTTTGCACTGTAACAAATAGATGGTCTTATGGACAGATGAGCTAACCCATTTTTTCACACCTGAGGTGGTGGCCCAACATAGGCATCCCTGCGGGGTGGTAAGTGCGGCTTGCCACCACATTTTCTCACTATCTGTCCCTCCCCCCCCCCCCCCCCCCCAAGTGTTGCGGTATCTCTCTTCCTTCTTGCCCTTGCCCAGTGCTGCAGTCCTCCAATTTTCCAGGCCGTCAGTAAGAAAAGCACAAGGCATTTGGCCAGCCTGAAAGCCTTCTGCAGTGTCCGTCCACATGGGAACTGGAAGTTGTAGCAGAGAGAAGGTTTCTGGGACCAGCCAAATGCAGTGTGCTATGCTAGCTGCCTTTACCACATTCTCTGGCAACGAATTTCAGAGTTTAATTACACATTGAGTGAAGAAATATTTTCTATGATGTTGTTTTAAATTTTACTACTTAGTAGCTTCATTGTGTGCCTCCCCTAGTCTTTGTATTATTGGAAAGAGTAAACAAGTGATTTATCTCTACCCGTTCCACTCATAGCCGTCTCGTCTCCAAGCTGAAGAGCCCTAGCTTTAGCCTTTCCTCATAGGGAAGTCATCCCAACCCCTTATCATTTTGTCGCCCTTCTCTGTATCTTTTCTAATTTCACTATATCTTTTTCAAGGTGTGGTCACACAGCAGGGGAGATTGATACTTGCTATGTGTTCACATGCTTCATAATGTTTTCCTATGAACTCTAGGATATGTTCCATGTGTGGGTGCTGTCAGTTGACCTCACTCACATGTGTGACTAATCTTTTTGCTCTCCCCAGAGAATACCCTGTTCCAGGTAAGTGGACTTTGCATGGTTCTTATCTGAAACTGAGCAGTCCTAGGTTGGAGCCCGGGGAGGGTTGGTGTTTGCTGTAGGTCATGCAGTGGAAAGAGATGGATTAGAACCAGGATCTTCGGGTTTTATAGCTGTCTGACCAGCACTGCACAAGCTGTAGCCCTTTTCAGCTTTTATGGCATCAAAGCTACTCAGCAGCTTGTTACAAGGGTAGTTTTGGAAGGCTTCTTACTATATTTAAGTGTAAATCAAGAAATTTGTGATATTGACAGCAGTACCAAATAAGGGGCAGACCAGTGCAATAAATCTAAGGTAGCAAAATAAAAATCAGTTCCTAAATACTGTTCTCCGATATGGATTTCTTTTGCTTTGTGACTTAATTTATTTGCTTTTATAAAAAACTAGTAAAAAGCCCTGTTTCTGATGCAAATGAAACGGGGGCTAGCAATGTTTCTTCTGTGTGCATGTGGGAGTGTGTGTCCCTGCCCTCTGGCCTCTCTCCCCTCCCCCCTCTGAGTCCTTCACTGTTACAGAGCCAGCGATTTGATTTCGTGCTCTAAAAAAGCCCCGTTTCTGATGCAAATGAAACGGGGGCTAGCAATGTTTTCTTCTGTGTGCATGTGGGAGTGTGTGTGTCCCTGCCCTCTGGCCTCTCTCTCCTCCCCCCTCTGAGTCCTTCACTGTTACAGAGCCAGCAATTGATTTCCTGCTCTGCTGTTTTCCTTCACTGACTGTGTTACAGAGAAGGCGGGGCGACTCTCATAGGGAAAGCGGATATCTCGCCCCCTTCACACTTCCGGCTGGAGGCTTCATAGAACGTTGGTTTTGCCTTTTATATAGAGAGATAGTAAAAAAGCCCCCGTTTCTGATGCAAATGAAACGGGGGGCTAGCAATGTTTTCTTCTGTGTGCATGTGGGAGTGTGTGTGTCCCTGCCCTCTGGCCTCTCTCCCCCTCCCCCCTCTGAGTCCTTCACTGTTACAGAGCCAGCGATTTGATTTCCTGCTCTGCCTGTTTTCCTTCACTGACTGTGTTACAGAGAAGGCGGGGCAGACTCTCATAGGGAAAGCGGATATCTCGCCCCCTCACACTTCCGGCTGGAGGCTTCATAGAACGTTGGTTTTGCCTTTTATATAGAGAGATAGTAAAAAAGCCCCGTTTCTGATGCAAATGAAACGGGGGCTAGCAATGTTTTCTTCTGTGTACATGTGGCAGTGTGTGTGTCCCTGCCCCTCTGGCCTCTCTCCCCTCCCCCCTCTGAGTCCTTCACTGTTACAGAGCCAACGATTTGATTTCTGCTCTGCTGTTTTCCTTCAACTGACTGTGTTACAGAGAGGGCGGGGCAGACACTCATAGGGGAAAGCGGATTATCTCGCCCCCTTCACACTTCCGGCTGGAGGCTTCTAGAACATTGGTGTTGCCTTTTATATAGAGAGATAAATTGCATTTTTAAGCTGAATATAATGAGCAATTTTAGGGTGGGAAAACCATGGCACAAAACTGAATTCCCTTCTGAGCTGTGATACTGGTATATAATAATTTCATAGTAGCTGCTTTTCCTATAACTGTGTCTTTATTATACATAAAGGAGACTTGGGGTTAAATGTTGTGGTTCTGTCTAACTGTCACAGTCTATAGAGGAAAAATAGTGACGTTACAATTCCATATTCTTCAAATTTGATAATCTAAGTTTTTAATTTTCTCCCAGTTTAATCATTTTTGCTGTCCCATCCCACTGTGTAGATGGCACACATGGGCAGCTCAAAGAGACTGGATGATGCCTCCTTCAAGCACATCCCTCGGGTCTGTTTGTTTGCTGGTGTAGTCTGCCACGGTGGGCAGTAGTCACTGGCTTTTCCTCCCCTGTTGGTGCCTCCAGGTCCATTGGCCTCAGTTGATGAAAGATCGAAATCCATATCCCTCATTCTGCAGCACTATCACCTGAGCTGCAGGTTATTATTAACTGGACTTCTTTCTTTTTCTAACGAATGTTGCAGTATTAACTCCCAGACAAAGAAAGCTTTGCAATATTGCTTTTATCGTTTTACAAGGTTGCATTATCTTAAGTTGTGAACAAGAAACAAAAAATAAGATATCAAAACACCTGAATAGACACCCTAATTTGGGGGGGGGGGGGGGGAAGTATACGGGGTCAAGATAAACTTCATTGTTATAAGTTTAAGGGAATTGTCCATGTAAAGAAATGCTATTTAACTGCAGTTGTGATCATGAGAGCTGAATATCTGAAAAGAATGGACTGTGTACCATATATTTTCTGCCCAGACAGCTGTACTTCTCCCATAAGGACAGCAAGTCTATGCTAGATCTCTTTTAGTAGGATTGGAAAGACAGAACAAAGCAAACTAGAAATGAATGCAGCCAATGAAACCCTGAGATAAAGGAGCCTTGTGTTTATGGTTTTTGCTTTGTACGTAGCAAGCACCACAGCGCCTGCCCTGATCCTTCTCGCTTCCTTCTGTACGAGCAGGAAACGCTCTGCAGGACGATATCCCTCAAACACCCTGCAAGCATTCGGGAGTCAGCACCAGGAGCAGCCAGTTAACCAGAGCGTCAAATGGACACCACTTGCAGAGTGCCAAGCAAGGTAGCAGCTCAATCCCGTGCTAATTCGAGGGGCCTGGGGGTTCGGAGCTTAAAGTTGCAGTGCCTTGTATTTGCGTGAAATAATGTAAAGCTTTCTGTTACAACTCACCATCAGGTGCTCTACTAACCCAACAGCACATACTCCTGCTGGCTAATAAAAGGTCAGTTTTCAGTGGTGGCAGCTACCGGATTGATTTAAATGCTAACACTGCTACTATTTTAAATGAATGTGTATTCATTGACTCTGCGGGGGCTATTCTACAAATGACACCGTGCAGTGCGCCGGGCACATGGGCACCAGATTCCGTTATGGCATATTCTAACTTAAGTCTTCATCTATGTGCTAACATTTAGTCGTGCCTGTTTATCCTATGTCTATGGCAGGTGTAAATGCGTGCCCGTAAATGACGGTATTCTGTTACATGCTATGGGCTGGATTCAGTAAATGGTACTCAAAATTAGATTATATGTAAATACTGAATCCCAGTAATTTTTGATAGCATCTGTATTCTTTTACCTGCAAATTGTCCCCTATCGGAGTTTCTACAGAAGGAAAAACGGCCTCAAACAGCTCAAGGATATGTTATATCTATAGAGCTAATCGGATCAAACTGGTCCTGTCTTCAACATTGGCCGTAAAAAACCTTCAAAGATGGAGTACTGCCTATACGATATAGTTTTACAGAAAACGTGGTATATGATCCACACTAAATCATTTCTGCTAATTCTCCATGCTAACATCGGGTGAGCTCAAACAGTCAAAGGACACTTATCTTTGTTTGAGGGCCAGTCGATTTTCTTTTTCTGTGCTCGTGCCCGTGCGTTGAGTCTGTGTACAGCGGCTCCACTGCTCACTCTTTCAGCAGTCTTTACCCTCCTGCCCCAAGCCAATGGTGGCCAGCGTTTCGCGCTGCTGCATCAGGGTCTCGGAGTCTGGGTTATGCTTTGCACTACCTGGAGTCCTTTGATTGAGCTCACCCGATGTTAGCAGAATCTGAATGGAGCCTGTAAATTAATCTAGCATGGAGAATTAGCAGAAATGATTTAGTGTGGATCATATACCACGTTTTCTGTAAAACTATATCGTATAGGCAGTACTCCATCTTTGAAGTTTTTTTTACGGCCAATGTTGAAGAGAGGACCAGTTTGATCCGATTAGCTCTATAGATATAACATATCTTGAGCTCTTTGAGGCCGTTTTTCCTTCTGTAGAAATTCCGATTGGGGACAATTTGCAGGTAACAGAATACAGATGCTATCAAAAATTACTGGGATTCAGTATTTACATATAGTCTAGCGATCCCATCCCTTCAACAATAATTTAGTGGACTCAAAATTAGATGCCAAGTGTGATTTTATAAAGGACGTGCACCCTTTATAGAATCGCACTTAACGTCAATTCCCGCACTTTAAGTGCCTTCTGAAACCTTGTGTAAATAATGGCGCCCATATTAGGTATACTGAGGCTGTATTCTGTAGTTCCATTCGCAGGAATGTCCGTGACACACACCCGTTTTAGTTACATGCTACTAGAGTTAGTGGCCAAGCCTTATAGAATAGTACGCATTTAGATATGTGTGCAGATTTTAATGAATGCCAATTAACATCAATCATTGGTTGTTGGCACCCAATCATGATTGGTTATTTACTCAATTTGCGCATGCATCTCGGGTGCATGCGCAAATTTGGGCATGCAATTCTGGTCGCTTTATATACAATACAGTGGTATATGACTTGTGCGCTTGCATTACAGAAGTAACCACCTTTGGCACACGTAGCATTTATGGTCATGAATGAGCTGTTTACATGCATAAGTGCTAGTATTCTGTAATCTTAGCACACAGATAATGCTAAAGTTATAGAATTAGTGGGTTTATTCAAAGTCAGTGGCACTGAATATATATATATATATATTGTGCAATCACCACCACTGCTATACATTTAATTTAGACCTGGGGAATAGAATACAGACCGGTGACATCAAGATTACTCAAGCTAAGTGATGTATGAGAGTTAATTTCACCGCATATGTGGCATAGATATTAGCCTCTACCATATTGTATTGTTAAAGGTGTGTGTGCAAGTATTTCATGAATAAGAAGAGTGGAGTTTTTTTTGTGATTGAAGAGGAGTTCTCTAAACTCTGAAAGGTGTTCCTTTAAAGAGATTTCTCCATGGTTTCTGAAGTCTTTTTTTCTCCACATTTTTGTCATGAATATTCGTGAATTAACACCTGCTATACAGGGTTGCATTTGAAAATTACCCATTCAAAATATGCTATTGTCAAACTAGGTAGGCACCTTGCAGAGGGAAATGGCCGTGCCCTTTAGCTTAGAAAGAGCTTAGGCACTAAAGTCGTAGGGAGATACTTTGACACAGCACAACAGGAAGTTTTTCCCGTTCTGTATCTGCTTCATTCTTTCTCGCCCTTTTGAATAGATGTAGAAGCAGGAAACAAGAGTGCACAGGAGGACGAGGAAGAGGAGGCCACAGAGGAAAGAATGGAAAATGGAGACACCAGAGACGAGAACGAGGATTCTGTGGGCACAGACTCGGGGCAGGAAACCATGGGCGAGTCCCGACAGCTGCGTTCAGGAACAATAGCCTATGCTGATCGTACTGAATCTCGTGCTTATGGATCCATAATACACAAGTGCGAGGTATGGCTCTGAGATATGTAGCTTTCTTTAAGATGGATTGTGTGTTTCTTGCCAAACTTATTTCTGAGGGCAGCATCTCAATGTTTCATTTTTTGCATACTATAACAGTAATGTTGTTTTGGGAATTTTCTCAATCTCAAGTTTACTGCAAAGGCGCACAAGTATTAGGTCCCAGCTTTTCATGTAGACCCTACAACCTTTGATTATTACTTTTTTTTTGAATTACCTCTGGCCTATCTATATCCTTTCAGAAGAACAGCCTCCAGAACTGCATATTTATTTTATTTATTTATTTTTTTGTAACACTTATACCCCGCACTTTCCCAGTTATTAATAGGTTCAATGCGGCTTACATAGGAGCTCATTTTCAAAGACTCCATAGGTTCCTATGTAACTTTATAAGTCTAAGTGCTTTGAAAATGAGCCTCATAGTATAATAGGTTTACAAAATAAACAGAGAATGGATACAGTTGTCAAATAGTGAAAAGAGGTAGTCAATTAGATGTCAATTAGATGTCAATTCTGCCTCGCCTCACCCTATGCTTGGAACAACCTTCCTGAACCTTACGCCAAGCCCCCTCCCTGCCCATCTTCAAGTCTTTGCTTAAAGCCCACCTCTTCAATGCTGCGTTCGGCACCTAACCCTTACCGTTCAGTGAATCCAGACTGCCCCAATTTGACTGCCCCTATCAGACCGACCGTTCACTTGTCTATTAGAGTGTAAGCTCTTTGAGCAGGGACTGTCTCTCTTTGTTAAATTGTACAGCGCTGCGTAACCCTAGTAGCGCTCTAGAAATGTTAAGTAGTAGTAGTAGATGTGGGTAAATGAGATGGGTGAGGTAGGAGAATAGTCGAGGTAGGGAGTGGAAGAAGGGTGAGTATTGGGTAGCGTATTGTAAGTAAGGCAAAATAGTGAGGGATTGGAATAGGGATGAATTTAGAGAGGATTGAGTAGGGGAGCATATTCCAGGTTCTGTCTTTATAGTCTGATCCAGGTATGATTTTGAGTTTGTCAGGTCATTTGTGTAGGCTTGCTTAAAGTACTGCAGAGGAGGTTTCATCGATAACCTTAATACAGTTATCTCCTCCTTTTGTATTTTACTGGTAATGCCTTTCCCTGTGCACCTCAACATCCCTCTGAATCTGGCCACTGTTGTATTATATTGTTTTGCTGCTGTGAATCTTTAGATTTGATCATCTTTGCTTGTGTCCTGATTGCCGCTCACAAATTTCCCCCTGACCCTCCTCAAAATCTAGTACTGCTCCATAAGTACAGGACTCTGCATTTTTTTTTTTTTTTGCATTGAAGTCAGCAGCTACTCATTTTTTTTTTCATTCTAATTGTTCAGGATTCTTCACTCTAACCCCTCTACAATATCCCTTACGTAGATACAGAATAGAATTGGCCCCAGGACTAATCGCTGAGACGCTCCAGTAATCAGAGTGTATTCTGTTGTCTATTACTTAACCATTTTCTAATCCATTCTATTACCTTGGGACCCATCCCCAGGTTCCTTGATTTATTAATAAGATTCTTCCTTAGCGACCAGACCAGTCCAGAACCTGTGAGTTATGCCTGTTAAACCAGCAGATGGAGCGAGAGAGAACATGAGCTGTGAACTCTGCCCTATGAGGGCACTGTGCAGCCTTACCTCTTCAGTATTTCTCTCTATCTGTTAGGGATTTAGGGATGCAAAGAGATATAGGTCAGGGCAATCTTGGTAAAGTCAGTGTTCTAAAGTGCAGACACATCAGTCTTTTGCTTAGAAAAAAAAGCTGGTGTTTCCAGTTTCAGATGATTGACAGGTCAGATCTTCTTTATCATGATAACCGGTTACATGAAGTTAATGATTTGATAAAACATACTAAAACAACATAACATTATTTATTTGGATTTTGCTCACGCCTTTTTCAGTAATAGCTCAAAGTGAATTACATTCAGGTACCCTGTCCCTGATGGGCTCACAATCTAAGTTTGTACCTGAGGCAATGGAGGGTTAAGTGACTTGCCCAAGATCGCTCATCATTCCCATTTCCAGATCATTTATATATATGTTGAAAAGTGCTGTTTCCAGTACAGATCCCTGTGATACTCCACCACTTATCTTCCTCCATTGAGAGAATTGACTACTCTGTTTTCTCTTTTACCCAGTTCCCAATCCACAACAGGCCATTGCCTTCTATCTCATAGCTTTTTAATTTCTTCAATTGTCTCTTCCACCACTATTGCCTTCCTGGCCTCTCGGACCTCTTCCCACCAGTGTTCGCTACATCTGTCTCAAGCATCCCTCTCCCTAGTATATATATATATGATACTAGGGACAGGTTTTCTCTGTGCATGGAGAACATTCAAATTGGGCTTTCACAAACCTGTTAAAATTAAATTCAAGTAAAACTAAGATTTTATGGTTTTGTCTTCCTAGCTCAGGTGCTCTTGCAGGGATAACCTTGTTGCAAAATATTTCTTTTCCTGTTTAATCTAAAGCCAAAGTACTTGGAGTGCTGTTAGACTCTTCTTTAACTTTTGAGGTATAAATTACTTCTCTCTGGAAGAAAATGTTCTTTAAGCTGATACAACTAAGGCTAATAAGATCTTAGTTTGTCTGCATACACCTTGTTTATACAAATGTTAGTTCTCACATTTAGATTACTGTAATTTACTGTATTTGAATCTGTCTGTTAAGTTGGTGAGAAAAATGCAATTGAGTCAAAATACGGCCATAAGGTTGATATTTAACCTCAAGAAATGTGATAATATTTCGTCTTATTGCATTCAATTGCACTGGCTCCCAATACATCAGAGGATATTGTATAAATCTCTTTGCTTGTTTCTTTCAGGCGGTGTAAATGGTTTCATCCTTGCTCACTGATTTGATCTGTGTAATGTCAGGTCAAACTTCAGAGAAGTTGTATAGTTTTGCTTATATTCTGCTGAGTTGCCTTGAAAGGAGTTTGATTCCATAGGGTAGCGAAAATGTTTTTTTGCTGATTTTGATACCTTTCTGGAATGCACTTCCTACTAGCAATAGAACAGTAACTGATTCTCTTCCCTTTTGGAAGAAAATTAAGACCTATTTGTTTTTCTTAACCTTATCCTGTTTATGACGAAATGTAATTGATTTTATGTATTTTTGTTTTGTATTGAATTATGATTTGTTTTAATTGTAGATAATTGTAAACCACCCTGGACCTATCTGGGGAGGGAGGCGGTATATAAGTATGTATTGACATTGATATGCCCAGAATCCACCCCAGTATACTGCCTTCCATCTTCTACACCAGGGGGCAGAACCAGACTCATTCATCCTCCTGTGCAGTTCTCACAGGCCCAACAAATTAATCCAACAACCATGTCCTGCTGTGCATCCCCTCGCTAAGCTGTGTAACAATCCACACAGCTACTAAAATTAGTAAGACTCTCGTCCAAAACATTTGGCCAGCCATACATATTGATGTTGAGTTTGGTTGCTTTGTACAGGTTTTCTCAATCTAATCAAGGTCTCTTTCTGGGGCTGATGCAGTAATTTTGTGTTAGAACTGTGTGCTGAAGGTTGGTACACATTTCGCTAATGCAAGCTCAATGCAAACATTTTGTTCCCCAGTGTAATAAGCAAATAGTATACAAATAGGCCAAGCACAAAAATGGGCACTGCTGGAAGACCACACGGGATGCATGATCACAGAGGCCTCCACTAATGGAAGAGCACACGGGATGCATGATCACAGGGACCTGCACTAGTGGAAGAGCACACGGGATGCATGATCACAGGGACATGCACTAATGGAAGAGCACACGGGATGTATGGTCACAGGGGTCTGCACTAAGGGAAGAACACACGGGATGCATGATCACAGAGGCCTCCACTAATGGAAGAGCACACGGGTTGCATGATCACAGGGACCTGCACTAATGGAAGAGCACACGGGATGCATGGTCATATAGGTGTCTGCACTAATGGAAGAGCACACGGGATGCATGGTCATAGGGGCCTGCACTAATGGAAGAGCACACGGGATGCATGATCACAGGGGCCTGCACTAATGGAAGAGCATACTGGATTCATGGTCACAGGGGCATGCACTAATGGAAGAGCAAACGGGATGCATGATCACAGGGGTCTGCACTAATGGAAGAGCACATGGGATGCATGGTCATAGGGGCCTGCACTAATGGAAGAGCATACTGGATTCATGGTCACAGGGGTCTGCACTAAGGGAAGAGCACAAGGGATGCATGATCACAGGGGTCTGCACTAATGGAAGAGCATACGGGATGTGTGGTCACAGGGGTCTACACTAAGGGAAAAGCACACGGGATGCATGATCACAGGGGTCTGCACTAATGGAAGAGCACACGGGATGTATGGTCACAGGGGTCTGCACTAATGGAAGAGCACACGGGATGCATGATCACAGGGACCTGCACTAATGGAAGAGCACACGGGATGCATGGTCATATAGGTGTCTGCACTAATGGATGATCACATGGGATACATGATCACAGGAGTCTGTACTAATGGAAGAGCACACGGGATGCATGATCACAGGGACCTGCACTAATGGAAGAGCACATGGGATGCATGATCACAGGGGCCTGCACTAATGGAAGAGCACACGGGATATATGGTCATATAGGTGTCTGCACTAATGGAAGATCACACGGGATACATGATCACAGGAGTCTGTACTAATGGAAGAGCACACGGTATGCATGATCACAGGGACCTGCACTAATGGAAGAGCACACGGTATGCATGATCACAGGGACCTGCACTAATGGAAGAGCACACGGGATGCATGATCACAGGGGCCTGCACTAATGGAAGAGCGCACGGAATGCATGGTCATAGGTGCCTGCACTAATGGAAGATCACATGGGATACATGATCACAGGAGTCTGTACTAATGGAAGATCACACGGGATGCATGATCACAGGGACCTGCACTAATGGAAGAGCACACGGGATGCATGATCACAGGGACTTGCACTAATGGAAGAGCACACGGGATGTATGGTCACAGGGGTCTGCACTAAGGGAAGAGCACACGGGATGCATGATCACAGAGGCCTCCACTAATGGAAGAGCACACGGGTTGCATGATCACAGGGACCTGCACTAATGGAAGAGCACATGGGATGCATGGTCATAGGTGTCTGCACTAATGGCAGAGCACACGGGATGCATGGTCACAGGGGCCTGCACTAATGGAAGAGCACACGGGATTCATGGTCACAGGGGCATGCACTAATGGAAGATAACACGGGATGCATGATCACAGGGGTCTGCACTAATGGAAGAGCACATGGGATGCATGGTCATAAGGGCCTGAACTAATGGAAGAGCATACTGGATTCATGGTCACAGGGGTCTGCACTAAGGGAAGAGCACACGGGATGCATGATCACAGGGGTCTGCACTAATGGAAGAGCATATGGGATGCATGATCACAGGGACCTGCACTAATGGAAGAGCACACAGGATGCATGATCACAGGGACTTGCACTAATGGAAGAGCACACGGGATGTATGGTCACAGGGGTCTGCACTAAGGGAAGAGCACACGGGATGCATGATCACAGAGGCCTCCACTAATGGAAGAGCACACGGGTTGCATGATCACAGGGACCTGCACTAATGGCAGAGCACACGGGATGCATGGTCACAGGGGCATGCACTAATGGAAGATAACACGGGATGCATGATCACAGGGGTCTGCACTAATGGAAGAGCACATGGGATGCATGGTCATAGGGGCCTGAACTAATGGAAGAGCACACATGCATGATCACAGGGGCATGCTCTAATGGAAGAGTACACGGGATGCATGATCACAGGGGCATGCACTAATGGAAGAGCACACGGGATGCATGATCACAGGGGCCTGAACTAATGGAAGAGCACACATGCATGATCACAGGGGCATGCTCTAATGGAAGAGTACACGGGATGCATGATCACAGGGGCATGCTCTAATGGAAGAGTACACGGGATGCATGATCACAGGGGCATGCACTAATGGAAGAGCACATTGGATTCATGGTCACCATGCATATAAAATTTTCTGCTGTGGACCGATGTCAACCCAAGTTTTTGCACACAGCTTGTGTGCAAAGCTTAGTGCACTTTATTGCTTCGGCCCTTCTGTGGGTAGAAAATAGGAGAAAAGTATTTGGAATTAAGGTATTAAGACATTTCTCCTGGTTTCTATCTGTGACAAAAGCTTAGAGACTAATTTTCAAGAGCTCTAGGAAACTAGCACCTGAATGCCTAAATTGAGGTGCCTTAAAAGGAATGGTGTCGGGAGCAGGAGAAGGAAGTGAAGTGCAAGCCCATACCAGGTGTGACTTTAGATCTTCCTTTTAAGGTACCTAAAGGAAAATTAAGACTCTTGTATTCAGAAATGTGTTTATAGTGCCCCTGCTTTCTTACATAGATGCCCATGGCCCTTTTTGAATATGAGTCAGGCCCTTTAATCAACTAGGCCCATGTTGAAAATGGTTGTTGCTGTGTTCGGTGTCTTTGTTGTATTTGCTTTATGTTATGGGTATTTCTTTTTAGGATTGCGGTAAAGAGTTTACTCACACAGGAAATTTTAAAAGACACATCCGGATTCACACTGGAGAGAAGCCCTTCTCTTGTCGGGAGTGCAGCAAGGCGTTCTCTGATCCAGCTGCTTGCAAAGCCCATGAGAAGACCCACAGGTATTAGAAAGAAGCTGGGAGCTGATGATTGTGAACTGAATGAAAGGAGTGTGAGAGCCAGAGAGGGAAAACAAATAGAAGGAAGATCTCTCCTTGTTCCTGCTTTTATTTATTTTTTTATTTTTGTTACATTTGTACCCTGCGCTTTCCCACTCATGGCAGGCTCAATGTGGCTTACATGGGGCAATGGAGGGTTAAGTGACTTGCCCAGAGTCACAAGGAGCTGCCTGTGCCTGAAGTGGGAATCAAACTCAGGACCAAAGTCCACCACCCTAACCACTAGGCCACTCCTCCACTTTCAATTTAAAAAGGGTTCTCCCAGCGGTTTGTGCATACAAATTCTTTTCTTTGCTTTTTCTATTTCAGTTGGACCTTTCTCTATTTTATTTGCATGACTTCTTTTCTCTGCTCTTTTCCTCCAGTTACATTCTGTCTCACTGTGGCCTGTCTCTCCCCTCTCCAGTGATCCTTATGTTTAACTCCCTCTGATCTGTGTGGCAGAGCTTGGAGTACATTCTTACCACTTAGTGTCTCTCTTTCTGTCTTCCGATTTTGAATTGCATGGGACACCATAATCCTGCGGGGCCTACTGGTGAAATGGTTTGAGGAGCACCAGATGGTTAAAACACAGTTGCTGGTCTCCTTCTAAGATCAGCAGGAACAGTTCATCCACTGAAATGTTTCAGCCTTTGCTTCTTCCTCCTCACACCTTTCCATCATTCTCTTTCTTCCCTCAAGCATCCCCTCTCCTGTTCATCTCCTACCTCTCATTCTTCCTGCCTGCTGTCTCTAACCGATCATACTGCACCCAGAACAGTGATAAAGGTAACATTAGAGATAGGGGGCATCTTGCATATGAAAGGAGGTTTGAAACATTTAAAAGTACAAACTCTGACCTCTTTTGTAGTTTTAGTTTCAGAAAATGTGGGACCGTTCAATTAATTATGTCTTTTACCTTCATTAAATAAAAATTTGGTGGTAATGTTTTGGGAGTTGAATGACCCACTACAGACATTCTTGGTTTGGAAAATATGTCCCCTCTGTTTTTCTGTAGAAGGCTAGTGCTTTCTCTGACAGATGTATAGAGTGTGTAATATTTACTGTTCATCTTATTTATATATCTGCAGGCTGTTGAGTAAAAACACGATTATGCACCTCACACTTTTTCACATCTGGTAGGATTTTCACATTTCTGATGTATTTACTGTAAAATTAAAAAAAAATAGAGGAAATTTTGGATATTTATAAGCAGTTTTTGGGATCTACTGTTCGAATATTTTCTGATCTTTTAAAGTAACAATCAAAAAGGGGAAAAAAAACCCGCTTCACTTACGGTACTACAACAAAAAAATAGCGGGTAGAGTCAAACTAAATGCATGACAATGGGAAAAATAAAGGAAGGGGGGAAGAGAGACCTCAGACTGGCCACATATAGCCAAATTAATGGGATTATTCGTGCGAAAATGCAGATATGCACCATCACCATGTTTTAATCACTGGTCCTCGACCCACCACCTCCCTAGATGTTGAACCATATTTGTTTTTATAATCAATTTCATACAAAAACGTGCTACATATACCCTCTCAGGACATAAAAAGCAGACATGATAACTTATCTTATGGCAGCTTCAAAAACGGGCCTCCCCAACGGTCCGTTTCGCCAATCACAGGCTTCGTCAGGGGAAGGACGCCCTAATGAAGAACACTGCTCAAAGAATAAACAGCAACGTCAAACTACTTGTCCTGCTGTCCGCTCAGAAAGGAGCACAGTGCTCCAATTTCCTTTGGTTTATTTCTATACTTGCCTCTCCTTTTTTGTGGACGAACATAATTGGAAGATGTGGTTTAATGATTACCTGTAACTATTTTGCTGATTTTCTTTAATAACTTTTATGAGGTGATGTTGTTAAGAAAAAAAATGAGTAAACGTTTGTGTTATGCTGCATTTTCTGATACAATTCTAGTCGAGTTGAAAGGCATCTGGAATGAAATTTTGTTGTACTGAATTATATCAGAAAGTTTATCATAATATACACAGACGTGGTTTTACCCATTCTCAGCAAAAAAAAGCAGCTCTAATATAGCAATTGAGTCAGCTGAGCTAAAATGAAAATTTTAATATAGTTTTGCTTTGGACTGGCCCATTTTTCACAGCCCCCTGAAGCCATACAGCTGTAACGATTGTGGGAAAAGCTATCGACTGATCAGCCTTTTGAACCTGCATAAGAAAAGGCACACAGAAGATGCTAAGTACTGCTGCAAGGACTGTGGCAAACTGTTCACAACCTCTGGCAACCTGAAGCGTCACCAGCTGGTGCACAGTGGAGAGAAACCCTACCAGTGTGATTACTGCGGTCGTTCATTCTCTGACCCCACCTCCAAGATGCGTCACCTGGAAACTCATGACACGGACAAGGAGCATAAGTGCTCTCACTGTGATAAGAAGTTCAATCAGGTGAGGAAGTGCCAGCAGAGACTCATTCAAGTGATACATTTATAAGCACTTTTTATCTTTTTTTTTTTTTCTCATTCTGTCTTTTTTTTTCTTCCTCTTCATCCATCGCGCTTCTTACACCTTTCCTCATTGCTGTTCTTCTGTAGCTTTTTCTTTTCATTTAGGCAACTGTATTATAAAGTTTGGCAAGGGATAATAGAAGCATGCACTAGAACCAGAATAAGAGGCATGGGGCCAGTGTTTTGTGCTGGGGTCTGGGGCTATGAGTTTTGATTTAAGAGCTTGCCAGGGATTTTTCACTTTTTATCTCTGCCTACTATGATGGAGTGAGTAGAATAAACACAGTTCCCATTTAAAAAAAACCAAAAACCTAGCTAGACTGTTGAGGTAGGATGGTGGGGGGGGTACAGCTAGACAGGATGAAAAACCTAGAGCAAGAACCAAATGGGGAGGCCCAGAGCAGGAAATGAAGGATTCCAAGGTATCTCAAGGACCCAGGGAGAGCAGACCAGAAAGCTGATTTTAAATAGGGAAAGGGTTTTCTTTGTAAGACTGGGTAAAGTCTAATTCTTAGGCTTGGCAGTGTGTAACTGCCGACCCTCCTGTGCAGTGGTGGCTTGTTGAAGCCCAACAGGAATAGTTATTCCTTTGTTTAGTTAAAGTTGAATTGTAAATCTGCCTTACGTAACTACCTGAGTTCTATGCCTGAAGAGAGAACAAAAAAAGGCTTGTGCACATGTTTGCTTTAAATGTCATCAAAGTGTTTGATTTTCCTATATTTTGTGGTTTGCCTGCATTTATGAAGGTTCAGTGCCCAAAACCCCACTCACACTGCCACACTTACCTTACTTTATCCAATCATTTTGTGATAGTTCTCTTCTGGCTGCATGGCTTTCTATTGTTTTGTTCATATCTAGGCTATTTCTTGGTAATTTTCTTTAGCCTTTCAGTCTTAGCAAGCTTTGCCTTTCACACTGCTGGATAAAGAGCAGTGGCATAGCTATGGGGGCCTGGGCCCCCACCCCAGATTTGCTCTGGGACCCCTGGTTTGGCTGGCGGGGGTCCCCAACCCCTGCCAGCTAAAACATTTGTCCCATTCTGGTCTCACATTGCCTGGCGCACCCTGTCCTGTTTTCAGTCGCTGTGCACACTCGTTTTAATGAAACTGAGCATGCACAGCGACTGAAAACAGAACAGGGCGCCAGGCAGTGTGAGACAGCGCAGGACAAATGTTTTTGCTGGTGGGGGTTGGGGACCCCCACCAGCCAAGGTACCTTCGCAGGGGCAGTGGGGAGGGGGTGGAACCGGCGGCAGGAGGGCGGCGGCGGGTAGGTAGGAGTGGCCGCGGAGGTGGTAGCAGGGACGCAAACCAAAATGTGCTTCCCCCCCTACCTTGGGATCTGGCACCCCCTCCCATTGAGGTCTGGCTATGCCCCTTGTAAAGAGTGACTGGAGTTGTCTGAAGTAGAGTATAAGAAAAACAATCTTGTGCATTCAATGACGTCTCTGTGTCTGTCTTTCTTTAGGTTGGCAACTTAAAAGCGCACTTGAAGATTCACATTGCAGATGGACCCCTGAAGTGCAGGGAGTGTGGGAAGCAGTTCACCACCTCAGGTACTTTTGTGGGGCTGGCAGGTTACTTTTGCATGGGTTAGTGGAGCTCAATTATCCTGAGCAGTATTTGTGGAGCTGCCTCTGTCCTGCAATGTAGAAGCTATAGAGTGAGAAAACCTCTTCTCAACCCAAATATTTTAACCATCCATCTATTTTTCCATCTTTTTTTTAGTTTATATATATTAGGATTTATTTACCGCCTTTTTTAAGGAATTCACTCAAGGCGGTGCACAGTAAGAATAAATCAAACACGAGCAATAGGCAATTACAGCAGTAAAAATATTCAAATAGCTATAAAAAGAATGCCATAGTATTCTACTTACAATGTCAACACAAAACGTAATAGAACATTTTAATAGACAGCATAGGGTATGAGCAAAGATGGAACATATAGATAGGTAAGAGAGTAGGGGGAGTTAGAAAGTAAGGTGACCAGTTTAAAGAAAGTTGCACATGAAGTCAGAGAGATGATTAAATGTTATTTCAGCTAGGTTAGGAGTTGGCTCTGTCACAACTGCACTTGCCTCCTTTGCTGTCTATTAAGATATTTCATTATGGGCATCATATCTGTTATATAAATGCTCTAATGTATGCCTGTTTAAGTGTGTCATTTGTGTTGTGCTGACACAGGTATCATATCTGTGTTATATGAATGTTCCTCCATGCTGCCTGACGTTTATCATATTTCTGTTATGTGATTTTTCTAATATGCTGTTTTCATGTGTATATTTCTGACACTGTATCATGTTCCTGTTAGGATTCAATTTGCCTGTCTCCAAATTACCTCATTGATTGTGTTTATCCTTATATTTGGTCATTTTACTATTGTTATATAAATCCCAATAAATAATCAAAATTCCCTATCTGCAGATTTCAACATTAACAGTTAGATATTTAAGATAAACATATTTATTTATATAGTGTTGTCTTTGACAGTAGTACTGTACAATGTAAATCACATAAGATCCCTTCTGAGAAGTTGATATAAAAATAAACATTCCCCTCAAAGGCCGAGGGAGTAAGGTACACAGTGACACAGCAGGAAATGTGACGTTATCAGTGTGTATTGAAGAATATTTTATTGAAAATATTAACACTTAGAAAATTGGTTCCTCCAGTTGCAAACTGCTGATTGGAAGGGCATTCCCACACTCTTCAGCTATGCTCACTGCCCAGCTGCAGCCATCATGCACTAGGAAGCTCAGCTGTGCTCCCACCACTTCGTCCAGGAAGTTTACCAGAGGTACTGGCCCATGGGAGTCTCGTCCCACACAGTCTAGAGGACTCACCTGGCCCTGGCCCTCATTTTCCAAGGACCTATGCATGTACCTGCCCCCACCTTTCAGTGGACTGACAAGTCCCTGCTGTAAGTGCGAAAACACATCAACTAACAGGAGCGAGAATAGGAAAAGGGAAGAAAGACTTCAGAGACTTGACCCCTTTCTAGAGTAGGGGGGGCAATCAAAACTGATTCTTCGGTTTCAGCAGAAACAGAATTTCAGCCAAAATTTGCTGATCGGTTTCAGCCGAAGCCAAACCTGGCCCAGCCCCTGAATGAGAATAGCCCCCACTCTCTTCTCCCCCAATCCAGTCTGAAGGAGCTCACTTCCTCCCTCCCCTCTGCAGATCACTCCTACAGGCTCCAATCCCAAAATGGCTGCCGTGACCTCTAACAGCAATCTCATGAGACTGCCACGGAAAGTTGCGGCAGCCATTTTGATTGCGGTGATGACATGGGTAGGAACGACCGGGGATCACTCCTGTCTCTACAAGCCACTAGACCACCAGGGTAGTATAGAAGGTAGGGGGGGAGGAAGGGCTAAGGGTGCAGGACAGGGGAGTACTTCTGTTCAGGGGGGCAGAGAGGAAGTTGAGCTGCTTTGATTCTGGGAGGGGGAAAATGGAGAACCAAAGATTATAGGATCAAAAGTTTTGGTTTCAACTGAAAATACGTCTGCATATTTGGCTGAAACCAAAAAATCCTGAATGCGGCTTTCAGGCCAGTTTCTGCACCAAAACCAAAATTCAGTTGGCCTCTATTCTAGCGCCTTCTTCCTTTCTTAAACAAGGCGAGGATGTTTGGAGGAGTGATCTGTTTAATGCTATAGGAAGGACATCAGGGTGTTTACAGATGTAACGTACACTTGGACATAGTGGAGAAGGAGACATGTAAAGAATGGGACCTTATCAAAGTTCTTTAAAACTGATGGGATTTGTGTTTTACACACAGGTAACCTGAAGAGGCACTTACGGATCCATAGTGGGGAGAAGCCCTACGTATGTGTCCATTGCCAAAGGCAGTTTGCAGATCCTGGGGCTTTGCAGCGTCATATCCGTATCCACACAGGTACTAAACCAGAGATCACTTTTAGTATTCAGGTAAAACAGGGTCTGTTACAGAGCAAGTGTACTGAGATTAAGTGCCCAGTTCTGAGATCATTGCAGCAATTCCTTCTATGTGTTACTCCCACAATGAGCCATCACTCTTCTTGGCCCTTAATATATCTCTCTCCATAGCTTGCTTGTTCTCTTCAGAAAGCAAGAGAATCAGACCTGAGGCTTGTCTAGTCTTCCTCTTTCTTAAGACTCTTCACAGGGCCAGGCACTCTATCTTTAGTATAAAAAGCACATAGATGTTCCATGGTCTTATAGAACTCTCAGATCAGTTCCAAGTATGAGTCTAGGTAAGCTGGTTCCACACAACTAGATACTTAACATGGTGAGAACGTGGTCAGTATTTGGAAGCACCACTAAAACATTTCACTTTTGCTCTCCCATGCCATCCTTGCTGTAACTTACCATACAATAGGAGGAGAAATTCCTGGCAAGATTGGAGGGTTCTACAGAACTCTGGTACTTGACTGTAAGATTTTTTTCATGTTGTCAGAGCACTGTAGCATGTCAGTCTGTACTGTGAGTTGTTTTATGCAATAGAGCACAATTGTGGAAAAACCTTTATTTCCTTATTATCCTTACCAGGCCAGGCCAGAAAAGTAAGTTATGTTCCCCTGCCAGCAGATGGAGACAGAGAAATATTTTGAGACTTGAATGCCTGCCCTATAAGACTGATGCACCATAGCTTCTTGCCAGTATTTCTCCATCTCCAGCAGTTAGTGCAGATGGTCTGAGGAGAATGCAGGGGAGGCAGAGGATATCTATTTTTATTTAAATTTAGTTCATGCTTTTTCAGTAACAGCTCAAGGTGAATAACAGGTATTTTCCTGTAATGGAGAGTGAAACCACTTGCTCAAGGTCACAAGGAGCAATTGTGCAGCGCTATTGTTAGTAATGTAATTTATTTTAAAAATCAAGCATGGTACCAGAATATTGGAGGGTGGCCAATGTAACACCAATTTTTAAAAAGGGTTCCAGAGGTGAGCTGGGAAATTATAGACCAGTGAGCCTGACATAGGTTCTGGGCAAAATGGTAGAGGCTATTATAAAGAACAAAATTACAGAGCGTACACATAAGCATGGATTAATGAGACAAAGACAACATGGGTTTAAGTCAAGGGAAATCTTGCCTCATCAATCTACCTCATTTCTTTGAAGGGATGAATAAACGTGGATACAGGTGAGCCAGTTGATATTGTGTATCAGGATTTTCAAAAGGCATTTGACAAAGTACCTCTTGAAAAACTCCTGAGGAAATTAGAAAGTCGTAGGATAGGAGGTAATGTCCTATTGTGGATTAAGAACTAGTTAAGAGATAGAAAACAGAGAGTAGGATTAAATGTATTCTCAATGGAGAAGGGTATATAGTGGGGTTCCCCAGGGTTCTGTGCTGGGACCATTGGTTTTTAACATATTTATAATGATCTAGAGGTAGGAATAATTAGTAAGGTAATTAAATTCGCTGATGACACAAAGTTATTCGAAGTTGTTAAATCACAAGAGGATTGTGAAAAATTGCAAGAGGACCTTACGAGACTGGGCATCCAAATGGCAGATGATGTTTAATGTGATCAAGTGCAAAGTGATGCATGTTGGAAAGAGGAACCTAAACTATAGCTATGTGATTCAAGGTTCCACATTAGGAGTCACCATCCAGGAAAAGGATCTAGGTGTTATCGTTGATGGTACATTGAAAACCCTCTGCTAAGTGTGCAGTGGCAGCTAAGAAAGCAAATAGAATGTTAGGAATTATTAGGAAAGGAGTGGAAATAAAAAACGAGAATGCTATACTGCCTTTGTATCGCTCCATGGTGTGACTGCACCTCAAATACTGTTTGCAATTCTGGTCACCGCATCTCAGAAAAGATATAGCGGAATTAGAAAAGGTACAGAGAAGGGCGATAAAAATAAGTGGGATGGGATGACTTCTCTATGAGGAAAGGCTAAAGCAGCTAGGGCTCTTCAGCTTGGAGAAGAGACAGCTGAGGAAGATATGACAGAAGTCTATAAAATAACTGAGTGGAGTGGAAAAGGTAGACGTATTTGGACTAGGGTGTATGCAATGAACTTACTAAGCAGTAAATTTAAAACAAATCGGAGAAAATATTTCTTCACTCAATGTGTAATTAAACTCTGGAATTCATTGCCAGACAATGTGGTAAAAGCAGTTAGCTTTCGGGGTTTAAAAAAGGTTTGAATAATTTCCTAAAAGAAAAATTCATAAGCCATTATTAAGATGGACTTGGGGAAATCCTCTGCTTATTTCTAGGATAAGCAGCATAAAATCTGTTTTACTGTTCTGGGATCTTGCCAGGTACTTGTGACCTGGATTGGCCACTGTTGGAAATAGGATACTGGGCTTGATGGGCCTTCAGTCTGTTCCACTATGGCATCACTTATATGCTTATGTAAGAAGCAGTAGTGGGATTTGAACCTTGGTACTCAGCATGCTGCTCTAACCATTAGGCAACTTCTGTTTAAGGCTGTAACTGCCAGTCCATGCACAAAGCTTATCCTAGTATAACAATGGCAGTTTCACAGGGTCCAGCTTTTTCTAGTCCTGTACATGCCCTGCTCACTCTATTGCTTGTTTTTTTATGCAGATGTTTTGTGCGCCTTACTTTTTCACCTGGGTCAGATCAGCTCTCCTGCCTTTATCTGACCTGCTCCTCTCTTGACCTTTTTCAGGAGAAAAGCCCTGCCTGTGTCTTATCTGTGGGAAGGCCTTCACGCAGGCAAGCTCACTGATAGCTCATGTACGGCAGCACACAGGGGAGAAGCCATATGTGTGTGAGCGCTGTGGGAAACGGTAAGAAACAGCACCAGCCTTTCTTTGGACATATGGACCAAATCTCAGGTGAGGTGTCCATAGTACAGCAGCCCAACCAAAGGACGACCTTGTCACAAACATTTAATAAGGCACTTCTCATGTAAAATACTGATTTATGTGTGTGCAAAGGCCTCATAAAATTAGATCACACCTAGAAAATACAGTCAGAACCAGAGAAAAACCCTACGTAGATAGAGATCCAGAATGAAAGAAAGGGCAGGACAATGGCAAATCCACAAGGAGCCAAAAGGGAGGTCCATAACAAGAGGTTTATTGATAAAGCACCACAACTAAACAGACTTGACATGGAGCCGTGTTTGGCAAAGGTCGCCTGCCTCAGGGATCGCAGAATTTTATGAAGTGCTGTGCTATCAGAAGAACTCGATGTATAGTTCCAAAACGTCCACCGCAACGCTGAAGGAAAAGCTACTTTACTGAAAGTACCAAGGCTTCAAACGCATTCAGTTGTGGTGCTTTATCTTTCTTTTGGCATGCCTGAAAGTGCACATGGTGCAAGGGCAGACTGTGAGTGGAATCACTGTTTATGCACATAATATACAACTGCTCCCAAGAAAACATGAATGTCAGCACATGCAGTCTGCGTGTGACTTCTGTAGAATCTCTACTAGTGTTTTACAAAGACTCATAAGCACCTGTGTAAAATTGGTGCCTTCCCACCTTATTAACCTAAGCTACGGAGAGACTTTTCATATCGCTCTTTTTAAAATTCTTTTCAACTCATTGGATCTTGTATAGAATTAAAGAAAATGGGTCAAGAATATCTGTCTAACTGGGGGCAAAATAAGAAAATAAGCGTTGCCATGCTGGGACAGACAGAAGGTCCATCAAGCCCAGTATCCTGTTTCCAGCAGTGGCCAATCCAGGTCATAAGTACCTGGCAAGATCCCAAAAGAGTGAAACAGATTTTATTTTATTTATTATCTTATTTGTACCCCACAGTTTCCCAACAGTGTCAGGCTCAATATGGCTTACAATGCACCACAGAGGCAGGCGCCAATGCAGTAAAATGAAGCTAATGCAGCAAATCTACAAGAGATAATGGGGAAGAATAGGAATGGATGGAGAGAGAGGGCAAACTGTGAGGGAAGAGGGAAGGGGGATATGTCCAAATGTCTCTAGATCAGTGTGCTTCCAGCAGTGGAGTCACTGGGGGAGTCCGCAGGGTAGGCACTTCTGAATAACATGGTCTTCAGCGATTTCTGGAAAGTTAGATGATCTGTAGTGGTTTTGATGGACCTCGGTAAAGAGTTCCAAAACTGTCTGCAGTTTCTTAAGCAGTTGCCGTTTACATCCAGCATACACTCCGTTACAGTAATCCAGGTGGCATAGGACGATGGATGGTATGAGGCTGCGGAAGACCTCTCGAGGGAAAAACGGTTTAATTCTTTTTAGTTTCCACAGCGAGAAGAACATCTTCTTTGTGGTGGCGTTAATGTGCTGCTCGAGTGAGAGTGAGCGGTCCAGGGTGACTCCTAAAATTTTGAGGCTATGCTGGAGGAGTAGCCTAGTGGTTAGTGCAGTGGACTTTGATCCTGGGGAACTGAGTTCAATTCCCACTGCAGCTCCTTGTGACTCTGGGCAAGTCACTTAACCCTCCATTGCCCCTGGTACAAAATAAGTACCTGAATATATGTAAACCGCTTTGAATGTAGTTGCAAAAACCTCAGAAAGGTGGTATATCATGTCCCATTTCCCTTATTGAATGGAAAGGAATGAAACTTAACAACTGGGAAAAACAGGTTAGAAAAAGACATCTAATTAGAAAATGGGATAAGTGAAACGGGAGGGGTGTAGAAAATAAGCCCCCTCCCCTCCCCCCCTCCACACACACACACAAGTGGTCCAATGTATTCTAATGGGAGAAAAAGTTCCAGCTTCTGTAGCGTAGAAAATGAAACAGAATAGGATGAAACTCAACATGGGAAAACCAGTAAAAGGACACATCTAATTCAAAATAGGCCCAACCATACCAGGGTTCCATTGCTCCTTCCCTTAAATGTCTGTAGCATGGAAGCTTACATAGGGTAAAACATAACAATTAAGGCATTACAGCTTTCAGACTTTCCTGTCCCATTCTCTGCTCTTCCAAACTACCCCTACATTCCAAAAACTACCCACCTGCAACTGCCCTACCATCCTCCAACTGTCCCCATAAGCTGAAAGCTATCCCTTTTCAATGGCCTTCTACCCAGCAAACTGCGCCCACCCCAAAAAACTACCCTCTGCAACTGCCACAACATCTCACACCCACATAATACCTCCTACTACTGTTACAGTACCCCGCAAACTTTCCCATCATCTGAAACTACCCACAATACCCCCAAATTACTCCTAGAAACTAACCCCCACTAATTTGCCATCCTTTATACTGCCCAGCTCCAGAATTCTAGCTGCCCATAACTATTTCACTACCCCTGCAACTGCCTCTATCTCCGCACTAACTGCCTCATCCCCAAACCCCCCCCCCCCCCACAACTACCTCACCACCCTGCAAACTACCACAACCCTAACACCACCTCTTACAACTGTCCCATCCCCCACCACCAGCCCTCGAACTTTCACCTAAAAAGAAAACTATCCCCCAAAAATGCTCCCCACCTCAAAAATACCCTTCACCAACTACCGCGCAACCAAATCTAACCCCCCCCCCCCCCTCCACATACTGCTCCTACCCCCAAAAATGACCACACTGTGGACTACCTCCCACTCCCAAAACTAACCCCCTGCAATTGTTCCACTATCCTGCAAATTATCACCAGCGCCAAAAACTACCCCTTGCAACTGCCCACACTCCCCAAAACTACTGGCCCACCACCCTGCAAACTGTTCCTACTCTCAAAAACAACTCCCCTACAGCTGCACCATTGCCCCTCCCCCTACAACTGTTGTCCTGCAAACTTTCTCACCTTCCCCAGCTACCATACTACTACTACTACTATTTAGCATTTCTATAGCGCTACAAAGCGTACGCAGCAAAAATACAACACATGCAGAACACATACCCACATACATGCACTTGCATTCACAGAAGGATTGTAAAGAATTCACTAAACCGTGCCCTGCGTGCTTTCCCCACTTGTTTACAATGGAAAGAACTGTGAAAACCTTGGGTGATTTATAATGAGGGACCAGAGTCTCTGCCTTCTAAACTGATAGCTGTGCTTGTCTCACTAAAGTTGCCCGTGCTGGTATTCTAATATAGTAAGAATTACCAGTCCCAGCCCATCTCAACTTTTTGTCCATAAATCTACAAGAAAACCGCCTTTCCAAGGACAAGGCAAATGCCTCCCTCATACTTCCTTTGACACCACCAACTCGTGCGTTCTGGAAATTGTTACACATGTCGCACTCACAAATCCTGAAATTACTTTTGTGGGAAGGTATATTCTCATAAATATATATTCCAAACCTTTGTGCTCACACCAGGGGAAAGGAGAGTTGTTTTTCTTGATGGACTGGGAATGAAATATAACAGTTATTTACAATAGATTTGCTGGAGTGAGTGAGAGAGCGTGTGTATTTTTAAATGACTTGTCTCTGCCCACCATTCCCCCATCCCTAACCTTGTCCTTGAGCTGCAGGGGGAGGAAGAAGGGGTATAACCACTGAAGAGGACTCTTTTCTGCCTTCATAGGTTTGTTCAATCCAGCCAGCTGGCAAATCACATCCGCCACCATGACAACATTCGACCGCACAAGTGTAATGTGTGTAACAAGGCGTTTGTCAACGTGGGGGATCTCTCCAAACACATCATCATCCATACCGGTGAGTCTCTCCAGGACATGAGCAGGGTAAATCTACAGAACAGTCTACTTGCAGGACGTGCATTTAACAGGCAGCAGGCAACCTGTCATGGGAGGCCAGGATGGGGGAACTACATGACTACATTTTCAACCTGAGAAACCAAAGGCCAAAGTAAAAAGGTGGATTTTATGCATGGCTTTAAATTTGGGAAATAATAATTGAGCACCAGAATCAGGGGGCAGATCATTCCTAAAGGCTTGAGCTATCTAACCTATAAATGTACTCACTCTGCTGCTCCCCAGTATCTCTCCACACTCGTCCTTCCCTACACCCCTTCCCGTGCACTCCGCTCCATGGATAAATCCTTCTTCTCTGTTCCCTTCTCCACTACTGCCAACTCCAGACTTCGCGCCTTCTGTCTCGCTGCACCCTACGCCTGGAATAAACTTCCTGAGCCCCTACGTCTTGCCCCATCCTTGGCCACCTTTAAATCTAGACTGAAAGCCCACCTCTTTAACATTGCTTTTGACTCGTAACCACTTGTATCCACTCGCCTCCACCTACCCTCCTCTCCTCTTTCCTCTACACATTAATTGATTTGTTTGCTTTATTTTTTGTCTACTAGATTGTAAGCTCTTTGAGCAGGGACTGTCTTTCTTCTATGTTTGTGCAGCGCTGCGTACACCTTGTAGCGCTATAGAAATGCTAAATAGTAGTAGTAGTAGTAATTCACATGTATATGTGGCTAAGTTACATGGAACCAAGTTCTGAACATTGGAAAACAATCTGTGGGGCTGTCAGGCCTAGGAGGTATGTTGTACCTTGCGGTCCTTTGAGCTGCTTTGCACAGTTTGCCTTTGAAAAATTGAGCCAGTAGGGGAATGTGGTTACTTTGTACTTGCTTTGAAGCAGATGCAAATAGACTTGTGAAGGTATGGACAGCAAATTTAAAAATGAAGTACCTGTGAATACTTTCCCTCCCTAACCAACTTCTGTCCATTATCCCTTGGATGCACACACTCTAACAACAGTGCAAGTACATTACCTGCTCTGAAGTGGAGGGCAAGGCAGTTTTCAAGCTGTCAGAAAATTATCCCCTGACGGGGCAAATTCAGCTTCCCTGTGGAACTGCAGGTAATTCAAATTTATTTTCAACAAAATCTCCCCAGAGCAATTCTACTACTACTATTTAACATTTCTATAGCGCTACAAGGCATACGCAGCGCTGTACACCATACACAAAAAAGACATTCCTCTTCAACCCTCCAGACCGGTCAAGACGCTTGGGTTATGCTCGCCTACCAGCAGAGGGAGACTGAGAACACTAACTTCAAACTATGTACATATAACCTGTGCCTAGCCACCTGACGTCAGTATCTTCTCAGTCTCAGCAGAGGGTAGACAAGCAACCTGTGCAGCTTGTCCGGTCTGGTAGGATTCAGAGATTATTTAGAGCTTCTTTGGTCTGTTTTTCAGTTTTATCCTCTGTGCCTGGAAGACTTTAGTGTGCTGGGGGTTGGTGGGTCCGGTGGGGCCTGCCATTGTCCCCTTTGGGGTGTCACACCCGGGTGGCCGGGTCCCTCCCCCTAACTGGCTCTCCCGTTTGGGCAGCTTTGTGCCTCGGCTGCAGTTCTGTGCTGCAGCCTTGAGTGCCGTTTAGTTTTAGCAGCAGCAGGGCTCAATTTCAGGCTGCAATAAAGTTTGTTGAAAAAAAAAAAAAAAAAAAAAAAAAAAAGAGATCTCTCACAGATCGAAGGCCCAAGCGGTGTGGAGAGCTGAGCGAGCTGCAATCTGGGGTTCCAGGGGTGTTCAGCTGCTTTGGGGCGCTGTTTTGCAGGCTTCTGGTGAGTGGGCTGTCAGCTGTTTGTTTAGGCGCGATGGCGGGAAAGCCGCTACGATGTAGATTTTGTGCGCGCCGGGGGGTTGAAGTTGTTGGCGGTTCTTGCCGTTTCTGCGGCGAACCGAAGTCTTCTTCCTCCGCTCCGCCGGTGTTAGCGGCGGAGGTTCCCGCGTCGGGCCCTCCAGAGCCGGCAGTGTCTCAGGCTGGTAGCGTGGCGGCGGTCCCGATTTTGGCGGGAACCGCCGCCATTTTGGAATCGGCACCGCAAGGCCCGGAGTTGGTCGGAGGACCTTTGGGCTGTCAGTTGTCCGGTTTTTCTGGGGGGGACGGTCCTGGTCGGATGGGTTTCCCGCCGGATTTTATTTGGTCTTTGTTCCAGGCCTGGCAGGCGGGGCCGACGCGAGCAGAGCCCCCTAGTCTTGGGACGGGGGGTGCCAGTGTTAAGAGACCACGTTTGGAGTGGTCGGAGGACATGGAAAGTTTTTCCCCTCCGGAGTCAGAGGGCGATTTTAGTCCCCTGGAGGAGGATGAGGGGCCGTTGGCTGGTTATGAGAAGGAGCTTGCTGTGCCTGGGGAGGACCCTTCGGTGGTCCGCATTTTTCACCGCGATGAGTTGGCAGAACTTATTGAGCAGGTGTCATCGACTCTCAAGTTTGAGGCGTCAGCTCCAGTGACAGCCGGGTCGCAGGATCCTTTGGTGAAGGGGATTCGGCAGGTATCTCGCACTTTCCCTATGAACGCGGATCTGAGAGAAATGATTACCCAAGAGTGGCGTTCTCCAGAAGATCAGTGTAAGGTGGCTCGGGCCATGGCTAAGTTGTACCCGCTTCCGCAGGAGGATAGAGATTCCCTCCGGCCTCCAACCGTAGATGCCGTGGTGACGGCTGTGACTAAGGCTACGGCCATTCCGGTGGATGGGGGGGCCGCGTTGCGGGACCCGCAGGACAGGAAATTGGAGACGTTTCTCAAGCGGAGTTTTGATTTGTCTGCGTTGGCGCTGCAGGCGTCGGTTTGTGGAGGCCTGGTGGCCCGGGCTTGTTTCCGCTGGGCGGAGCGGCTGCTGGATAGCCCGCCGGCTGATAGGGCCTCAATGGTTCAAGATTTGGCAAGGTTGGAGATGGGGTCGTCCTTCATGGCTGATGCACTGTATGATTTGTTACGGGCTTCGGCTAAGAACATGACCCTGGCGGTGGCTGCTCGTCGGGCCCTGTGGTTGCGGGGCTGGATGGCTGATGCTGCTTCTAAGGCAAAGCTGTGTTCGCTGCCGTTTAAAGGTTCTTTGCTTTTTGGGGAAGAGTTGGATAAGTTGGTGAGGGGTCTTGGTGATACTAAGGTTCCTCGTCTTCCGGAGCTTCGTCCTAAGGCTGCTAGGGGGTCCGCGGTGCGCGGACGGTTTCAGGAAGCTCGACGATATCGGCCTGGCAGGTCCTCCGGGGGGACTAGGGGTCGTTTTTTCCAAAGAACTCAGTCCTTTCGAGGTGGCCGCCGTGGAGGGCGAGGTTCCTCGTCGGGAACGCCCGGAGCGTCCCGTCCTTCGCAATGATGGTGTGGGGGCCCAACCTCTGGTTCGCGTGGGGGCTCGTTTGCGCTTGTTTTACCAGAGGTGGGTCCAGATCACCTCAGATCAGTGGGTACTGCAGATTGTGCGAGACGGCTACGCGTTAGAGTTCGACGGTCCTCTGCCCGATTTCTTTCTCGTGTCCCCTTGTCATTCCAGGCGCAAGGCGAGAGCAGTGCGAGAGACCTTGGCGCGTCTGGTCGAGTTAGGAGCAGTAGTTCCGGTTCCTCCAGGAGAGCGAGGTACGGGTTGTTATTCCATCTACTTCGTAGTTCCCAAAAAGGAGGATGCTTTTCGGCCCATTTTGGACCTCAAAAAGGTCAATGCGGCTCTGAAGGTTCCTTCCTTTCGAATGGAGACGCTGCGCTCGGTCATTGTAGCGGTTCAGGAAGGAGAGTTTCTGACGTCTTTAGATCTGACGGAGGCTTACTTGCACATCCCCATCCTAGAGGCACACCAGCGTTTTCTTCGCTTTGTGGTGTTGGGGAGACATTTTCAATTTTGTGCTCTGCCGTTCGGCCTGGCGACAGCGCCTCGCACCTTTTCCAAGGTCATGGTAGTGGTGGCGGCAGCGCTGCGTTTGCAGGGCATTTTGGTCCATCCGTACCTAGACGACTGGTTGATTCGAGCCAAATCAAAAGCAGAGAGCGAGGAGGTCACCGGTCGGATGGTGTCCTTTCTGCAGTCGCTCGGTTGGGTTGTCAATCTGGCCAAGAGTCACCTCGTTCCGTCGCAGTCCCTAGAATATTTGGGAGTCCGATTCGACACGAAGAGAGGCCGTGTGTTTTTGACAGCGTCTCGCATCTCCAAGCTACAGTCTCAGATCCGGCAGCTCCGAGCTCAGAGGGCGCCGTCGGCGCGGGAGTATCTTCGGGTGCTGGGTCTGATGGCGGCATCAATAGAGGTGGTACCTTGGGCCAGGGCCCACATGAGACCGTTACAGGTAGCGTTGTTGTCTCGCTGGTCTCCTCAGTTTCAGAGTTTGGAGGAGAGGCTCTCCCTGCCGGAGGTGGCTCGGGGCAGTCTTCGCTGGTGGCTCCTCTCTCCGAATCTAGCGAAGGGCATGCCGTTGGACACGCCAGACTGGGTGGTGCTGACCACGGATGCGAGTCTGTCAGGATGGGGGGCGCATTGTCTGGGTCAGGTGGCCCAAGGGCGTTGGACGTTGGAGGAGGCGAGTTGGTCCATCAATCGCCTGGAGACGCGAGCTATTCGGTTGGCTCTTCGGGCTTTTCAGAGTCTTCTGGACGGCAAGGCAGTCAGGGTTCTTTCAGACAATGCCACGGCCGTCGCTTATGTAAATCGACAGGGGGGAACAAAGAGTCCCGGGTTAGCGGTAGAGGCGACGGAGTTGCTGTCATGGGCAGAAGTTCATCTGCAGAGTCTGTCAGCGGGACACGTGGCAGGGGTGGACAACGTGAGTGCAGATTATCTGAGCAGGCATACGTTGGATCCCGGAGAGTGGGCTCTCCATCCCTCCGTGTTCGAGCAGATAGTGTTGCAGTGGGGTCGGCCAGTGTTGGATCTTATGGCGTCGGCCGACAATGCGCAGGTCCCTCGGTTCTTCAGTCGTCGAAGGGATGCTCGAGCCGAGGGCATCGACGCGTTGGTGCTTCCGTGGCCACCTCAGCAGCTGCTCTACGTGTTCCCGCCGTGGCCGCTGGTGGGCCGCGTGGTACAGCGGATCGGTCGTCACTCGGGATTAGTGGTTCTGATAGCGCCCAATTGGCCCCGGCGTCCGTGGTACGGAGATCTGATGCGGTTACTGGTGCAGGATCCGATTCCTTTGGGGCCTCGGGTGCGACTGGTTCAGGGGCCGATAGAGATGGCAGATCCCTCTCCGTTCTTGCTTACGGCTTGGCTCTTGAGAGGCACCGGTTGAGAAAGAAAGGGTTTTCACCCAGAGTGGTTGATACGATGTTGCGGTCTCGCAAGAGGTCTACTTCTTTGGCGTATGTGAGAGTGTGGCGCACCTTCGAGAACTGGTGTCAAGAGCGGGCTTATGTCCCTTTGCGTGCTTCGGTGGTGGAAGTTTTGGATTTTCTGCAGGATGGCTTGGAGAGGGGACTGTCGCTCTCTTCCCTGAAAGTGCAGGTTGCTGCCTTGTCTTGTTTTAGAGGTAAGATTCGGGGAGTTTCCTTGGCGGCTTCTCCTGATGTGGGGCGGTTCCTGAAGGCAGTGAAGTTGATTCGGCCGCCTCATCGTCCGTTGGTTCCGCCTTGGGATTTAAATTTGGTTCTGGAGGCGTTAGTGGCACCTCCGTTTGAACCCGTGGCATCCATTACATGTAAGGATCTTACTTTGAAGGCGGTTTTTCTGGTGGCCATTTCTTCGGCGCGTAGGATTTCAGAGCTTCAGGCTCTGTCTTGCAGGGAGCCTTTTCTGTCATTTGCTAAGGAGAAAGTGACTTTACGGACGGTTCCTTCCTTTGTGCCTAAGGTGGTGTCGGCTTTTCATGTCAACCAGGTGATTTCCTTGCCTGTGTTGGGGGATCGCGCTGGGGACCTTACGCAACGTCGGCTGGCTAAGTTGGATGTACGGCGCGTTTTACGGTCGTATTTGCGCAGAACGCAGGATTTTCGAGCATCGGATAGGTTGTTTGTGTTGTTTGGAGGTCCCAAAAAAGGGGCAGCAGCTTCCAAGGCTACTCTGGCTAGGTGGTTGAAGGAGACCATTGCGTCGGCGTACTTGTTGAAACGCCGTGCCGTGCCCTCGGTGCTTAAGGCTCATTCTACTCGGGGGGTAGCTGCTTCTTGGGCGGAAAGTAGTTTTATTCCTCCGCAGGATATTTGTAAGGCAGCGGCGTGGTCTTCCATCCATTCCTTTGTGAAGCATTACAGACTTGATGTTCAGGCAAAAGAGGATGCTCGGTTTGGAGCGGCTGTGTTGTCTTCTGCTTTTCGAGGGTCCCACCCTTAAGTTTCTACTGCTTTGGTACTTCCCAAGCGTCTTGACCGGTCTGGAGGGTTGAAGAGGAAGGTGAAATTAGGCCTTACCTGCTAATTTTCTTTCCTCTAGACCCTCCAGACCGGTCAAGAGCCCGCCCTGTGTATTATCAGAAGTGTGTATTATCAGAAGTGATTTTGAGCCGTGTTCTGCTATGACTATTCTTTCAAGTTTAGTGTGGTCGGAGAGAATTTCTTTGACTCTAAAACAGTACAGAGCGGGACGTTTGGACGTTCCGTCTGTGGAAGCACACTGTTGGTGTTTGACTATTGGTTTTCCAGGTACAGGGGTTTTGTTTCTCGTTTTCAGGTTTTTGGTTTTCTGCTTTGCTAAGCGGATACTGACGTCAGGTGGCTAGGCACAGGTTATATGTACATAGTTTGAAGTTAGTGTTCTCAGTCTCCCTCTGCTGGTAGGCGAGCATAACCCAAGCGTCTTGACCGGTCTGGAGGGTCTAGAGGAAAGAAAATTAGCAGGTAAGGCCTAATTTCACCATCCCTGCTCAAAGAGTTTACAATCTAGATAAGACAGGTAAACAGACAGAGCAAATAATTCTCTTTAAAAACCCTGCTGCGAATGGAGGATGCGGGTGCTTTTGGTATGCACGTAGTTTGAACCAGGTGCAAAGTGCACATAGAGATTCAAAATTAGATCTTACGCTGCCCCTTTTTCCGTGTAAGATTGTAAGTAACCACATGTGCATTGTTCTAGCAGAAAAGCTTCTGTCATGCTGGATATTTAAGAGGCTGTGCTCTGAACTGCATTTTCTTTATTTCGTGACCTGGGAAATTATAAATAATCTCTTGTTTTGTGTCCTTTATCACTTGTGCACTAGGTTTGTGAATTTTCAGGGACTAATGAAAGACATACTGAGTCATTACTTGAATGGGAGGTTTTCAGAGATGGCTGATGTTACAGAAACGGGGCCAGTCTTAGCAATTGCGGGACCATGTGCAGACCAGTTTGGTGGGGCCCCCCACCTAGCTCCGCCCCTTGTTGAAAAGATGTGTTTTCAAATGTTTTTATTTCAAATAAAGACAAATCAAGCAAAACTTGTACAGAAAAACTAATTCAAATATGCACAATGCTATCATAGGAAACCTTTGTGTTTATAAAGCAAAACCATGTGCATGTAAGGACTGGATAATTAAAACAAATCCCTTTAATATGTAATACTTGGTAGCAGTGATGAAACAGTGATTGAATATTCAGATAGCAAGCAGCCTGAGCCAACAGATTTATTTTCCACTGAACATAATTAACTTTGTATGAACTTGGCTGCTAATAGTGTGCTGGACTGGACAATGTTGGCACATTTAGACTGGACAGTTCTGGACAGTTCTGCATGAAGGAAACCCTTCCCTCATTAATCAATACCTTCTCTGTGAAATAGTAGTAATAAAAAAAAAAGGCAAGGGCATTTTTTTAATATACCACTGCATTCCACAAAGCAAAAGGAGCAAGTTCCCACATGCCATCTTTTTTTTTTTGTTTGTTTTGATGTAGGCACAGGAAAAAAAAAAGATTTTAAATGCTCCCAGGTTTCAACCTAATTCATATTTAATGTGGGATAAAATGCCATAAATAAGTAAATAAACAGATAGAATATAGAAACTCTGAATGTTGAGCTCCTGATTCTCATAACATAATGTCGGTTTAGTGGCCCTTTACCAAGAGAAAAAAAATCTCTGCACGAATATAATAGAACTAGGGTGTCCCTTTAACCAGCCCCTCCAAATGACACACTGACTACGATTTATAACAAATTACTAATCTACCTATAAAAAGTTATTCTGTTATTATACTTCCTCCGTGTACAATCTGCATGCACAAGCGAGCATGTTTGAAAATCTAAGTGAGATTAAATAAAAATTCCACCTACAATAAAGAAAGACAACGTGGATGGAGCAGCTCATAGGTTTGCTTACTTGTTTTTGAGTGCACAGGGATCCGGCTACGTGTTTTGTTTGGGGTTTTTTTTTTTTTAATTACAGTATCCTCCTCTCTCTCCTATCCACATACATATTCCAGACCTCCTCCCCAGTCCCCCAAGCCTTGGCACATATCTGAAGCCGTCCCGGTGGTCTAATGGATTCTTCTAGGCAAGAAATATCCCCCGTCTTTCCTGGCTACTGCCGCTGACCCTCTTACTGCCGCACCTCCTTTAAAATGGCTGCCGAGACTTCCAACAGCGGCCTCGCAAGACTTCTGCACAAGTCTCGGCAGCCATTTTTAATAGGCAATGCAGCAACAAGAGGGGCAGCGTGACTTAGTATATTTTCATGATGGGAACGGGGGAAGGAATGTGCTTGTGAATTTGAAAGGTAACAGTTGTCCTCCTATTTTAAGCAGGGGAGAAACCCTTCCTGTGTGACAAGTGTGGCCGTGGCTTTAATCGAGTAGACAACCTGCGCTCCCATGTGAAAACTGTACACCAGGGCAAGGCTGGTATGAAGATCCTGGACCAAGGGGAAGAGGAGGAAGAGGACGACGAAGTCAACATTGTTACTGTTGCTCAAGATGACATGGTCACATTAGCCACAGAAGCATTAGCTGCTACAGCAGTCACACAGCTCACAGGTGAGTATAGGCTGCAGGGGGGGAGGGTGGGGAGTCTGGACAGGAGACAGAGCACAGATCACAAAGAAGATGGGAGGATTCCGTCCATTAGCAAACAAAAGTTCAGGATGGTTTCCTTGGGATCCCTCAGGGGACTGGCTGTGTTCTCTAGATCTAAAGGACCCACAGGAAGTATCTGTGATTCATCCAGCACATGCACACACAATTCTTTTTTTCCATTCAGACCTGTGCACGGAACAGTAACCCCCTCTCCCCCCCCCCCCCCCCCCCCCCCCAAATCTGTCTTAAAAATTTGCTTGTACTGTTGTAGCAAAAAAGAAACTGTCATTAAATCCTCACAGATACTGATGAACTAACCCTTCTGCTCCTCTTCAGACCTGGCATTCTGCATTGTGGTAGAATAGCCAACATTAGCATTCATTTTAATATGCTGTGAGGTTTTGTGCAAGGTTAACGTCTGTACAAAACTCTTTTCTGTATCGCGGGTCCAGAGAATTGTTTGCAGGTGGCATGCTAACTCTGCTCTACCATCTGCGGTAGCTTTCTGCAGCAGTTCCCAGGTGCAAGCTTATTGTCTTGAAGCAGATTTTACTGTATGTTTCCTGCCTTATGGTAATCACTGGGTTTTTGACCGTTTCAGATAGAAAGCTATCAACATGTAGATTTCAGGATTTTTTTTATTTTGTTGGTTTATTTCTTTTTATTGGTTTATGCATGTTTTAGTTCTACTCCAGCTAGGTATAAGCAGAATATTTTTAATTAGAGCTGTACCAAATAGCATATTTTACTGTTATGCAGAATACGAATAATGAAAAACATTTGGCCAAGTACGAGTAATAGGCATTGATCTTTAACTTAACAAATAATTAAAAAAGCAACATGAAATTAGAGATAAGGTGTTTAGTTCAGTAGGATTTAGCACAGTACAGCCCCGGATTATTTGTATTCAAATTTAAATCACTATTTAGTGGAATACGAATAATGAATTTGGGTACTATTTGGGACCGAATCGAATATGAATATTCAGTACAGTCCTAATATTTACTGTAAATAAAGCAGAGGTACTTGAAGCAGAGGGTGAAGTGAGTTACTCAAGGGTCTCAAGCAAGCCTCACTGGGAAAAACAGTATTTGAACCTGGTTTCCTGGTTCTCAATCTGCTGCTCTAACACTAAGCTGCTTATTTATCGACCGTTGCTACCCACAGTTCTAGGCAATGTACATTGAAAACGCACATCATAACAACAAAATAAAAATAGCAATGCTGTAGGAGAGAGGCTGTGCCTGATGTTTTTATGGTAAGACCTGGACTGGAAGGAAGAGAAAACAGACTGATACCCTGTGCTGTATGTTTGATCTCTTGTTTTGCAGTGGTGCCTGTGGCAGCTGCAGTGACAGCAGATGAGACGGAAGCACTTAAGGCAGAGATCACGAAAGCAGTGAAGGAAGTACAGGAAGCAGGTGAGGAGACGGCGGTGGCAGAGGGCAGCTTCTGCAGACAGGGAGGTAGAAAAGGAGCACCCGCCAGGGTCCCTGGGCTGAACTGACTATAGTAGTAATTCCTGGGGGTTCAGCTAAGAAGTATCATCGTAGTTTTTCTAAACGGGCAGACGTAATAGGTTGTATGATCTGTTTGTCTGTCTTTAAGACCAAGCTCCCTTCCATTCCACACTCAGGCTGTTAGAAGGATTTGTACTGGCTCAGGCTTCTGCAATGGGGGAGGGACAGCTGGACATCCTGTTCTGCTTTCTCCCCTGGTTGTTGAAGCACGTGTACCCTTGTTCAAATGCAGAACAAAGTAATTTGTGAGAAAAACAAAATTAGATAAGCTTTCACTTCTGAAATGTCAGCAAAAGATAAGCTGCAAAGCTCCTGAACAGTTGTAGAGAAAACATGTCTGAAAAAGGCAAACAAACGGGGCCAACGTGGTCAGACTGCAGAGGAAATCCAGTACAGGAGGAAGAAACAAATGCAGAGGAGGTGAGGAGATCAGACAGGATCAAACAGACTTCTTCAGGCAGCACTTGCTCTGGTCTTACTCCCATTCTTGGGAGCCGTTGAATAGCACATCTGATACTGCCCCTTCTAAATATTTAGGCCCTAGGCATTTTCCTACTTTACCCTGTGCCTTAATGCTGCCATGGTCCCTTTCTCTGTTGTGAAGAAACAGTTGTAAACATAACCCTGGCTCCACCACACACTAGCTCTTCAGGTCAGCACCCAAAACCAAGGTCACAGCAAAAGTTTTCGTTTGTTTGTGAGCTGGGTGCAGGCCGGGGCTGGTAGGGTTTTCAGCCACACTTTATTCAGCTTTCTTTATTAGTCCAGGAGCAAATAAACTTTACTCTCACTTCAAAGAAATGCTCCAGTCCATGGTTGGGACAGCGAAAAGTCCAGATACTTGTCCAGGTCTGAATAGTGCTCATATGTGCTGGCACTGTTTGTACAGGCATCACTGATTATGTGGGTATCTTAAAAAACCTATGGTGATTGCCATGGGCTGAATGGTGGGTGGGGGCAGAATCTGAACCCAGGAGTTTCAAAAATGTATTGAAAGGCAACTTATATGTCCGTGTGCCAGACCAGGGAAAGGACTCCAGGACCCTGAGAAGGGCAGGCATTGCTCCGCATTCTTCCCTAGGTGTGTCTAACAGCCTCTTTGCACTGTCTGTCTTTCCATCAGTCTCCACAAGCCTCCCTGTCCCTCTGCTTCAAAGCCTTTGCATATCACAATGCCAGCCACCAGTGGGCTTTACTGTAGAGATGGTGTGGGGCAGGGCGATATCCTGTGATTGTTTCACATCCCACATGTCACTTGCCATTGAGACTAGAAAATACAATAAGACTTGGACCCCGCAAAACCCTCAGGAGTTCTGTGCGGCTTACGAATTTAAGAGGATTGGACAGTCTCCAGAAATACACAAATATTAGCAAAAAAATCATTCACTTTAAAAAAGCTGGATAGTCTCCAAAGACTATAAACACATTAGCAGGAATCAGTCAACCACTATTAAACAATTTAAAAAGTTGGTCTTCAAAGCTTTTCTAAAAGTTTTATAATTATCTGATTTCCTCAGACTTAAACACTGTTTTATAATGCACATTTTCAGGGCAAGGATGTGACAATAATAATGCAAGAGCGATCCCTAGATTAACCCATTTAAACAAATGTTCAGGAAACGTTCCTTGTAAAATAAGGAAAACCATAGTACGGAGCGTGAAGATAATCCAAGCTCTGACTGGGATCCAATGCAAATTCCTCAAAAGAGGGGAAGCTGATTCAGATCTTGAACAGATGTAAATTAGGCGAGTGGCCATATTCTGTAGGGTCTGTAGCTGTTGGTTTTTTTGTTTTTTTTTAACAAAACCCTCAGACAGCCCTACCAAAGTAGCATTGCAGTAATCTGTATGAGCTAGGATTAAAGATTGTACAATGTTCTTAAATGCATTATGATTGAAATGAGTTCTAATTCTTCTTAATTTTTTCATGGTGTAAAATACCTTTTTAATTACTTCATTTACATGGGGTTCAAACGACAGGTGTTCATCAGATATGACTCCCAATATCTTCAATCGCTTTTCCAACTTAAACTCAACCTGCTTTGTCAGAAGGGTTTGTTCCGTATATGGCGAGAAAGAATTACTTAAGACCAAATATTTGGTCTTTTCATTATTCAGTTTTAATTTAAACATTGACATCCGATTCGTCATAATTTCTATTCCCTTTGCAATTGAAGTATTAATAGTAGCCAAAGACTCATCAAAAGGTATCATTAGCATGACATTATCTGCATAGATATGAGCACCAATGTCAGCACGTGAGAGTTTAATCACTATTTGCGACATTAGCACATTAAAAAGAATAGGAGAAACCAGGAATCCTTGTGGCACCCGATATTCTGAGGTTCAAGAAAAAGAGATGTCATTCGCTCACTTAACTTGATAGGATCTGTTCCGCATGAAGCCTCCAAACCGATTAATAACAGACCCAGTTGTCCCATAAAAGTCCAGTAATTACAATAAAATATCATGGCCAACATGTCAAACTGCATAACCAGAACCCTACTTCCTACACGCAATTCTTGTCTGGCATCGGCTAAAAGCAACGTCACCACAGTTTCAGTACTGAAGTTACTTCTAAAACCAGATTGAATGCTGGGAAGGCTTTCAAAATGTTCAAGAAACTCCATTAATTGTTTAGCAACAATACTTTCCATCAATGTAGTCAGAAGAGGAACAGAAGCTATGGAACAATAATAGATATGTCAGAAAAAGATTTGGATTTTTTGGAATGATAGTCAAGACTATTCCACCCATTTCTTTAACAAAAGAGCCTGTTATAAGTACGTTTTCGAGGCAACATCTTAAATAGTTAAGAAATATTGGTGATGCTGCAGTCAAAGCAAAGTGCTGTTAAAATCCAGGATACAAGCGCACTGCTCCTGATAAGAGTTTTGATTAGTTTGGGGTTTTTTTTTAAATCTATCAGAGTAGTGTGTTTGTATCCTGGATTTTCGAAGCACTTTGCTTTGACTGCAGTGCAGATGAATCCATCTGTTTTTGTTCCTTCGGACAACATTAAAACCTTAATTGTGACCACCAAAACAAAACCCATGTCGGGTCCCTAAAGCTGGTGCTTTTCTTCCTTCCCTATGGCTACTGACAGAGGATTTCCTGTTTGTGCTTTGGACTGCGCTAAGAAATGTGCTCTGGGCAATGCACCGTTAGGCATCGCCTCAAAAAGAGGACTGCATCTGACGTCTGTTCATACCTCTTATCATCTCCTACATGAAGGTCATATCCCCTAAGTATTTCTTTTTCAAAGATTATGCAGCCCATTGCTGGCTTTTCTTCACAGTTACTTCCTTCTTGCCACCTCCTCTTACAGAGTGTGTTTGTGGAATTATCTGGAAATTGCACGGTCAATGTTTTTCCTGGTCTCAGCTAGACACCAATGTAGTTTGTTTCTAGTAATCTTAGGCCTCGGCAGTTTTCTTAATCTATGGCTATGACCTTTGGAGGGATGGCCTGATTGAGGCACTATCTGACAGTGCCCTAAGGGATAGGCCCACACTTTGACGTGTTCTTGTAGCCTTTTCCCGGTCTGTGCATCTAAAAAGTTTGATCCTGAAATTCTTTGGGCAGCTTCATGTTCAGCATGTTTAGACCTTTGCTTCAGGTTCAAGTCATACAACAGAAACACCTTTGATTATTCATCCAGCAACTGAAATTAGACATAGATGCACTCTAACCTTTTTCCCAAGGGAAGTATTCCGCAGCCTAGTACAATCAATGGTGCTAAGCCATCTAGACTACTGCAATGCCATTTATGCCAGATGCAAAGAACAAATCATTAAAAGGCTTCAAACCCCTCAAAACACGGCAGCCAGACTCATATTTGGAAAAACAAAATACGAAAGTGCCAGACCCCTAAGAGGAAAACTACAGTGGCTCCCACTAAAAGAATGAATTGCGTTCAAGGTCTGCACCCTGGTCCACAAGATCATTCACGGGGAAGCCCCAACCTACATGTCAGACCTAATAGACTTGCCTACTAGGAACGCAAAAAGATCAGCACACACATTCCTTAATCTCCACTACCCTAACTGCAAAGGATTAAAATATAAATCCACATACGCGACCAGTTTCTCATACATCTGTACCCAGATATGGAACGCACTACCAAAGACCATAAAAACAACGCAAGACCTAACTATCTTCCGAAGGCTACTGAAAACAGATCTGTTCAAGAAGGCGTATCATAAGCATCCATCTTAAATACTAAATAATAAGACTATACACGACCTAGACACAACTGATACCTTATCACTTGACTGACTAACCTCTTTGCCATTAGTGAACAAATACTATCACTACAATCTTTATGTCAAATACGGTCTCTCCATAGTCGATGGCCTAATGTATGTTATAATCCAATTATCACCCAGGAACCTTCATGCAATACCATAATGTATTCTTCTTTACCATGTATGTATGCACACGGTATATATATATACCATGAACTGTTCCACGTATGTAATGTTCCATCTAGGTTACCATGTATGTATGCACCTTAACGCAACACCATTTGTAATTTTGTTACCCGGAGATGGCAACCGCCACTATGGCAAATGTAAGCCACATTGAGCCTGCAAATTGGTGGGAAAATGGGGGGATACAAATGCTACCAATAAATAGGCCTTGGTAAAGTCGTTTTTGGAACTGGACCTAATTTGAACTTGCTGTGGCAAAGGTGTGGAAACTTATGCAATCAAGACTTTTCTGTTTCTTAATTACTTTTGGAATATTTCTTTAACTGTTCTTTCCCACTGAAAGTGTCAAGTGTGTCGTGCAGTTATTTGAAAAGAAACCTCATAATTTAATTCCCTGCTTTGAATTGTATTTTTTTTTTACAAGCAGAGATGTGGAGGTTTTAACAAGGCAGTAAGGGATCTCACAGTGTGCCACTGCAGCATAGCCAGTTCTGATTGACCCTGGAATACAGCCCAGGTCCTGTGCATGACAGTACATAGCATAGCCACTGGGTTAGGCCCCCTAACGTCTCAACAACAAGGCTCCACCTTGTAAAAGCAGCTTCAGCTGCCACATCCCTCCCCTAGAATTGTCATGCTTGTGGAAGGGGTTAAACGAGAGAGATCTTTGCTGAAAAACTTCTCTTTTTTTTCACCTCTCTGTAGATCCCAACACCCAGATCCTTTACGCATGTGACTCCTGTGGGCAGAAGTTTCTGGATGCCAACAGCCTGGCTCAGCACGTGCGCATCCATACGGCACAGGCTTTGGTCATGTTCCAGGCTGACACAGACTTCTACCAGCAGTATGGTACAACCACCACTTGGCAAACAGAGCAAGTCATCCAGTCTGGAGAACTGCTCTTTCGAGCCCGGGAGGCTGTGGAAGCTGTGGATGTGCAGCCCACTGCTCCGGAGGCTACACAGGCCGTGGACTGCCAGCCAGCCCCCACGGAATGACATCCAAGAACAGCACAGACTGGTAATCATGAAAGTGTGGCTTGCTGAGAATTCAGCAGAGACTGAAACGTGCACACAGTGAGGAAACCTCCCCTCTCGAGCTTCTAAAGGACCTATTATTTAAGGTGAACCCATGTAAAATACCTTCCAGAAACTGGCCTCTGGTGAAATCTAGATAAAATAAAATTGTATTATTTTCTAAATGGATGTGGTGAGTGAGATGCTGGATGTCAATGTCCCAGATGAATCACAGATGTACCAGCAGATTCCTCTGTGGCTTCTCTTGGGATTACATGTTATAACACCAGAGACTAGAAGGGTTGATATGAATGATCCTTACGGGCTCTTAAGAAATGTTTGAACTCTTCACTTCTGTGAAAGAATTCCATGTATAATATGGGGGACTAGTACCCTCAAAACACCTAGATGAGTGAGGATGGGGAATGTCGCAGAAGTACTTCAAAATAAATCAGGCGTATTCATCGCTAATAATGTCAGGGGCTGCACAAAATGGAGAATAAAGAGCAGGTGTTTCACATTTCTGCCCTGTGTAGCATTGGACTGCATCAATATAAGCAGATAATAGCTGGGTGCCCCCAAAGTGTTCAGGATTACCACAATGAATGTGCCTCAATCTCTCTAATGCATATTATCTGCAAATCCAACTGGCTAGATTTGCCTTCAGGAGAGGGTTGAGAAGAACCCTGAACCTCTTTTCTGTTTTAGAAGCATTGATCCTGCTTGGGTGACAAGCCCGTATATACTACAAGATGTGATTCTGAACGAATGACGTTTCCCCAGCAGCTAACGCTGAAGTGAATTGTGCTTTGTGGTATCCTTAACTGAACTGTAAAATTTGGCATTAACAGTAAATCTAAAAAGTGAAGGCAAGGACTTTAATTCAATCAGATAATCACATATGCCTGACATGGCCACATTTCTCCATAAGGCTGTGTCGGAGGTAAAATCAAAAGCCAACAGTCGAAGCAAAACCTCCAGAGTTTCTCCACATTAGAGATTCATAAACTGCACTCCTCTGGTTTATGGGTAAAGACCTGTTTGAACCCGTTGCATTAGATAAAGGTCACATGCTCAGTGAGTTTGACAGTGTTTCTTCCACAAAGGTGCAGAGCTCATGGATCCGTTATCCATTAAACCACTGCACTACATCACAGAGAATCTGGTTTCCTTCAGGCAGGTTGACAGTTGAACAGCTAAAAACCCCTGCTGTAAAAACTTAGACAGTGGGAAAACACCCTTTCCCCCAGGAAAATCTATCACTTACTTTTTGTGCCCATGCTGAGCTAATGATGCCAAAGTGACAGAAATGTATGTTTCATTCCACTGGAAAAAGGAAGGTAGGTAGCTAACAAGGGTTCCTGTGTCATGAAAACACCACTAAACACTTATTTTTTTGTACTTTCAACTTAACTGGAAAATAGCAAAATGTATAATTTAGAAACACCTCAGAATAGACCCCCTAATTAGAGCCAGCTGCTGCCTGAGCAGAGGATGCAGCTGACAATTTAGTTTGCCACAGTGGCACTTGTCATTTGCAGTGAGTGTGTGTGTGTATATATATATCTATATATATACACACACCAACCTTAAAGAAAATCAGAGAGTCAGTCTTCAAGTTTCTCTTCACCATTGTTTTCTCAACTTTTTCAAGCCCAAAGTGCACATTTAAAAATAAAATGTGTATACACCAGTCTCTGCAGGGATATAGGCTCATATAGACTCAGGAGACGGAAACAGGGAGGTGCTTTTGTGCGGTGTGTGAGCTGAACAAAGAAAAGCCTGTCTATCTGCGTCCTCCATACAGCCCATTAATTCCCATGCTCCAGGACTGATACAATGGGGGAGGGGAAAGCATGTGTGATTCCAAATGGAGTTCTGACTCATTCTCAGAGACAGCACTGAACACAGCCCAAGTGCTGATCTGCATCTGAGCATTAGGTAGTGGTGATATTTCTCACATATAACACCATTTGGGAAAAAGCTCGTCTGCAGTATGAGAGCAGCCAATGGATTCAGTCCAATCCCCTTTCAAAGCCAGTAGTAAGTGATAATCTTTTTCCTACCTGTTTTAAAATGTCTCCAGCAGGCTGCAGTGTGGAACAAGATTATTACCTAATTGTATTGTCTCACTGCTTCTGCTGGCCACAATCTTGTGAGCACAGTAGTGAGAAGGACCTCAATGGAAAGAGCTCGGTTCCAAAAGCTGTTTTCTGGATAAATGCTCATTTTCATTTTTCACTGAATATCAGATACCCTTGGTGCAGTGATGACAGGAGGGGCAGAAACAGCAGGACAGATGCTGATTAGGTGTACGAGGATGAGGACAACAGGAATCCATGGGGATGAGGACAAAAAAGTCATGACTACTGTGAGGATGGCAGGGGATGGATTGGAAGTGAATGGGGACCAGATGGCCCCATGTACACCTTGACTCAGAAACTTGACCCCAACACCTCGGGTAAAAAAATAAAAAAACTCTCCTTGATGAAAACTAGTCCATGTGTTGATCAATTTTGGCAATGAGGGAGACCACTGATAAACTGGTGAGAATATTCATTGGTTTGTTTTTTTGAGTGTTCTGGCAGAGTATAATCTCCACCAAACTAGTCTCATCTATGTAACTAATAATGCAGCTAATATGAAAGCAGCATTTCGTGATGAGGTCTGGCTAGGTTGCGCAGGTCATAATCTCAATCTCGTACTCTCGTGGACTTCAGCCATCAAAAACTGAAGTTGATCTGAATGACCTCCCCAGTGAGTTAAATGAACTTATAACACTGTGCAAGGAGGCGATTACACTCAGTAAACAAACAAAAGTCAGCTGTTTACTGAAGAAAGCTCTCAAGCAGTGTGTGTGAACTCGGTGGAACAGCCTTCTACTGACACCGAAATCTGTGGCAGAGAATATGGAGGAGCTGCATGTAGTTGCCACTGAACCAGGTGCAAACAAGCAGTTCCTGACCAAATTGTGCGCAATGGATGACTCCTTGTTATGGTGTTGGAAACGATCAAAGAACTGTCAACAGATACTAAGCCTTCATTACATCTTGTGGCCCCGACGATATATCAGTTGAAATGGCATTCGACAATTGCAAGCTGAGCCAGCCATGTGATAGCATCCTTAAAGAATCATCTTGCAGATAAACTGGATCTATATTTTACAGACACACTTGGCTGCAATGTTGCTGGACCAAGGCTGAAGGGAAATGAGATTGAAGGGGGGCAGACTCAAGAAGAATGTCAGGAAGTATTTTTTCACGGAGAGGGTGGTGGATGCTTGGAATGCCCTCCCGTGGGAGGTGGTGGCGATGAAAATGGTAACAGAAGTCAAACATGCATGGTATAAACATAAAGGAATCCTGTGCAGAAGAAAGGGATCCTCAGGAGCTTAGCCTAGAATGGGTGGCAGAGCTGGTGGTTGGGAGGCAGGACTAGTGCAGGGCAGACTTATACAGTCTGTGCCAGAGCCGGTGGTGGGAGGCAGGGATAGTGCTGGGCAGACTTATACAGTCTGTGCCAGAGCTGGTGGTGGTAGGCGGGGTTGGTGGTTGGGAGGCAGGGATAGGGCTGGCCAGACTTATACGGTCTGTGCCCTGAAGAGGACAGTACAAATTAAAAAGTAGCACATAGGAATTTATCTTCTTGGGCAGACTGGATGGACCGTGCAGGTCTTTTTCTGCCGTCATCTACTATGTTACTATGTTTACTATGTCATTTAGATCCGATGACAGTCAGAGGGTGGACCAGTGCCATAAACAGACTGCAAAACTGACAGTAAGTTGTAGTCAAGGTGCATCCAATTGCTTTAATGCCAACAAAACCTCCAAAATGAGAAGAATCAGAGGAGTTTTTTTGGGGGGGGGAGGGGGTGGGGGTTGGAGACTTATTCAAGAGCCAAGTGGATACGTACACATCAAGCTTGGAGAAGGAATTCTGCTCGTCTCTTACTGGCAAACGAGGTCTGATGTGTGGCTGAAACTGAACGGTGTTGCCTACTCTGCCTGGGACTCCTGCCAAAAGCACATCCTCAGAACATATTTTTCAGTTGCAAGACAAACGATCAAGGAACATAGAATGGAACTGAGCTCTGGCTCTGTAGATGGTTTTGAAATTCTTTTCTCACAGTTCATGTTAACAAAGAAATGTTTTTCTTACATATTTAACAAAATGATGCCTATTTTGTGTTAAATTTTAACAAGTTATAGGATAGTTCAACATCAAAAACAGTTTGAAAAATACATTATGTAGATGTCTCTCTTTGTTATTAGAGAATTCAATCAACGAATTCCTTACTTGTAGATTAATCAACAAGGAACCTCAAAGCTCCTAATAGGGAAAACACCAAAAGTATTTGTCAAACCCCTATTAAAATCAGGAGTAGAATACTATAATGGGTCCCAGTGAAAGGAGCTCTCAAACTGTTTTTGATGTTGAACGATACTGTATTAGTTTGAAAATCCCTGGTTTAATATAGAGTTTAACAAGTTATAGGATACATTTTGGTTTGTTTGCATTTACAAGATCTTTTAAATGCAGGTTGAGTACGGGAATGGGAAAGAAAACTGTGGGGATTGAAACCACTATGATAATAATAAGCACACAACTTTGGAACACACTACCAAAAGCCTTTAAAACAACGTATAACCACCTAAACTTCCGGAAATCACTAAAAACTTACCTGTTCAAAAAGACAGACCCTACTTAAATACCTGAACCCAGCAACACGACAAAACCAAAGAACGTAATGGACATAACTCTTCCTCTATATGATTCCCTAATATGTTTGTTTGTTCCACATGAACCCTATTCTACCATAACATCACTGTGTAACTGTTTATACCGGAATTGGCGAACGCCCCTATGGTACTATTGTAAGCCACATTGAGCCTGCAAATAGGTGGGAAAATGTGGGATACAAATGTAATAAATAAATGATGGGGGTGGTGCAGGAATAAGAAAAAATTGACGGGGGATGGTAGCAATATGATGGGGATGGAGTGAGGATGTATAGAATGAACTGAGGATGGGGACCACATTATGTCCCTGTGCATACATCTAATTCTGATCTCACAACCCAGGAATCTCCTATGTGCCTCTTACTGTGTACACATTTGTGTCAAGAAGTAAAAACTAGTACAGAGAACTTGTCCAACTGGCTGATCACATGGAGATTTATGATGTTTGCCGATATCCACATGGATGGTGAGACAGCAGCTAGCTAGGTAGGTAGGTGAAGTACAGACTTGGATAATAAAAGGTCATGAATTTGATACACTGCTTTTCCATGGTACAACCGAAGCAGGTACTTTCTGGGCTCACAGACTTAAGGCAATGGAGGGTTGAGTGACTTGTCCGTTATTGTGAAGCAACTGTATATTTGTGACCCACTCACCAGCATATTTCAGTTTGGGAATAGCTTTTGTAAGAGAACTTGTTATCGAACAAAATATTCCAAGTGATTGCATAGAAGATGACCTTGGGGTCATCTTCGACTCCTCTCTCCTCTGCACGTATTCAACCTGTTGTCTTTTTCCCTATAATATTACCAAAATTCGTCCTTTCTTTTCTGAGCACACTACCAGAATCCTTATCCACACTCTCATCACCTCTCACTTATTGCAACTTGCTTCTCACAGGTCTCCCACTAAGCCATATCTCTCCCCTTCAATCTGTTGAAAATTCTGCTGCACCACATATTCCACCAGTATCGCTATGCTCATATTAGCCCTCTCCTCAAGTCACTTTATTGGCTTCCTCTGTGTTTCCACATACAGTTCAAACTCCTCTTACTGACTTTCAAGTGCCTTCACTCTGCAGCTCCTCAGTACCTCTCCACTCATCTCTCCTTACACTCCTCCCCGGGAACTCCATTCACTGGGTAAATCTCTCTTATCTGCACCCTTCTCCTCCACTGCTAACTCCAGATTCCGCTCCTTTTATCTTGCTGTACCATATGCCTGGAATAGACTTCCTAAGCCTGTACGTCAAGCTCCATCGCTGGCTGTCTTGAAATCTAGGCTAAAAGCCCACCTTTTCACATTGCTTTTAACTCCTAACCTTTACGCACTTGTTCAGCACCCATTTTTATCATTCCTACCTTTGTAACTCCCTTATCTCTTATTTGTCCGGCCTAGTTAGATTGTAAGCTCTTTCGAGCAGGGATTGTCTCTTTATGTCCAGTGTACAGTGCAGCGTACGTCTAGTAGCGCTATAGAAATGATTAGTAGTAGTAGTAGATATAATAATCAACAAGTTTTAGGTGAGATATTACTAGGCGAACGCAATACGAGTGTGACTGTCTCTGCTCTGGGGCTCTTTTACTAAAGCTTAGTACATGCTAACAGAATTAACACACACTAAGCTTTAGTAAAAGAGCCCCAGAGCAGAGACAGTGGTGGATTAACTAAATCACCTGGACACCACACTGTAAATGTCAGGCAGGTGACAATTACAGTTCAGAAAAAAGGATGCTTTTGGGGGGGGGGGGGGGTTGACGGAGGTGATAAGAGACTTTCCCTCCCCACCCTGTAATTATAACATAATTTACAAATTCTGCTCTTATTCCTTGGCTGTACTATTTAAACCCAGCCTAACTATGCATAACTGACATATAGCTGAAGCTATATGTTAGTTATGCAGACCTCTCCACTGCAGCTTCTCATCCCATGTAATAAAGCCAGTCGTATGCTACAGAGCAGGAACAGCAGATGTGTGTGCCCTAACTTTAGTTGGGGGGGGGGGGGGGGGTAGAGAGATTTTCCACTTACACAAAGTCATCTAGTCTAGGGCAGGAAGGTCTCTCACCCCTCCTGTATAGCCCTATCAGTTCTGCCCACTACCCAAAATAAACCCCAAACCCATACAAAAATACGTAGGGTGAAACAAGGAAGAACAAACATCAGGCACAGTACTCCACCCAGTGGCCATCATGTGGTAGTGCGCTGGTTATAGAAAAACATACTGTATGATATTACCCAGGTTGGTCCTGGTATACACCCTAACCAGGCTGGTTTTCAAGATAAATGTAAGGAATATGCATGAGATAGATAGATGCTCATGCACTGCATCATAGTGTTCTCCATTCCTTTCCAAATAATTTCCTAAATTTCTATTTGCATTTCACAAAGTAGGTCTTTATCTGCCATCATGTACTTACTATGTATGTTACATCATGAAAGACTCCAGAGGAAATTGGAGAGTTATGGGCTAGGAAGTAGTGTTCTATTGTGGATTACAAACTGGTTAAAAGATAGAAAACAGAGAGTAGGGTTAAATGGTGTGTTCTCAATTGAGAAGGGTGGATAGTGGGGTTCCCCAGGGGTCTGGGACCCCTGCTTTTTGACATATAAATCTAGAGATGGGAGTAACTAGTGAGGTAATTAAATTTGTTGATGACACAAAGTTATTCAAAGTTTGTTAAATCACAAGAGGATTGTGAAATTTACAAGACCTGGGCATCCAAGTGACAGATGATGTTTAATGTGAGCAAGTGCAAAGTGATGCATGTGGGAAAGAGGAACCTGAATTATAGCTACATAATGCAAGGTTCCATATTAGACATCACCGACCAGGAAAGGGATCCAGGTGTCATTGCTGATGATATGTTGAAACCCTCTGTTCAGTGTGTTGCGGCGGCTAAGAAAGCAAATAGAATGTTACATATATTAGGAAAGGAATGAAAAAAATAAGGAAGTTATAATGCCTTTGCGACCGCACCTCGAATACTGTGTGCAATTCTGGTCACCCCTGCTCAAAAAAGATACAGTGGAATTAGAAAAGGTACAGAGGAGGACAACAAAAATGATAAAGGGGATGGGACGACTTCCTTATGAGGAAAAGCTAAAGCGGCTAGGGCTGTTCAGCTTGGAGAAAAGACGGTTGAGGGGAGATATGATAGAGGTCTATAAAATGAGTGGAAAGGGTAGATGTGAATACTAGGACTAGGGGGCACACAATGACGCTACAAAGCAGTAAATTTAAATCAAATCGGAGAAAATATTTCTTCACTCAACGTGTAATTAAACTCAAATTCATTGCCTGAGAATGTGGTAAAAGCAGTTAGCTTAGCGGGGTTTTAAAAAAAGGTTTAGATAGCTTCCTAAAAGAAAAGTCCATAAGCCATTATTAAGATGGACTTGAGACAATACACTGCTTATTTCTAGGATAAGCAGCATAAAATGTACTGTTTTTGGGATCTTGCCAGGTACTTATAACCTGGATTGGCCACTGCTGGAAACAGGATGCTGGGCTTGATGGACCTTTGGTCTTTCCCAGTATGGCAATACGTATGTACTTATGAGCTGTCTCAAGGGCAGTCCCCTAAAAAAAGAAAAATTATATAGCTAGGATCTCTACATTAGAATCGCTATAAAAATAATAAATAGTAGTAGTAGTAACATCATTCTGATAGCTTCCATCAGATAGCTGCTCCCCTAAAATTGCAGGGCCTCCTGAGCATACACAGGAATTCCTGCCCTCCCTGTCTGACCCCTCCCAACTCAATAATATAGCTAGAAAGACAATTGAAGGAGAAGGGAAGACCAGCACATCAAGAAAACAGACAACTGATAAAAATCACAACAAATTCGAACTCAAGGAAGCAACACAAATTAATACAAATAGGATACACCAACGCCAGATCAATAACCAAGAAAACTACAACGTTAGCTGACTGGATAACTGCAGATAACCTTGACTTCCTTCTCATCAATGAAACTTGGATCCATAATTCCAAAGACCCGATAATCATAGAGCTATGTCCACCAGGATACAAAATCACTCATTGGACAAGAGAAGGAAAGAGGCGGAGGCATAGCTATAATTTATAAATCCCAATTCACAGTTACAACAACAGCTGCATCAATCCTTCCCCAACTCGAAATAGCTACAGTTAGAATCACCCACCCTAACCTACTTGATCAACTAAACATAATCCTATTCTACAGACCCCCGGCTAAATGGCAAGACGCACAGACACACTTCACAGACTTCATATCAAATACTTGTCTGTCCTCCCAAAATGTCCTCATAGCAGGAGACATAAACCTCCATCTTGAAGACACAAACTCAAACAATGTACACGAATGCAAGGAATTCCTCCAACTATGGGAGATCCACTGGCCTAACATGCAACCCACCCACAAAAAAGGTCACACACTAGACATCATAACTCATAAATTTTCATCAGAAGCTAACCTATTCAGGGATACAAAATGGGACAATCACACCATGGTCAGATCACTACAAGGCAACCACCTCCCTCCTCTGGAAAACAAAAGAGAAACAACAAAAACAAGAAAAGAAAACCTACATTACGAGAGGCAAAATAGACCCTCTAACATTCTGGCAACAAATATACACCGAGGAATGGACTACAACCACAGAATCACCCCAATTCCTACAAGAATGGGACAACAGATGCAGAACAGTGCTAGACAAAATAGCACCGCTCCAAACGAGAACCTCACATAGGAACAACTCAATCCCATGGTTTAATGAAGAACTGAAAAAACTAAAAACACAGGTCAGAAGACTAGAAAGGGTATGGAGCAAAAAAAAAGATGAACACACACTCAAAGAGTGGAAACAAGTACAAAGAAAATACAAATACAAAATCAGACATACCAAAAGAACGCATTACAAAACTATAATAGGACCAAACTACAAGGACACGCACAAACTCTTCACTTGTAAATAATCTCCTAAATACCACACGGGTCACCTCGAATAGCACAGACACCCCATCAGCAACCAACCTAGCAAACTATTTCAACGAAAAAATTACAAAGTTACGACGCCTGATACCGAGCAATGCCATTGAGTACACAAGCATCCTTGAATGCTTAGACCCAAATCCTGGGGAATACCCAGCCGATCGATCATGGTCCAATTTTGACCCGATCTCAATAAATGAACTCACACACTGGCTCAGTAAATACGCCAAATCTCAATGCAAACTTGACACTTGCCCTACCAGCCTAATTAGATCCGCACCCAAACAATTCAAACAAGACCTCACGAACCAAATAAACTTTAGACTCATAAATGGGCTCTTCCCCACCGAAAATGGAAACATCTTACTCACTCCTCTGCCTAAAGATACCAAGAAAAGCACAATGGACTTAACCAACTACCGACTAGTCACTTCCATCCCACTCACAACAAAACTGATGGAAGGCATAGTGACGAAACAACTCACGGAATACCTGACCAAACACTCAATTCTACATGAGTCTCAATCAGGATTTCGATCAAATCATAGTACTGAAACTGTACTAGTGACGGCAATGAACACATTCAAAACAACGATCGCAACCGGCAAGAACATACTCATTCTACAATTCGATATGTCTAGTGCCTTCGACATGGTGGATCATGGAATACTATTACACCTACTAGAGTACTTCGGAATCGGAGGCCCAGTTCTCAAATGGTTTGAAGGATTCCTCACCACCAGATCCTACCAAGTAATAACGAATACGGACAGATCACCACCTTGGAGACCAGAATGCGGAGTGCCCCAAGGATCCCCCCTCTCACCAACTATCTTCAACCTAATGATAACACCACTAGCCAAACTCCTAGCCAACCAAAACCTTAACCCATACATATATGCCGATGATGTTACGATCCATATCCCGTTCAAAAGCGACTTAAATGAAATAACCAACGAGATCAACCAGAGTTTCCAGACTATGCACTCTTGGGCGGACTCATTCAAGCTAAAACTCAACGCAGAAAAAACTCAATGTCTAGTTCTCACCTCCCAATACAATACAAACAACTACCTTACCATAACCACACCCTACTGCACACTTCCTATCTCAGAAAATCTGAAAATCCTTGGAGTCACAATTGACCGAAACCTCACTCTCAACACCCACGCGAAGAACACAACGAAAAAAATGTTCCAATCGATGTGGAAACTCAAAAGAATAAAACCTTTCTTCCCAAGAAACATCTTCCGCACCCTAGTACAGTCACTAGTAATAAGCCACTTGGACTACTGTAACGCTCTGTACGCAGGCTGCAAAGAACAGACCATCAAGAAACTCCAGACAGCCCAGTACACCGCCACCAGACTCATTTTTGGAACACCTAAATACGAAAGTGCGAAACCCCTCAGAGAGAAACTGCACTGGCTCCCGCTCAAGGAACGTATTGAGTTCAAGATCTGCACGACTGTACACAAAATCATTCATGCAGATGCCCCACTCTATATGCTAAACCTAGTGGACCTACCGCCCAGGAATGCCAAAAAATCGGCCCGCAAATTCCTCAACCTGAACTTCCCCAGCTGTAAAGGAATGAAATACAAACAGGCGTATGCTACCACCTTTGCGTACAAAAGCACACAATATTGGAACGCACTACCCATGGCCCTGAAAACCGTAACCAATCTAACAAGCTTTCGCAAAGCTCTGAAAACACATCTCTTCAACAGAGCCTACAAAAGTCACCCTCAATGAAACATATCATTCCGCAAACTACATAAGGCACCTACAACACCCCTCACACGACCTTACCTAACACCTTTCCATCTGAATTCCTCTTTCACCTCAGCTTATGATTGACTGTTTTTGTTCTTTCAAATCATGCGACGTTTTCATTTTCCATACTCTGTGAGCCTGCAAAAAGGTGGGAAAATGTGGGGTACAAATACAATAAATAAAATAAAATAATATAGCTGTGTTTTCCTGTTGTCCACACAAAACTCCCATTATAGGTAACCAATTCTTATTTTCTCCATTGATAAGCTGGGAAAAATGCCACCACATAAATGGGTGAGTCACAAGCTTAGGATTCCTCAATAGGCAGGCAGCCAGCCAGTCTATTGTGTTCAGGTGGATAGAGAAAGGGTTGAGTTCCTTAAAAAGATTCTATACTATGGCTTAACCAAAGATACTTAAAACTGCAAAATGATCACCACCTGTTCAAGAGGCTGCTGAAAACCCACCTATTTGGACTGGTCTATTCCCCCCACACTCTTCACGACCAATAGTCCCACCTCCTCACCCCTGTAACTGTTATGCCCCTTTCCCCTTTCTTGTCTCTTACCATTTTCCCTTATTGTACTGTCATTTTTACTTCTCCTATGTTAGCCACATTGTGCCTGCGTGTGTGGGAAAATGTGGGGTAGAAATGTACTATAAATAAATAAATACTGTCAATCTACACAATATGAAAGCGTGGACTGATGAACAGGTAGGAACCGTCCATAACAGAGGTCAACTTGAGGTTAGCTGTAGCTGCCAGGGTGCCCTGATGGGATGCCTGCTGTTTATCTTGTTGGGCAGCCTGGATGGACCATACAGGTCTTTATCTGCCGTCATTCACTATGTTATGTTATGAAACAAAGCAATAGTCAATGCAGTCTAATATCCTGTACAATAGTGTGCACCTTGTAAATGCAGGATACAATTGAGAGAGGCCTCTCTTGTATTATTTCATCCTGTTCAATTTAAGAGCATTCATTCAGAGTCATTCATCTAGCAATGCTGGGATAAATAATGCTACCCAAGCTTAGGGAGTATAATATATGCCAAGTGAGTTAGCACTTATTTTGCCCTGTGGTTATACTATTTCTAGTTCTAGGTCACTCCTTTGCATTGTAGGCTAAGATTGGAGTGGAGGAGTGGCCTAGTGGTTAGAGAACCGGTCTTGCAATCCAGAGGCAGCTGCTTCAAATCCCACTGCTGCTCCTTGTGATCTTGGGCAAGTCACTTAACCCTCCATTGCCTCTGGTACAAACTTAGATTACCTTTTAAACAATACAGGAACGTAAGACCTTTGAAATAAGAATGATTGAATATTTTGACACCCAACAAACAGGACTTAATAAGGATCTGGGTTTTCTAACCCATTATAAACCATGAAGCTGTATTTCTCTGTTTATTACCCTCCTGTCACCTACCAACACCCATCCTGTTAGAATATCAATGAAATGCTTTGATGTCCCCATGCATACCCCCACCCTCCCACTCTGTCAGACTGTCAAAGTGATGCTTTGATGTTTCTCTTATATATACTATCTGCCAACACATTTGCTTATTTCCGATCTGACGAAGAAGGGCAACCTTCGAAAGCTAATCAAGAAATGTATTAAGCTATGTCCAATAAAAAAGGTATCATCTTATTTTCTTTTCCATGTTTTATTTTGGTTTCTATTGATAACCTTTAAGAGTGGACTAACACGGCTACCACACCTCTCTACTTTGGGAAAATGGAAAAACATTTTGCTTGGTTCCTCTGCAATGAAGTTAATGGCTTCTAATTCTGAAATACTGGGGATCTTGAAGGGGCTGTGCAGAAGTCCAGCATACATTATTATGGGATATACTTCTTACATTAGACTGGCACTTAACTTGTTTTTTGAACATAAGTGAACTTAGTTCCTTCTGCCATTGGAGGGCAGTACAGAGAAAGCATTCATAGGAGAGGGAACAAATGCCCTGAAAATGGCAAGGATAAATTAAGATCAAGTATACATATGTCCCAGCTGCCTATGATCAAGCTGAAGCTATCCGAATCAGAGAATTACGCCAGAGTTGACCCCTGCTTTGTGCTCCTTACCTAGCAGGTCATCCTTGAGGATCTGGCACTCACCGGACCACTGAACATAACGCCCGAACCTACCCTTGGCGGCCCTCGATACCCAGCTCAATCAGAGCACCGATCATAAAGCTCGTACTTACCTTCAGAAGTATTAACTCTCTACAAGTCCGAGCGGAGCGGGAAAAAGCCCTGCTTGAAATACCCAGATTCGTGGGGTAGATTGTCAGGGGAGACGAACGGCACCTCCATCCTCTGTTGTACCCGACAAACTGCTGTGAGATCCCGCTACCGAACCCGAGCGTCTACATATTCCCCAGCACCAAAGCCACGTGGCAGCAGACGCTGCAGACAGAAGGCACAAGATCGAAGAGACAGTGGCGCTTAGAATCAGACCTACACTCCAGTGCACGTGGTGCAAGCAAAGGATCGGCACTAGTGGGAGAATAAAGCTGCTGCGGTAGATGGGAGAGAGCGGCGACCAGCGAAATTCAAGAACGGTGATTAGGCGAGAAGAAGGAATCAACTGCAGAGCTGAGAAGCCGCGAAGTGCGTTGGCACCATAAGGAGTCTCCAGGCGTTTTGGTGTGCTGTGGTCCCAGAGGCGTTTTCCTGCGGGTGAAAGTGGAGGCCCATAGCGATTGACCAGGAGATCATCGCCTCCCCAGGCCTAGTGGCCCTACGCTTCCTGCACGTAGATACACCCTGAATCGGACCATAAGACCGACGTAGATCCAGGCGAACTACCCCTTGCCATCTCCTTAAGGCCATTTGACATACATGATCGTTTGTATTATATTTCCACCATCCTGATACTATCATTCTATCATAGAGCACAAGAGAAGGGAGAACTTCACAGGTTTTTTCACTTGATCTATTCGATATTGCACTGTAGTATACTCATATTTATGTGTATATTCTCATGCTTTATCAAACTACTTAATGTTTCTAATTATTTTATATGCTGCAATGTGTATGTTCTGATGCTATTTTTCACTGCAGAATACTTATTTACAGCATACCTGTATGTGTATATTCTGATGCTTTAATGTTTCTAAATATTTTATATGCTGCAATGTGTATGTTTTGATGCCATATTGCACTGCAGAATACTCATACTTGCTATATTTGCTGTTGAATGCTCATATCTTGACACGGTTTCCAACTTTGAAGATTGTTTATAATTGATGCTTTATATTGCACTATATCTTGACACGTTCTCTATTTCCTTGTCCTAACTACACAAAATATATACATTTATTGCGATCCTTACTAGTTACATCACTTATCTACTGCCTCCATTACCCTTCTGTTTTCCTCCAACTCACCCATCCCCAAACATAACATCTCACCAACATGCTCCTCCTAAAAATACTTATCTTCATCCACGCAACATTCATCGCTACCCCCTCGGAATTCAATGTTATTCCAGTTCTCCACCACCATAAAAGAACTAAGCCAATCACATCTCCACGTACTATCAACAACCAAAGAAACCAATCACTACGCAGACAGTCATCACTTAATACAAAAACAATCTTACCTTAACCCAAAATATCTACAAGACAACTCATCAACATCCACCCATCAACCCTAACAGATGAGCCCTATCTAACCATATGTGCAGGATACATAAATGCAAGATCTGTAGTTAACAAAACTGAAATCCTCACAGATTGGATTAAGTCTGACAACCTGGACCTCTTACTTATAACTGAAACCTGGATCCGTGACCCAAAAGATCCTATCATACTCGACCTATGCCCCCCTGGATATAAAACACTGGACCAGAAAGGAGAAGAGAGGTGGAGGCATAGCGCTCATCTACAAATCAAGCTTCTCCGTGGAACCTATGTCTAAAATAATTGGACCACAACTTGAAATTGCTTCCATCAAACGTCATAGTCCTACGTTATCTGACTATCTAACCTGTATCCTGTTTTACAGTCCTCCCTCCAACTGGAACATCATCCAATCTACCTTCATGGACTTTATATCAAACATCTGCATCAATAATTATAATGAACTATTAATTGGGGACCTGAACCTACATTTAGAAGATCCTAACTCTGCTCACACTCACGAATGTAAGGATCTTCTTCATCTTTGTAACCTTGACCTCCCTCCTATACAACCTACCCACAACAAAAGGTCACTCGCTCGACATCATCTCTTACAAATTCTCTACGAACCAAAACATCTACATTTCTGATGTCAACTGGTCTGCCACCCCCTGGTTGGATCATCATAAAACGACACTATCCCTACACTGGCGAAAAAAGAGCAAGCCTAAAACGCAGGACCCTGTAACAATCATCACTAGAGGACGGATTGACAAGGAAAGATTTTGGCATCAAATATACTACAACAATTGGTTTACACAACCCAACTCAAATCACTTCCTTTCTGAATGGGACAACAGATGCAAACTTATACTGGACAAAATAGCTCCATTACGTACTAAAATTCTACCCAGACGCAACCCGTCACCATGGTTTAATGACCTACTAAAACCCTTCTACAGCAAGGTTCTTTCCCAACTGAACATGGCAATATACTACTTACACCAATACCTAAAAACCCCAAGCAACCAGCGAGTGATATCACCAACTATCGCCCTATCGCCTCCATTCCTCTGATAATTAAATTGTTGGAAAACAGGGTGACCTCCCAAATCAACGACTATATACAAAAATTCTCCATTCTACATGAGTCGCAATCGGGTTTCCGTCCAGCCCACAGCACAGAAACCATCCTACTCACTTTAATAACCAAATTCAAACAGGAAATTTCATTTGGAAACAACATCCTCCTTCTGCAATTTGATTTGTCCAGTGCATTTGACATGGTAAATCATAATATCCTAACCAAAGTACTGGACAAACTTGGAATTGGCGGAAATGTCATTAACTGGATAAAAGGCTTCATCACCTCAAGATCTTATCAAGTTAAATCAACTTCAATTATCTCATCTCCCTGGTCACCGAACTGTGGTGTGCCTCAAGGATCCCCTTTATCACCGATACTCTTCAATCTGATGATGATCCCCTTAGCCAAAGCTTTATTCAGACATGGTCTCAACCCTTTTATTTATGCTGACGATGTCACTATATTCATTCCCTTCAAATCTAACCTAACAGAAATTTCCGACAAAATATCCACGGGCATGGACATCTTAACCTCTTGGGCCAACGCCTTTATGATGAAATTGAACAAAGAGAAAACACAATGCCTAATCCTCTCATCCCAACACTCCACGCTCCTTCAAACTAATCTTATCACCTCTGACATTACAATTCCCATTTCAGACAACCTGAAAATCCTTGGACTGACCCTAGACAACCACCTTTTGCTCGAAAATCACGCTAAATCCATTACAAAGAAAATGTTCAATATGATGTGGATATTGAAACGTGTAAAACCTTATCTCCCCCTGAAAACATTCCAGAACTTGGTGCAGTCCACGGTTCTTACCCGTGTCGATTATTGTAATAGCATTTTCTTAGGCTACAAGACCCATATCCTGAAAAAGCTTCAGACTGCCCAAAATACAGCAGCAAGACTTATTTTTGGCAAATCACGTTTTGAATGTGCAACACCTCTTCGTGTAAGACTTCACTGGCTCCCCATCAAAGAGCAAATCAACTTCAAGGTCCATACATTAATCCATAAGATTATCCATGGTGAATCTCCGGGCTATATGTTTAACCTGATTGACCTTCCAACCAGAAACATGTCTGAATCCTCGCGAAATTACCTCAACCTGCATTACCCCAATTGCAAAGGACTCAAGTACTACTACTACTATTTAGTATTTCTATAGCGCTACAAGGCGAACTTATTTTGGATCCAACTTCTCCTACCTGGGCAGCCAACTCTGGAATACCCTCCCCAGACCTATCCGCTCAATCTGTGACTATCTACCCTTCCTGAAAGCACTAAAGACCCATCTATTTAAGCAAGCTTATCCAAATGACCCAGACTAATCTTATGAACCCATCTATCCAACACATACCCAGAAGACAACGACATTGCTCCAGACTAAATCTCCCACCTTCCTCCCTTCCACATCACCTATCTTTACCTACTTATCTCTTTTATTACTGTTATATTTGTTATATTATATTGTTCTTCCCATTACTATGTAAACCGCATTGAGCCTGCTTTGAGTGGGAAAGCACGGGATACAAATGTAATAAATAATAATAATATGTAGTATCACATCATACCTTTTGCTATGAGTTTATCTTGTTGGGCAGAATGGATGGATAGTACAGGTCTTTATCTGCCATCAGCTACCGTGCTACTATGACCTGGAAGAACAAGAATCCCACCATCCCAGGTTCATAATGTGCAAGCATCCTTAAGTGATGTGATGGCTGGTCTAAATGGGTGGGAAAGGGGGTTAAAAAATTCTGTGTGTGTGTGTGTGTGTGTGTGGTGGGGGAAGAATTGGGTGATTGAGCCTGAGGAAGACTGTTGTTATTACTGCGGTGACCCCCTCCAGTCAGAGTGGTGAAAAAGGCAAGTCTCACCAAATGCAAGGACACATCAGTCATCTGGATGTATCTTCTGACTGGGAGATATCTACAGAGAGCACAGATGATTAAAGAAAATAGGGAGGGGGTAAGAAAGGACACAAAAACAACTCTGGGTAAGTGTGAATGAAGGGTCATAGTGCCATAGCACTTGCAGAGACCAGTTCAGATTAAACTGGACACCATAAACAGAGGAAGCTACTAGCTGGGAAAAATCATCACTTTGGATTCATGCAGAAAATTCATATGCTTAATTATGCTAGACAAATTATGCAAGGCTGTATCAACAAATATGATAAATACTTTTGTGAATTAACAATTTGCATTCTTTTACATATCTAAATTCATCAATCATGGTGGTCGTTCCAAGCAATGATCCAAACCTTTCTTACAAGTTGTTAGGTTGTTTTTTCTATTGTTGTTATTTATTCTGTGTATCAAAATTATAAGTGCCTTTGACATTTCCCATGAAAGAACTGTTACTTTAGAGATGTACAAATATTTACATCATAAGTCAGAAACCTGGATACCTGGTTGTTAACTTCAAACTCAAACTAATGCTTTTTGAACAAGATACACAATACCCTTCGCTCCCCATCCCTTTCAGAATTTAGAAAAAGCAGCTCTATGCATAAATACCACAGTTACTTCCAGAAAGTGGCACTGCATAACCACCTGCAGACTTCAACATGCTTGGAAAAATCTGTCTTCTTTCTTCCACACATTGTATGCCACTCCTAAGGGATTTGCATTCAGCCTTTTCAGAGTGTTCTAGATTTGTTTTTGTTTTTTTTTTAATAAAATTTTTTTAATCCAATGGACACACAAAACAAGAAGGAAAAACATCACAAGGTAAAGGGGGGATGGAAGAACAAAAACAGAATTCCATAAATTAATAAAAGTGTTGAAGGGAGAAGGATGCCCAAGAAGTTAAAAAGTCTTTAGTACAAGTGTATAACACTTCCACATATTATGAGCTAGACAAGAAATGGACAGGGAACAAGAAGGCAATGTTTCAATGAAACGCATTTACAAATGAGCAACGATACAAAGTCTGAGTATGAAAATAAGATTCTTTTTTGAAAACACATTTTTGGCACAGATTAAAAAAAATGTATGTTGTGGGGATTTGACTTCCTTAAAGTCAGTATTATATATATATATTTATATATATATATATTATATATATTTATATATACACAGACACACGCACAGAGTTCTGCATAATGTTACCAGGAAGGAAAAAAATCAAGCTCCCTTTTGTTTTGTTTTTCTTCTATGTAAACTGTCAATCCTCAATGAGGTGAAGACATTTGTGGTGTATGAGGATTGCTGGGGGCGATGGAGGGAGGTCACATCCACAAGCAAACAGAGGAGTCCTGTGAAATGATTCTTGACCAGACAATTCTCTTTTCTTTAATTTAACAGAAGTAGTTCCCAGGTTCCTATGTTTCAGTTTGCAACTTGTTTGATGTGTGTCAAGACAGCCAGATATCACAGCAGGTCTTCCAAAAAAACAAAAAGGAAGAAAAAATAAAATAAAACTGTACAAAGGTCCAAGTCACTAATTTAGTGCAAAGGCAAGTCAGGTTCTTTTTTCTTAAAAAAATAAACAAAACAGAACAAACAAAACAAACACAAGTGTAGCCGTGTTGTCATTTAGCAAAAAGAGGCCAAGGAGACCCGGTCCCACTCCGCCCGCTGAGCATATCCGCTGTTATGTATAAAAGGGAAACATGTAAACATCCAGGGTAGCAGCGCCACAAGCACTACCCACTTCAAAGTTTAAACGAGGTTCATGAGGGCAGGCGGCTAGTGGTCTGGCAGCATTGTCTTGTGCCACTTTGTTTTAGCCATAGGGCCACGAGGTGGTCAATAATGTAGTACGTGGCTCATACTGATGCAATGACAATCATAAGGTGAGGTGAGATGTTGGAGATGCTGGCGAGTAAGTCTGGGGCCAGACGAGAAAGGTGACTCTCAGAAAATTCGCAGGGCGGGAAAATCTGCAGAACATAAGCAGGCTAGAAAACAAAAGAAAGCACATCAAGGAAGAGCAAAGCAAACAAGATTCTCAACAAAGTTCCATGCTATTATTTCATGATTTATATTACATTATTTTTAAGTGCTGTAAACTCACCACGGATATTACAAAATGTCAAAGCAAAAAGGAAAAAAAAAACCCCAAGCCAACCCTGCAAATGATGATGATCACTACGCCACACACTTACTTGTCAAGTCATTCCCACATTCAGCAGTCTTTAATACTGTCCATAGTGCTACCCTGCTATTTCAGCACAGAGTACATACAGGTTTTCCACTTTGAGGTGATTATTCAGTCAGCAGCATTTGTTTTTCTATTCTTGGAGTGGAGGAGTAGCCTAATGGTTAGTGCAGCAGACTATGATCCTGACAACCTGGGTTCGATTCCCACTGCAGCTCCTTGTGACCTTGGGCAAGTCATTTAACCATCCATTGCCTCCCCCCCCCCCCCCCCCCCCAAAAAAAAAGAAAAACCTTTAGATTGTGCGCTCTCTAGGGACAGAGAAAGTACCTGCATGTACTGTGTAAGCACTGCGTACATCAGCCACTGGCACTGAATATCCGGATTTATACGGCCAGCTATCCCTTATGTGGTGAAGTGAGATATTCAGCACTTAATCGCATAAAGATATGACTGTCCAATTTAACTGCTAAACTTAGGCAGATAAGTGCTAAATATTGGCACAACCACATAAGTGCTGACTCCGCCCCCAGTCCGCCCACAAAACATTCAGCTTTGAAGTTTAGCAGACTGTGGTGATATTGAGCAGTGGTAACCAGTTAAGTGCCACTGAATATCAGCGGATAGTCCTGATCAAGTGATTTCACCAGCCAGGAGCCGTTCCTAGCTAGTTAAATCGCTTTGAATATTGCCCCTTTGTGTTCACTGCTTATCTATGTAACAGATAAAGCTAACAGTATGCTCAAGTGCCTAAGGAAGTCATCTTACCAAGGTTCTGCCGCCCTTGCACAGGTCATTTGTGAGACTGAACACAGTATTGACGGTGCAAAGATCTTAGGGAAAGGGAAAGGAGATAGGAATTGCTATACCACCTTTCTGCACTTGCAATCTAACTGGTTCACACATTATGTGCAGGTACCTATGGAGGGTTAAGCGACTTGTCACAAGGAGCTGCAGAGAGACCTGAACCCAGTTCGCCTAGTACTGAGGTCACTACACTAATCATTAGCCTTCTTCTCCACTCCAATAAGATGCAAACAATTCAAAGAAAGACATGCAAAATGGTTAAGAGTTTTCATCACAAATAATAGAAAGGCAAAGCAAACTCAAAAAGTGCACAGAAGTGAAAGGGGTGATATGGCAGATCACCTGTAATCATCAGGATAAATAACGCATCATCTAACAGCACTGAACACGACTGCTTCTCTCAGAGCACATGTGTGCGCTCTGATGCATCCACTACCTCACAGGTCCAATCAGTGTAGTACAGAGCTTAGAAATCAACTCTTCCAGGAGGTGGGGGGTTGTGTGTGCATTCTCCTGCTTTCTACCAGTAACTCCCCTTCGGGTAAGCATCTATGTTTTGCTAACGAGCATGAAGAATCAGCCACATAAGTTGGGATTCCCAAGCTGAGGGCGGCCTTACTGTTCTTCTGAGTTCTCAATGTGAATGACAACCCATAACTCAAAAGAACAGGGTGAGGCCTTCTGATTAAAGAAGCCATTTAGTACTGCTTACCCAAACCCACTGAACTTTCAGGACATACTGTCTAAACAGAAGTAGGATATCAAGTATTAGCAGATGACCATGAGGCGAGCTCCCCTATTTCCTCTATGATGTAGACTGATACTACAATAGACTTAACTTGGTGTGCTTTTACTGCCATAAGCTATAACCATGCCAGGCTGAAAAAGTAGAATATTCATTCTACTAACCAGTTTGAATTTGTTCTTTTGAGTACCTTAATACTCAATCTGTTCAGATCAAAGGAAGTGAAAAGCTGTGTGGAGTAGTGATGTGGGGAGCAGGTTGGGACTTTTGGGTCCTTTACTATCTAAGATTAGAGCAGGAGGATAGAGGATGCCTACAGTTTTGAGAGTAGTAGGTTCTTCACTGCCCTTTGATAAAATGCCTCCTGGAAGAGGAGGCCAAACTAGGAGTGAGACTGGAGAGGGTTTTAAGTGCGTCTAGTGCTGCTTGATAAGAGTGGCAGCCTCTTGCATCTCTTCTCTGAAGAGATTCTCTCCATTGCACAGTATGCAGGCATGTAAGTCTGTGGACTCCAGTTCCCTCTGCGGAGGCTTTGGATGCTGTATCAATAATATCATGTCTCTCTGACCACCTATTTTCCACACTCCTGGTTACTAGCTGGCAAGAGTTCATTGACCTTCTCCGGGGAGAGTGTGTCAACAATTCTGCCACACAGTGCACAATTTCTGCAAGTGCATGCTCATGTATAGCTGGTAAGAAGCTATATAGGCTATAAGCATAGTATTCTGCTGAAACGTTTTCCCCAAAAATTCAAAGGTCCTTGCTTCTCTCTCAGGGGGCACTGAGGAGTGAATCGTCATATTTTTGGCTCTTTTGAGAGCAGATTCAACCACCATGGAATGGTGAGGAAGTTACAACTTCTCAAATCCCAGAACCTTTTGGACTCTGTACATACAGTTGACCTTGTTCACCTGCTGTACAGGGGGGGGGGGGTCTCCAACTTCTTCATCTGTATTTGCTTATGGATTCTTTTTATGGGCAATGATGCAGCTTCCTTAGGGTGGTCACTGAACTGCAGGATGTCCACAGTTTCTGCCCTGGCTTCATCCTCAATTCCTAAAGGAAACAGGAAGACTTAGCTATGTTTTTAACAAAATCTTCAAAAACAAGAGCCCCTTTGGTAGAGATTTTCACCTCTTGAGTGGTGGGGAGGGTTCTGAAGGTAGACCCAGGAATCCCTCCTCTGAGAAGACTTCTGGTTCTTCTTCAGATGCCCGTTAAGTTGCTCAGCCTCGAACTGAGCCTAGCGCAACTAACCTCATGGTCAAGGCTGGGCCTGAGCCAGTAGCACTGAGACAATGGGGATATTTTGTATATCAGGGAAGTTTTCTCTCCACTTCCAGTAATACTTACACTAGTATAGAAGCTAGTGCTGATGGCTTAGACATGGCTAAAAAATTATCCTTCAAGAAGGAGTGGAGGAGTGGCCTAGTGGTTAGGGTGGTGGACTTTGGTCCTGGGGAACTGAGGAACTGAGTTTGATTCCCACTTCAGGCACAGGCAGCTCCTTGTGACTCTGGGCAAGTCACTTAACCCTCCATTGCCCCATGTAAGCCGCATTGAGTCTGCCATGAGTGGGAAAGTGTGGGGTACAAATATAACAAACAAAAAAAAAAAAAAAGAACTTACAGAATAAATCCTTTAGAATTTTGTCTGATTATCACCCCTGTAAGCTGAAATACTCAATGACATCCTTGCCAAGAAAACATCAGCCTTGAGAGTATTAGGAAAGGGATGGTAAAATAAGAAAACTATAATGCCTCTATATCACTCCGTGGTGTGACCTCACCTTGAATATTGCATTCAATTCTGGTCGCCATATCTCAAAAAAACAAAAAAAAAGATATAGCGGAGTTAGAAAAGGTTCAAAGAAGAGCAACCAAAATGATAAAGGGGATGGAACTACTCTCATATGAGGAAAGGCTAAAGAGGTTAGGGCTCTTCAGCTGAGAGGAGATATGATTGAGGTCTACAAAATACTGAGTGGTGTAGAACAAGTAGAAGTGAATAGTTTTTTTACTCTTTCAAAAAGTACAAAGACTAGGGGATATTCAGTGAAGTTACACAGAAATACTTTTAAAACAAATAGAAGGAAATATTTTTTTCACTCAACGGATAGTTAAACTCTGGATGTGCCAGAGGATGTGATTACAGTGGTTAGCATATCTGGGTTTAAAAAAAGGTTTGGACAAGTTCCTGGAGGAAACGTTCATAGTCCGCCACTGAGATAAGACATGGGGAAGCCACTGCTTGCCCTGAGACTGGGAACATGGAATGGTGCCACTATTTGGGTTTCCGTCAGGTACTTGTGACCTAGGTTGGCCACCACTGGGGAAAGGATACTGGGCTAGATGCACCACTGGTCTGATCCAGTATGGCTATTCTTATGTTCTTATGAAACAAATGCTGCCTATTGCTGAGGGTAGAAAAGTTTTGGTGCTAGAAACTTTGGCACAAGTTTTATTTCTGATGTTGAGGTGACTTTTGGTGCCACTAATCTCTGAGAAGAAATTAGTGGCAAATATAGGGACCTTTTTTGCACTAAAGACATCACTGACATAAGAATGTCTATTGTGTCTATGACAACGGGATCTTTATCTCCTCGTTTCCTCCAGGAGAGTGGACGTTGTACTTTAAGGTTGAAACTTTATGGCTACTGTACGTTTCTTGACTTGATAATCTATTTGTGTTTCCAGATAAATCTGGCTCAGTATTTCGCAAGCCCTGCAACTTACAACTTTTCACTATCCTTGCTGTTTGGGATATTTTGATATAGTTGACGCAATCAAGCATAACATGGTCTGAGTCCAGATAATGACAACATAATGAGAGATTGTTGATAGACATTTTCCATCCACAGGTGGGGCATCTTTTGAAATCACTCACCTGTCTCAACACTGGGAGAAAAAAAGAAAAAGAGCCTAAAAAATTAAATAAATAAAAAATAAGGGGGGGGGGGGCAGCATTAGAGAATCAGAGAAGCTCGAGAGATAAGGCAGAAGAAACTGCAAAAAAGAAAGGAAATCCTCTCAGCAGTCAAAAACATAAATACCACAGAACTGCATCTGATTACAAAAAAAAAAGAAAAAGAAACACTAAAAGAACCTGTAATGCAGTGACTATGTAGGAACTTCTAGAAATGGTCAAAAAAGCTGAAAGGTTTGGCAGCTCTATTCAAGGTTTTTCTGAGCACTAAGAGAACTAGCCTGTGTTGGTGCTATTGAATAATGGCACCTATTTGTGTAGATGATTCGTCCTATTTCACAAAGTACATTAAAATGTTCACTGTGTAATGGCAGAAGATGGCATCAAACATATAAACGGCGAGTGACCGTACTCACTCGCAAATGCGCAGTAGAGACTTCCCTCTCTGTCCCGCCCCCGCGTCAATACGTGATGACGGGGGGGGGGGGGGCGGGACAGAGAGGGAAACTGCGCCACCGAGGTTGCTACCGCTCCCCCCCCACCCCCACCCCTCCACCCGGCCCGGGCCCTCTCTTCCCTTCTGAACTTACAGATCCATTCGCCGAACGCAGCAACGCACATCAGCTGAGCTGCAGTGAGCCCTTCCTTCTTTGCCTGTGGCCCCGCCCTCCTGTGATGTAACGTCAGCGAGGGCGGGACACACACAGGCAGAGAAGGAAGGGGCAGCTCAGCTGATGTGCGTTGCTGCGTTCGGCGAATGGATCTGTAAGTTCAGAAATGAAGAGAGGGCCCGGACCAGGTGGAGGGGTGGCGGCGGCGACGACTTCGAGGGGGGGGGGGGGGGGGGAGGGGAACGGTGGTGACCGCGGGGGGAGGAAAACCTCTATACCAGCCTGTTTTTACGGGCTCAACGGCTAGTCTTTCATAAAGAGACATTCAAGTACAGGAGGTCATGAAATGGGCAGAAACTCAGGGAAATATGTGGAGATAATTATTTTCTGAACAGGGAGTGAATGCTTAACAATCTACCAGCAGAGGTAATAGTAACCAACACTAAAAGCATTAAAGCATGTATGGAACACACATGAGGAAAGTATCAAGGGCAAATAATGGAGCAGTAAATAAAAAGTGTGATGGGGTTTTGTTATGGAAATCTGTGTGCTCAGTCTCCTGGAATATTAGAGGGCCACAAGGGGGAGAAGACAAAGCAGGCTTCAAGAGTCATGACAAAACTGTACCAAGCTCACTCACATAAAGCAGCAGAAAAAAATGATACATTCAGAAAAATAATTGAGAGGTGGCATGATTTATATTACCCAACTAGAGAAAAAGTCTAAATTTTGCAAGCAAGCAAGCTTATATGACCAGAGATCCTTAGCATACAGGGTAAAGATAAGAAAGGGAACGAACCAAACAGCTTGGAGGAAGCCTGAACTAAAACAGGCGAAGGCCACAAGATGACTACTTGGGCCAATTGGTTCTCACCCGCTACTACTTTTACTGTACTATGCCCGCTCCTGCACCCTCAACTCCTTTCATCTGCATAAATACCTGATTAGAGCCAGGGTTAGGAACATTGATAATCCCTGCCGCTTGTTTAGCCTGCAGGTAACTGATGAATGCAGCCTTCAGCGACTCTGTTTGATTCACCACATCTTCCTGATCACGTCCACAAGGCAATGCCAATAAAAGGCAGTAATCACTTTCCACCTAGGAAAGAATTTGTAGCTTTGTGAGTGGTAGATTCAAACACTGACACACAGAAACAATTACTCTAAGCAATGTAATTACTAACCAGTGTTGACTTTGCAATCAATGAACTAATAGTTGAAGAGACAGTTATGGACATCTGTCAACTCCTACTGTGCAAAGCAAATCCTCTCTCTAAAGCAAAAGCTACATACCTGTAGAGGGTATTCTCCGAGGACAGCAGGCTGATTGTTCTCACATGTGGGTGACGTCCAACGGCAGCCCAGGATCGGAAATTCTTCCCTAGCAACAAAAGTTTGCTAGCCTCGCGCTTCTGTGCGTACCGCGCCCGTCTTCCCGCCCAAACACGAGCGTGTTCGTCAGTCCAGTACAGAGCTAAGACAAAACACAACTCCGAAGGGGAGGTGGGCGGGATTGTGAGAACAATCAGCCTGCTGTCCTCGGAGAATACCCTCTACAGGTATGTAGCTTTTGCTTTCTCCGAGAACAAGCAGGCTGCTTGTTCTCACATGTGGGGTATCCCTAGCCCCCAGGCTCACTCAAAACAATAAACATGGTCAATTGGGCCTCGCAACGGCGAGGACATAACTGAGATTGACCTAACATGTTAACAACTAACTGAGAGTGCAGCCTGGAACAGAATAAAAATGGGCCTAGGGGGGAGGAGTTGGATTCTAAACTCCAAACAGGTTCTGTAACACCGACTGCCCAAACCGACTGTTGCGTCGGGTATCTTGCTGAAGGCAGTAATGAGATGTGAATGTGTGGACAGATGACCACTTTGCAGCCTTGCAAATCTCTTCAATAGTGGCTGACTTCAAGTGGGCCACTGACGCAGCCATGTCTCTAACATTATGAGCCGTGACATGACCCTCAAGAGTCAGCCCAGCCTGGGCGTAAGTGAAGGAAATGCAATCTGCTAGTCAATTAGATATGGTGCGTTTCCCTACAGCCACACCCTTCTTGTTGGGATCAAAAGAAACAAATAATTGGGAGGACTGTCTGTGGGGGCTCATCCGCTCCAGATAGAAGGCCAATGCTCTTTTGCAGTCCAATGTGTGCAGTTGACGCTCAGCACGGCAGGTATGAGGATGGGGAAAGAATGTTGGCAAGACAATTGACTGGTTCAGATGGAACTCCGACACCACCTTTGGCAAGAACTTAGGGTGACTGCGAAGGACTATTCTGTTATGATGAAATTTGGTATAAGGAGCATGAGCTACTAAGGCTTGAAGCTCACTGACTCTGCGAGCTGAAGTAACTGCCACCAAGAAAATGACCTTCCAGGTCAAGTACTTCAGATGGCAGGAATGCAGATGCTCGAAAGGAGGTTTCATCAGCTGGGTGAGAACGACGTTGAGATCCCATAACATAGCAGGAGGTTTGATAGGGGGCTTTGACAAAAGCAAACCTCTCATAAAGCGAACAACTAAAGGCTGCCCAGAAATCGGCTTACCCTCTACACGGTAATGATAAGCACTGATAGCATTAAGATGAACCCTTACGGAGTTGGTCTTAACACCAGACTCTGACAAGTGTAGAAGGTATTCAAGCAGGGTCTGTGTAGGACAAGAGCGAGGATCTAGGGCCTTGCTGTCACACCAGACGGTAAACCTCCTCCATAGAAAGAAGTAACTCTTTTTAGTGGAATCTTTCCTGGAAGCAAGCAAGACTCGGGAGACATCCTCTGAGAGACCCAAGGAGGCAAAGTCTACACTCTCAACATCCAAGCCGTGAGGGCCAGGGACTGGAGGTTGGGATGCAGAAGCGCCCCCTTGTTCTGAGTGATGAGGGTTGGAAAACACTCCAATCTCCACGGTTCTTCGGAGGACAACTCCAGAAGAAGAGGGAACCAAATCTGACTGGGCCAGAAGGGAGCAATCAGAATCATGGTTCCGCGGTCTTGCTTGAGTTTCAGCAAGTCTTCCCCACCAAAGGTATTGGAGGATACGCGTACAGGAGGCCCTCCCCCCAATGAAGAAGAAAGGCATCCGACGCTAGTCTGCCGTGGGCCTGAAGCCTGGAACAGAACTGAGGGACCTTGTGATTGATCTGAGTGGCAAAAAGATCTATCAAGGGGGTGCCCCATGCTTGAAAGATCTTGCGCACTACTCTCGAGTTGAGAGACCACTCGTGAGGTTGCATTATCCTGCTCAACCTGTCGGCCAGACTGTTGTTTACGCCTGCCAGATACGTGGCTTGAAGAAACATGCCGTTCCGGCGAGCCCAAAGCCACATTCTGACGGCCTCCTGACACAGGGGGCGAGAACCGGTGCCCCCCTGCTTGTTGAAATAATACATGGCAACCTGACTGTCTGTCTGAATTTGAATAATTTGATTGCACAACCGATCCTTGAAAGCCTTTAGAGCGTTCCAGACCGCTCGTAACTCCAGGAGATTAATCTGAAAACCGTTTCCTGGAGGGACCAACTCCCTTGGGTGTGAAGCCCATCGACATGAGCTCCCCAACCCAGGAGAGATGCATCAGTCATCAGCACTTTTTGTGGCTGAGGAATTTGGGACGTCCCAGAGTCAAATTGGATCGAATTGTCCACCAATGCAGGGATTTGAGAAATTTTGTGGACAGTAGGATGACATCCTCTAGATCCCCCGTGGCCTGAAACCACTGGGAAGCTAGGGTCCATTGAGCTGATCTCATGTGAAGACGGGCCATGGGAGTCACGTGAACTGTGGAGGCCATGTGGCCCAGCAATTGCAACATCTGCCGAGCTGTGATCTGCTGAGATGCCCATACCCAAGAGACGAGAGCCAAAAGATTGTAGGCCCTCGGCTCGTGAAGGTAGGCACGAGCCATCTGGGAGTCCAGCAGAGCTCCTATGAATTCTAGTCTTTGAACTGGAAGAAGGTGGGACTTGGATAATTTATCACAAACCCCAGTAGCTCCAGGAGTCGAATAGTCATCTGCATGGACTGTAGAGCTCCTGCCTCTGAGGTGTTCTTCACCAGCCAATCGTCGAGATAAGGGAACACGTGCACTCCCAGTCTGCGAAGAGACGCCGCTACTACAGCCAGGCATTTCGTGAACACTCTGGGCGCAGAGGCGAGACCAAAGGGTAGCACACAATACTGAAAATGCGGTGCTCCCAGACGGAATCGCAGATAATGCCTGTGAGCTGGCAATATCGGGATGTGAGTGTAGGCGTCCTTTAAGTCCAGAGAGCATAGCCAATCGTTTTCCTGAATCATGGGAAAAAGGGTGCTCAGGGAAAGCATCCTGAACTTTTCTCGGACCAAATATTTGTTCAGGGCCCTTAGGTCTAGGATGGGATGCATCCCCTCTGTTTTCTTTTCCACAAGGAAGTACCTGGAATACAATCCCAGCCCTTCTTGCCCCGGTGGCATGGGCTTGACCGCATTGGCGCTGAGAAGGGCGGAGAGTTCCTCTGCAAGTACCTGCTTGTGCTGGAAGCTGAAAGATTGAGCTCCCGGTGGGCAACTTGGAGGTTTTGATATCAAATTGAGGGAGTATCCCAGCCGGACTATTTGAAGAACCCACCGATCGGAGGTTACAAGAGGCCACCTTCGGTGAAAAAACTTTAACCTCCCTCCGACCGGCAGATCGTCCGGCACAGACACTTTTATCTCGGCTATGCTCTGCTGGAGCCAGTCAAAAGCCCGTCCCTTGCTTTTGCTGGGGAGCTGCAGGGGCCTGAGGAGGCGCACGCTGTTGACGTGAATGAGCGTACTGGGGCTTAGCCTGAGCAGGCTGCCGGGAAGGTGGATTGTATCTGCACTTATTACATAGTACCATAGTAGATGATGGCAGAAAAAGACCTGCACAGTCCATCCAGTCTGCCCAACAAGACAACTCATGTGTGCTACTTTTTGTGTATACCCTACTTTGATTTGTACCTATGCTCTTCAGGGCACAGACCGTATAAGTCTGCCCAGCACTATCCCCGTCTCCCAACCACCAGCCCCACCTCCCAACCACCAGCTCTGGCACAGACCGTATAAGTCTGCCCAGCACTATCCCCGTCTCCCACCACCGGCTCTGGCACTGACCGTATAAGTCTGCCCAGCACTGTCCCTGTCTCCCACCAGGGAGCAGTCCTCCAACCTCCGAAAAAATGTCTACCTGTAGAGGTAGAAGCTGAAGGCGCCCGGTGGGAGAGCTTGTCGTATGCGGTATCCCACTTGTGAAGCTGATCTACCACCCGTTCGACTTTCTCACCAAAAATATTATCCCCCCGGCAAGGAGCATCCGTAACACGCTTTTGGACTCTACCGTCTAGGTCAGTGGCACGCAGCCATAAGAGTCTGCGCATCACTATACATTGAGCGGCAGCCCTGGATGCAACATCAAAAGTATCGTAAGCACCCCTGGACAGGAATTTACGACACGCCTTCAGCTGCCTGACCACCTCCTGAAATGGCTTGGCCTGCTCCTGCGGGAGCTGATCAATCAAACCCGCCAACTGCCTCACATTATTCCGCAAGTGGATGCTCGTGTAGAGCTGGTAAGACTGAATCTTGGACACAAGCACTGCAGAATGATAGGCCTTCCTCCCAAAAGAATCCATAGTTCTAGATTCACGCCCCGGGGGCGCCGAGGCGTAATCCCTAGAACTCTTGTTCAAAAGGGCCAAATCCAGAGTCATGAGGCAACTGAGTCTTCATCAACTCCAGATCCCCATGGATTCAGTACTAGGACTCAATTTTCTTGGGAATGTAGGGATTAGTTAATGGATTCGTCCAGTTCGTCAACAATGTCTGCTTCAGGACATTATGCAGAGGAACAGTGGACGATGAGCCAGCCGCCGCCTCCCTCGACTGCACCGTCGGCGCATGCACCGACTGCATCGAAAAAGACGGTACTGATGGCGCAAGCACCGACGGTACCGTAGATGGGCGCAACAGCTCCCCCAGAATCTCTGGGAGAACGGCTCGGAGGCTCTCGTTGAGAGTGGCTGTTGAAAAAGGCAAAGGCGCCGGTACAGGAGAAGATGTAAGAACCTGTCTGGAGCGCGGAGGCGATACTGGGCTGTCCGGAGATGAGCGCACGACACCTCCTGAATAGAGGGCGAGCGGTCCCTCCGGCATCGGCGCTTCTCGGGTGCCAACTCTTTCGGAGTCCCGGAGCTCTCAGCACCGTGTTGGAACAGTGACCGATGCCGATGCTTCTTGGCCTTAGCTTGGTACCGGTACCTCCTGGTGCAGAAGAGGAGGATGTTGAATCCAAACGACTCCTCGGGTCCGGGTCCGAAGAAGGTCGGTCCCGGTGGGCCTGTGCAGCAGGAGTCCTCGAGGCAGGTGGAGACCCACTCGAAGGCTCACTGCTACCAGCATGGGGTCTCTAAACAGCCATTACCTGCGCTCTGGAGAACGATGCACCCTCCGATGCCGACATCGATACCTGCACCTGCGATGACCTCGGTACCACTGGCGCTGTCAATGCCGAAGGACCGGACCGGGCTCCGAACAAGACGTTCCACTGAGCCAAACGCACCGCCTGAGTCCGCTTCTTCAACTGAAGACAGGCGTCAGGTCGATGACTCTCACCCAGGCACCGAAGACACGAAGCGTGTCTGTCAGTAAGGGAGATGGTCCGGCTGTACTGCGTGCACCTTTTGAAGCAGCTGGTAGGCTTCGAGGACATGGGCGGAAAAATCGCGCCGGCGAGGTCGAATGCGATGGTGCCTGAAAAAAAAAAAAGACACCAAAAAAGAGAAGATCCGCACGGGCGGCCCAAAATGGCCGCGAAAGAAAAAAGAAAGTAAACTTAAGGGGAAAAACTAAGAAAAGTAAGGGTTTTTCTTTTTTTTTGTAAACAAAAAAAAGAAAAGAAAGAAGAGTCAGAGACTCAAAAAAGAAAATCACTGAAAACGGGCGAAGAAACAAAAAGCGCAAGAGGAATCCTAGGCAGAGAAGCAGCAAAGCAGCGTTCCCGAACCACGGAAAAAAGAAGACTGACGAACACGCTCGCGTTCGGGCGGGAAGACGGCCGCGCATGCGCGGTACGCACCGAAGCACGAGGCTAGCAAAGTTTGTTGCTAGGGAAGAATTTCCGATCCTGGGCTGCCGTTGGACGTCACCCACATGCAAGAACAAGCAGCCTGCTTGTCCTCGGAGAATTCCCTTTTCACACAAAACCAGGCTCTAGGCATTAAACACAGACTAAATTCTTCATCGGAAGGGATAGAGCAAAGCATGCCTAGGAATCTCAATCAGCTCTCCAATGCAGGGTTCTTACACAAAATCTCATGCCTGCTAGCCAGGGTTCAAACACACCATCTTGTAATGACACCAGATGATCTGCTGACATCAGTATCAAAATAGCTATAGAAAACAGTCACTCTTCTTGATTCTGTTATTTAAGGGTCTATATTTCCTAAGAGGGTACCAATATCAGGAACACATATCAATGCCTTTTTTAAATGTAAACAAAGTGGAGTGGAAACAATGGGAATACTGCAGAGTAAGAACTGTGAGCAGCAGTCTTTAAAGGCACCTTCTAGAGGTTTCAGATTATGGTCTGTGTTTGAGATGAAATGTCTTGAGGAGGGTAAGGTAGAATCGCCACATGCACTTACCTTTAAGGGGGGGGGTGGGGGAGAAGCAATTTACAACGGTCATATTTCAAGAACATTTCAGAATTACAGCACAGGCAGTTTTACTACCACAATTGGACTACTGCAATTCACTCGACTCCCAGATCTCTGCCAAACAGTTAAAGTGACTGCAACTGATGTAAAATACAGCTATTAGATTAATAAGTGGTACTGGGTGTTAAGTGTATCCCCTGTATTTTGCATCTTACATTGGTTTATTTATTAGGATTTATTTACCGCCTTTTTGAAGGAATTCACTCAAGGCGGTGTACAGTAAGAATACATCAAACATGAGCAGGAGGCAATTAGAGCAGTAAAAATATTCGAACAACAATACAAAGTATGGCATGGTATACTACTTGCAATGACAACACAATATGTATTAGAACATTATAGTGAGGGGTAAGGCAAAGTTGTAACACACAGATGAGTAAGAAAGTAGGAAGAATTAGAAAGTAAGGTGATTGATTTGAAGAAAGTTGCACGTGAGGTCAGAGAGATGGTTAAATATTATCTCAGCTAGGGTAGGCGTGGATAAACATGTCCCGCTGCAGTATGTGCAGCCCGAGTCAATCCTTGTGTGTGTGAGTGAGACTAACAAGTTAATTACTTCTTCCGTTAAAGGCTTGGTTAAAGAGCCAAGCTTTCACCTGCTTCCTGAAGTAGAAGTAGTCTTGTGCTAAGCGGAGCCTTTCAGGCAATGCATTCCAGAGTGTGGGGGCTACTCTGGAGAAGGCTCGCTTGCGGGTATCACATTGTGTAATGTCTTTTGGAGAGGGTGTAGTTAGTGAAAGTCCTTGGGAGGACCTTAGTGTCCTTGGCGGTGAGTGGAGGATCATCCTATTCTTCAGAGTCTGGAGTTAGCAGTGGAGGAGAAGGGTACAGATAAGAGAGATTTACCCAGTGAATGGAGTTCCCGGGGAGGAATGTAGGGAGAGATGAGAGTGCAGAGGTACAGAGGAGTTGCAGAGTGAATGCACTTATAGGTCAATAAGAGGAGTTTGAACTGTATGCGGAAACGGATAGGAAGCCAGTGAAATGACTTGAGGAGAGGGCTAATATGAGCATAACGACACTAGCGGAATATTAGTCATGCAGCAGAATTTTGAACAGACTGAAGAGGAGAGAGATGGCTAAGTGGGAGACCTGTGAGAAGCAAGTTGCAATAGTCTAAGCGAGAGGTGATAAGAGTGTGGATGAGGGTTCTGGTAGTGTGCTCAGAAAGGAAAGGGCAAATTTTGCTGATATTATAGAGAAAGAAATGACAGGTTTTAGCTGTCTGTTGAATATGTGCAGAAAAGGAGAGGGAGGAGTCGAAGATGACCCCAAGGTTACGAGCTGAGACAGGAAGGATGAGCGTGTTATCCACAGAAACAGAGAATGGGGGAGGAGGAGAGGTTGGTTTAGGGGGAAAGATGAGAAGCTCAGTCTAGGTCATGTTTAGTTTCAGATGGCGCTGAGACATCCAGGCAGCAATGTCAGACAGGCAGGCTGATACTTTGGCTTGGATTTCGGCTGAGATTTCTGGTGTGGATGGGTAGATCTGGGTGTCCTCAGCGTAGAGATGATACTGAAAACCATGAGATGAGATCAGAGTACCAAGGGAAGAAGTATAGATGGAGAAAAGAAGAGGTCCCAGGACAGATCCCTGAGGTATACCATCTGACAGTGAGATAGAAGTAGAGGAGGATCCACTAGAGTATACACTAAAGGTACGCTGGGATAGATAAGAAGAAAACCAGGAATGAACAGAGCCCTGAAATCCAAGTGAGGACAGCGTATCAAGGAGCAGGCTGTGATCAAGTGTCAAAAGCAGCAGATAGATTGAGAAGGATGAGGATAGAATAGAGACCTTTGGATCAGGCCAGGAATAGATCATTGGAGACTTTAGCAAGCGCTGTTTCAGTTGAATGAAGGGGGTGAAAGCCAGATTGAAGTGGATCAAGAATAGCTTGAGATGAAAGAAAGTCAAGGCAACGGCGGTGAACGTTCAAGTATCTTGGATAGGAAAGGGAGGAGGGAGATGGGGGCGATAGTTGGAAGGACAGGTAGGGTCCAATGAAGGTTTTTTTAAGGAGTGGTGTGACTATGGCATGTTTGAAGGCATCAGGAACTGTCGCAGTGGACAGTGAAAGATTGAGGATATGACAAATAAAAGGGATGACAGTAGGAGAGATAGTGTTAAGTAGATGGGTGGGAATAGGATCAGAGGAACAGGTAGTTGGTTTCGAGGAGGAAATAAGATGTATAGTTTCCTCTTCAGTGATTTCGGAAAAGGAAGAAAAGGAGGCAGGGGTTGGAGGGTTGAGAGAATGGATTAAGGGAAGGAGAGGTGCAGGTGACCTGGTTGAGAATTCAAGTTTAATCTTGTGAACCTTACCATGAAAGAACTCAGTCAGAGTCTGGGGGGAAAGTGAAGGGGGGGTTGCAGGTGAAGGCACCTTGAGGAGAGAGTTCAGTGTGGCAAAGAGACGTTGAGGGTTTGAACCAAGAGAATTAGCCAACTGGATGTAATAGTCCTGTTTGGCAATTAAAAGAGCAGACTGGAAGGAGGTCAGCAAGAATTTGAAATGTATGAAGTCAGCATGGGCACGGGATTTCAGCCAAAGGCGTTCGGCAGAGCGGGCACAGGAACGAAGGTAGCGGATTCTAGAGGTCAGCCAAGGCTGGGGTTTGGTACGTCTTACAGAACGGGGAATGGGAGGAGCAAGAGTATCCAGAGCAGAGGAGAGAATAGTATTATAGGAAGAGACAGCCTCATTGACAGACTTGGATAACATAGTGGTAGAGAAGAGATTAGAAACATTGGAGGACAGAGTAGAAGGGTTAATAGCCTGAAGATTCCTAAATGTATTGGTTAAGATTGGATGGGACTGGGGAGGAGAGTGTTTAAGTGTGAAAGTTATCAGATGATGGTCAGAGAGGGGAAGAGTTGAGGTACAGAAACTGGAGAGTGAGCAGTTTGAGGAGAGGATAAGATCAAGACAGTGGCCATTCTGGTGAGTGGGGGCAGTGGAACACAATTGAAGATTGAAAGAGGATGTTAAAGCAAGAAACTGCAAAGCATAAGAGTCAGAGGGATCATTAGCATGAATGTTAAAATCCCCAAGAATGAGGGAAGGAAATGAAGATTCAAGAAAGAAGGAAAGCCAAGCATCAAAGTCAGTAAGAAAGGGACTTATCAGTGGGTCGATAAATGACTGCTACTCGGATAGGCAGAGGAGCAAATAGATGGATGGAGTGGACTTCGAAGGAAGAAAAACAATGAGACTCAGGTAGAAGAAGAGGTTGAAATCTACAAGAGGGTGAAAGTAATAGCCCGACACCACCGCCACGGCCAACCGGGCGAGGAGTATGGGAGAAAAGATAACCTCCGTGGCATAGGGCTGCGACTGAAGCACATACAAGTGACTGTGTATACTCTGTACCAACAAGAAAAAAAACCCTACATGCATATTTTCACTTTGAAGACTGGTATAAAGCATGCAGGTAAAAAGTACACAAGGTCTATGCTACAATGTGAACAGTTTTGAAAATTGCCACATTAATTAGTACTTGGTGAAAGTACTGAACAAGTTTTGAAAGAGAAAATGCTGGGGGATAAAACAAACCCATCAGCATAATGATGGCTTCACTATTCCCTGATCCGCCAGGTTAATCATGGTGCAGTAAACAGTTTCTTACCAGCATCCTGCGTGCTACACCCTCTAGCTGTGAAGCCTCTAGCCTCATGCGTTGGGCAATTCTCAGTGGAGGTCCTCCCTCTGGTGCTGGCAAAGACCGATGTGCAAGAACATTGTTACCAGAAACAAAATGAAGCTGAACTGCAGCAGTGTCATTCTTTAGTGCCAGAAGACCCTGCCACACAATTGGGTATTTCTGCAAAAATAACAAGGAAAAAATGATCTAAAAGGAGAAAACAGATTGCCAAAATCATTCTGTGAGATTATGGGAAAATGGCTTTGATTTTTAATAAGGATAGGAGGACCAGTCTTACAAAATTGCATATGATTTGGAGACTAAAGTAAGTTTGTTAGCTCAAGTAATATGACATCAGAGTTCATCATCATCATATAATCTGTAAATCCTTTACTAGTTAATGTGAAATTCTTATGAAAATTAAACTTTGCATGACTGTGAGTACTGTCTGATGTTTAGCTTAAACTGCTTCATTTATGGGATAAAATGGAAGTTTATTTACCTGTAGAAGGTGTTCTCCAAGGACAGCAGAACAAGTATTCTCACATGTGGGTGTCACCAATAGAGCCCCGGTACAAATGCTACCCAGCATTCTCTAACTTTCAGAAGCCTTTGGCAGGCCCACACCATGCATGATCATGTGCCTTCCTGCCTGCCTGAGTTGCACAGGACCTGCAGTTGAATAAAACAGCACAGAGAATGCAAGTCCTGGGGAAGGGGGGGAATGCGAGAGAATTCTTGTCCTGCTGTTCTCAGAGAGCAACTGCTACAGGGTAAGTAACTTTGTTTTCTCCGAGGACAAGCAGGACATAATATCTCACATGTGGGAATCTCTAGCTACCAGGCTCACCAAAGACAACAAACTACACACAATCGGATTTACAACAGCAAGGTCAACAAGAACCAATAACAGTAATAATAAAAACAGTCCTGTTGTGAAGGTGCAGCCTGGAGCAAAACAGAATGGGCCTAGGAGAGCACAGCTGGATTCTAGAATCCAAACAAATTCTGCAGAACTGTCTGACCAAACTGGCTATCATGTCAGGTATTCTGCTCAAGACAGCTGCGAGATATGAAATGTGAATGTGTGGACTGAAGACCACATTTCAGCTTTGCAAATCTCTTCAGTGGAAGTTGACCTCAAGTAGGCTACTGACTCAGCCATGGCTCTGACATGAGAGCCTCCAGAGCCAGTCCAGCTTGGGCATAAGTGAAAGAGATGCAGCTGTTAACCAGGATAAAGGAGAAATTAGGCCTTACCTGCTAATTTTCTTTCCTTTAGGGTCAGATGCACTAAACGTAACGAGCCATTAACGAGCAAGTAGTAAACCCTGGCATGCACTCAAGACTTCTTTCCGAGGATGGTAGCAGCTAACGAAAATGGAATGCAGTTGAGCAAATTGTGTAGAAACCCTAATGTAATGAGATGCACTAACCTTTTCCGATTGCCTTAAAGCTGGAAAATCTAACGAGAGGTCTGTACCTCTCGTTAAGTATGCGCACAAGCCAGACAAATAAAAATGCTTTATTTAGAAAGGCAAGCGTAAAACGGAGCAGTGAGAGGAGGCAGAGCAGAAGGAAAAATCACGTTTAGCTGCACAGCCACAGCAAGAGAGGGCTCAGCAGTTCCCCTTTCACAGGTTCCCTCCGTGTGTGATCGGGATCCAAGAAGAAGGCACAGCTCCCTCCTCCAAGTCTATCTCAGCCAATCACAGCGCGTTTAGCTCCGCTAAACGCGTTGTGATTGGCTCAGGGACTTCCAGGTCTCAGCTGAGTGAAGCACTGCCAAAAAAGACGTTTTTATTATTGCAGGGGGGAATGACGGCCAAAATGGACGTTTGTTTTTTGGATGAGCATCCATTTTGGCCGTCATCCCCCCCCCCTCCCCCACAGTAATAAAAATGTCTTTTTTTGGCAGTGCTTCACACAGCTGAGACCAGGAAGTCTCTGAGCCAATCACAACGCGTTCAGCCAAGCTAAACGCGCTGTGATTGGCTCAGAGACTTCCAGGTCTGTCAGCTGAGTGAAGCACTGCCAAAAAAGACATTTTTATTATTGCAGGGGGGAATGCCGGCCAAAATAGACTTCTTTTTTTTGGATGAGCATCCATTTTGGCCGTCATTCCTTCCACCCCCCCCCCCCCACCCCCACAATAATAAAAACGTCTTTTTTAGCAGTGCTTCACTCAGCTGACAGACCTGGAGGAGGGAGCTGTGCCTTCTTCTTGGATCCCGATCACACACGGAGGGAGGGAGCCTGTGAAAGGGGAACTGCTGAGCCCTCTCTTGCTGTGGCAGTGCAGCTTTTCAGTCCGAGGTACAGGTTTTTAAAGTTTTGTTTTTTTAAAGTGAAGCACGTCCATAAAGGACGTTCTTGGCATGCGCAGAGCAGTCAGCATAACGCTTGGCTGCTCTGCGCATGCTCCACGGGCGACTGTTTAACGATGGGATAGAGAATGCAACGAGCAGCTCATTTGCATTCCTATTCCTTGATGCATGCCCTTCCCTTACCGATTCGTTAAGGGAATCGGTAAGGGAAGGGCTCTAACGATTTTTTTAGTGTATCTTCCCCTTAGTCCCTTCAGACCGGTCAAGATGCTTGGGTTATGCATCCCTACCAGCAGAGGGAGACTGAGAACCACTGACTTTGAACATCCTAAATCTAGCCCATGCAAACCCCCAGCCAGCCAGTTATTTAACTAACAGAGCAGAGAAGAAGGAAAGACATGTAAGAACCCTGTACTTCAACCATAACAAAAGATTGCGCTTCCTCCAACAGAAGACTGTCAGGCACCACTCACAACCCGAAGAGGAATAATAGACATGGAGTCCAATCCACCTTTCCCCCCCTTCGAGGTCTGCTGTTATGATTTTTGTCTTTTTTTTTTTAAATAGTAGCATCATGGTGCGAGAACATGAATTCATGAATCCTATTAAACAACTGCAGCAAGCTTGCACAAGAAACCACAAATGAATGAAACAGGGAGGACTCTTGACCGGTCTGGAGGGTCTAAAGGAAAAATAATTAACAGGTAAGGCCTAATTTCTCCTTCCTGAGAAACCCTCCAGACCAGTCAAGACGCTTGGGAAGTATCAAAGCAGTAACCACTAAGTGCGGGACCCCCGAAAACCGAAAGCCAAAACAGCAGCTCCAAAACCAGCATCCTCTTTCATCTGTATGTCAATTCTGTAATGCCGCAAAAAGGAATGCAAGGAAGACCACACCGCCGCTCTACAGATATTCTGCGATGAAACCAAACTGATATCTGTCCAGGAGGCTTCCACCCCTCTCCCCAAGTAGAATGTATCTTAAGCGCCACTGGAACATTGCGACCCCTGAGCAAATACGCAGAATCAATCGCTTCCTTCATTCACCAAGCAATAGTCGCCTTAGAAGCTGCCGCCCCCTTCTTGGGGCCACCATGTGGCACAAACAACTGGTTTTAGGCGCGGAAATCCTCCGCCCACCTCAGATAATGATTCAAAATTCTCCTCACATCCAACTTCGCCAAATGACGCTGTTCATTATTCTCTTTCCAATCTCTAAGAACCGGCAAGAAGAAAACCTGATTCGAAACCACCTTGGGCAAAAAAGAGGGAACCAGCTTCAAAGAAACCTTTTACATGAAAAAAAGCAAAAAAGGTTCCCTAGAGGACAACACCAAAAACACAACCTTCAAGGTGAGATCTTTACAGGTGCAGGACTCCAGCACCTCAAAAAGAGAATCAATCAGAACCTCCAAAATGAGATTCAAATCCCAAGGAGGCACAAAAGGACATTGCAGAGTACAAAGAAGCTTCACCCCGTGAAGGAACCGCACCACATCCGGAGAAGAAGCTGAAACCCCCTGAGCCATAACCCAAAAGCACACCAAGGCTGCCACTTGCACCTTCAAGGAGGACAAAGTCAGACCTCTGTCCAGACCATCTTGCAGAAATTCCAAAATCTCTGCAAGAGAAGCCCGAAGAGGCCGATAAGACTTATCCTGGCACCAGTTCTCAAAAATGTGCCACACTCGAACATAAGCCAAAGAAGTCGACTGTTTGCATGACTGCAGCATCATAAAAAGCACCTGGACAGAAAATCCCTTCTTCCTCAGGCGAGCCCATTCAAGAGGCAAGCCATAAGCAAGAATGGAGACAGGTCTGGCATCACAATCAGGCCCCGATGCAACAAATTCTCTGGCCCTTGAAAAGGCTGAGGATCCTGCACCACTAGATGAATCAGATCCCCATACCACGGTTGATGCAGCCAATCCAAAATGACCAGAATCACTAGACCTGAGTGTCGCTCTATCCGCTGCACAACCAGAACCACCAAGGGCCAAGGCGGAAACACATACAGCAGGACTCAAGGTAGCCATGGCAGAAACAATGCATGGAGCCTTTTGAAACTAGGATCCTTTTGATAACCGAAGAGACACACCTGAGAATTGCTTGCCATTGCCATGAGATCCACCTGAGGCATACCCCACTTCTGTACAATGCACCGGGTGAAGAGACCACTCGCCAGGATCGAGCATATGCCTGCTCAGGAAATCTGCCCGCACGTTGCAAACATCTGCCACACGAACCTCGAACAGGTCTTAAAGATGGGACTCCGTCTACTGCACCAGCAACACTGTCTCCTCTGCCATAGCCAGACTCTTCGTGCCGCCCTGCCGATTGACAAAGGCCACGGCCATAGCGTTATCGGAGAAGATCTACACAACCCTGCTGACAAGAAGTGGCCGGAACGACTCCAACACCAGCCTGATTGCCCACATCTCCAACTGATTGATCGACCAGCGAGGCTCACCCGACAACCAATGGCCCTGAGCCACCTGACAACTTACAACAACTTAACATTTCTAAAGCGCTACTAGGGTTACGCAGCGCTGTACAATTTAACATAAAAGGACAGTCCCTGCTCAAAGAGCTTACAATCTAAAGGTTACAATCTAAAGGTTAAAGCTTACCTGACTGAGACAATGGGCTCCGCAGCCCACCAGACTGGCAACCGTGGTGATAACTATCCACCACGCGTGAGGGTCGGTACTCGAGATGGTCCGGTTGCAGCGAGTACAGCGTTTGAAGCCGCTGGGAGTCTTCAATGACATGGACGGGAAAATAGCGTCTGCGAAATCAAAAGGCTCGATTGTGCCAATTAAAAAGGAACAAAAAAAGGGAAAAGGACAGCCGCAACGAAAAAGAAAGGAAACTTGGAAAAATTTGAGAAAAACCTAAAAAATTAAGGAAAAAGAATTCCTTTTTTTTCCGGAGAACAAATTAGTAGAGAAAGAAAAAGAAAAAAAAAAAGGGCGCGATAAACACGAAAAAAGCGATCTCCTGGGCAACAACACGAGGAGCAGAGAAAAAAATACCACTCCTTCGCAGCGTGGAGAAAAAGAAACTGATGGAAGCGCGCGGGCGTCGCCAGCGGGAAGTCACTCGCACATGCACAGTGTGTTGTCCCCATGTGCGCCGCACCGCTCTGGAACCTTCTAAAGCTTGTTTGTTATACTTCCGGTCTCCTGGGCCGTCGCAGACGACAACCCATGCATGATGATATCCAGCCTGCTTGTCCTCAGAGAACTATCCATTCCAGTGCTCCAGAGGCATGCCCTTCTCCAGATGGGCCGTGCACAGCCACAATTGCAGACTGCGACACGGAATCCCTCGAAGAGGGAGCTGCACCTCCAAATCCTGCCTCTGTGGAGACCAGCAGGAACGCAGAGATATCTGTAGAGGCCTCATGTGAGCCCTAGCCCATGGAACCACCTCCAGTGCAGCCACCATCCAGCCCAGGTCCTGAAGAAACAAGCAGACTGAGGACACCCAAATCAGCCCTTGCAGCTTGTGAATCCAAGCTGGAGGCAAAAACACATGCACTACTGACATGTTGCAAATAACCCTCAAATATTCAAGGGACTAAGTCAGTTGCATGTGATTCTTGACAGTGCTCACCACGCAGCCAGAGACTCCAGGAAACTGACTACATGGGCTGTGGTCCTCTTGTCTTCTAGACAGGACTTCTCATGATTCAACCAATCGTCCAGATAAGGGTGGAGCAAAATGCTTTGTTTCTGGAGGGCTGCTGAAACAACCACCATGACCCTGGAAAATGTCCGTGGCGCTGTTGCAAGTCCTAAAGGCAGCGCACAAAACCAAAGGTGAGCTGGGTGAACAGGAATGTGCAGATATGCCTCTATGAGATCCAGGGACATAAGAAACTCATAAGAGTAGTCATACTGGGTCAGACCAATGGTCCACCTAGCTCAGTATCCTGTTTCCAACAGTGGCCAAGCCAGGTCACAAGTACTTGGCAGAAACCAAAATCGTGGCAGCATTCCATGCTACAGATCCCAGGGCAAGCAGTTGCTTCCCATGGCTGTCTCAATAGCAGACGATGGATTTTTCCTCCAGGAACCTGTCTATACCTTTTTTAAACCCAGATACGCTAATAGCTGTTACTATATTCACCGGCAAAGAGATCCAGAGCTTAAATATTCGTTGAGTGAAAAAATATTTCCTCCTATTTGTTTTAAAAGTATTTCCATGTAACTTCCTTGAATGACTCTAGTCTCTGTACCTTTGGAAAGAGTGAAAAATCGATTCACTTCTACTCATTCTACATCAATCAAGATTTTGTAGACCTCAGTCTCCTCATCTGACTCTTTTCCGAGTTGAAGAGCCCTAACCTTTTTAGCCTTTCCTCATATTCGCCGTGCTGATCTGCAGCAATGACTGAGAGCAACATCTCCATGCGGAAAGACAGGACCTTGAGGGTCCCATTGACTCTCTTAAGATCCAAAATGGGGTGATAGGAGTCCTCCTTGGGAACCACAAAATAAATTAAATCTAAGGGTTTTTTTTGTACCATTAGGCTACTCCTCCACCGGAATGGTAGTCTTTTTGGTCACTGCTGTCACCAGTACACCCACCGTGGGAGGCTTCAGAGAGTCCCTATCTTCCTGTGGAAACAGATAAAGCCTAGCCATGGCCCTAGCCACCTTACAGGGTGTATCCGGAGAATTCCACTCTGCTAAAACAATGTCCCATGGGAAAAGACCGGAAAGGACGCCAGATCCCCTTCAACAATTGGTCCGCCTGTTTAGCATCCCCAGATGGAGACTCAGCAAGTTCAAAATTAAGAGTAGAGGAAACTTGGTCAATAAGTTCCGCCAGCTCCTCCCGATGAAAAATCCAAACTACCTATGGGTCTTTCATGGGCAACAGGGCCCCCCTATCATGCTCCTGGGGCACTAAGCCTTCCACTTCTAAGTCACTAAGAGCCTCATCTGAGAGAAGCGAGAATTCCTCCACATCTTCAAGCCCAGTCCATGCGAGGCCGCTTAACCACCGCCAGAGCAGCCCCCACTCCAAAAGTAGCAGCTAAGGCAGGGCCACCTGCTTTCTACTGGTTTGTCCTGCCTCTCGGTTTTAATGTGAATAGCGTGGGACTTTCTTCTTTTTTCTTCTTCAGTTTTTGTTCTCTCTCTTGTTTTTTCTTAGTTTGTTGCCAATTTTCCATGCTTCCATCATCTAGCCCAGTATCCTGCTTCCAGCAGCGGCCAATCCAAGTCACAGGTACCTGGCAGAATTCCCTAGAAGGCAAAAATCTCTTGTCAGAGAAAAATCACTCGCTTCAGCAAAAGAAGATGCTTTTCAGCTCTACAAAGAAAGTGAAACTGTGGGTTCAATGCAACTCAGGCAGGCAGGAAGGCACTCACAGATGTGCAGTGGGGGCCTGCCAAAGGTTTCTGGAACTTAAAGAATGCTGGGCAGCATCTGCAGAAGGGCCTCATTGGTGACATCACCCACATGTGAGATACTATGTTCTGCTTGCCCTGAGAGAAATCAGTATTTCACACACGCAAAGCACTGTGAAAACAGATCTTACAGCTTATCATATTTTATGTTTCAGTAAGGTTGATCTTCTTTAGCTGATGTTATCAGGTATAGCTGATATTAGGCAGGGACTGTTCTGTTGTCTAATAACTGTATCACAAGGTTTATATTTAATTTTGTGTATGTGCAATAACGAAGTGTATTAAAAAAAAAGGTTTGGACAATTGTGTTATGTTTTCCCAACACACCAGTTACTAAAACAAGGAGCACTCAGACAGTTCAACCAGAACATAAGAGACAATTACCTACCGTTAACAGTTGTACCATATCTACAGGCCTCTGTGAAACTGAGTGAGAAGACTGTTCTTGCTTCAGAACAGATTGCGGTTCTGAGCGAGGGATAGACAGTGCAGGAGTTGCCCCAGGACCCAAAGAGTTTGATATAAATAAAGACTGCTTTTGAACTGCCTGAGTCTGATGTGGTGATGGTAGCTCCTGCTTCATAGAAATGGACACAGGTGATGGGTAAGTAGTTTGAGCAGTATCTACTTGGGATCCCCGAAGATGTTGGATAAGAGGTTCCATTTGTCCTGGATGTCTGGTTCCAGAGGTGTGGTGAAACTGTTCACTTCCTGCAGTCTGAGGCCCCTTGGAGTCCTGAGAAACTTGAGGTGTTTTGCTTCGTACAGGCTGACTAGGGTGTGAATGCTCGCCCTCTGATAAACCCTAAAAAGTGGTTTAAACAAAATAAATTGAAGTTAGAAAGAATGGATAAAAGACTTTTTACCAATGCTCTCACATAGGATGACAAGCTCAGCCTTCCACATCTTTTGTGGCATCTGTTGAAAACTTTTTATAACATAGCTTTGTAAAATGAACAAATAGATTGAATTTCAAAATTCCTTGACACAGAAAAAGAGAAGTCATTTGGAAAGACAAAACATGAAATAAAGTTGTCAAAAAACTCAAATCCTAAAATTATTACTAAACAAAATAGTCAGTGAGTGTCCCAGATTCAGAGGGCTGTATTGGACATTCATTCATCTATTTATAAAGCATTTATACACAATCTTACTAAATAGTCATTAAAATAGCTTACGATTTTATAACGTACATACAATAATTACAATAAAACAAATTAAAACTACCTTTCCTCCTCTCCTTGTACTCAATTACCACTCCCCTCTCACCAAGGCTATAAAATGCCTTTAACTGTTTCCTAAATGACTTTTAAGTTGACTGTCTCCCCTACATCATCCGTGAGCCTGTTCTCTGTTTCAGGTGTCAATACCTTAAATGCTCTAGAGCACCATGTGGTTTTCTGCACAACCTTCACCATAGGAATCTAACAAAATTAAAATAAAAAAAAATTCCTCTCCTAGAAGTACAATTTATTTCTCGGCCCATAACATGTAGAAGTCTACATAGGCGGTCAGTGGCCCAATTGTTTGGGGAGGCTAAAGGGGGTGGGGTCAGGGGCAGAACTTACTTCCATAATTGTCTGACAACACACAGAAAAAAAATAAGTAAAAATAAAATAGTCACAATTAATACCTTTTATTAAATTTAGATATTAGATATGTATCATATGTCAAAGAATAAAGTGGTTGCTCAAAGCATATACTAACCACAATCGCTCAACTGTAAAACACTATGCACAACTTTGTGCAAAAACACACTCAGAACCTTACTGTACCATAAATATTACACTGGGCAGACCCTAATACACTAATATATCACCCATACGGAAAATGCAGACCGTCAACAATTTGAAACAAGGGATCATAATATCACAATTCTCATGTAGAGCCACAAAACACCCTTTTAGGGTAGATAGTGTTCACAATGAGCTCCTTTTATTAACAACCATATGTAGATCCTTCAAAAGGTAGTGTGTCATGATTTAGGCTCTACACCCTTTCTGATGTTTTGGTGCCACCTCAGTAAGGCCAACACACAATCTCTCCACTGCAAAACACTATACACAAACTTGTGCAAAAACACACTCATAACCTTACCAAACCATAACAGCACTAATTCCAAGGACAACACGAGCTACAACCTTATGTGTGGAAAGGCAGATCTGCAATTACACCAGGCTCTAAAACACCATTACACTACGTGAAAAAAACAAAACAAAAAGGGCTGCAAATACTACACGCTAGCAGAATACTGCATCTTGATCACATATGAAAAACACATGACAACAGATATGAAGGCAAAATACTGAACTGGAAAGTTACCTCAAGAAGTCAGACTCAGCATGCAGCAATACTAGAAAAATTGAAACTTACATGCAAAATATCACAGATACACATGGTTAATCTATAAGGAAGTTATTTTAACATTAACGGTTTTTCCAGCTTAATTAGCGGGTCATCTACTGGCGATATAACAATGAGTAGAAAATTTTTTTTGAAGACTTGTTATATACTTTTTTTGAGGACGTTGTATACCTCTATCCCTGTTAGTTGTCAGATACAGCAATAATATACATAGAGATAAATCAGAACACATTTTAAATCTCTGTAACTATTGTTGGCAATACAATTGCTATAAATAGATTACATTAACAAAACATCATTTTTATGATTTAAAAGTTTTAGATTTTTTCTGATCAATGTGGTTTATACACGTTTTAAATAGATGTTATCCACGGGTAAGATTATCAACCCCGGTTCCTGCAATAGTCAACACACTCTTGTATCTGGCGATGCTGCAAAATTTAGTTTAAATGTATATTCACACGTCATGATGTCTTATAACCAATACAATTTATTATGGACATCACAATAAAGATGATAATCAAGGCATTTTGATGGGTCATGCTTGGCCATTCAGATGTGATATACGTATATACCTAAAATTTATCACGTAAGTTCATATGAGATCAGCATTTGGCATCTGGGTGTTCTAACAACCTGTATGCTTTTTACAATCATTTTCCATTTTTCACTCACTTTAATTTTTTTATTTAGGTACATGCTGTTTGTGCTGGTTTTTTATACATATTTTTATTCTGATATGCAAATTATAAGTATTATATATTTTACATACTTTTTGCATTTTTTGTCTTATTTTTTTATTTCTTGACGTTTATTTAATTTTTCATGTTTCTTATTCTCCACCGTTTTAAATGGTATAACAATTTATTTTCAAATTACTTTTAATTTTTTGAATGGTATAACGAAATGTTTTTTGTTTTGTAGTTGTTCTTTTTTAGAAAGATACAGACTAGGTACGTCCTTTTATAATTTCATGTCATCATTTCATTCAATTTTTCATAAATTAAATTTGGTTTTCACATATATATACGTTTAGTTTGCATAAGTGCCCTTTCTTTGCTGTTAACGCACATTTATATGTACTTACATACTTTTTTAAAATGTATATATTTTATATTTTTTTATGTTAAGATATGTGTTATCGTATTAGATCATTATATTAGTATATAGATAAATGCATCTTATATGATTTATATGTTGGTTTTTATTTATATTTATGTAATTTTATTTATATGGAGTTGAAATCCAAAAGCAAGTTTTATTAATTGATGATTCATGTCTATGCGTCACATATATATTTTATATTTTTATGTTTTCTAATTTTTAATATTATACATGATTTATTTGGGTATAATTTATGATTTAATATGTTTGTTTATTCTAGCCCCTGACGCAGCCCTTTGTTGGGCGAAACATGGCCTGTGTCGGGCATTTGTCTTGTATATGGTATCTTGAATAAAATATTTTTTTTATGTTATATTGATCTGCTGGCTCATTCTCCACGTTCTGGGGGTAAGGGCAGTTACGGTGTTTGGAAGAGCAAGGAATTCCACTTAACTACCTTGTCCTGTTTTCTATAGATTATAAGTCTTCAATCTTTTCTGTTGTCGGTCCTCTTTTGTGGAATACTTTTACTACAGGACTTGCATAGTTTAACTTCTTTTTTTGCATTTTCTGAAATGATTGAAAGTATCTATTCAGTCAAGTGTTTCAGTTAATCTTTTAAGGATTTTGAAGTTTATTTTGGCTTATTTCTTATGCTTATATTAACTTCATTTTATTGTCTGTTGTAAGCCACTTAAAATGTATTATAAATGGTTGAAGGATAGGAAACAGAGTAGGGTTAAATGGGCAGTATTCACAATGGAGAAGGGTAGTTAGTGGGGTTCCTCAGGGGTCAGTGCTAGGACCGCTGCTTTTTAATATATTTATAAATGATTTAGAGATGGGAGTAACCAGCAAGGTAATTAAATTTGCTGATAACACAAAGTTATTCAAAGTCGTTAACTTGCGACAGGATTGTGAAAAATTACAGAAGGACCTTACGAGACTGGGAGGCTAAATGGGAGATGACGTTTAATGTGAACAAGTGCAAGGTGATGCATTTGGGAAAAAAGAACCCGAATTATAGCTACGTCATGCAAGGTTCCACGTTAGGAGTTACGGACCAAGAAAGGGATCTGGGTGTCATCGTCGATAATACACTGAAACCTTCTGCTCAATGTGCTGCTGCGGCTAGGAAAGCGAATAGAATGTTGGGTATTATTAGGAAAGGTATGAAGAACAGATGTGAGGATATTATAATGCCGTTGTATCGCTCCATGGTGCGACTGCACCTCGAGTACTGTGTTCAATTCTGGTCGCCGCATCTCAAGAAAGATATAGTAGAATTGGAAAAGGTGCAGCGAAGGGCGACTAAAATGATAGCGGGGATGGGACGACTTTCCTATGAAGAAAGACTAAGGAGGCTAGGGCTTTTCAGCTTGGAGAAGAGACAGCTGAGGGGAGACATGATAGAGGTATATAAAATGAGTGGAGTGGAACAGGTGGATGTGAAGCGTCTGTTCACGCTTTCCAAAAATACTAGGACTAGGGGGCATGCGATGAAACTACAGTGTAGTAAATTTAAAACACATCGGAGAAACCTTTTCTTCACCCAATGTATAATTAAACTCTGGAATTCGTTGTCGGAGAAAGTGGTGAAGGTGGTTAGCTTAGCAGAATTTAAAAAGGGGTTGGACGGTTTCCTAAAGGATAAGTCCATAAACCGCTACTAAATGGACTTGGGAAAAATCCACAATTTCGGGAATAACTTGTATAAAATGTTTGTACGTTTGGGTAGCTTGCCAGGTGCCCTTGACCTGGATTGGCCGCTGTCGGGGACAGGATGCTGGGTTCGATGGACCTTTGGTCTTTTCCCAGTATGGCATTACTTATGTACTTATCTAAGTTTTTATGCTACAGAAACTGGAACTCTCTCTCCCATAGAAACGGTTTGGGTTATTTGGCCCATTTTCAAAATCACTGTCTTTTTTTACTGGTTTTTCCCTCATGACAACTTTTATCCCATTCCCTCATATTTTCAGAGTTATTTTGCCCCTTGACAGAGAGACAAACATTCTCAATCACTCCACTATAATGGAATGGAAAGAATAGTTAAAAAAAAAAAAAAAAATACTGCTCCCTGGCTGGCCTGCTATTAAACCTCAGAAGATGTCCTGTAGACACACACTACTATATAAGAGAAATTATCAATTCAGCCATAAATATCTTACCTGGGATGGTGTTATGCTGCGGGATGAGAGGCCAATGGATGATGCACCAGGAAATGGAGTATGCGCTAGTTGAGTTGCTGTATGGTAGGATCTTATGTCACTGTACACAGATCGATAATCATGAAATGAGCTCCCAGAAGGATGGATAAGAGGTACACCATGGGGTACCACAACAGGTTGAGTTAAAGAAATGCCAGTCAGCTGAGAGCTTGAAGGGACACTGATAAGCCGGGACTCGCTGTGTGGAGAATGGGCCATTTTTACTTCAGGTGCTTTGTCTTTCCCAGGCTGTGGTGTTTTACTGGCAGGCGGCGTTTTCACAGACCCTTCTGGAGTTCTGGATTGCCTTGTTTCAGGGTGATGATCACCTACAGCTGCCAAATGAGAATGCATCATCATCCTTACATCTCGGGAAACACTGTATGGATCGAGTCTCATTCCTGAAGAAGGGAGATGGTAGTCTGGCTGCATCACTAGTACATCAGACTGTACAGGTGCTGATCCTCTGCAGACAGAATGGTGGTAGTGCATGTCATCATCCGGGGGATGCTGAGAAGATAGTGGAGGCATGACCATGTCTCTGATGGGAGCTGGCTGAGGTGTGCTTGACCTTTGGGGTCTAATGTCAATCTGAGGCTGTAGAGCTGCTCTAGGAGAATGTAGTGCTTCTGGTCGGATGCCATATGGTATTCCAGGCAGTGGTGGAGTATTCATTCTTACATCACCTTGGGACAAATGGCTGAGGGATACTGACTGGGTCACACTATGAGGGGGCATAATAACTGTCTGCTCTGGATGCATGTTGGATATGTATTGAGGCACAGAGATTCCTGGACCCAGCGTAACAGTATTGCTAGTTAAGGCAGCAGAAGAGGTAACGCTAGGATGACAAGCCCTGGGAAATGGAGACTGAGAATGTCCACTAGTACGAGGAGAGTGTGGTTCTTGTTTCACTACCCCTATATGAGGAAGGGCACGTTCTGCTGGGGTGTTGGGTCCTGAACGGCCAAGATTAACTTCTGAATGAATTTTACCAGATATGGAAGAGTGATGTGGACTGAGGCCTGGGCTTAAATTTGTTGGCTGTAGCACTTTAGAGTCCACTTTTAGTGCAGTAGGATCTACAGCCTTTTTATTGGTAGAACATACACTTTGAGAGTGCACTATTTGGTTATGTACTAGAATAGGTGGTGTGTTCACAGGCTGAGAAAGAACTTTAACAGTGCCAGGTTGTGAAACAGAGTTTAGGCTAGAAATGTGGCATGATTCTGTCTTTTCAGAGGAATGATCCTGTTTCACAGATATTACAGGTGATCCACTATATGGTTGAGATCCTAAGACCAATGAAGAATGGGTAGCAACATAAGCTGAAGATGTTGGAGCACCTTTTGATGTTGGCTGAGATGGTATAATAGGTTCCTGTTTAATCTGAGATTTAGATACAGACTGCTGAAACTCTATATCTACAGCACTGGCTGGGGGAATCTGACTGATCTTGGCACTAATTCGTTGAGGCCCTTCTGTCTTCTGCCCTGAATGACTCAATACCACAATACCCTCTGAAGTCTTTACTCGCAAGCCTGGACTAGAACCAGCTTCCACAGGCCTATCTTCAATAACAGACATTGCTGATTTCATGCAGGACCTGTTGTCATTTGTACTTGCCCTCTGCTTGTATTTTGGAGAAGGGATGATGGGGGGCGCTGACTGAGGTGGTTGCTTTACCAATGTTATCCTTGGATTATCATCAAAGTCGAAGCTATGGGACATCCGACTGATAACTGAAGTGGCTTTTGGAGCAATGACTGTGGTTATTTTTTCCTTCTCAATGAAAACAGGTGCCTCAGCTGCAGGAGGAACCACAGCATTGGTAGCAGGAACGGCTGTTTTTTCCTCCGATATTGGTTTTATGGCCTCTACTGGTGGATGAGATGGCTCCTCCACACGAGGTGCACTAACTGGCTCAGCTATAGAAGTAGTAACAATTGTAGATGTAACACCTGCTGGTGAAACATATTTGGGCTCCATTAGAATCTTCCTCAAGGTACTAGAATTTGTATCAATATCAGAAGCCTTGGTGTCAGGAGGCATAGCTGGTGATGGTGGTGTAGAGCGAGCAAGAGATTCCTCATGCCTTGACATCCATTCTGAAATAATTCCAGTACTGGAATGATGGGGAACTAATCCAGCTGGGACAGGAGTTGGTAGTTTTGCTGCTGAGGCAGAAGGACCTGTAGGACCAGTTAAATTTGATGAACTTGCAGGTGTTATGGATGCATTTTCAATACTTGACTGTAAGTTGAAACTTGTTTGGCTTACATCATCCACTGAGAGAGAGAGAGTTGGCAGGTCCACAGGAGTTGTTCCTTCAGCAGAAACCTTTTCCTCGGTATCAGGATCGAGAGAAATGGTCTCAGTGACTATGTTCATACTTTGTTCAGAAAGTGCTGGAAGCGTGCTTTCGTTATTCTTTTCATCTTGCAGAACTTCTTCTGATACTGATTTGACTTCCTTCCTGATTGGAGACCTGCCTTGTGTGCTTCCAAGATCAAAAGCACTGGTATCCAGAGTTTCCACTTTCTTGTTTGCATTCCTTCTACGCCTCTGGCGAGTTGTCTTTGAACGCCCCTTTTCTTTTCGAGGAGCATCAGCCTCTTGCAGGGGTTCTGCTTCTTGTGCAGAATTTGAAGATTCACTAAAACTTGTATATCTCTCTTTAGCCTCTGTGGTTTCTGGTACTGCTATAGAAGCAGAAGCAGTTACCGAACTCTCTGTGCCGTTAGCTTCTGATTCTAAGATATTGCTTACTGCCTGATCAGTTTCAGGCTCCATTTCTTCTTGCTGTGATGGCACCACCACAGTGCCTGCTGGAACATCTGAATCAGCAGGATATGTTGGTGCAGCTGGAAAGCTTTCTGCATCAGTAGAAATATCAGAGATAATGGAACCAATTGCTGCCGCAAGCTCAGTTTCATTAGCTTGATGTGCAGGTTTGTCTCCTTCCTCCTCCTGGCGAACCTCAGACACATCAGTTGCCTGATCCTTATAAGCAGGAACAGTTGGGGTTTCAGTGAGCTTTGCAATGTTCTGAACAGCCTGTTCAAGTTCAATTTGTCTTGCTAACTGGGCAGCTTCAGGAGAAAGCTTGGGTTCATGTATTACATCTATTTCAGGTGCATCTGGGAATGATATACCTGGCTCAATTTTTATGAAAGGGGGTGACACATTGTCTTCTTTTATGGGGCTTTTTATTTTCCCTGGGGACTCTGTCATAGGTTCAACATCCTCTTCACTTGGCCTCAAAGCACCTTTAACTTCATCTACATTGAGACGTATTTCTACATTTTTTAAACGCAGCTCTTGCTCTAAAGTTGTTTTTGCACTTCTAGGTCTCCCAATTTTGGATTTGATAACCTTTTCAGGTGCTTTTTTCTCAACAATTTCAACTGAAGAGACATCGGGAGTACTTTTACCTGTCTCTGCTTCCTTTTTATCACGTTTCTGCTCTGATGCTGGTTCTTCTTTCAGAGACTTCACTTTATTGCTATCATTACCCTCCTGAAAGGATTTTTGGGTAGCATCTTCACTTGATTCTGCTAAAATATCCTGTATTTTTGTTTCACTTTTCCCTTTTTTCCCTGTTTGACTACTAGTAGATGCAGGATGATTATGTGTCTGTTTCTGAGACCTCGGAGACCTCCATCCCTCTACAGGTTTTGGTATATCAATTGTTTCTTTAGTTTCAACCTCTTCCACCTCTTGTTTTGCTTTTTCCACTTTGATGGGTAATATTTCTTCTGTAGGTTTGCGGCGTGATTTTGGAGGTCTTCCTCTTCTTGGTGGGTTATGTACAGTGACAACAGTTTCTTGTGGTTCTTTTTCTATTCTCTTTCTGGTAGTTCTTGGTGGTTCTACTGGCTCTTTTTGCAAAGTAGGTCCATCACTGTCTCCTGGGCTAGCATACACTGATCTTACATTTCGACGCCTAGTTCGACCAACCGGTAAACTCAGCTCTGTGATTTCAGGCTCCACTGCAGAGCTAGGTTGTTTACCAGCATTTCTTGAAACTTTTTCTGTCTCCATTTTCAGTTCTAAAAGTTTCTGGGCCTCACCACGTGGAGAGGTTGATCGATTACGTTTTTCACGGTCAATTCTTTCACTCTTCCTTGTGGCAGGTTTTTCAGTTATTTTGGCAGCTAAAGTCTGTACAGGAGTCTTTGAACGTTTGCTTTTGTATGATTTTTTATCTTTTACAATTACAGAGGGTTCAATTTCCATGTCATTGTCAGAAACATGAGGTGGTATCTCTGTTATACCCTCTAATTTCTGATTTGCACTATGATCACTATTAGCAGTAGTCAAAGATTTTTCTTCCTTAGACTCACTAGGCTCCTCTTTTTGAATTGGTTTGGAAAATTTTATGCTGGGCTCTGTTAATTCAGGTTCTGCATCCACACTGATGTCTACCTCAGAAAATGATGTGCCTGGGGTAGGTGGCTTGGCATCTAAATATAAAGCATGCACCATTAGCGTGGAGTCTTCAGGTGGCAGAGGTGCTAAAACAATTTCTTTTTTTTCTTCCACAGCTGCAGCAGGTTTTAATAACTCTGGAAGATCAACTGTAATAGAAGTAGCAGGCTCAGGTGCAGGTTTTAATTCTTCTGGTATACGCTCCAGTGGTAGTTCTTCTCTTGTTGAAAGTACATCACTTGATGTTTTTTCACTTGCAGCTTTCTCAGAAATCAATGGTACTGACTCTTGTGCTGGAGCTGTAACTGAAGGTAATGATGGAGCTACAACTGGCGGTGGTAGTGGAAATGTGATTAGACCGGGTGCAGCTAATGAGGAACATTTAAGTTCTGGTTCTTTAGTGTCAGATGGTGAATCTGGTGTCTTAGGTTGGATCACTTCTTGCTTTTCAGCTTCTTTGGGTTTTTGATCCTTCTCCTTTTCTTTTTGTTGCATTCGAGTGAGTTCAATAAACCTGCTATGAAACAAAACAACTGGCTCCTGCACTAAATCAGATAAACTATTTGCTCCATCAGAAGACATTTGCCTCCCGCAAAGCCTACCGGATATGAAGTCGACTTCATCATCTTTTCTTTCTAGATGCTGTAAGCGTTTGGAATCTTGTTCAAAGATGGAGCTATGCAAAAATCGGGATGCAAACAATTCTTGCCTTTCTTGCTCTTCCTCTTTGTGATCCTCCTTCTTATCATCCAGCTTTCCTTCTGAATCTGTTCTAATTTTTTTCTTTTTCATATACCATGATGGGATAGGTCTTGGAGCAGAATCAACCTTCTCTTTGTCTTTGTTGTTTCTAAAACTAGCAAACCTGGAGTCCCAATCTAAAAAAGACCAATTTTCTTCTCTGGATGAAGAGAGAGATTTTGCTCTTTCAAGAAGGGCCTTGGTATCTGGTGTGATTGTTTTATCCAATGCAAAAGAGTAGAATTTGTTTCTCTCCGAAGAGCTGGAAAGCCTTTCATCTCTTTCACGGGGCTTCTCATCTCCAACTCGTAGCAAATAAGAAAATCTGGAGCTTTCCAATAAAGAAGACACTTTAGGAGAATAGGATTTACTATCATTTTCCTCCTCAGAGTCTGATGGTACCTCTCCAGGTTCCAGATCCCGTAAGGATCGTTTTCGTATGCTCTCTCTTTTCACTACATTGCTTGGGAAGATAACATCCCTATTAGGTTCCTGCTTCACTTGACATTCCCATCTGTGTGATTCTTCTTCAGAACCCAGAATGGAAACCTTGACTTTATCTATTATCTGCTCTCTCTTGCTAGAATCATATGGGTTAAATTTCAGGGAATCCTCCCTGACAGTCACATTAGTACAAGAAAGGCCCTTTTCATCTATTTTTGGTGACTCTTTGATTTCTTTCACTGGTAACAGCTTAAGGGAATCTAGTGTCTCTTCATCATCATGATATGGAAAAAGCCTAAGACTTGGAGAATATGCAGACTTTTCAGAATTCTCAGTCTGGCGAGAGCTTCTATAATTTCTCTCTCTTTTAGCGCTAATTTCAAACTCATAATGATCTGTCTTTTTCCTTTTACTAGGAGGAGAATCATCTGTAACATCTTGGGGTGGTTTACCCACCTCATGAACAAGACTACGTTTCTCATACTCATCTATTTCTTTCTTAGGACTGCCAAACTTCTCAGATTTTGCTATCTCTATTTCCATCTGCTGTTTAAGCCGTCGGCTTTGCTCCATTTGCTTCCGGTAGCTTTGTGTGTGATCAATGTCTATGCCTATCTTTTCCTCTAGATCTGCTGATACAGGCTTCTCTTGCCCAAGCTTATGATCAAGCAACTCTTCAGGAAGTCCAAAGTAATTTTTTCTACCACTTTCTTTAGTTAGTTCTTTTTCTATTCCTTGATCATCCATTAGCCTATGCTGTGGTTTTATGAGTTTCCTGACAGGGATTTCTTGAACTTCTAATAGCTCATCAGCTGTCTCTACCAATCTTGACTGCAGATCTAAACTGGTACGCAAACCCAACCCTACTACACTACTAGCAGATTCCTGACCTTCTTTGGGGCTGGTACTAGTAATAAACCTTTCGGGTTTGATTTTTCTTAATTCTCTTTTAAGCAGTTCTTTCCTCAAGGGTTTTCTTTCAGACTCCACATCCCTTAATGTGGTGGATTCTTTGAACGAATTGGTCATATCAGGTTGCTTTTTTAAGACCAGGCGTGCATCTTCTTCATCTTGGCTGCTTCTCTTTACTTCTAGTTTTTGCCTTTCAGGTTTTAGGCTTACATCAGCAAACCGTCTTTTACGAGCTTCTAGTTTGTCCAGATCTACTGCATTAGCTCCTTCTATAGTTTGCTCTCCTTTAATGTGCTTCTTGGCTTTTAGTTTTCCTTCTTTGTCTACTACCTCCACGTGGCTGGCAAGCACTTTTTCTTTTACCATTTTACTCCTGATAGCTTCTGGTTTACCTTGGTCAACTTTTGGTTGTTCAACTCGAGGTATCTGGACTTTTTGTTCAAGAGATGGAGACTTAACTGTATCATTATCAAGTTTTCCTCGCAATTTATCCAGAACAGGTGGATCCACAACTTTCCCTTCCTTTTCTTTTACTCGTGTTAATACTACACATGGCATTAATTCTAAGCGATTTTTAGATGATGTGCCTTCTTTTTCAACTTTCTCCTTAACCGGCTGTTTACTATTGCCTTTTATTTTTTCAGGTGTGGGCTCTCTCTCATTTTCCTGGTCAGTTTCAGATGACTGAGAGCTTGGTGAATGAATTTTTGCTTTTCGTTTTAATTTATCACTTTTATCCTTTTCAGTTTTCTCAGGCTTTTCTTTCCTCACTATACGTTTTTCCTTGTCACTCCTTTCTTGGTCAAAAGGGCGTTCTTTATCTACTTTTTCATTCTTGACATAACGTTCTACACGGGTTTTGTCAAGTTTATCAAATCTTGGAGGAGAAAGTGAACTACAGCTTCCACTGTGATCTGAGGAGCGGCTGTATATTCTACGTTCAGAGTCACTCTGCAGTCTTTCAGACTGTGAAGGTGATGCTCCAGGGCTCTGAGGCCGCCTTGAATGAGCCGGACTTTGACTGCGTTCAGCTGGTCTCCTTTCATGATCCCTATCCCGGTCAGATTCAAATCGTTCTCTCTCTCTTTCACGTTCCCTCTGTCTGTAACTATACTCCCTTATGTCTTGTTCATAAGGATCTCTGTAATCCCTATATTCCCTTGGGTCCTCATAATATCGAGGATCATAATAGTCTCCTTGGTAAGGATCCCAGTCTGCATAAAATTCTCTGCTTCGTGCTGGGTATTCTCTCCTAGGGTCTTCCGGGAATGTGCCTGGTGCTCGAACAGCGTCATAATATGTACGATCTGCGGTATACTCATGATATGATCCTCTTCGGGTCTCTTCTCCTCTGCCAACAACAAACAAAAAAAAAAACCCCCAGTGGTCAGATTTGTCTATTTTCAATGTCTATTATATGTCATACTACAATTTAGTTCTGGTACACCACCACTTTGATGATATACTTGAAAAGCATTATATCAAATCAAGCAAATAAAAATTATACTCCACAAGCAGAAGTATCCAGTGTTGGTGGTTTATAATAGAAATTCAAACTGCAGAAGAGAGGGATTCCAAAGTACACAGCACAAGGCAAAATAGAAGAAAAAAGCACCACGGGCCTCCAAGGTTGGGATAGCAAAGCAGTTCTTTAATGAGAGACCTGGGCTGTGTTTCGGCATAATTGTCAATTATTGAAATCCACTCTGCCTATAAACACTATCCAAAAGGTTTCAGAGTACTAAGGACATACTAGATACCCTTCCCCATAGGCTGTGATGGGCTAGGGGTCTGGATGCCTGCCAAGCAAAATTCCTGACTGATGAAGGAAAAAAGCGCATTTTAGATATCCCAACCTTGAAAGCCCTTGGTGGTATTTTCGTATAATAGAAATTTACATTCACCACTTTAAACATTTGCCTTTTTTTATGATTCTTTCCTCCATCATTCTCCTCAAAAGGTAGATAGAGAGGGCAGTGCATTTAGGAATAGTGGAATTAAAACAGTGACAAATCAAGGAGATTTAAAACAAATTCAGCAAAGGTGACAAAAAAAAAAAGTCCCAAAGCAAATGGTGTGGTGCAGAAATTTATTGGTTGGTATCAAAGACACAACACTGCTCATGGTAAAATTATGTATAATCATACCTGATAATTTTCTTTCCATTAATCATAGCTGATCAATCCATAGACTGGTGGGTTGTGTCCATCTACCAGCAGGTGGAGATAGAGAGCAAACTTTTGCCTCCCTATATGTGGTCATGTGCTGCCGGAAACTCCTCAGTATGTCGATATCAAAGCTCCATCCGCAGGACTCAGCACTTAGAGAATTACACCCACGAAGGGACACTCTGCCCAGCTCACCACCGCCGAAACGGGGGAGGGGAATTAACCCAGCTCATCCCCACACAAGTGGGGGAGGGGAATCCGTCCAGCTCATCCCCACGGAGCGGGGGAGGGACACCACACCCGCCGATGCGGGGGGATCTGTCTTATCCTGCAACCGCAACCGCGGGAGGAGCTGACTGACCCTAACACCGCCGAAGCGGGAGGGGTACAAAACTGCCCTACAGCCGCACGAAGCGGGAGGGAGTGCCGGCAGAATTTTAAGTCTCAATCCAGCCCCGTAAAACGGAGGGGAGAGGAATGCAGCAGCTCACTGTAACACAAACTCGTCTTAACTCTTGAAGAATCCAAGTGAAAAAACTTGAACACGAAGTCTTTCTGAAGTAACTGAAGACTGAACTTGAACCTGAAATGCAACCAGAATAAAAACAGTACAGATATCTGGGAGGGGCTATGGATTGATCAGCTATGATTAATGGAAAGAAAATTATCAGGTATGATTATACATAATTTTACCTTCCATATCATCAAGCTGATCAATCCATAGACTGGTGGGATGTACCGAAGCAGTACTCACCCAGGGCGGGACATAGAAATCCCTGACCGCAACACTGAAGCTCCAAACCGGGCCTCCGCCCGAGCAGCCACAGTCAAGCGGTAATGCTTGGAGAATGTATGGGCCGAAGCCCAAGTTGCCGCCTTGCATATCTCTTCCAAGGAGACGGAACCGGCCTCTACCATCGAGGCCGCCTGAGCTCTTGTGGAGTGAGCCTTCAGCTGGATAGGCGGCACCTTCCCCGCGGCCACATAAGCCGCTGCAATGGCTTCCTTGACCCATCTTGCCACTGTAGGCTTAGCAGCCTGCAGACCCCTACGAGGACCTGCATACAGGACAAACAGATGATCCGATTTCCGGAAATCATTGGTCACTTCCAAGTATCTGATGATGACTCGTCTCACATCCAGATATTTAAGAGCAGAGTACTCCTCTGGGTAGTCCTCCCTACGAAAGGAAGGGAGACAGAGCTGCTGATTCACATGGAAGCGAGAAACAATCTTGGGCAGAAAGGAAGGCACTGTGCGAATAGTCACTCCTGCCTCAGTGAACTATAGAAAAGGCTCTCGACATGAGAGCGCCTGGAGCTCGGAAACTCTTCTGGCTGAAGTGATAGCCACCAAAAAGACTGCTTTCAACGTCAGGTCTTTCAGAGATGCCCTTGACAAGGGTTCAAACGGCGGCTTCTGCAATGCTCTTAGCACCAGGTTGAGATTCCACGCAGGCACCACTGAGTGCAGAGGAGGGCGCAGGTGATTAACTCCCTTGAGAAAGCGCACCACATCTGGCTGCGAAGCCAGGGAAGCACCCTTCAGGCGGCCCCTGAAGCAAGCCAGAGCCGCTACCTGGACTTTAAGGGAACTGAGCGACAGGCCTTTCTCCAGACCTTCTTGCAGGAACGCCAACACTGAAGAAATTGGAGCAGTGAAAGGAGAAAGTGAGCCTGCTTCACACCACGCTGCAAAGATACGCCAAACCCTGGCGTAAGCAGTAGAAGTAGAGCGCTTCCTCGCTCTCAGCATAGTGGCGATGACCTTGTCTGAGAAGCCCTTCTTCCTCAGACGCTGCCGCTCAATAGCCAGGCCGTAAGACCAAAGGGGGAGGGATCCTCCATCACCACGGGACCCTGATGTAACAGGCCCTGCTCCACTGGCAGCCGCAGAGGATCGTCGACTGAGAGCCTGATCAAGTCCGCATACCAGGGACGTCTGGGCCAATCCGGACCCACCAGGATTACCCTGCCGGGATGCTTTGCCACCCGGTCTAGCACCCTGCCCAACATGGGCCAGGGCGGGAACACATAGAGAAGCTCTTGTGTCGGCCACTGTTGGAGAAGAGCATCTACTCCCAGGGATCGAGGGTCCCGTCCTCTGCTGAAAAAGCGCGGCACTTGGCAATTGGCCGATGATGCCATCAGATCTAGGCTCGGCTGGCCCCAGCGCTTCGTGATGTCCAAGAACGCCTGAGCAGATAGCTGCCACTCTCCGGGCTCCAAGGTATGGCGACTGAGAAAGTCCGCCTTGACATTCATGACTCCGGCAATGTGGGCCGCTGACAGCTGTTCCAGGTTCGCTTCTGCCCACTGGCATAGACTCATAGCCTCCTTGGCTAGAGGGGCGCTCTTGGTACCTCCCTGGCGGTTGACATAGGCCACAGCCGTGGCATTGTCCGACAGGACCCGTACAGGCTTCAACACCAGTACCGGGATGAACTCCAAAAGCGCCAACCGAATGGCTCTGAGTTCCAGGAGGTTGATAGACCACTTTGCCTCTGCAGGAGACCAGAGCCCCTGCGCTGTCCTTCCCAAACAGTGGGCTCCCCAGCCCGACAAAGAGGCGTCCGTCGTGACGACAATCCACTCTGGGGTCACCAGAGGCATTCCCGCAGACAACTTGTCTGTCTGCATCCACCAGCTCAGCGCCTTGCACACTGCTGGATCCAAGGGAAGGCGCACAGCATAATCCTCCGACATCGGAGTCCAGCGCTGCAGCAGAGAGTGTTGAAGTGGTCCTCATATGAGCCCTGGCCCAGGGCACTACTTCCATCGTGGCCGTCATAGAGCCCAACAGCTGCACATAGTCCCAAGCCCAAAGAGGAGAGGCTACTAGGAACTGGTCCACCTGAGCCTGAAGTTTGACAATCCGATTGTCTGGCAGGAACACTCTGCCCACTTGGGTGTCGAATCGAACTCCCAGATACTCCAGGGACTGAGTCGGGCGCAGCTGGCTCTTCTCCCAGTTGATGATCCATCCCAGGGAGCTCAAAAGAGCAACTACCCGGTCCACAGCTTTGCCGCACTCTGCATAAGAGGGGGCTCGGATCAACCAGTCGTCCAGATAAGGATGGACTTGTACTCCTTCCTTTCGCAGGAAAGCCGCTATGACCACCATTACTTTGGAAAAGGTCCGCGGAGCAGTAGCCAACCCGAACGGGAGGGCTCTGAACTGGAAGTGTCGGCCCAGGACTGCAAAACGCAGAAAGCGTTGATGAGGAGGCCAGATGGGAATATGCAAGTATGCTTCCTTGATGTCCAAGGATGCCAGGTACTCCCCTGCCTTCACTGCCGCTATAACAGAGCGGAGAGTCTCCATGCGAAAGTGCCGCACTTTCAAGGCCCGATTGACCCCTTTGAGGTCGAGGATAGGCCGGACAGAACCTCCTTTCTTTGGTACCACAAAGTAAATGGAGTAACGCCCCTTGCCAAGCTGACTTTCTGGCACCGGAACGACCGCACCCAGGCGGATCAGATTGTCCAAAGTCTGCTGCACTGCCACAGCTTTGACCGGAGACTTGCAGGGAGAGAGTACAAACCCGTCTCTTAAGGGTCGGCAGAACTCTAGCTTGTAGCCGTCTCTGATGACTTCCAGCACCCAAGCGTCTGAAGTTATTGTGGTCCACTCGCCCAGAAACGAGGACAGCCGTCCTCCAATCTGCACTGGGGCGTGGACCAAGACCCCGTCATTGGGTACGAGACCCTGGGGGAGGACCGGAGGGAGCACCTCCGGGACGGCGGTCTCTGCGAAAGGAATGCTGCTTGGGGGAGAAATTCCTCTTAAAGGAAGAGGGGGCAGAAGAACCCGACCTGCCCGGGCGGTACCGACGGGCTTCCTGAAACCGTTCTCTGGAGGTACCGGGACGAGCACTAGCCCGAGCCCTGACCTCTGGTAACTTCTTGCCCTTAGACGTGCCGAGATCGGTCACGATTTTGTCCAGCTCGACCCCAAAGAGCAGCTTGCCTTTAAAAGGCAATCTAGCCAGGCGGGATTTAGAGGCGTGGTCAGCAGACCAATGTTTCAGCCAAAGCCACCGCCGCGCAGAGACTGTCTGAGCCATGCCTTTAGCTGAGGCTCTCAAGACATCATACAGCAAGTCTGCCAAATAGGCTAAGCCCGATTCCAGGGCCGGCCAATCAGCCCTCAAGGAATGATCCGAGGGGGAAGCCCGCTGCACCATAGTCAGGCACGCCCTGGCCACATAGGAGCCGCAAACTGAGGCCTGCAAACTTAAAGCAGCCGCCTCAAAGGACGACCTTAAGGCCGCCTCCAATCTTCTGTCTTGGGCGTCCTTTAGGGCCGTGCCACCTTCCACCGGCAACGCCGTTTTCTTAGTCACTGCAGTGATTAAAGAATCCACGGTAGGCCACAGATAGGCCTCACGCTCACTCACAGCCAAAGGATAGAGGCGGGACATAGCCCTAGCCACTTTAAGGCTCGCTTCTGGGGCATCCCATTGAGCCGAAATTAAGGTGTGCATGGCATCATGCACGTGGAAGGTTCTAGGCGGGCGCTTCGTCCCCAGCATAATGGCAGAGCCAACAGGGGCTGAGGGAGAGACGTCCTCCGGAGAGGAAATCTTCAAAGTGTCCATGGCCTGTAACAACAGGTTGGGCAAATCCTCTGGGCTAAAAAGCCGCGCTGCAGAGGGGTCATCCGCTCCAACCGAGCGGGGATCCGTCTCCTCCAAGGAATCCGCAAAGGACCGTTGGGAGACCTCAGACACGCTGCCCTCATCTACATCGGAGGAGACAAATTCCTCCAAGGCCTGGGAATCAACCCGAGGGCGTTTGCCTCTGGGAACCTCAACCTCTTTACCAGACGAGGGAGCAGGGGCAGCGTTGTGCATGAGGAAGGCCTGATGCAGCAGCAAAACAAACTCGGGGGAGAAACCCCCCAGACTGTGCACTTCCGCAGCCTGGGCAACAGCCCTAGACGCACTCTCAACCGGTGCTCGAAATAGCGGGGGAGAGACATGCTGCGCATCCAAAATGGCGTCCGGCGCGAAACTCCGCGAAGGAGCCGCGCGGGAAGAACGGCTCTTAACATTAGCCGGTTTTGTGCCGTCGCCCAAATTAAGGGCGTTCATGGCATTAATGTCTCCAACCTCAAGGGCGGCCCCCGAAGAAGCCGTCCGAGCCGCGTGGCCGGCCAAGATGGCGGAGGCGAGGAGCGGGGGATGGGCGTTTATGGCGGGAAAAACCGCCACGCCGGAGGAAGGACCGGGACATTCATCGGTCACTAAACTGTCACCCATCAAGGGCGAATCAGGCTGTAAAACCCCCGCATCCCCTCTAGAAGCGCTCCAGCGATCCGGGGAGCGACCCTTTGCGCCCTCGCCCTCCGACGCCATATGCCACGAGGAGAAGAATCGGGGAACCCCCTGCCCGCTAAAAAAAGGTAAAATTACCTGCTTGCCGCTCCGAGCTGTAACGAACTGGTGTCCCAGTGAGTAGCTGCAATGAACGTTTAAATAAACGTCAAAATAAACGCCTTTAAAGACGTTTAAAATTTTTTTTTTTTTTTAAACGGAGCCAGCGGGAGGGGGGAGAAAAGGAGGGACCTGGCACCACCAGGTTTGCACTTGCTCAAAAGAGCCCTCAACCCCAGGCCTCAACAAAACCTAAGGATTAGGCTTGGAGGCCTAGCCAGAGCTGCTGCTGTGTGTGACCACCACCTGCTGAGATAGAAAACATACTGAGGAGTTTCCGGCAGCACATGACCACATATAGGGAGGCAAAAGTTTGCTCTCTATCTCCACCTGCTGGTAGATGGACACAACCCACCAGTCTATGGATTGATCAGCTTGATGATATGGAAGCTGAGTATTTGATACCTACCAACAAATTTCTGCAGCGTACCATTTGCTTTGGGACTTTTTTTTTTTGGTCACCTTTGCTGCTGTTGTTTTCATTTATTTTATGCAAAGGCTAGTTCTTCCCCTTGTTTTGTGTTAAAACAAATTAACCATTTATCCATATAAATACAGGCTAAAATAGTCTCTTGGATGCTTGAGAATATTGTCGGAGGCACTCAGAATATCAAACACACGTCATCCCAAAGACAGCCCCACAGCCCCAAGATGAGTTACACAGCTATAATAAAAGATACTTCCTTAATTTAGTAATGCACAGGTGCAAACTGAGAACTGTTGCCTTTTTCTCATTCTCCAACCTGAAATTTCATTTACATAATCTTTGAAAATTTTAGGGCCCCTTTTATAAACAGCAGTAAGCCCAACGCAGGCTTACCACTTGCTAAACAGGAAGTACCACCGGGCTACCACAGCAGCATGGCGGTACTTCCCACACCCAGCACGCTGTACCTGGCAGTAATCAGGCAGTGCCTCATGCTACCCAGTTACCGCCAAGGTTAGCGCAGGAGCCCTTCAATGGGTTGCGGTAAGAGCTTCCCCTCTCCCTGAAATGGTCGCACGACAAATGCTTTACTTGCCGCATGGCCATTTCCTGCAGAAAGGAAAGACTACCCTTTTATCAGCTGCGGTAAAAGGGGCCTTTAGCTTGTTATCAGTTTCCCCAAGAAAACTAGCACTGGCAGTTCCCTAAGGAAAGTCAAAGGCTCTTTTCATAAACCAATAAAAATACATTTCATGGAAGACTGTAAATTGATATCCAATTAGCTGTCAAACATCACCAAGAGACTTCAGTGAATTAACATTTATTGAATCTTTTTCCTCACATCCTTTACAATGCCATCTTATCTGAGAACAACTTAGTAAGAATGGAACGATCCATAACAGCCCAGTGATTGTCAGAGTTTCTTCCTGTCACCACAGAACTTACACAGCATAGGATGCAGAAATGGAATAAATCTACATAAAAAAATTATATTGTCTGAATTTTAACACACCATTGATGTTCCTACAGTGAGGAATCAAAGTGTATAACTCTTTAAAGGTGTGTACAATGTATGATCTTTTCCTAAGTAGGATAACAGATTTAAAAACCAGAATGTGCTGACAGGGCAGAGTAAGTTGCAGAGAGAGGTCAGAGAGGATGCATATTTATCACAAATGATAACCAGCAGGGCTGGAGTTGTTAAACTTGTACTGACTCCAACTTCAAAATAAAAACTCACATTAATATATATATATATTTTTTGTGTGTTCAGGTTATTTGTTCAAACTTCAAGTAAATATATTTTGCGGTCACTTAGTCCTAATTTTGTACATAAAGAAATAACATATTTCTGAAATTAATCAAATTTCTCTTAGATTTACTATATATAGTAGGAGTCAGTCAGTAGAAAAATGGAGTCAAAGGTTTGGTGTACTGACTCCACAGCCTTGATACCCGGACCAACTATTATAGGATTTCAGTTGAAAATATGTTGCTATGGGCTTTAAATATGACCTCCAATAGATAATAATGCCCTCCATTTGTGAGCTCAAGTTTAACTATTTCAATTCATATAACTTTTTGGAATTTACAGGATATATTCTTGCTACAACAACCACTACATTATTTAAGATGCAGAATAGAGAACTACTGTTGAAAAAGAGGGAGAGCGGAACCTACTGCCTACGCTTCACTTTCTTACATCTCCATTTTTAGATGAAACTATGGTATTACTGGAAGCGCCCAACTCCCTAATAAAAATTTATAAAGGACTCTTTTAGAATTCCTTAAAATCAACAATAACAAGTGCATCTTTAAAGCAATTTTTAATAATTCAATTGGGAATTAAACAAAATAAAATTTCCTTTTTCAATGTGACCTGCATAAGAGAGGTCAGTGTTCACATTTTTTCAGAAGCACCTCCCACCATTACAAATCAAAAGAAATGAAGGTATAAAACTGTTCAGATTATTAGAACCCCATGGGGTATCATATTGAGGTATAAATTATAACCGTAGTATGTGCAGTTTAAGAATAAACTTGGAGCTGGAGATTTTTAAAAGACAGTGTTTCACCATACAAAACGTTATGCCACTTAAAAGTGTAAAAAAACATATTTTACCTTTCAGGATTATAAAATAGCAATTCTGTGTGGCAGATTATTTTGTGGAGGATAATAATCCATTAAGTGAAGGGCTCTATGGTGAACTGCACTATTATTCACAGAGCCACATTTAAAAATCTAGCACCAACAAAGGCAAAAATGTTCCTAATGGGAATTATTTTATGCCCATACCTTCTTTCTGCTAGCATTTCATAGAAATCTCGTATATCTTGACCCGACGACTCCATGGAACGATAAAAAGCCAACTGACTCTCTCTGTTTGCAAAATCCACCTAAAAAGAAACAGATGCCAAAACTGCATTAAGTAAACAAATTACATTGACAGCAATGTAAAGTTACCAAATCAGAAAAATCCTTGCTAAAAACTTTCTTTCCGAAAATGATTTTTAAAAGGCTCAACTCTTTTCAAACAATACACGGGTAAGGATGTAGTTAGAATGAAATCCCAGTCTCAATAATCATGCACAGTGAGCGTCCCATATTACTGAACATCTTTCCAGTGGCCTAAGAAATCAGTAGCACGTCAAAATGTGCCTTTTATGTCAATTGAATATATGTTTCTAGAATTTAATTTACTACAGCATGGATTTATCTAGTAATTTCATTTGCATGCCTGTACATATTTATGCTCCAGACAAGTTACATAGTAACAAAGAACAAACTTTTAAGACAAAACAAATATAACGCTATGTTCCATGTCTTGGATAAAAGGACATATGGTCCCAACTATTTGTCACACATCTGTCACCTCAGACATGGAAACCTGGAGGAGTAGCCTAGTGGTTGGTGCAGTGGATTTTGATCCTGGGTTCAATTCCCACTGCAGCTCCTTGTGACTCTGGCCAAGTCCCTTAACCCTCTACTACCCCAGGTACAAATAAGTACCTGTATATACTATGTAAACCGCTTTGAATGCAGTTACAAAAACCACCATTTCCCTCTTTAAAAATAAAATCCTACTGTAAAATTACCTACCTAATAACTTCCCTTCTTGATGAAATATGAAGTTAAATTTTTTTAAAAGCATATTTTGGAAACAAAGAATATGCTGAGAAACCTAAGGGGATAACTACTTTTTTTCTTCCCTAGGTCCTACAGATACTCCAAATGGCAGCCAAGCTTGAGAAAGCAGGATCTATATCGAAATGAAGCCTAGACAACTGCAAGGAACACATATGCATGTTTGAAAAGACCATTGGTGTCTCTGATTTCATCTTGTATGTGGACCAAGAATACTACTGCTACCTACCACCATCAATATAAAGCTTTGTTTTTTGGGGTTTTTATTTTTAAATAAGGAATGTTTCCCTCCAAATCCTAATATCCCAACCCCACTTCCATATATTTACTCAACACTTCCCCTGTGATATAAACCTTCCCTCTCAGTATATATACACACATGTACACATACAAACACTCAGTCTGCTGAAGCATCAAGCTTCACTTTCATGTCACAAAATCAGTGTATAATAGAACAGAATATAAAAACTATAGTCAAAAAGTTCAGATATTTAAGGGAAATAACAGTGCCTCCTCAAATGCTCCTCAGTTTACTCAGAAGCCTCATTATTCCTTGCTGTACCCACCTCCCCCCTCTACTAGCCCAGCAGTCAGTACAGCAAAGTTTGAAATGTCCAACTTCGGTTCAGAAACCAGTTACTTTGTAAAGTGAACCACCATCTGGTGTGAGAATATTGTATGCCTACTCCTCCTATCTGTCTGACGCTATAAGTTACTGGATGAACAGATTATGTTCCATTAAAGCTGAAGTGGTTCTTACCCTATTTTGTTAAAGAATCAGGTAATTCAGAATTTGAACTCCTGCATTACCTTGATATAAGCTGTGTAACTGCTTACCAGTAACAACAGAACTTAATATGAAGATTGCCACATCAAAAAGCTTATAGACTTAGTTTTGATTAAGAACAAACAAAGAAAAATAGATCTCATAAGTTGGCGGGAGGAGAAGGCTCTAAGACTAAAAACATTTGGATTTTTTTTTTAATGTTATGAGATCGTAAAAGGCTAAGAGTAAAAATTAGCTGATTATCTTTTTAATTTGTTTTCTTAAGGTGGTTCTGCACACCTTAATTTTATTCCCATCAATCTTCCTCCCCTTGGTCTCTTTTACAGCTGCTTGTGCATATTCAATTTCATTGTAGAGAACCAGGGCCATGCCTTTTAAGCGATCAAACACCACCTGTCAAAAAAAAAAAAAAAAGGAACAAATAAGAGCCTTATCCACTCGGGAGTGGGTTAAGGAGATCCTAGCCTGGATTTCGGTTTGCTCTAATGATGGCTGAATTATTACTGGCTGCCTCTTATCCCGTGTAGTGAGACAGGTCCAGGCATTGGTTATCAATAAAGCTAAGATTTAAAAATTCATCCCAACAAATAAGTCATCAATCCTCTGTACAAAAACAGTTTTTATTTTTAGAACTAGGTTTATTTTAGGCTCTCTTTTAAGACATGTTGTAGTGGAAAGGTTTGTTTAACGAAACAGAAAGTACAAACTTTGGAGAAGGTTTTTTTTTTTTTTTTTTTGTATTATTGTTACTGGTAAGACAGCTGAATTTTAGGTACAAATAGTAGTACCACCTGAACAGCAGAAATGTTTAATTATATGTATGATGCACATTGCACACTCTTTACTGAACTGTTGCAGTCAACTTTCCCCAAACTTAACTTCCCTTAGCCCTTCCCCTTCTATTAAATGGAAGAAGTTACATAAACTAAGGTCTTTCCCATGTAGTCTTTACAGTTCCAACATAGCTGCAATTGTTGTGTTTTGCTACATTTTTTTCTGTTGTTCGATAATACAGAATGCAATGAATTTCAGTGCAGTTAAGTACAATCTTCTTTTGTCTGCCTCAAGTTTTGCATCATTTTTCTAATGTTTTGGTGCAATTCAGGGCACCTTGCAGCCATGGGATTATGCCTGGGAAGAAATCTACAAATAGCAGCAAGGTAGTTCTAATTTTGGTTAACTACAGCCATTGAGAAGGAAAATATATATACATATCTTTTAGGTAAAGGCTCCACTTATTAAAACAGTAATTACTTAAAGTCACTGCCAGGTAAGCTCCCAATCAAATGAGAGGAATGAAGCGGAGTCCTGAGCATGACAGCAAGTACAACTACAAATAGCTTTTTAAAACAATTGCACTTTCGATTAAAGAACAAAACAAACACTAACATTAAGACCCAACAATTTCAGATACTTTGAAGCCTGTGAGGACTACTTCATACAGTTTTCAAATTCCCTTCAAGGACCATTCTAAAAGTACAATGAACACCACAGTGATAACCTCACTCAGGGAAGTGTTACAAAAGATGATGCAGAGTATGCCTGCTGTGTGTACATCTTCACTGGGCATAGATACAGATACAGCCAGACCTGGATACTTTGAATTTATCCATATGTTTATATATAGCAGTATATACTGACACAAATTCTATGCGTTATTCAAATTTTAAAATGTAGAGGGGTATTTCCCCATTTGGACTGAATAAAACAACTTCATAAAAATATACAAAATGAACCAGATCTGATCGTAGATATAATACTTGAAAAGGGCAGGATCCAGGAAAAGGAACATAATTTACGTTAAATGTTAAAATAAAATAAAAAAAGAGGGAGAAAAGAAAAGAAAAGCAACTTCTCACCTACCTTTACCACAGGTCCATAGCGGCAGAAATGACGTGTTAAATACTGGTCTGTGATATTAGCAGAGAGTCCATCTAACCACACACAGTTGGTGGGCATGCTCTTTCCAAACCCAAGCTAAAAACAAGCAACAGAAATTTCATCAGTATGCACCATAATTCTTCATGTGGTGCACACTGAATTTCAGAGTAGAAATTAGAAATAAACACAAAATGTATTAGAATGCTACAGAGCTCTTTCATGCATATCAGACATCTCACATTTCAAGACTAGCTATTTTTCACTTTAAAATTCTCATCATGTTACATCTTGTCAAGATCCATTTTGAGAATTCACAGAGCAAGTTTCAAAGAACAAAAACCTATGTAAACCAAATTATTTCTGAAACGATTTCAGTGAATATCATGACCACAGCACCAGATTCTGACACCTATTTATAAAGCAGGATGAATGAGAGGTGACAATACATACAGTATATCTGTACAGGGTCAATTTTAATATGGTTAAAGGTAGAGAGTCCATATATCGAGCTCTGCCATTGATTTTTCTGTTCAGTACTACTTCCATTAGACTACTGCAGTTTCAGAAGTTATTACTTTTATGTATATTCTTGTATTTATAAACTAGAGGCAACTGACTAGGGTCCATCTATCAGAGTGTAATCAAGTCCACTGAAAATCACATCTGAACAGTGTTTTATACCCTGGAAAAATTTGCAGCTGAGGTATAGACAGCCAATCCTCCTCTCAAGTGTTTTCTGTCTCTGCCTGTAAAATAGTGGTTTATGATAGCATGGTAATGGTCACTGTCTGACAGTATCCATGCCAATGTCCACAGAAATTCATCATAAAGGCTTATATGAAAGCTTCATGGTAAAAGCATAATCTGTGAAACTTGTATACACTAGCTCACAATTCAATTTTTCATTTGTTGTGTGATCTTGTTAGCTTTGGGCCATATCAGCTATATCCACTGTAAAATGTTCTCCATTCCAAACCTTTGTTATATTCACCTGGATGATTTGTTTTCATTCTACTTTTATTTCATTATATATAAATTTTCCCATTTAGTTCTTCTATACCTATTGGGGTTTTTTCTTTTCTTCGCCTTCCTTCTTGAAATCTTTTGGGTTTTTTTGCAATTCTGTGAAATATTTCACCTTGTTCATCACTACCCATTCAAACTCTTCTCCCATTATTCCCACCAAACATCTCCCTGCCATTATATTCAAATGTATTAGTACCATGCAGGCAGCTTAAGCAGTAAAGTTTCTTATGCTGCAGCTTAGATTCTGTGTGTTTTGGGGGCTATTATGTGTAAAATAATGAGAATTATACAACTATTAATTCATCTTTCAATATACATTTTACAGCCTTAAAATCATAGTAGTTTGATTCTACAGCATTATCCTTTACTCTTGAGATAAAATGTACACTTATTTTAGGATACAAATATTACATATCAAATGGTTAGTTAACTTACAACATAACCAATCATATCTTTACCTTCAGTCTGTTATTCCCAAGGTATTCTCCATCCATCTTCTTAATAGCTTTGCAGACACTAGCAATATCACAGTACTGTAGGAATGCATACTGAGGAACTCCATTTACTTTCTTAATGTCAATATCCTGAAATAAAGGCAATCAATAATGCTCAGCAAGTTGTTAGCAGGGAAACAGCTTTATCTATGTGAACCAGTGCTAAATGGATCTAAACAAGAAAACTAAAAGCATTCAGCACAGCAAGCAATGCTTAACGTTTAAAGTCACTGAGAGACTAACCATTCGTAGGCAGTGAGATGCCTCAAAAGTCCAAGATGCCAATGATGGTTAGAGCTACTCATGGCTGGAATAAAATACCCTCAAGTTCTTAGTGGCTACCAGACTCTGGACAGGATCCTTAAACATTGAAAGCTCAACCTTAATAAATAAACCACCTCAAAATCTGATCCAGATTTAGGTCAATTTTTGGAAGTTTGCTCACTATAAAATTGTAAAGAAAAAACTCTCCATTTTTACACAGCTTTAGACTGCCCTGATGGATAATTGCTTTCAGTGACTTGAAACCATCAATCTGGACAAAAAGGTTAGCTTCTATCCAGGAGGCACAGCTCTCAATAAAAAAAGTTTACCTCTTCTGTTGGAATTATTCTCCTTTATCTGCTAATGAAACTCTCAAGCCTCCTTTTCTATCAGAGTAAACAGTAATATTTGGTATTAATTATACACTGCTTATTTCTAGGATAAGCAGCATAAAATGTATTGCACTGTTTTAGGATCTTGCCAGGTACTTCTAACCTGGATTGGCCACTGTTGGAAACAGGATGTTGGGCTTGATGGACCTTCGTTCTGTACCAGTATGGCAACGCTTATGTTCTTATCATTTCTATGGACCTAGGCAGCACTATGTACTAAATATACCCTGCACTGTCAATTAAAATGTTTTATTATGTATTGTGTTGATATTGTAAGTAGAATACTAAGCCATACTTTGTATTGTTATTTGAATATTTTTACTGCTGTAATTGTCTATTGCTCATGTTTGATTTATTCTTACTGTACATCGTGCCTTAAGTGAATTACTTCAAAAAGATGGTAAATAAATCCTAATAAATACATATAATTGACTGTTTTGAAGGCATTTATTTGAAAATGACCCCAAATCTGAACAATGCTGTTGAAAACCTAATAGTGTAATTAGTATTTTTGCCAGGTGAATAAATGTTAAGGCTAAGGAAGTCTACACATAGGTTTGTTTACCTTTGTCTGCAATCCATACAGCTTTACATTTAGAACATGTTTTTCTACTTCTACAACCAGAAAATATATTTCACGTTCTGCTCACACATCTCTCTCAATTAAGAGAAGCTACTACACCAGAAATGTCTGTTTTTATTTACACACTAGGAATTATATATAACTAAGTCCACTATGTATTTTGGGAAAATTCCTAACTGATACAGAGGCTGCCAGAAATCAGTTTTAGATAACATAAAGAACCACTTCTGTGAGTTATCTGTGAAAGTGAAGGTACTTACCTGTAGCACGTATTCTCCAAGGACAGCAGGCCTTATATTTTCACAACCAGGTAACGCAGCACCACGTTGCCTGGTCTAGAGCTTGTAACAAGCTTATTAGAGCTTTGGACCGTGCAAGAGACACACTCCATCGTGCGTGCGCGAGTGCCTTTCTGCCCACCGCAAACGCACAATTACCGTAGTTAAATACTACAGCATAAAAAAGAAAAACGAGGACACAACTCCTAAGGGAGGTGGGAGGGTTTGTGAGAATACAAGGCCTGCTGTCCTCGAAGAATACCTGCTACAGGTAAAGTATCTTCACTTTCTCCAAGGACAAGCAGGCCATTATTCTCACAACTGGGATATCTCTAGCATTCAGGCTCAACAAAAACAACAAACACTGGTCAACTGGGCCTCACAATGGCGAGGACACAACTTAGATTAAACCTGAAACTATACACAAACTGGACGAGAGTGCAGCGTGGAACAGAATAAAACTGGCCTAGGGGGGTGGAGTTGGATTCTAGACCCCAAACAGATTTTGCAGCACTGTCTCCCAAACTGACTGTGTGTCGAGTATCCTGCTCAAGGCAGTAATGAGATGTGAATGTGTAGACTGAAGACCACATCGCAGCCTTGCAAATTTCTTCAAAGAAGGCTGACCGCAAGTGGGCTACCGATGCAGCCATGGCTCTGACACTGTGAGCCTTGACATGACCCTCCACAGAGTCAGCCCAGCCTGGGCATAAGTGATCTTGTGCATGTCATTTAACCCTCCATTGCCTCAGGGACAGAGAGATACCAGTGTGCCTGCATGTAACTCACCTTGAGCTACTACTGAACAAGGTGTGAGCAAAATCCAATAAAATAAATAAGTAAAATAATAAGTGAAAGAAATGTAATCTGCCAGCCAATTAGAGATTGTGCATTTCCCGATGTCGACCCCCAACCTGTTGGGATCAAAAGAAACAAAGAAGTTGGGCAGACTGTCTGTGGGGTCTTGTCTGCTCTACGTAATAGGCCAATGCTCGCTTGCGGTCCAAGGTGTATAAGGTGCTCTCGCCAGGATGGACTTGAGGTTGGGGAAAGAATGTTGGCAAGACAATCGACTGGTTCAGATGAAACTCCAACATGACCTTAGGGTGCGTGCAGAGGACTATTCTGTTGTGATGAACTTAGTATAAGATGCATCCACTATTAGAACCTGAAGCTCGCTGACTCTATGAGCTGAAGTAACAGCCACCAAGAAAATAAATTTCCAGGTCAAGAACTCATATGGCAGAAAGTCAATGGCTGAAAAGGAGCTTTTATCAGCAGGGTAAGAATGACATTGAGGTTCTATGACACAGACAGAGGTCTTGACAGCGGGCTTTGACAAAAGCAAACGTGTCATGAAGCTAACAACTAGAGGCTGTCCAGAGATGGCCTTTCCCTCTACATGGTGATAAGTACTAATTGCACCGAGGTGAACCTTTATGGAGTTAGTCTTGAGACCAGACTCGGAGAGGTGTAGAAGGTATTCAAGCAGGGTCTGTGTTCAGCAGGACACAGGATGTAGGGTCTTACCCTCACACCAGAGGGCAAACTTTCTCCATTTTGAAAGAACAACACCTCTTAGTGGAACCTTTCCTGGAAGCCAGCAAGACCTTGGAGACACCCTCCAACAGACCCAAGGAAGCAAATTCTAGGCTCTCAACATCCAGGCTGTGAGGACCAGAGACTGAAGGTTGGGATGCAGGAGAGATCCCTTGTTCTGCATGATGAGGGTTGGAAAACACTCCAATCCCCACAGTTCTTTGAAAGATAACTCCAGAGGAAGAGGGAACCAGATCTGCCATGGCCGGTAAGGTGCAATTAAGATCATGGTCCCGTGGTCTTGCTTGAGTTTCAGCAAAGTCTTCCCCACAAAAGGTATGGGAGGATACGCATTCAGAAGACATCTGATTCTAGTCTGTCGTGAGTCTGAAGTCTAGAACGGCACTGAGGGACCTTGCGATTCAGATGAGTGGCAAAGAGATCCACCGAGGGGGTGCATCACGCTCGGAATATCTTGCAGGTAACACCCATGCTGAAAGACCACTCGTGTGATTGCAAACTGTTGTTTTTGCCTACCAGATAAGTGGCCCAAAGGAACACACCTTGCCAGCGAGCCCAGTGCCACATCCGGACGGCCTACTGACACTGAAGGCGTGATCCAGTGCTCTCCAACCTCTTGGTGTAATACATTGCAACCTGGCTGTCCATTTGAATGAGCACAATTTGGTGAGACAGCCAATCTCTGAAAGTCTTTAGAACGTTCCAGACCAGAGCTCCAGAAGGATGAGCTGAAGGCCTGTTTCCTGGACGGACCAGGCTCCTTGAGTGTGAAGCCTGTCTACATGAGCTCCCCAACCCGAGAGATGCATCTGTCATCAGAACCTTCTGAGACAGGAATCTGGAGTGATCGTCCCAAAGTCAAATTGGATTGAATGGTCCACCACAACAAACAAGTTCTGGTGAAACTCGGATGACATCTTCTAGATCTCCCATAGCTTGGCTTCACTGGGAGGCTAGAGTCAATTGCGCTGATCTCATGTGAAGGGATGTCATGGGAGTCACAAACTGTAGAAGCCATGCGGCATAACAGCCTCAACATCTGCGGAGCCGTGATCTGCTGAGTGACTCGAACCTGAGAAGCTAGAGCGGCTAGAATGTCTGCTCTCTGTCCTGGGAGAAAGGCTCAAACCTTCTGCATATCGAGCATGGCTTCAATGAAATCAATGTGAACAAATGCAAAGTGATGCTCTTAGGGAGTAGAAATCCATGGGAGACATATGTGTTAGGCGGTGAGAGTCTGATATGTACGGACGGGGAGAGGGATCTTGGGGTGATAGTATCTGAGGATCTGAAGGCGACGAAACAGTGTGACAAGGCAGTGGCCGTAGCTAGAAGGTTGCTAGGCTGTATAGAGAGAGGTGTGACCAGCAGAAGAAAGGAGGTGTTGATGCCCCTGTATAAGTTGATGAGGTCATCTAGCGGTCCAACCAATTCTTTTGCCGGCTTCCTGCTTTTAATATACCTAAAAAAAATTTTTACTATGTGTTTTTGCTTCCAACGCAATCTTTTTTTCGAAGTCCCTCTTAGCCTTCCTTATCAGCGCTTTGCGTTTGACTTGACATTCCTTATGCCGTTTCTTATTATTTTCAGTTGGTTCCTTCTTCCATTTTCTGAAGGATTTTCTAATAGATTCCTTCACCTCACTTTTTAACCATGCCAGCTGTCGTTTGGTCTTCTGTCCTCCTTTTTTAATACGTGGAATATATTTGGCCTGGGCTTCCAGGATGGTGTTTTTGAACAGCACCCACGCCTGATGTAAATTTTTGACCCTCGTAGCCACTCCTCTAAGTTTTTTTTTCACCGTTCTTCTCATTTTATCATAGTCTCCTTTTTTAAACTTAAACACTAACATATTTGATTTCCTATGTATACTTACTTCAAAGCTAATATCAAATCCAACCATATTATGATCACTGTTATCAAGCGGCCCCAACACCATTACCTCCCGCATCAGATCATGCACTCCACTAAGGACTAGGTCTATAATTTTTCCTTCTCTCATTGGCTCCTGTACCAGCTGCTCCATAAAGCAGTCCTTGATTTCATCAAGGAATTTTACCTCCCTAGCGTGCCCTGATGTTACATTTACCCAGTCAATATCAGGGTAATTGAAATCATCCATTATTATTGTGTTGCTCAGTTTGTTTGCGTCCCTAATTTCCTTTAATATTTCTGCATCCATCTGTTCATCCTGGCCAGGCGGATGCTAGTACACTCCTATCACTATCCTTTCCCCCTTTACACATGGAATTTCAACCCATAGTGATTCCAAGATGTTGTTTTGTTTCCTGCAGAATTTTCAATCTATTCAAGGCTCTCCTTAATATACAATGCTACCCCTCCACCAATGCAATCCACCCTATCACTACGATATAATTTGTACCCCGGTATGACAGTGTCCCACTGGTTATCCTCCTTCCATCAGGTCTCAGAGATGCCCGAGTCCTCTTCTTCATCCGAAGACAAAGGACATAGTTGGCAGGGCTATGGTCGGGCCCTAAGCACTGAAGACACCAAGATTGGGTGAGATTGTCCCATTGCACCGGGTACAGCACTTAAAGCCACTGCTACCAAATCAAAAGACGTGATGGTGCCTGAAAACAAAAGGGCAGAGAAGGGACTGAAGCCCAGAACAGGCACAGCGAAAAAATCATGACAAAGCCAAAAAGGTACCAAAAATGAAGCTCTTCCAGACCGGGAGTGAAGAGAAAGCACAAACGTAACCTCTCCTCACCTCAGTAGAAAACTGCGGCAACCGTGCCTTTGTGGCGAGCGGGCAGGCACCCAAGCATGTGCAGTGGAGCATGTCTCACACTTCACAAAGCTCTGTTAAGCTTGTTATAAGCTCCGGACTGGGTAACACAGCACTGCAATACCCAGTTGTGAGAATTAATGGCCTGCTTGTCCTCTGAGAAAGATGGTAACTACTTACATAGAAAATGATGGTAGATAAAGCCCATATGGCCTATCCAGTCTGCCCATCCATACTGTCTGCTATCTCTTCCTCTCCCTAGGAGACCCTGAATGCTTGTCCCATACTTTCCTGCCAAAGGGTAGTATGTGGTACTGGAAGTGGCATTTTCCCATGTGAAATCAAAGAAACTTACTGTGACTGGAAAGTATCTGAACATGGGTACAGGCATCATTCAAGTACAGAGATAACAGCCAATTGTTCTCCTGAATCATGGGGAGAAGGGTGTCTAGGAAAGCCATCCTGAACTTTTCCCTGACCAGATATTGCTCAGGCTGCTCAGGTTTAGGATGGAACGAGATCCCCCATTTTCTTGGGCACAAGGAAGTACCTGGAATAGAATCCTTTCCCTTTTTGCCCTGGTGGAACAGGCTCAACCACAATGGCCTTCAGAAGGGTGGAGTGTTCCTCTGTAACTATTTCCTTGTGCAGACAGCTGAAATAAGATGCTCTTGGTGGGCAATTTGGAGGACATTTTCACCAATGGAGTGCATAACCGTGGCAGACAATTTGGAGAACATATCGGTTGGAGGTTACAAGGGCAAAATTTCTTAGAAAACATTCAGCAGGTCATCTGGAGCAGCTACTTGGATGGTGGCTATGTTCTCTTGAAGCCAGTCAAAAGCTCGCCCCTTCCTTTAACTGGGGAGAGGGCTGGGGCTCCAGGGTGCACTGCTGCCAAGGCTGGGAGTGCTGAGGCTGGGCCTGTTGGATGGGGTGGATAGAAGGAGTGAATCTATGCCTACAAGAGCATTAGGTGCTCCTCCGATGTCCAGCCAAAAATCTCTGAGTTGAGGTGGTCGCAGAAGGAGGCTACTAAGAGAGGGACTTGATGGTATCAGAGTATTTCTTAATGAGGTCCATGACTTCATCTACCTTAGCTCCCATTGTACCTGGTGCTTAGTAGAATCTATGTCTTTAAGGGAGAGGCTGCTTCCTTGGAGAGTTGGGAATTCCTAAGAAGCACACACTTTATGTTTTGGAGCACTGCATTCCTGAAAGCTAAGCTTTTCTGAATTTATATTTTCAGGTTTCGGTGTTTGGTTTGATACACAGATTCTAAACTGCTCTCGTGTGTCCCTCTCTTAATTTCTTCCTGGAAAATCTGCTGACTTTACCTTCACCTATCCTATACAGAAGAAAAAAGATCTTAAAAAAAAAAAAGCTTCCTTTCCTCTGACTTGCAGAGCTGCTAGCTCCTATAATTTGCTATATTTCTGTCCCCTACTACTACTACTTATTTCTATAGCACTACTAGATGTACCCCTGCTGACTTGTGGTCCCTCCATTTCCATCCCTCTCCACCCACCCCTATGCTAGCCCTCCCTATAAAGGAAAAACCAAGTCACAATTATCTTCAATAAACCATCTCTTGGACAATCCTGCTCATTAATATCCCTTAATATAGTGCACCTCACACTTGTTAATCATAGCAACAACTTGTCTTTCATTTTATGCAATATATGTTGTGCCTTAGTCCCAAGACAAATCATCTGGAACCTTAGTGCTTGCCCCATCTGTCTCCAAATATCAGCTATGAAAGATGACATCAACAAACTCAAGAAGGAATTGGCTGTAATTAAGGAAGCATCCAGGACTTCCCAATTCCCAGGCAATTTATCACCACTAATGCCATAGAGTATAAAGCCCAACAAACAGTAGACACCACATTCACTCACAAACTATTATAAAAAGGGGTGGGGGGGGGGGGGGAATCTCATTTGTCACTGCGACATGATATTGATTATCAACACCAAATAAATAGGTGGATCCCACTAGTGACTATTATAATCACTGACAAAAAACACTCCTACCTAAATCTATATATTATATCTTTTTATGTGATTATTAGGTTTTGTCTTTCTTCCCGTACTTCAAAATAAATCATTACCTAAAACCTAAACAGAATGACAGGCAATTGGCACAAAGCTCTCAAGGTACAGTATCGCTGTAATTTCATATTTCAGTTCTTTCAGTACCCTAGGGTGTATACCATCCAGTCCAGGTGATTTACTACTCTTTAATTTATCAATTTGGCTCAGTACACCTTCCAAGTTCACTGAGATTTCTTTTGGTTCCTCCACATTGTCACCCTTGAAAATCATCTCTGGTACAGGTAGATCTCATACATCGTATTTATTTATTTATTGGGATTTATTACCCACCTTTATGAAGAAATTCACCCAACGTGGTGTACAGCAGGCACAGTTTAACATACAATTTTGTTAACAGTATAACAACGGTAAAATAACCAAGAATAAACATAAATACAATAAATGAGGTAAACTTGAAAACAGTAAATGGAAACCTAATAGAACTACCGTGAAACAGTATCAAAAATATATACATTTAACAGCAATGGAATTCAAATAACAGAGATATAATACAATGTTAGCATAATACTAATGATACACCTAATAAGCATGCATTAGAACATTCAACTAACATAAGATATGATGCTGAAGATTTTCTACAATACGGCTTTATCACTTGGCAAAAAAGTTTTTCGGTATATTAAAAGCAGGAGGCCGGCAAAAGAATCGGTTCGGCCGCTGGATGACCGAGGGGTTAAAGAGGCGATCAAGGAAGATAAAGACGTAGCAGACAGATTGAATTAATTCTTTGCTTTGATCTTCACCGAGGAAGATTTGGGTGGGATACCGGTGCCGGAAATGGTATTTCAAGCGGACGAGTAGGAGAAATTTACTGACTTCACGGTAAACCTGGAGGACGTAATGGGGCAGTTCAGCAAACTGAAGAGTAGCAAATCTCCTGGACCGGATGGTACTCATCCTAGAGTACTGATAGAACTGAAAATGAGCTTGCGGAGCTACTGTTAGTGATATGCAATTTATCCTTAAAATCCAGCGTGGTACCGGAAGATTGGAGGGTGGCCAATGTAACGCCGATTTTTAAAAAAAGGTTCCAGGGGAGATCCGGGAAATTATAGACTGGTGAGTCTGACGTTGGTGCCGGGGAAAATGGTAGAGGCTATTATCAAAAACCAAATTACAGAGCACATCCAAGGACATGGATTACTGAGACCGAGTCAGTAATCCAAACATGTGGACAAAGGGGAGCCGGTTGATATTGTGTATCTGGATTTTCAAAAGGCGTTTGACAAGGTACCTCATGAAAGGCCACAGAGGAAATTGGAGGGTCATGGGATAGGAGGAAATGTCCTATTGTGGATTAAACACTGGTTGAAGGATAGGAAACAGAGAGTGGGGTTAAATGGGCAGTATTCACAATGGAGAAGGGTAGTTAGTGGGGTTCCTCAGGGGTCTGTGCTAGGACCGCTGCTTTTTAATATATTTATAAATGATTTAGAGATGGGAGTAACTAGCGAGGTAATTAAATTTGCTGATGACACAAAGTTATTCAAAGTCGTTAACTCGCGACAGGATTGTGAAAAATTACAGAAGGACCTTACGAGACTGGGCGGCTAAATGGCAGATGACATTTAATGTGAGCAAGTGCAAGGTGATGCATGTGGGAAAAAAGAACCCGAACTATAGCTACGTCATGCAAGGTTCCACGTTAGGAGTTACGGACCAAGAAAGGGATCTGGGTGTCGTCGTCGATAATACACTGAAACCTTCTGCTCAGTGTGCTGCTGCGGCTAGGAAAGCGAATAGAATGTTGGGTATTATTAGGAAAGGTATGGAAAACAGGTGTGAGGATGTTATAATGCCGTTGTATCGCTCCATGGTGCGACCGCACCTTGAGTATTGTGTTCAATTCTGGTCACCACATCTCAAGAAAGATATTGTAGAATTGGAAAAGGTGCAGCGAAGGGCGACTAAATGATAGTGGGGATGGGATGACTTCCCTATGAAGAAAGACTAGGGAGGCTAGGGCTTTTCAGCTTGGAGAAGAGACGGTTGAGGGGAGACATGATAGAGATATATAAAATAATGAGTGGAGTGGAACAGGTGGATGTGAAGCGTCTGTTCACGCTTTCCAAAAATACTTGGACTAGGGGGCATGCGATGAAACTACAGTGTAGTAAATTTAAAACAAATCGGAGAAACTTTTTCTTCACCCAAACGCATAATTAAACTCTGGAATTCGTTGCCGGAGAAAGTGGTGAAGGCGGTTAGCTTGGCAGAGTTTAAAAAGGGGTTAAGTCCATAAACCACTACTAAATGGACTTGGGAAAAATTCACAATTCCAGGAATAACATGTATAGAATGTTTGTACGTTTGGGAAGCTTGCCAGGTGCCCTTGGCCTGGATTGGCCGCTGTCATGGACAGGATGCTGGGCTTGATGTACCCTTGGTGTTTTCCCAGTGTGGCATTACTTATGTACTTATGAGAGACCAAAAGCAGATATATGATGGGAACAAGATGCGTGGTATAGAGTCAGTTGGGATAATTTGATGGTTAGCTAAAATCAAGGCAAGTTCTTTGTATAGTTAAGCAAGAGATAAAGAACTGATCTAAGTTACAGTATGTAGCAAGCTAGTCCAGGTGCAGAATGAGTCACCCTATGTATTAAAGGCCTGGAAGAACAGTCAGGCATTCACCTGCTTCCTGAAGTAGTAGGTAGTCGAAGTACACATAGCCCCCCCCCCCCCCCCTGGGAGTAAATTCCAGAATGTGGGGGCTACTCCTGAGAAGGCTCGCTAGCGGGTATTACATCGTACAATTTCTTTTGATGAGGGTACAGATAGTGGAGAGGACCTTACAGGTCTTAAAGGTGTGTAAAGGGTTAACTTATTCTTTAAGTAGTCTGGCACATTTTGTCTGAGGGCCTTGAAAATCAGAGTTTTAATTTTAGCCCTGTAAAGAACTGGTAGCCAGTGTAGCTTTCAACAAAAAACAGAAGAAAAAAAGTCCCTCATAAAGCACAGAAATAGCAACACAGTGAAGGTGACACCCAAAAAAAAAATGCTAGATGATATAAAAAAAAGAAACTGATATTTTATTAAAACCATCCAAAGACTTGACACGAATCGTGTTTCGTCCATAGAGGCCTGCCTCAGGTGTCTTCAAAGGTGGATGTCCTCTAGTATTCTATTTTTTCAAATCTAGAACGAGAATATACCTTGAAGCATGTAAAAACTATCTAAAATAATAGTCGGTACTGCTGTCGACTCGAATGTAAACAAACCAATAAAACTCTTTTTGGTTTGGCCAGTGTACAGGGTATTACAGTATTCTAGTCGTGATGTTATCTTGGCATGAACCATTGAGGTCAGACTCGATTTTTCAATATATGTAGAGAGATTTTGTAGCTGCCATAGGTGATTGAGACAATTTTTGAAGGTTGGTTGAATCTGTGGGATCAAAGTGAGTGAAGAGTCTAGCAGTCTCCCAGGATTCCTGACCTGTGATTTTAAGGGGGGGGGGGGGGGGGGAGTTCGTACTTCCAAAAAGGTATTTTGAAGTTGGGTATTTGTCCACTTGTGTTTGGTACCCAACAAATCTGTTTTATTGGGTTCAGGCAAAGTTTGTTATTGTTTGCCCATTTCTGAGTTGTGGTTAGGCAGGCAGTTAAGTTTACTTCGACATGGTTGATCACGGAATACTACTACATATCCTCGAGTACTTCAGAACTGGAGGCAACGTTCTCAATTGGTTCAAGGGATTCCTAACCACACAATTATACCAAGTGACATCTAATTCGATTACATCAGCTACATGGATACCTGAATGTGGAGTTCCACAAGGATCCCCCCCTCTCACCGACCTTATTCAACTTAATGATGATACTCTTGACGAAACTACTATCAAACCAAAACCTTAACCCATACATATACGCAGACGATGTAACAATCTACATCCCATTTAAACAAAATTTAAAGGAAATTTCCAATGACATCAACCAAAGCCTACACATCATGCACACATGGGCGGACGCATTTCAGCTGAAACTCAATGCAGAAAAAACCCAATGCCTAATACTCACCTCGCAATGCAACACAAACAAATTCACCACCATTCACACACCAAAATTGAATCTTCCAATTTCGGATACCCTGAAAATTCTTGGAGTCACCATTGATCGACACCTAACACTTGAGAGTCACGCGAAAAACACAACCAAGAAGATGTTCCACTCAATGTGGAAATTAAAAAGAGTAAGACCTTTCTTCCCAAGGACCGTCTTCCGCAATCTGGTACAATCAATGGTACTTAGTCATCTAGATTACTGCAATGCACTTTATGCTGGCTGCAAAGAGCAAATAATCAAGAAACTTCAGACAGCTCAGAATACTGCAGCTAGACTCATATTTGGAAAATCAAAATATGAAAGTGCTAAATCCCTACGAGAAAAGCTACACTGGCTCCCACTCAAAGAACGCATCGCGTTCAAAATATGCACCCTAGTTCACAAAATCATTCACGGAGACGCCCCAGCATACATGTCAGACCTGATAGACTTACCACCCAGGAATGCAAAAAAATCATCCCGTACATTCCTTAATCTTCATTTCCTCAACTGTAAAGGTCTAAAATATAAACTAATGCATGCATCAACCTTTTCCTACCTGAGCACACAATTCTGGAATGTGCTGCCGCGCAACTTAAAAACGATCTATGAACTAACTAACTTCCGCAAACTACTGAAAACCCATCTCTTTAACAAGGCATACCACAAAGATCAACAAATATGAACTCTTATACAAATATCCAGAACTGCCTTATAATTTATGCTTGTTAAACTACTAATATGTCTTATCATTATCATGTTATCAAGATCCTTCTGTATGCTAAACATATATTTTCTTAAATGTTTCCACTATTCATGATGTATTGTAAGCCACTGTTACGTCCCTCACCTGTTCGACGCTCCTCCCGGCTAAGTCATTCCGCACCTCTGTCCAAAAGGGACAAGGTTCAGTCTTAGGAGGGTCTGTTTCAGTTTCCTAAGTCTGGCAGCCGTCATCCGGCTTGGAGCAAGAGCAGCAGCCATCTTGGCTAGCTCAGGAGGGGGCAGCCATCTTGTCTAAACGAGAACAGGAAGGAACTCCATATCTGGTCGTGGGAGGATCTCCTATGGGGGCTGCCATGTTGGATGCACCTGAGTTTGGTTTGCTCTGATTGCTTCACTATTTAAAGCACTGCCTCCAGGCCTTCTTTGCTTCGGCCTCAATTGTTCTGAGGAGTTGCTGTCGGAGTGCTGTTTGCCGGCTATCTTCTGTTCCTGATTTCCTGTGTACAGGACCTTGGCTAGTTCTTGGATTTTGCTTGTTGGCTGCCTGCCTTGACCCTGGACTGATTTTTGTCTATTCTTGCCTATTTGGAGTTCTGGTGCTGGATTGTGTCTGTTTCCTGCCATCCTGGTCAGCGGCTGTGCAACCCCGCCGGTTCCAGAAGTCCTGGTGGCCACCTGCAGCTGAGGGCTCAACTCTTGGTGAACGGTGGTCGCTTCCCAGGTGAAGCTAGGGGTTTGTCTGGCTGCCTGACCGAGTACAGCATCACTCCATCTCAGCCGTGCTCAGTCGGGGCACAGGGGCTCACTACTACCAGGTCATAACAGCCACATTGAGCCTGCAAAGAGGTGGGAAAATGTGGGATACAAATGCAATAAATAAATAAATAAATAAATAAATACTCAGAGCTGTGGGTAGATCTGGTTCAATGGGTATGAGTAGTTGCACATCAACAGTACAGATGTGGAATTTTGTGTCCATTAACCGAAGCAGCTCCAGCTAGTCTTCTGGTAGATATTAAATAAAATGGGAGACAGAATGGATCCTTGTGACACCCCACAGTCCAGTGGCCAAGGTAATGATGTGCTGTTGCTGAACAGAACTGATTGTTGTCTATCTGACAAATAGGATTTGAAGCAAGTAAACACTGTGCCACTGATACCTATTTCTGCCAGTCTTGTAAGCATCATATTATGATCCACAGTATCGAAGGCTATCGAGAAATCGATCAACATTAGTATCGAGGCAGATCCCGTCACAGTTTCTGTGCAGATCATCAAGAAGGGACACAAGAACTGTTTCTGTTCCATACCCAGGTCTGAAGCCAGACTGACATGGGTCTAGCCAATTACTGCTAAAAGAAGATGACCCGACATGGCCGTGTTTCGGCCCAAAGGGCCTGCCTCAGGGGTCTGGTAAATCTCTGATGTTGTAAAATCTTTGTGATGTCCACAATGGGACAGAAGCACTAAAAAACAAAAAGCCATCCAACCTCCTCGCATCCACCTCACTGTTTTGTTTGCTGTTCGTGTTTACGTAAGGTTTGCAACGCCTCTTTGCTTTGTCTAGCCAATTACTTTCAATTAGCCAGTTGTTGAGTTGACTGCAGACTGTCCTTTCTATAAGTTTTGCCAGGAAATGAATGTTAAAGACTGGTCGGTAGATTTCGAGCTTGTCCTGGTCCAGTGAGCTCCTTTTAAGTAGGGGACACACCACAACTTTAGTGTTGCTGGCAGCTGCCCTTTCATAACAGAAGAGTTAACAATTTTAGTGGCCCCTTCAATGAGGGCTGTGCTTGCTCGTTGTACAATCTTTAAGGATATTTTCAAGCACTTCCTCTGTGACCTGGTTGAATAGTCCCAGATGGTTGTGCATGATGGGGAAGAGGGAGTGTTCTCTTCATTAGCTGGTAGGAGCTTTGATTAGACTGTCTGGAGGTCCTGATGGAGACTTTTAATTTTGATGTCAAAGTAAGTGGAAAAATCATTGCTGGTTAGTTGTGACTGGGAAGGCTGGTTCTATTGTGGGGCGTGTAGTAGGTTATTTATTTTAAATAACTGCTTGGTTGAATTTGCAGCTTGTTCTATGTGTTGAGAAAAATATTGTTTTCTGGCTGTTACGGCCTGGTACATCGCCATGTGTTTCTTACAGTTGAGCCTATCTTAATCTAGGTGAGATTTTCTCCATTTTTTTCAAGTTAGTGTCCTTGACACTTAAGGATCCGTAGTTCTGGGGAGAGCCATGGGCAACATTTGTTTATGGAGCATAGGGCCTTCTTCAGAGGGGCCGTTTTTTCCAATGCCATTGCTAAGCATGCATTCCAGATATCAACCTGTTCTGACACAGTCATCATCTTTTCATCCACATGGGGGTAGGGCAAAGCCTCTAGGAAGTTTTCAGCAGTTAGACTTCTTCAGTCAAGTCTGAGGCAAAGAATTCATTCAGCCTCTCTGCTATGGCCCTGTCCTCCCCTAGTACCCCTTTTACTCTTTGATGATCTAATGGTCCCACGGATTCCCTCACAGGCTTTCTGCTTCTGATACACCTGAAACAGCTATTAATATGAGTTTTTACCTCTGAGGCAAGGTTCTCTTCATATTCTCTTTCCGCCTTCTTTATCAATGCTTTGCATCTAACTTGCCAGTGCTTATGTCTGTTTAATTTGGATCTTTTTTCCATATTCTGAAAGATGTTCTTTCGGCTCCAATAGCTTCTTTCACTTCTCCCTTTAACCATGCTGGCTGTCATTTGCTCTTCTTTCCACCTTTATTAATACGTAAAATACATCTGGTCTGGGCTTCCAAAATGGTATTTTTAAACAATATCCATGCCTAATTTAAAGTCTTAACCTTTGCAGCTAAGCCTTTCAGCATTTTATTTTAAGCTTTAAAGATTTTTACTGTAACCATACATTGTGTTATCTCTGTAATACCTTGTATCCATGCTTTGTAAGCCGCACTGAACCTGCTATTGAGCGGCAAAGAGCGGGGTATAAATGCTACAAATAAATAAATAAACAAACAATAAATGCAGTCCAACAAGCCAAAAGCATCAAAACACAGCCTACAGCAATATAGAAAGTATAACAAGTAAAAACTCAAAATCAGTTTTGTAACAGAGTATTGCCTCCCTCCCCCCAGTTATGTCTACCCAACTCCCCTCACTGCCGTAGCACCGACTCCCCCCCCCAAAAAAAAATACCAAACCATACGAACCTGCACTATAAGTCCTTCAGTGCACAACCAAGTAAAACAGCCAAAAAAAAAAAAAAGAGATTGGAGCAGGCCCAGTCTTCGGATGATTCCTTGCATTCTGCTTTACACACCATTGCCCCACCTAAATTATATTATTCCTCACCCCCATACCACCATTCTGGACTCTGCCTTTTAAAACAATCAGTCTAGAAGGGCTGCGTGCCAACAGCAGAAGTATAAATATCCTGTCATTTTATCCCTCTGTGGAAAATGGCAACACTATAGCCAAATGAAACTTGCAAAAGACTATTAGGCATATTTTCAAAGCACTTAGCCTTCCAAAGTTCCATAAGGTTATCAATAGAAATCAAACAAAATAAAACATGGAAAAGAAAATAAGATGATACCTTTTTTATTGGACATAACTTAATACATTTCTTGATTAGCTTTTGAAGGTTGCCCTTCTTCGTCAGATCGGACGAAGAAGGGCAACCTTCGAAAGCTAATCAAGAAATGTATTAAGTTATGTCCAATAAAAAAGGTATCATCTTATTTTCTTTTCCATGTTTTATTTTGTTTGATTTCTATTGATAACCTTTAAGAGTGGACTAACACGGCTACCACACCTCTCTACTTAAGATCAAAGTTCCATAGAAACCTACGGAACTTTGGAAGGCTAAGTGCTTTGAAAATGAACTCCTAGATTACCAAAATCCCTCAAACAAAATCTTTATTTCACCATTTTTAACATATTTTCTTGCTTCTGATCATTCCCTTGTTATTCCCCCTGCAGAAGAGTTTGCTAGTAATTTTCTACTAAAATTACTTATCTTCAGTCTACCTTGATTTTATACTATTCAGCTATTTGTGGCAAAGAACAACATTCTGATGTTCATACTAATAAAATTCGAACATTTAATTCTTGAAACTCTTTTCAAATTCTATTATCAAATTTACCATCTAAAGCCCTTGCTACCATGAAACCTACTACCTCAGCACGACTTAAACAGGGCCAAAGCAGGGCCTTTTCCCTTTAGCTCTATTCTCATTATCTATACATTTCAGGAAGGTCTAGTACCCATTTCACGAAGAAGAGCAATTGTATTTCCTACACTAAAAAAAAGAAATCACTTGATTCTACTGCTTTAACTAGTTGCAGGCCTATACTGAATTTGCCTTTTATTTTTAAGTTGATAAAACTGTTGAGAGCTGGATTACTGGACAATCTATTTATCCAACAATTGTTCCAATTTTGTTTAATGCACCTATCCCTACAGTTAATTCCTTTCAATACCTGAGGGTAATTATCAACTATGATAACTTCTCTAAGGTAACAACTTAGCTTGTAGATAATAAGTTGAAGTTAAACACAGAAAAATCCAAGGTATTCTTGTTCTCTTATCCTCCCTCCTTGACATTCCCTGCTCCACTTATACTTTGTAATGTTCAAATACCACTGGTCCCCACTATAAGACTTCTGGGAGTCTTGCTTGACCACTCTCTCAATTTTCAGCCACAATTTTCCTCTTTAATTTTATTTTTTTTATTGTTACATTTGTACCCCGCGCTTTCCCGCTCATGGCAAGCTCAATGCGGCTTACATATTGTATACAGGTACTTATTTGTACCTGGGGCAATTGAGGGTTAAGTGACTTGCCCAGAGTCACAAGGAGCTGCCTGTGCCTGAAGTGGGAATCGAACTCAGTTCCTCAGTTCCCCAGGACCAAAGTCCACCACCCTAACCACTAGGCCACTTGACATTGCTTCTTTAAATTATGCTTGATCCTATCATTCAGCTCACTCCTTCATCCCTCTGCCATACAAATACTAGTTCATGCCCTTGTTCTTACACAAAGAAATTATTGCAATTCACTGTATAAGGGTTTGAGGCAAAAAGACTTACCGGTATGTCAAATCCAATTAATTCAAAACACCTCTGTTAAATTGATCACAGGCTCAAAGAAATTTGATCACGTCACCCCTCTTCTCAAAAATGCACACTGGTTGCCAGTTCAGCATAGAATCACATATAAGATTCTTCTGTTAGTCTTTAAGATCAAGAACTCTAGCACTCCTTTCTTAGCTCATGTCATGACTCCCTATTCCCCACTGCGTGCTCTTCGTTCGTCTCAACAGCACCTCATGGCAGTACCTACATTCCGACATATTGCATACAATACTACACATCACTATCTTTTCAGTTGTTGGTCCCACTTTATGGAATGCCCTTCCATTGCATCTTACGCATTGCAGACCTCTCTGGTGAAATTTAAATCTGACCTTAAAACATTTCTCTTTAAAGATGCTTTTGTACTTTAAGGCTGTCCCTGGGCCAGGCCTACGGGTCATATCAGATTTGATGCTCTAATCCCTCATTGTTCTCTGCTGCTGCTCTATCTTTCCTGTAGTTCATTGTAGTTCCATTCATCCCTCCCAGCCTATTCCCTTTACTTCTTCTGCTTTTCTGTGATCACTGGATGGAGTGGTTTAATACTGATAGGTGTGGAGAGGGTTAAATCAAAAGTGCAGGTTGTAGACTTCAAAAAAACTAACTTGTAAGATGGGGGATTATGTTGTCTGAAAGGGAACATTTGGAACAAGCAGCAAAGCACTGGGCAAAACTGAAAGGAGCTATTATAAGGGGACGTTTTTGTAAGAAAATTAAATAAAAGGAAAAGAAGGCTGCTTTAGTTTCAAAAGTAGCAGATGAAAAGGTAAGAAAGAGGTTAGCCTTCGTAAACTACAAGAGATCGCAGAAAGAGGAAGACAGGTGACAATATCTAGAAAAACTAAGAGAAGCTAATAGATTAGAAAGGAAAGCAAAGATGAAAATGGAAGAAGAAAAAATAGCCAACAGGCTAAAATGGGGGAGGGGGGGACTAAGACATTTTTTTAAGATATGTTAGTTATAGGAGGAAGTGCAAAAGTGTCATTGTGAGAGTCAAAATTGAAGGGGAGCAATACTTAAACGCTGATAAAAATGAGGCAGAATTGCTTAACAAATATTTCTGTTCTGTGTTCGCAGCTGAAGGGCCTGGAGCAGGACTGCAGAAGACAAACACAAACAGGAATGGAGGTGGTAATCCTGAAGACTTTTCAGAGGCCTGTGCTTGTTAAGAACTAGCTAAACTAGAGGTGGACAAAGCGATGGGCTGGATGGCATACATCTGAGGACACTGAAGGAAATTAGGGAAGTTCTGGCAACTCTGCTGGCTGACCTTTTCAATGGTACTCTAGAGTGGGATTGGTCCCGGAAGACTGGTGGAAAGGTAGATGTGGTCTCTCTCCATCAAAGTAAAAGTAAGGAAGGGGCTGGAAACCACGGAGGGTAAGTCTGATTTCTGTGGTAAGCAAATTAATGGAAACACTTTTAAAACAGAGAATAGTAAAGTTTTTTGAATCCAATGGATTATAGCACCTAACACTTCACAAGAGGAGGGTCCTGCCAGACAAATCTGATTAATTTCTTTGATTGGGAGAACAGAGAGTTGGATCAAGGGACAACATTAGATGTGGTGTATTTAGATGTTAACCTTTGACACAGTCTCCACAGATGACTAATAAATAAACAAAGGGCCAGATGCACAAAGCTTAACTTGCTATTAACGTTTGCTTTAGACTGGTTCTAGTCAGCAGCCACCGAGAACCCCATGTAAATGTATTCTAATGAGCTCATTCATAATCTAATGTGTATTCCATAGGATGCACAGCTCCAGAGCAGCTGTAAAATTTCCTCATTAAATTAGGCCTGCTCTGGAGCTGTCAAGAGATGCACAAGTAGGAAGATATAAAAGCTGCCTGCTTGTGCTTCCTACCTCTCTCATCTCCCGGCACCACCCCCCTTGAATTTTTTTTTTTTTTTTAATTTCCTTGATGGTCCAATGCCCTTGCATCTTGTTATTTTGCTGGTGCTCCAGTGGATCCTGACCCCTCCCCCCCCCCCCAATCTTGTTTTTAACTTTCCCTTGTGGTCCAGTGGACCACGACCCCCCCCCCCCCAGAAGATTTTTAAAAAATTTGCCCTGGTGGTCCAAACCCCTTCACCTGAGCAAGCACACACCCCTCTCTCCCTCCTTCGCGCACCTGATCCATATCCCCGCCCAGGCCCTGCCCAGTGCACTCTGGGATGCACTGAGCAGGGCTAAACACCATATAAGGGAAAACCCTCCTTATATGGTGTTTAGCCCTGCCCAATGCATCCCAGAATGCACTGTGCAGGGCCTGGGCGCTGCCATTTTGTTCCGGGCAGGAGGCAGAAGCGACTGCTCCTGCCCTACTGCCTCCACCACACTGTAAAGGTAAAGGGAAGGGCGGGGTGTGGGTCGGGTGCGGGAGAGGTATGTGCCCACAAAGGGGAAGGGGTTTGGTCCTGCGTAGGGGAAGGAGTTTGGTCCACTGGATCACCAGGGGAAATTGTTTTAAAAAGGTTCCGGTGTCATTGGGGGGGGGGGGGGGGGGGGGATTTTAAAAACAGGTGGAGGTCTAGTGTATCAGCAAAAATGCACAAAGGGGGATCTGTGCAGCTCATTTGCATGCGAGCCCCTTTGTGCATCGCTGGGTGTTAGCGATTCGCTAAATTTTAGCAAGGCAGTCTTGTTACGGCTGCCGCCTGAGTGTCCTTGGTATGGGTCCTAAAGTGACTAACTGGGTAGGAACTAGTTGAGTGGAAGGCGACTGAAGGCAGTGGTAAATGGAGCTCACTCTGAGAAAAAGAATGTTACCATTGGTGTGCCACAAGGCACAAAAAAAGATTGATTTTTTTGGATGCGAGGTTAAACATTAGGCAAGGACAGCTGCGTACTACTGTCTTTCATAAAGGGGTGGCTAGGAACACCTTATTACATTTTCAGAGTTAAATTAAGAGCTAGTCTTCCAATTACCCAGTATCTTAGAATATGGCAAATTTGTTCTACGGATAATGATTTTGAACAACAAGCAAGGGAGTTACATGCTAGATTTTTAGCTAGGGGTTACCCTAAAAGTTATTAAAAGGGCATATCTTAGGGCTAAATTTGCACAGAGGGATCTCCTTTTATAATATTTTGATAGAGGTTCTGAAAGCAGAGTGGTAGCGGTGTTACCTTATGTGACAGGTAGTTCTAAAGTTACTGCTTTAATCTATAAATATTGGGAGATTTTATAGGTTCATGCTGTGTTGCAGGAATGCCCCCTGACAGCATATCAGAGGGGTAGAACCTTTGGGGAAATGCTCACATATAAACAAGCAGATTATTTGCAGGGTGATGAGAACCTTCTTGGCAATGTCCAATATGGTAACTGTCAATGGTGTGCACTTACTGTGGAGGGAGTTAATTGGCAGGTGGCAGGGACTATATGAAACACTGTTGCTAAAAATAATACAAATTGTAATAGCAACAATATGTATTTGATACAATGTCCTTGTCAATTCAATTACATAGGCAAATCTAGAAGACCTATAAAACAGAGACTGAATGAAGATGTCTCCTATTAATGCTGCTGCTTTGACAGCTCCCATTGTGAATCATTGGCGGGAGGAAGTAACACAGATGGAATGTTACTGATCAGATAGAAATGGGAAAGGAGGGAGCAACATTGATGGTCTGCTCAATTATAAAGAGCAATGGTGGATTTTTTCACTAGGGACTGTGACCCCAGCAGGTTTGAATTTGGAAATAGATTGGACTGCAGCTATGTAAACTGATCTGCTGATGTCACTGCTTTTAGTAATTTTATTGGTGCAAAAGGGTCAGGGGATTTATTTAAAATTCGCTCAGTGTCGGTGTGTTAATAACAGTATGAGGCAGGCACTGATGTAGTATGTGCGATTTTTCAAGTATAAGGAACGTGTGTTTCACTTTATGTAGTCAATTTTAAGCACAGTTTTCTGACTGGTGTTTTTATTTTGTAGTTACGGCGGACCACACCCTGAGGCAACATTTGCGAAACATGCCACATGCTGGTGGAGGTGTCCGGGTTATGCCGAACATTTCCGCCATAGCGCGGCTCCTCTGACTTTTTTTTAAAACCAAGAACAAAAAACAAAAGCCGACCTCCGCAGAGACAAACTGGAGGAAAGCCTCAGTGCAGTGATTCTGGTGGACAAAGAGTTGCCCTGCTCGTTCATGCCTTTTTTTTTTTTTTTAAACGGCTGCTTCTCCTTAAGCTGCAACTCTCTCCCACTGAAATTCAGCACTTCCCAGCACCAAATGAGCAATTAGCACTGCCGTGGGACAAGAGGAAAATAGGGGGAGGGACCCGGTACCCCGAGTGTAGCACCCCTGAGGCTAACAGAGACCCTCACAGACCTCAGCCTCTAAGCTAGAAAAATCACCAGTGCACAGAAGCAGACCAACAATATGAAAAACCAAAATCCCCTCTCTCGGGTTTTTTTTTTTTTTTTTTAAATACAGAGAAAATAAAGGAAAATAGAGAAGAGACTGAAGGGCTCACCTGCTGGAGATTGAGAATACTGAATCTAGGCCTAGTTGGCCAGGGCTCTTATTGGCTCTCTAGAGTCAGAGTTCTCAGTCAAGTTGACCCCAAGATATCGTATACCTCTAGGCGCCGGAAAACTAGTTTTTAATAAGGCTACTTGATCATCAGGGATAGTCACATTCAAAGCCTCTGATTTGTCCATATTAATTTTAAAGCCTGAAACCTGACCATAGTTGTATAGAACCAAGGTTACTACTGGAAAGGACACACCTGGGTCAGTAGAGGTTAACAATATGTCGTCTGCAAACAACAAGATTCGAGTTTCAACCTCTCCTTGTTTCAATCCCTGAATATCTGGATGCATGTGAATATATATGTACATAAGTACATAAGTACATAAGTAGTGCCATACTGGGAAAGACCAAAGGTCCATCTAGCCCAGCATCCTGTCACCGACAGTGGCCAATCCAGGTCAAGGGCACCTGGCACGCTCCCCAAACGTAAAAACATTCCAGACAAGTTATACCTAAAAATGAGGAATTTTTCCAGTCCATTTAATAGCGGTCTATGGACTTGTCCTTTAGGAATCTATCTAACCCCTTTTTAAACTCCGTCAAGCTAACCGCCCGTACCACGTTCTCCGGCAATGAATTCCAGAGTCTAATTACACGTTGGGTGAAGAAAAATTTTCTCCGATTCGTTTTAAATTTACCACACTGTAGCTTCAACTCATGCCCTCTAGTCCTAGTATTTTTGGATAGCGTGAACAGTCGCTTCACATCCACCCGATCCATTCCACTCATTATTTTATACACTTCTATCATATCTCCCCTCAGCCGTCTCTTCTCCAAGCTGAAAAGCCCTAGCCTTCTCAGCCTCTCTTCATAGGAAAGTCGTCCCATCCCCACTATCATTTTCGTCGCCCTTCGCTGTACCTTTTCCAATTCTACTATATCTTTTTTGAGATACGGAGACCAGTACTGAACACAATACTCCAGGTGCGGTCGCACCATGGAGCGATACAACGGCATTATAACATCCGCGCACCTGGACTCCATACCCTTCTTAATAACACCCAACATTCTATTCGCTTTCCTAGCCGCAGCAGCACACTGAGCAGAAGGTTTCAGCGTATCATCGACGACGACACCCAGATCCCTTTCTTGATCCGTAACTCCTAACGCGGCTAAGGGTTCAACCACCAGTGCAAAAAGGAGAGGGGATAAAGCACAGCCCTGCCTCATACCTTGAGATAGAGGGAACAGAGGAGACCTTTAGCCATTAACTCGGACTGAGGCACAGGGGCCAATGGAGAAAGGAACTTGTTATACCCGTTCTTTCCAAAACTGCAAACATGAATGGCCAATGTACCCTGTCAAACGATAATAAACATAAAGGCACCTTCACAGTTTCGGCGTAATACAACAGATGCAGGGCTCGACGTATATTATCAAATGTTTGACGACCGTGAATGAACCCCGCTTAATCTTCATGAATCAACAGAGGGCGATAGTACTGTAATCGAGAGGCCAATATCTTGGTAAAGATTTTGTAATCTACCCCTAGAAGAGAGATTAGATGATAATATCCACACATCTGGGGATCGTTACACGGTTTGGGTATAACTGTGATGGTCGCCAAGTTTCACATCTCAGGAAGCACCTGGCCTTCACTAAAGGAATTAAATACCCGCAAGAGCAGTGGGGCCAAAAGCCTATAAAAGTCTTGTAAAATTGATTAGTGAAGCCATCCTGCCCTGCTGCCTTCGTAGGAGACAAGGCGTGGATCGCTTGTAGAACTTCATCTAATTCGATAGGTCTAGAAAGTAGTTGCTGAGCCCCAGGAGGAAGCCTAGGTTGGGGAACTTGATCTAAGAAAGCAAATATAGCTGCCTCCGAAGGAGCAATATCCAGGTATAAAGTCTCTCATAGAACTGCCGAAATAACCGCTGTAGATGTAACTGGTCTGAGACCACCACGCCACATTTTCATCTTTAAGACTTGTACTTATAGCTTGGTTTCCAATGCAGAAGTGTGATTCAGAAGCAACTGATTTTGTCAATTTTTGTCTGTTGCAGGTTTATGAATACTGGGCTTTTGCATAATGCAATTAAGTCAGAAATACTATGGTTGGGGAAGAGAGAGTTGGTCCCCTCTCCCATATTAGTTTGAATTTGGTGGTTAACTGTTCAGTAGAGAATAGGGGATTTGGGATTCATCTTAGATGAACTGAACATATAGGTGTGACATATCACAATTTGTTTAAAACTAATTTCTAAACTGGCTTCTCACTTGATGTTAAAGTTGACCATCACAATACTACAGAAGTGCACATATCAGGATCAAGTTAGCTTAAGTTCAGGAATCGATAAGAGGAGGGAATAGAGGAAAAATTGCTTCAGAAAGCACTGGATTTATAGACCTCAATCTGTAATTCCTAAAGGTCACAACACACACAATGAATGGAATGCATTCCTGTGAACTTTTCATGCATTTGTCTTTAACCGTTTAAAAAGCCCTGATTGGTACTTGGTATCTTTTTAAAGCTGTGAGTGCCATCTTTGTTATTCTCAGTGGCTGAATGAGCACAGGAAGGACAGCTGACATTGAGAAAGGTATTATACAGCTAGAAATTCATAGAGTTCGTTATGGACCACAGTAAAGTCTTTAGGAACTGGGTATCATTTTTATTGTAGGACCTTTTGGTGAAGGTACAAGTGAAGTTCTTGCGAAAGCCAGTACAAAACAGTAGCACCCTCTCAAGCAGACCTACAAGCCAGTTAAGTTGCTAGCTTTCAACCAGATTCCTTGCAAGTAAAATAAAAATAATGTTAAAAATTGCTTAATGAATGTAATAATATTGCAATATTAACAAAAGGATAAGGAGGTTTTTCAGACCCATGATGAGAGAGCTCAACAAGTAACTGTCAAACAGGCAGTCACCGAAGTTCAAGATATTTTCTCTTGATAGAAGTAGTTGAGCATCTGAGGTCTTTTCCTCCTTCCTCCCAGTAATATAAGTAGACTCCTAATATATGCACTTGCATAGTACTGTGAATATCACCATTTGTGGCACTTCCTTCAGGGTTCTTAGAACTGTTCCCTAGTTACATTCTTACCTTTCTCAAGCTGGTTTAACTAACCTGATGCAAGCACTGATAAAGTCTTGATTACCTTACTGTAATTTGATTTTGTCAGGCCTGTCTAAAAAACTGATTAAAAGATTGCAGTTAATACAGAATACAGTGACCCAGCTATTGCCAGGGCTGAATATGAGGGATCATGTGACATTTGGGTTTAATTCATCTGCACTTGCTAGCAGCAACAAGAATTGTTTTAAAAATTCTGTTGCTAGCATTCAGAGATGTGCAGGAATAGATTTCATTTGTACATACCACTGAGACCGTTAAGGTCTGCAAAGAAAGGGCTACTGATGGTACCAGACTAGTCAGAAGTGAGGCTGGTTTGTATGAGCCACTGTGATGTTTCTGTTGTTGCTCCAGTATACTGGAACGCTCTTCCAAAGCATATGTGGACTGAAGAAAATTATCTTTGCTAGCAAAAAAGAATAAAAGACCTGGTTATTTCATATTATTATAGGGGTTGAGTGTTTCTGTTTTAAATTTTATGAAGTTTGTAACAAATGTATATGTGTATTTTATAGCTGTATATCACATCGAGAGCCTTGACTGAAATCATACTGATAAAAATAAATGAAATGCCAAATTTTTATTTTATTTTCTCTCTCTTTTTTTTTTTTTTTAAACTAGAAGTGAAATAGAGTAATTCTTAGGTGATCCCTACCATGTTATGTAATTTGCTACCAGGAAATCTTCTTACAAGCTGTATCTGTTTACAATATCATTTAGTAATAAAGGAGCACCTAGGGTTAAGCTAGTTAAGTGACTGCCTGTCCTCAAAACCCTTGCAGGTATTTATCAATAATAAAATAATAATTTAAGCACTGATCTGACTTATTTCCGAAATGTGTACCTCGTATTTGTACTGACCCAAGATTAAATATTTTCAAGTAAAAGAAACTTCAATTTCATACTGTACAATAAATATGAATAATTTAATAATGTGCAAATAACTAGCTCTTGTTATTATTATTTTAGCATTTACAGAACACCTTAAACCAGATTAAAGTAATAATAAAGTGACAAACAATGCTTGTATTAGCTCCCTGTTTGTGCCATCATATTCTGCACCATAACAATAACAGTTGTACTTTAGATATGGTTCATACAGAAGGTTCTACTTGTTTCATGAATTGATCAGTGTCAGAGGTCATGTTTACAGGAAGAGGAAACAAAACAGTCTCCTGATATTCAGTGTGAAAGCAAACTCTGAAGCAGGCTTCCAAAATCCTCTCCCTACTCTACAGAACTACCAGAAACCAGCTTTCTGAAGCACATTAACATAACCATGACACACATCAACTCTTATCAATACATTTTACCTAGGGATTCCCAACCCAGTCCTCAGGATATACCTAGCCAGTTGGGTTTTGAAGATATCCACAATGAATATGCATGAGATAAGAGTTGCATGTGCTACCTGCACTGTATGCAAATTTGTCTCATACATATTCATTGTGGGTATCTGGAAAACCTGACTGGCTAAGTGTGTTCCGAGAACTGGACTGAGAACCGCTGCATTAACCTATCCTAAATCATGGGTCTAAAGTGACTCACATTCCAAGAACCACCACATACCACTATCTCTCCAAAGCGCTGAAAGATGTTGCGTAGGTCATGATAGGTGGTTGTTTTTTCCAGATTACCAATGAAGAGAGTCCTTGTTGCTTTAGGGTGAAATTCATCTATCCTTTCATCCAAAGGCCGAAATTCATTTTCACTTTCTGTTTCTATAGAAAAGATATATAAACATATACCTTAATTTCTGGGTAAAATTTGATTGACTGAGTGAAATACTACCACAGTTTGTATATCTGGTATCAATTTATTATATTGATGGCTCCTACAACTCCTGGTTTTCATTTTGTGATTTTGAAATAAATCTGTTGTTGTTGTTAAGTCAGTCACTGGCATGTTTTCTCTGCACCCTACTCTGAGCTATTATACAGAGGGAATCCAGAGAAGACACACATGACAGAGTATCAGGGTGAGAACTATTGTCACCATAATGGCTGCACCTCATTGATAAAGATGCTATACTCAGGATGAATACTGACATCTATTGACAAGAACTATTCTTTCTGATGAAAACAAATGGAGGGCGAGAGGGCAGAATGTGATCACTATAGCCCCCCCCTGAATGAATTCAAATCCAACATAGCAGAGTGGGAAGCAGTCTGTACTGTCAGATCCATCAAGACTGAAAAATCACCAGGCACTATCCGGTACTAGACCCACTGGTGTGGGAACTCAGCCTTGTTTATGTTTATTGAAAGCTTAATATGCCGCCACTTCTAAAAACAAGATCGAAGCGGTTTACAAAATAAAACAACAGTCAAGAAAACAGAAAGGAACTTCAAATACGGACAGGAAAGAAAATATCAATCAGCAGGCACAATAATAGCAAGTACAGAAAGAAGGATCTGCAATGTCAGACCTTAACTGGTCTGGGGAGAAACACCGAATGCAAGGGTAAAAAAAAGTGAGTATTCCCCAAGGGGGGAGGGAAATCAGTTCCAAGGAATAATTATTCTTACCTGCTAATGTTCTTTCCTTTAGTCTTACCAGACCAATCCAGAAGATGTGGTTATGTCCGAAAGACAGACGGAGACAGGAAAATGTTCTGTGAATTCCCAATAAAGGCACTATGCATCCAAAGCCCCTCAGTATTTTGAATAATCAAGCAATAAAATGATGATAATATTCTTTAAAAGGTAAACCAGAGTTGTATGTCACCCACCTTTGTTATTTTGGGGGCAATTTTATAACTGGGCACCTCCAGTTAAGCACACCAAGGCTGCACATTGAGCAGCAACTATATTATGGCATATGTGCACAGATGTAATTACAGAATATTAGCGCAAGTTAGCGCTAGCGTGCCTAAAGTTAGATGTGCTCATTGACACCAAGACAATGGCAGGCATAAATGGACATGCCTTACTGTTCCATATTATGAATGTTAACTGATAATATGTTATGAGTTACATGCATAAACTGGAACCACGCCCATGCCCCCACTGCAGTTACATGCTACCTTACAGAATACCATGTTCTTCTCCATAGTCCTCCCTCCAAAATGGAGAGAACCCACTGATTTATATGAAAAGGAGAGACTACTTTCAGAAGGAAGGAAAGGACTGTCTTAATGGAAACTCTCTGAAGGAGAGTGCCAGCAGATACTCTATGAGCCAATGTTACAGCTAGAAAAAAAGATTGTATTCAAAGTGAGATCATTAGGTGTAGCTTTCTTGACAAGCTCAAATAGCATTTGCCCCAATGCTTTGAGGATCAGATTTAACATAACATAGTAGACGACGGCAGAGAAAGACCTGCATGGTCCATCTAGTCTGCCCAACAAGATAACCTCATATGTGCTACTTTTTGTGTATACCTGACCTTGGTTTGTATCTACCATTTTCAGGGCACAGACCGTAGAAGTCTGCCCAGCACTAGCCCCGCCCCCACCACCGGCTCTGCCACCCAATCTCCGCTAAGCTTCTGAGGATTCATTCCTTCTGAACAGGATTCCTTTATGTTTATCCCACGCATTTTTGAATTCCATTCCAGTTTTCATCTCCACCACCTCCCGCAGGAGGGCATTCTAAGTATCCACCACTCTCTCCGTGAAAAAATACTTCCTGACATTTTTCTTGAGTCTGCCCCCCCCCCCCCCCTTCAATCTCATTTCATGTCCTCTAGTTCTACCGCCTTCCCATCTACGGAAAAGGTTCGTTTGCAGATTAATACCTTTCAAATATTTGAATGCCTGTATCATATCACCCCTGTTTCTCCTTTCCTCCAGGGTATACATGTTCAGGTCAGCAAGTCTCTCCTCATACGTATTGTAACGCAAATCCCATACCATTCTCGTAGCTTTTCTTTGCACTGCTTCAATTCTTTTTACATCCTTAGCAAGATACGGCCTCCAAAACTGAACACAATACTTCAGGTGGGTCCTCACCAAGACTTACAGGGGCATCAACACTTCCTTTCGTCTGCTGGTCACACCTCTCTCTATACAGCCTAGCAACCTTCTAGCTACGGCCACCGCCTTGTCACACTGTTTCGTCACCTTCAGATCCTCAGATACTATCACCCCAAGATCCCTCTCCCCGTCCGTACATATCAGACTTTCACCGCCTAACACATACGTCTCCCATGGATTTCTACTCCCTAAGTGCATCACTTTGCATTTCTTCGAATTGAATTTTAATTGCCAAACCTTAGACCATTCTTCTAGCTTCTGCAGATCCTTTTTCATGTTTTCCACTCCCTCCCAGGTGTCCACTCTGTTACAAATCTTAGTATTTAGGAATCTACAGGCTATTAACCCTTCTAACCTGTCCTCCAACATCTCAAATCTCTTCTCTACTGCTATGTCAACCAAGTCCATCAATGAGGCTGTCTCTTCCTATAATACTATTCTGTCATCTGCTTTGGACACTCTCGCTCCTCCCGTGTCTCGTCCTGTTAAACGTACCAAACCTCAACCTTGGCTGACCCCTACACTCTTGTGCCCGCTCTGCTGAATGACTCTGGCTTAAATCTCGTGCCCATGCTGACTTCTTACACTTCAAGTTCTTGCTGACCTCCTTCCAATCTGCTCTCCAGCTTGCCAAGCAGGACTACTACATCCAATTAACTAACTCTATTGGTTCAAACCCTAAACGTCTCTTTGTCACGCTTAACTATCTCCTTAAAGCGCCTTCTCCTCCAACTCCCCCCTTCACTTTCTCCCCAGACTTTGGCTGATTACTTTCACAATAAGGTTCACAAGATAAAACTTGAACTCGCAACCAGCTCTCCTCCACCCCTTCTTCCCTTAGTCCACTCTCCCAACCCTCTTACCCCTACCTCCTTTTCTGAAATCACTGAAGAAGAAACTTTACTTCTTCTTCAATCCTCAAAACTAACCACCTGCTCCTCTGACCCTATTCCCACTCACTTACTCAACACTATCTCTCCTGCTGTCACCCCCTTCATCTGTCATATCCTCAATCTGTCACTATCCACTGCGACTGTCCCTGATGCCTTTAAGCATGCCGTAGTCACCCCGCTCCTCAAAAAACCTTCTCTGGATCCTACCTCTCCTTCCAACTATCACCCCATCTCCCTCCTTCTTTTCTTATCCAAATTACTAGAACGTGCTGTCCACCGTCGCTGCCTCGACTTTCTTTCTTCTCAAACTATTCTTGATCCGCTCCAATCTGGCTTTCATCCCCTTCATTCAACTGAAACAACACTTACTAAAGTCTCCAATGATCTATTCCTGGCTAAATCCAAAGGGCTCTAATCTATCCTCCCCCCCCCCCCCCCCCCCGTGAGATCCGTCTTCTTCCTAGGTCCCCCTCTCTCCCCCAGCAAAGTGTGTCCTCTTCCCCCGGTGAGGTCTGTCTTCTTCCCCGGGTCCCCTCCCTCAGCAAGGTCCATCTTCTTCCCTGGGCCTCCCTCCCTGTCCCCTGTGAGGTCAGTCATCTTCACAGGTTCCTCACAACCCCCCCCCCCCCCAGCAAGGTCAGGGTCCCCTCAACCTCCCCACACAGCTCCCTGCCTGCATGTCTGATGTGTAAGTCAGATCAGGCATGCATGCAGACAGGCAGTCTGGGGAAGGAGACAAGACAGATGAAGTCACACAGGCTATGAGTGACTACATCTGTCTTCCCCCCTCCCGACTTGCTGCTTGTTTGCCTTACCTGACTCGCAGATAAGGTGTGCAGCACACAGACTGGGGAAGACCCCTAGGGGGGGGGGGGGGAGACAGATGCAGTTATTCACAATCTGTGTGACTGCATCTCTTCTCTTCTATCCCCTCACAAGACTGAGTGCTCCCTTTTTCTCAATTGTGCGATTAAAAATTTTAATTGTGCAATTGATCATGATTGACAATTTTAATCAAAATGCAGCCCTAATTTTCTACACTCCAGTTGCTTATTGGCCAACTTGTGAACCTCTTCGGCCTGCTCCTGTGGAAGAGAATCCACAAGACTTGGTGTACTGCGGACTAAAGACTGCAAAAAAAGCAGCCAATAAGCATTGAGGCTCAAAAGGCTTTCCTCCTAAACAAGTCAAGTATCCAAGTCTCTCTACCTGGGGGTGCCAAGACATGAGTCGTAACTCCTAGCTCGTTTGAGGGCAGATTCGACCACCAGAGAATGGTGAGGCAACTGGGCCCTCTCGAATCCTGTAGCCTTCTGGATACAATACAAATATTTGAAAGGTATTAATCCGCAAATGAACCTTTTTCTGAGACGGGAAGGCAGTAGAACTAGGACATGAATTGAGGTTGAAGGGGAGCAGACTTGGGACTAATGTCAGGAAGTATTTTTTCATGGAGAGGGTGGTGGATATGTGGAATGCCCTCCCGCAAGAGGTGGTGGAGATGAAAATGGTAACGGAATTCAAACATGCATGGGATAAACACAAAGGAATCCTGTTTAGAAGGAATAGTTCCGTGGAACCTTAGCTGAGATTGGGTGGCGACTCCGGAAATTGGGAAACAAAATGGGAGCTGGGCAGACTTCTACGGTCTATGCCCTGATTGTGACTGAATAGACAGGGATAGGCTGGATTGTAAATTTTAAGGGGCTTCAACGTTAGCTCCAGAATTTAGTACAAGAACAGTGCCGGGTAGACTCTATGGTCTGTGCCCTGACAGAGGCAGGGACAAATCAAATTTGGGTATACATATAAAGTATCACATATCATGTGAATGAGTTTATCTTGTTGGGCAGACTGGATGGACTGTACAGGTCTTTATCTGTCGTCATTTACTATATTACTGCGTATCCACCTTCTTAGGTGCAACCTGCAATGAGAGGGGGAGATTCCCAGTTCTTCGTCAGTGCATCTTTAAAGATAGGGTGCAATGGCATTGCGATCCATTTCTTAGGAGGAGTCTCTTAATCTAGGACAGTTAACATTTCTGCCCTAGGCTCTTCCTCAGTCTCTAACTTAAATGGGATGTCAGAACACATCTCTCTAACAAAACCAGTGACACAGACTCTCAGGTGGGGACGGATCAAAGGGTATCCCATAAGACTCCTCCTCTGAGAAGTAGTGTGAGTACTCTCTGAGTCCCACTCAAGACTTCCACCATAATCAGACCTGGCTGAATGAGTCTGTGCCTGCCTTGGCTCAGTGGAAACATGTACACGCCCCAAAGAGTGCCGAGTACAGCCCTACCCTCCAACTCAGATGAAGCTTCCTCTCCCGACGTCGAAAGCAGTACTGTATGTGTCGAGGACAATACTATTTCAAGGTGCCGGTCTCAAGGATCTCAGCACAGGCATGGACTCAGCCTCAGGAAGAATCTGGGGCTCATCCGCAGTTGGCACAAGTACCCTTGTTGCCTGAGAGGTCTGCAGCTGAAACATCTGCACCAGCTCCTCCCAGAGCGTGGCTCAGAGCCTCTGATTGAAGGATGGCATCGGCAAAGGCGGGGGAGCGGCAGCCTGCAAACGCATTGGTGCCAAACTGGTAGCAGGGACATGGCTGCCTAGAGACTTGCACACCAGCACCTCTTCCAAAGAGGGGGAGTACTCCTCCAAGTGCCGGCACCTTCTCTGGTACCAAAGCTGATGCCCCTGGCACCATGTGTCGATGAGGACCAATGCTTGTACTTCTTGAGCTTCCCCTGATGCTCAGCATCGCGGTCCTATGGTGCCGACGAGGATGACATTGAACCCATATGTATCCTTGGTGTCAGGTCCAATGCTGACCAATCCCGGGGCCTGTTCTCAGTGCCCAATGTCAAGAGACCTTCTCGATGCCAATGCACTCCCAGTGGATGTCGAAGCCTTGGCAGCCACAAAGGTCGATGCTCCCAATGCCGATGACAATGTACTGGCCTTTGAGGAGCCAAACGTTTCTCTTGTTGGACCCCCTGCATCCTCTGTGTCAACTGCATTTTTAAACAGAGTGCACCAAGAGTGAAAATGTGACAAAAATCACCTGATTTCATTAGGTGTACCTCTTGAAGCCACTGAAAGGTCTTCTAGATCATCAAGAACAGAACTGCGGCCAAATTAAAATCCTCAACTGTGAGCCGAAAAAGGGGCAGTGTTCAAATTGAGGTTGGTGCTCTAGCCTAAACGGGCTTAGCAGCTTGCGAAAAATAAAGGAAACCTGAAAAGCCAAAAAAAAAAAAAAAAAAAACCTATTAAAATAAAGGGAAATTAGAAAAGAAAAATAAGAATAAAAAAATAATAGCCTAGAAAAGGAAAAATGCTCACATGAAAAGGCACTGCAAAACAAAGAGAGAGAGAGCGCTCTATGCAGAGAACACAAAACGTGTCCTCCCTGCTCCGATGAAAATAATGACACTGAGGGGACCTGTGCTCGTGCGGGCAGGCAGGAAGGCACCAGTGCATGAGTAGTGCGACGCTACTAGAAAGCTCTCAGTCTCACTCGTCAGATAACGTCACCCAACTGTCAGAATACAAAGGCTTGTTTGTCCTCGGAGAACTCATGGCTCCTTCAATAATGGCAAAATTTCCAGGCCCTAAGGCAGCAAAGCATCCCCCACACCATCACATTTGACTGTTGGTATAATGTACTTACTGTATTTGCTTTACACCAGACATAATGGGACCTGTTTCCAAGTTTATTCAACATTTAATATACCACCCTTGGTAATTACCATCTCAGCGGTGCACAATAAAAGTCAAAATAAGATAGAAGAAAGTTACAGGTCTGAAAGAGCATACAGAGGGGTGAGAAAAAGAAAACAGACCACTGTTTAAAATGTATATCTACAGATTCCAATGCCAACCCTCCTAAAGGAAGACTGGGTTAAGGTCAGATGTCAAATTATTAAAAAAAAAAAAAAGTGAAAGGGAATGGGACAGGTTGAGCTATCTGTGAGTTTTCAAGCAGCAAGATTTTGGAAAGATTTCTCATTTACCTTTCAGATATCAAGTTCTTATTTAGATTTTAGAAAAAATGTTAAAACTGTTATTTTGAAAATTTGAATTATGAAGTAATCTGTAATTTCTGATATGGCTATGTACAATTTCAAATTTTCTATGTTTATATTGTATTATTCATTGTTTTGAATTTATTCTGGTTATAGGTTATTCCTGGAGTTTGCTCCAGCTCTTATATTGTTAACCACTTAGAACTACAAGGCATTAGCAGTCTACAAGACTTTTTTATGTTATGTTATACTTCAGGAGAATCCCACTCCACTGAAATAAGAGCTTGAGTAGCTTAATGTAAAGAAAAAGCCTTAGAAGACTTCTTAATACCTTCCAAGATAGGATCTCCCCCCCCCCCCCCCCCCCCCCACAATCCCCGAAGAAGACTTCTGCACAGGAAAAATCTAAATACTTAATGCTTCTAAGGTCGTAGAAATAATAGAAAGAAGTTAGTACCTCTTAAAAAGATTTACCACCGACGACCAACCCCTTCTGCCATAGGAATTTCTACAAAAAGAGGCTGACCTAGAAACAAGAGATCTTGGCTGGTCTGAAAGTGCCTCTGACAAGACAGACAGATTCCAGCTGAATCTACACACCTTCTCTTGGCTGAAAAATCAGGTTCCATAGCAGCAGATATAGAGGGAGGTACCTCAACCTCTTGGGCCCCCTAGGACTGTTTAAACAAGAAAGCAATCTTTGGGTGAAAAAGGAAGCTCCAAAGCAGTAGACTACACAGACTCTGAAACAAAAAGCAAGGGCAGATGCTGGCTCTGCTACCACCCCGGGTGGAACTATGCCAAAGTGCTGGAACATTGGCACCCTGATTACACGGAGGAACACATGCATGATGCCCAACACTTCTAAAGGCTAAAATCGAAGGCGGAACCAGACAAGAGAAAACCACAAGGACACAGCTGTAATGCTCCGAAATCAATTACTTTCAGAAATACATCAATCGGTGACCCCCGAAACCAGGTAGGAACAGAAAGACAACTTAACAAAATAATAAGAAAATCCAACAGTCAGCACAAATCAAAGTCCCGAAACAAAATCCTTAGACTAGAAGCGATAGCAATAAGGATGCAACACCTAATCACATACTCCAATCAAAGAACCCAGTGCTTTCAAAACTGCACCCTGCTACACAAATGAATACCATCAAACTACTCCTAACAATCTACTCCCTATCACTGATTCACCCAACACTAACCACCCCACACACAGAAAGAAACATCATACCCATACTACACATAAGTACATAAGTAGTGCCATACTGGGAAAGACCAAAGGTCCATCTAGCCCAGCATCCTGTCACCGACAGTGGCCAATCCAGGTCAAGGGCACCTGGCACGCTCCCCAAACGTAAAAACATTCCAGACAAGTTATACCTAAAAATGCGGAATTTTTCCAAGTCCATTTAATAGCGGTCTATGGACTTGTCCTTTAGGAATCTATCTAACCCCTTTTTAAACTCCGTCAAGCTAACCGCCCGTACCACGTTCTCCGGCAACGAATTCCAGAGTCTAATTACACGTTGGGTGAAGAAAAATTTTCTCCGATTCGTTTTAAATTTACCACACTGTAGCTTCAACTCATGCCCTCTAGTCCTATTATTTTTGGATAGCGTGAACAGTCGCTTCACATCCACCCGATCCATTCCACTCATTATTTTATACACTTCTATCATATCTCCCCTCAGCCGTCTCTTCTCCAAGCTGAAAAGCCCTAGCCTTCTCAGCCTCTCTTCATAGGAAAGTCGTCCCATCCCCATTATCATTTTCGTCGCCCTTCGCTGTACCTTTTCCAATTCTACTATATCTTTTTTGAGATACGGAGACCAGTACTGAACACAATACTCCAGGTGCGGTCGCACCATGGAGCGATACAACGGCATTATAACATCCGCACACCTGGACTCCATACCCTTCCTAATAACACCCAACATTCTATTTGCTTTCCTAGCCGCAGCAGCACACTGAGCAGAAGGTTTCAGCGTATCATCGACGACGACACCCAGATCCCTTTCTTGATCCGTAACTCCTAACGCGGAACCTTGCAAGACGTAGCTATAATTCGGGTTCCTCTTACCCACATGCATCACTTTGCACTTGTCAACATTGAACTTCATCTGCCACTTGCACGCCCATTCTCCCAGTCTCGCAAGGTCCTCCTGTAATCGTTCACATTCCTCCTGCGACTTGACGACCCTGAATAATTTTGTGTCATCGGCGAATTTAATTACCTCACTAGTTATTCCCATCTCTAGGTCATTTATAAATACATTAAAAAGCAACGGACCCAGCACAGACCCCTGCGGGACCCCACTAACTACCCTCCTCCACTGAGAATACTGGCCACGCAATCCTACTCTCTGCTTCCTATCTTTCAACCAGTTCTTAATCCATAATAATACCCTACCTCCGATTCCATGACTCTGCAATTTCTTCAGGAGTCTTTCGTGCGGCACTTTGTCAAACGCCTTCTGAAAATCCAGATATACAATATCAACCGGCTCCCCATTGTCCACATGTTTGCTTACCCCCTCAAAAAAATGCATTAGATTGGTGAGGCAAGACTTCCCTTCACTAAATCCGTGCTGACTTTGTCTCATCAGTCCATGTTTTTGTATATGCTCTGCAATTTTATTCTTAATAATAGCCTCCACCATCTTGCCCGGCACCGACGTCAGACTCACCGGTCTATAATTTCCCGGATCTCCTCACAGACCAATCAGACACACAACACCTCACCAAACTGCCAATAACCTAGATAAAACAAGAACTTCAGCACACGGACAACAACAACAGAAGTGAAAGAAAAGTCCCAATAAGCTCACAACAACAAAGAAACGACAACTAACAAAAATCCAAATAACCCCAAACACAGAAGACCCATACCAAAAAATTCAAGTGGGTTACATCAACGCCAGATCCGTATTAAACAAAACAACAATAATTACAGATTGGATCTCATCAGATAACCTTGACCTACTCTTCGTCAATGAAACCTGGATCCATGATCAAAAAGACCCTATAATCACCTATGCCCTCCAGGATACAAAATCACACACTGGACCAGAAAGGAAATAAGAGGCGGAGGCATAGCACTAATCCATAGATCCCACTTTACCACTGAAACCATCGCTGAATCTATAATACCCCAAACTGAAACTGCATCAATAAGAATCCATAACAAAACCTTTCCCGATCACCTGAACAGTGTCTTGTTTTACAGACCACCAGGAAACTGGCATGAATGCCAGACAAACTTCATGGACTTCATTGCAACTACATGTGCAACTAACTCCAATATATTAGTATTAGGAGACATTAATCTCCACCAGCGCTCGAGAATGCAAGGAATTCCTCTAACTATGGGATCTCAAATGGCCACAGATGCAAGCAACCCATGTCAAAGGACACACACTCGACCTTATCTCCCACAGACTACCAACAGACCATAACCTAATAATAACAGATATTACATTTATTTGTTACATTTGTATCCCACATTTTCCCACCTATTTGCAGGGTCAATGTGGCTTACATAGTACCGTACAGGCGATCGCCAATATCGGTATGAACAAATACAGAGTGATGATGTAATATAAGACGGTTCATGTGTTACAGACACATTAGGGAATCTTAAGGGGGAAGAATTAAGTTAAGTTCAGTACGAGCTTTGGTTTTGTTGTATTGCATGGTTAAGGCATTTAGGTTGGATTGTTAAAGTATGCCTTTCTGAACAGGTAAGTTTTCAGTAATTTCCGGAATTTTGGGTGGTTGTTTGGACAGAAACACCATGGACTGATCACTACAAGCTAAACGTATCCCTAAAATGGCGAAAAATAGGCTCACACCACAAACCAGAACATACAACATACAGCACAAGAGGTCAAGTAGACACGAACACATTCTGGCAACAGATCTACAACAACAAATGGTCAACACAGACTCCATATATTACCTCACAGAATGGGACAACAGATGTAGAAGCACACTAGACGAAATCGCACCCTTACGTACTAGAACCTCATGCAGGCACAACTCAATACCATGGTTCAACGACGAACTGAAAAAAACTAAAATCCCAAACCAGGAAATTCGAATGAGCATGGACAAAAACAAAAGATGAACACACTCACAAAGCATGGAAACAAATACAAAGAAAATATAAATACGCAATAAGACAGACCAAAAGGACATACTACAAAACCAAAATTGGACCAGACTACAATGATGCGAAGAAACTATTTAATCTCCACCTCGGTCACTTCATCCAATACAGACACACCATCTGCAGATAAACTTGCCAAATACTTCAATGAAAAATTTGCAAATCTACGCAACACACTACCTCGGGACAATACCGATATCGAAAACTTCATTAATGGTTTGGACCTAACTTATGGCGAATACCCTGCTAACCGAACCTGGTCAAACTTCACCCTCCTCACCATCGACGCAGTGACCCAGGCGATTAGAAAATTCTCCAACACTCACTGCAAACTGGATGCCTGCCCCAGCTACCAATTAAAATCTGCCCCTGACCGTTTCATATTAGACCTCACATTCCACCTAAATTATATGCTTCAAAATGGCCTTTTCCCTACAGAAAATGGCAACATCCTACTCACTCAAATACCAAAAGATACCAAGAAAAAAGCTAATGAAATTACTATCACCCAGTAGCATCAATCCCAATGGCAGTCAAGCTGATGGAAAGAATGGCAACCAAACAACTTTCTGACTATTTCTACAAATTCTCAATACTACACGAATCACAATCAGGATTTCGCCCTCTCCATAGCACCGAAACAGTACTAATCACTCAGGCAGGAAATAGCAATGGGTAAAAGCATACTTCTCCTCCAATTCAACATGTCTAGCGCATTCGACATGGTAAACCATAATATACTGCTAAGACTACTAGATTTCTTCAGGATTGGCGGAAACATACTTAGCTAGATCAAGGGTTTCCTAACCACTAGAACATATCAAGCGAAATCAAATTCAAACTTATCAGCACCGTGGAAAGCAAACTGTGGTATACCTCAAGGATCACCACTATCACCGATTCTCTTCAACCTAAAGATGGCCCCACTAGCCAAGACCTTATCCACCCAAGGCCTGAACCCCTTCATCTATGCAGACGATGTCACACTGTACATTCCCTACAAGCATGATCTGTCAGAAATCATCAACGAAATCAAGCTCAGCTTGAACATCATGGACTCACGGGCAAATGCATTCCAACTAAAACTCAACACAGAAAAAATACACTGTCTCATCCTCTCATCCCAATACAATGCGGACAACCCCACAAATATATACACCTCAAACTATACCCTCCCTATCTCAGATAGCCTGAAAATGCTTGGTGTTACAATTGACTGTAACCTCACACTAGAGAACCAAATAAAATTGACAACAAAGAAAATGTTCCACTCCATGTGGAAACTCAAATGTGTGAAACCATTCTTCCCAAGGGAAACATTTCATAATCTGGTACAATCTATGGTGCTGAGCCATTTAGACTACTGCAACAGAATTTATGCGGGATGCAAAAAACAAATATTAAAAAACTCCAAACCACCCAAAACACGGCAGCCAGGCTCATATATGGAAAAACACGATTTGAAAGCGCAAAGCCCCTCCGTGAAAAATTGCACTGGCTCCCAATCAAAGAACACATTGCTTTCAAAATCTGTACCATGGTTCATAAAATCATATACGGCAAAGTCCCGCACTACATGATAGACCTCATAGACCTACCTACCAGGAACACATTCGGGTCATCACGATCATATCTAAATCTCCATTACCCAAGCTGCAAAGGAATTAAATACAAATCAACTTATTCATCCAGCTTTTCCTACATAAGCACACAACTATGGAGCGCCCTACTAAATGCCATGAAAACTACATATGACCACCTAAACTTCCGGAAATTACTAAAAACTAACCTGTTCAAACAGGCATACCCTACCAATCCAACCTAAATACTTGAACTCTGCAACACAATGTAACCAAAGCACGTTTAACCACAACAGAACTCTTCCGCTCCACCATTCCTAATGTTCCTTTTTACATCAACCTTATCCTACAACATTACAACATTGTATTTCTTCATTCTGGAGATGGTGAACGCCCCTCTGGAACTATATAAGCCACATTGAGCCTGCAAATAGGTGGGAAAATATGGGATACAAATGTAACAAATAAATAAATCTATCCTGTGAAGGCACTGCTGCTGAATCAGCCCGTGAGAAAAGAAGACTTAAAATGGCCACCATTCCTGTGGTCTATGTGAAAGTAGCCCTTGTGAGAGAGTACAAGGCTGCATTCAGAATCTGAAGGAAACTGAGAATCAAGCCGTCTGGCTTGACAATAAATCTGGTCTTTCAGACCACAAAGGAAGCACAGCCCAACAAGCACTGCATTACCCATGGTCCCACAATAACTGCCATGTTCTGCAGGGACCTCCATTACCATGCTGCAAAACTATAGTAAACCACCATTAAATGACAAAGAACAACTGGCACAACAAAGAATAAAAATGAAACTGCAACACAGAAGTGTGCCAAATACACTGCTGCTTATATAGCCAGCCCATCCAAGCTCCCTTGGGGCCACCAACCAAGAACCCCTACCCTCTCAAGAAATAAATTCTCTCCTCTAACTGAATTTGTTGTGCTGTTCCTCAGTAAATATGTATGTGTGTGTTTGGGGGGGGGGGGGGGACCTGGGGGAGAGATTCCATTCCTCTAAGTAATCCCTCTTTAAATTCTTTTCATTTTTTAACTCACCCCATTGAGTAGATAAACTGGAAATCAGTTTTCCTAGGTGATTTCCTCTGACTGTTCCAAGTGCTGCAAGGGTAACCAGTCACCATTCGTTGGAGACAGAAAAATACTAAGGGGCTTTAGATGCAAGGTGCCCTTATTAAACAAATTATAACCACAACTTCTGGACTGGTCTGGTTACAGATGATAAGGAAAGGACTGTTGCCTGTAGAATTGTTGCCTGCAGCATCCTATAAATTCAGTCTACACTCCATAGAGATTTTGAGCCTACAGCCTTCCCAAGAACAGCCTATTCGTAGTTGCTGTACCAGGTTAATAGGTAGATGATCAAAAGCACCGCGCTGTTCCAAACAGAACTCTAAAAATAGAGCGGCGCTTTAGCAGACCTATGATCAGAGATAATTGCATGCAAATTTAAGCATGCAATTCTCTCTGATCATGGGGTAGAAGTGCGGGAGGTCCCACATTTGACAATCTTCCCGCACTTGTTTAACTACCCCCGCCTGAGCCAAGCAAAAAGGGTGCTGGAGGTCCGGCGGACTTCCGGTCCCCCTGACCCCCGCCCCCCCCACAGGATGCACTGGCAGAACTGGGCACTGCCATTTTGCAGGCGGTGCCGATGGAAAAAGCCACCTCCCTCCTCCAACTGCAGGTAGGAGGGTGGGGATTTACCTGTGGCCCACTGGGCCACCAATGACATCGGTGAGATGCTGGAGGGGTGGTTAGGGGGGGCTGGATCTCCAGCACCCGTGAAAGTGTGTTGGGGGGGGGGGGACCAGAGGTCCCCCGGACCTCCAACCCCCTGTTGCTGGGGGGGGGGGGGGGGGGGGGGGGGTTCGGATCTGGGTTCCTGCCGGGGCTGCTGCATCGGGGGGAATGGGGGCCAGCTAGCATTCAAATGTATGCTGGGCAGGTCTCACCATTCCTCCCCAATGGTCTGCAAACCCTAACGTCAGCTCCAAGCTGGCGTAAGGTTTGCCGCAGCCAGTGAGCCAATCTTTGGTGCGCTGGTTGCTGATCATTGGGGATGAATAGGTTTAGCATCCATTTGCATGCTACTTGCGCTAAGAACCATGTTTTGCATCATTTGCATGCTAGCTACGTTCAGAGCCCGCGAGTGCGTTGTTTCACGTGCTCGTGGGCGCTGATCATGGGGCAGTAGCAAACACAGGCGCTGGTATGGTGCTAACAGCCTCTAGCGCATGCGTTTGCTTCTGACCATCGGCCCATCATTGTCTACACCATCTGGGTAGTCAGAGATCAGATTCTGACCTAGAATTGGAGAAGGTGCAGAGAAGGGCGACGAAAATGATAAAAGGGATGGAACGACTTCCCTATGAGGAAAGGCTGAGAAGGTTAGGTCTCTTCAGCTTGGAGAAAAGGCAGCTGAGGGGTGATATGATAAAAGTCTACAAAATAATGAGCAGAGTAGAGCGGACAGATGTGAAGCGTTTGTTTACACTTTCAAACAATAATAGAACCAGGGGACACAAGATGAAGCTAGAATATGGTAGATTTAAAACAAATAGGAGAAAGTTTTTCTTTACTCAGCGTGTAGTTGGACTCTGGAACTCGTTGCCGGAGAATGTGGTGGCAGCGGCTGGCCTTATGGAGTTTAAGGGGGGTTTGGACAGATTCCTGAAGGAAAAGTCCATTGAACATTATTTTTTTTTTTTTTGGGGGGGGGGGGGGGGGGTGGTTTGCCAGGTTCTTGAAGCCTGGATTGGCTGCTGTCAGAGACAGGATGCTGGGCTTGATAGACTCTTGGTCTTGTCCCAGTATGGCGGTGCTTATGTACAAGATGTGCTTAGGCAGAATACTGAAGCTTAATTTTGTCCAATCACTTAATGCCTTATATTTTCTCGCTTACTTATCTGGTATACTTCAACTCTGACCTATAAAGTCACCTTCACATAATTCTGTTTCTTTGGTATTTTTCTCAAATATTCATCATTTGCCCTTTGTAACCTCCTTCCCTCGAATACTCATCACTCATACTTGTCCTTCACTGAAAATGTCCCTGTGTTTGTTTGAAGCAAACAAACAGACACTTGTTAAAGTTTATGGCCCATTACTAGGGCTAAGCAAGCCTGTCTATGGTCTATGAGAAGACCAAGAAGACACAAGCTAGTTAATTACCCTATTAGATCATAAATAAGGGAATGTTATATATACAAAGCTGACTGATGTACACAACCAGACAGCTCTATACAAAATCATTTACCAGACTTGCAGAAATTCCTTTCCTTAAACTGCAGATAAGTATGGTTCTTTTATTTGACATTTCAGACTACATACTATTTATACATGTTCACCTGTACTGTGATTTTCCTGGAACTGTTTAAAAATGATTTGGGCTTCTGCCATTCTTACCTGGGCCTATCCATGCAGTCACCTCAATCTGCATGCCAAAGAAGAGTTTCCCTTTGGAGGCATTAAGGGCTTTTTCTTGATCTTCCTGCTGTCGAAAGAATACCAGGCCATATCGTTCTTCAGAAGCTCCATGAATCTGCACAGATGTTACTTTCCCATATTTCTTGAACTCATGGAAGAGACCATCCTTAAGGCTTGTATCTAGATTCCCATTGAAAAATAAGCAGAAGTAGACAGAAAGGTAAAATGTTATTTCTGTGTTATTTTTCATTTCAATAACAAAAGCAAATATGGTGAAATTTGTTTGCAGTGCCACAAGAACTTTATCTTTATTATACCACAACATCACTTTGTAAACACCTCTCCGGCACTATGTAAGCCACATTGAGCCGGCAAATAGGTGGGAAAATGTGGGATACAAATGTAACAAATAAATATATAATTTCTTTCCCTTGAGTCCTGCTACACTAGTTTATGACTATAGGATAGGAACTACTATCAGCAAATGGAGAAAGAGACTGAAGATTTTGATGACATTCAGGGACATTCCAGTATCCAAACACCAAAGCCACTGGACAGAGACAAAACAATGAAGATGAAAACAACCCAAGAGATCCAAACTCAACCTACAGCAGAGGCCCCATAGGTATACTTTTGCAGAACTGACTATATACAGACAGGTGGCAGACCTAGGATCCAAGAACCTATAGAATCTCTCAGTCCTGGACAGGTCTAGTACAACTCAAGAAAAATAAATTAACAGGTAAAAACAAATTTCATCTTCCTAACTATCCTGCTAGACAGTTTAGAACTATGGGTTGTACCAGAGCTTTTAACCCACAGGGCAGGAGAAAGTAAGTATTTTCTAGGATTGTCCTACCAAAGGCCTAGCCCAAACACGAAGCTTATAATGTTTGACAATGGAGGGAGGAACATGTTGCAACCCTGCAAATGTTTTCCAGTACAATGGCCCTGCTTCAGCCCAGGATGCAACCTGCAACCTATAGAGTGAGCCCTAAGGCCTGAAGAACTGTTTTATTTGTTTGTTTTTTTAAGAATGTAGGCCAACTCAATAGTTGACTTACACCAGCCTGCAACTGAAGACTGAGGCATTATGTCCCTTTCAAGAACCACAAAAGAGGACAACAACATCCCACAGCTGAAAAGGATTAGTGACCTCCAAAGTAGCAGATAAGCACTCTGCAAATGTCCACTCTGAGGACCTCTGAAAGGTAGGAAGAAAAACGTCTGGCTAAAATCAAAAGGAGAAATCACTTTTGGCAGAAGGAAGGGATAAGTACAAACCCAAACAACATCTCAAGAGGAAGACAAGTAAAGATCCTTACAAGCGAGCGCTTGCAGCTCCAAAATCTTTCAAGTTGAACAGATTGCCACAAGGAGAATTGCTTAAAGAAGGAAAAATTATATATTACCTGATAATTTTCATTCCTTTAATCGCAGCAGATGAATCCAGAAACTAGTGGGTAGTGTCCATCTACCAGCAGGTGGAGATAGAGATCACTGACTTGAACACAGTGATATAGAACAGGTAGCTCTCCAAAATGTCAGTATGTCATCTACCAAAGCAGTGCACCAAGTAAGGCCCCAAGTCGCCCTACAATAGATTGGGCAGCACCTGCTCAACTTCCATTGATCAAGTGTTAGATCTCTGTTTCATGAACACCATGTGACTCCTTGCATTGCTGTCCAAGTTGCTCTTCGTTGTCTAATGCAACTTCCTTTTTTTTTTCCAAAACTTATGTAGAATGAGAAAAAGAAACATGGCGCCCAACTACAGCGTTAGCATCAACCCCTACATCAAAACAAGGAGAAACTAGAAACTCACAAAAAAACAACACAGCAGAGAGGTGGGATGCTGGATTCATCTGTTGCGATTAAAGGAAAGAAAATTACCAGGTAAGATGTCCTCCAGAAAAAAATCCTCAACTCCACCCAGGAAGTCGCTAAAGCGCGAGTAGAATGTGCCTATAGCGCCACTGGGGCCTGGCGGACCACATGCAGATAACGTAACAGACACGGTAGGCTCCTCCATGGGTAATGGACCATGACAGAGAAGATCTGGAACCAGCAAAGAAGAAATGGATTGTCCATGAGCAGATGGACCAGATCCGCATATCACGGTCATCTGGGCCAATACAGAGCCACCAGACCCGGACTCTCGGCCCCTGCTGAAAAATCGCACCACCTTGGCATTCACTCGTGTCACCATCAGATCCACAGACAGCATGACCCAATGTGCTGAGATAGAACTGAGCACCAGAGACAGCTCCCACTCCTGTTGAGGAAATCTGCCTGCACACTGAGGCATCCCACAATGTGAGCCACAGAAAGGAGCTGCATATGGTGCTCCATCCATGCACAGAGAACCTCCACAGTTAGTGCAACACCACTTGTGCCCCCCTGGCGATTGATGTAAGCTACCGCTGTCGTGTTATCAGAGAGCAGCCAAACTAGCTTGCTCTCCACTAGGCGCCAGAATGCTTCCAGAGCCCTGGCTACAGCCCAGAGTTCCAAAAGATTGATGGGCCACTGCGCCTCTGTCTCTCTGTCCAGCACCCCTGCACACTGCACTGAAGATATTGAGCTCCCCGGTCCACCAGACCTCTTGCTCCAAATCAGCCAAAATCAGCCAATCCCTTGAGGTAGTATGCAAAGAATGTCAGAGTCACCAACCACTACATTGGTAAAGATCAAAGAGGCTGTATCAGGTCAAACAGGAGACCTCTACTGAGATCACCATGGCATGGTTTACTTCTTTTCTTTCTAATCGTACTTATAGGGTTATTATCTCTTCTTCTACATGCTCTCTAACTTGCAGTGTGCCAGAAGGATCAGTCCTGCCATCTCTCCCTTTTAACCTGCTGCAACTAAAGGAAAGAAAATTATCAGGTAAGAAATAATTTTTCATTCCTTAGCGTCAGTAGCAGATGAATCCAGAGACTTGTGGGATGTAGCAAAGCAGTACTGAAATAGGGTGGGAACCTAAAGCTCCCACAGATAGCACCAATACTCCAAAAGGTGAATCTGACAGAGCACAGACATCCAAACGGTAGTGTCTGGAGAAGACATGCAAGAAAGGCCATGTCGCTGCTCTACATATTTCCTCCAGGGAGAACAGACGGGCTTCCGCCCAGAAAGTCATGACAGCTCAGGTAGAAGGTACCTGGAATTCAGTCGGAAGTGGTTTACTAGCTAGTAAATATGCAAACACGATAATCTCCTTGACACAGCAAGCTAGCATGGTTTGGAAGATGAATCACCTTTCTGAGGTCCCAAACAAAACATAAACAACGGAACTCATTGGTCACTTCCAAACAGTGTAGGAGCACATGGCGAACATCAAGGAAGCCGGAAGAAACAAAGGTTGAGACGAAAGGTTGAGATGAAAGGCAGAAACCACCTTAGTAAGAAAAGATGGGCCTGTGCACCCTATCACCCCTTCAGGAGAAATCCGGAGTTCTCGACAGGACGAAGCTTGGAGTTCCGAAACCCTGCTTGGACAGATACCTGGATCTCTAATTAAAACTAGTCTGCCCTGGACGATAGCCCCTGAAATCTTTAAAACGAGGATCAGCCTGATCCGACTGGAAAGAATATTTAGACATGTCCACACGAAGATGCTGAGTCTTTGAGTCACCCAGATCTTTCACCAACTTCACTAAATCCTCACCAAACAGCAGCTTGTCATTAAAAGGGAGCTTAACCAGCCGCTGTCTGAAGCTGCATCTGCTGCCCAGTGGCGAAACCACAGCAAACAACAAGCTGTGACCACCAAGACATGTGCTTGGTTGACGCCCAAATCAAGGCATACAAGGAATCTGCAAAAATGCTAGTCCTGTCTCCACATCTGGCAATTCAGGAGGTTGACTGTTGAACTTCTGGAAGGAACATGAAATCTGTTGCACCCAGCTAAGGCACGCCCTACCTGCAGAGAGAAAAAACTTCTGAATTGTCAGAGGAAGGCTGTGCTGAATCCACCTGTTGAAGCTGAGTTTGGCTTGAAGGGTCCAAGAGAGATGGAGTCCAACAGCTGAGAAGGAATCCCTGAAGTAGACTAAAGTGGAATCTGGCCCTTGGAAGAATGTCAAACAACAGGAAGAAATGTCTTCCCTAAGCCTATGTCGAATATCACTCCCAAATACAACACGATTTGAGTTAGAAACAACTGTCTCTTGGTGAAATTGAATACCAATCCTGAGGACTGAAAAAGAGCAGCTATCTTGGATGAAACTTGCAGACTCTATTGAAAGGATGAGTTGCAAATCAGCCAATCATGAGGTATGGATGAACCTGCAATCCATCCTTGCTAAGGAAAGTTGCCACTACTACCATGACCTTGAAAAAATATCCATGGTGATGTGGAAAGGCTAATGATATGGTCATAAATGATAACGTTCACCAAGGATTGCAAATCACAAATCTTCTGTAGGAAGGTGAAATGGGAATATGAAAGCACGCTTGAGATCCAGGGAGGTTAGAAACTGTTCCTGCTGGACAAACTATTACCGACTGGAATGTTCCCACTGTAAAATGTTGAACCTTTGACTTTTTTGAAGTCCAAACTCAGGTAGAAGGAAGCTCACTTCTTTGGAACTACAAAGTAAATGGAATAACTTCCTGTTCCCCAATTGCAACTGGGGACAGTCTCGGCTGTGCCTAAATGAAGAAGCATTTGCGAGGTGGCTTCAACTGCTTGATATTTGGGCTGCAGCTTGCAAGGAGATTCCAAGAAAAAATCTGCAGTGGAATGGGAGAACTCCAGCTTGTAACCTTGCTTTAGTATTTCCAAAACACATTGGTCTGAGGTAATTTTGGTCCACACCTCATGGAACCTGGAGAGGAGTTCTGCTATTATGAAACCCAAGGAGTGAACTGAGACCCCATAATTGGGAGATGCAGAAGGCATTGGTAGACCTGGAGTTTGAAGCAGAGTTCTTTCTGGCAGAATGAAAGGCTGCTTGTCTTTGTTGAAGTGGGAACCCTGAAAGGGTAAATTAGACCTTACCTGCTAATTTTCTTTCCTTTAGTCCCTCCGGACCGGCCCAGAATGTGACTGATGGGTTGTGTACGCCTTCCAGCAGGTGGAGACTGAGAAAAAAACTGTGACTGTAGCCAGCCAATAAGAGCCCTTGCCAGCTAGAGAAAGATCCAGTAACAAAGTACCAAAGCAGAAGGAAAGTCATAGAAGACATAACAGACCTGTGCATCCAAAAACCTGAGCAGCCACCAGCACTTTGCCAATAACGGGTGAGTGCCTTTAAAGATATCACGGTCCTTTAAAACCAGACAGTTCAGTAAAATCTTTACTGTGTTTTTTTGTTTGTTTTTTTTTTTTAAACCTACATAAACCAACCAACTAACAACACAGCTCCGAACAAACACAGATATCTAGAGGGAGGGATCTGGGCCGGTCCGGAGGGACTAAAGGAAAGAAAATTAGCAGGTAAGGTCTAATTTACCCTTCCTTAGCATCCCTCCGGACCGGCCCAGAATGTGACTGATGGGAAGTAACAAAGCAGTGAAAATATGGGAGGGACCCTAGTAGCCCCACCGACAAAAGCGCGCGCTCCAAAAGGTATCTGGCAACGACTGAGGCATTCGAAACGACAGAGCTTAGAAAAAGGAATGCAGACACGACAAAATCGCAACCGTATCACTGTCTTGTGGAGGCACCAGACTATACTCTGTCCACAAGACAACCTGACCTGTTGCAGAATGAACTTCAACATGCTCTAAAACAGGTTTCCTCGAAAAAAGAATAACTACAGAAATCAGTAGTTAAAATCATCAAGGAAAAATAGGGGTTAGAGGCCATGAAACCCCGTACGCCTATCATTAAACAGAACAAATGATAAGAGTGACGTATGTAATCAGAAGAATAAAAAATAGTGGTGGAACGCCCATTTGACAGCGAAAGATCTCAAATATCGCCGTTCCTCTGAGCCACAAAAAGAACGTAAGCCAGGCAATACCACCAACCAAGAAGCATAAAGGGAATATACCACTCTGGGAAGAAAGAAAGGAACTGGTCGAATCACTACGCGATCGGAACAGAAGTCCAAGAAAAGCTATGTACACGACAACGCCTGCCACTCCGAAACATGCCTAGTGAAAGCAACGGCCAGGAGAAATATATTGTATATTAAGACAAGTCTTTCAGAGGACAGGACGATAAAGGCTTGAAGAGAAGCTTAGTTAACCAAAAGAGAAAGAAGTATAGAAAAGACTGAGACTGAAGGGCTCACCACCTTCCACCTGCTGGAGACTGAGATTACTGGATCTTTCTCTAGCTGGCAAGGGCTCTTATTGGCTGGCTACAGTCACAGTTTTTTTCTCAGTCTCCACCTGCTGGAAGGCGTACACAACCCATCAGTCACATTCTGGGCCGGTCCGGAGGGATGCTAAGGAAGTTAGATTTGCCTGGCCTGCACTTGTCCTCATGAAACCTAAGATGAGACTGAAAGCATTAAAAAGAATCTTTAGACATGTTCTCTGGCAATCTCCGAGACTTGGAGTCCCCTAGGTCTTTACTCAACTTCTCTAGATCTTCTCCAAACAAAAGTTTACCTTTAAAAGGTAGCTTGCTAATTGTGACTTAGAAGCCAAATCAGCTGTCCAATGGCTAAGCCAAAGCTATCTTCTTGCTGAGAGGGTCAAGAATGGCTTGTGTGGCTGTGCATTAGAACTGGCTGTTCACTGGAGCTAACAAGTGTAGCTGAGAGCCAGAGCTAGATGGTGTAGCAGAATATGGCTGCCTGTACCATTGTGAACTATTGATGGCAAGGTGCTCACTCTCAGCTGGTTGCTTTAACCATTAAGCTATTCCTCTACATTGAAGTAGCAATGTAATAATAGCTAGAAGTCCAATACAATGAAAAGGTGCAAAAGTGCAATAGAAGCATTTAGAGACACAACATACAGCTAGTGGTGCTGCTGATACGTAATAGTTTTGGCCAGTGCCAGTGTGCAATTACAGAGAGCAGAGCAGATGTGGCAAACCAACATAGCTAACCTTTATGACTGTAGTGTAGTGTTAGCTGTCCCGGCCATGCAATAAACTGCTTGTCAAGGCAAGCAAAATGGGAGAGTGAAGTAAAATATGCCCCACAGCTTCTAAAATGATGCACAAACCAGCCTTAGTGCTGTTGGCTCCATGTTTCTGGGGCTAGTGCTCTGGTCTCCATGGTAACCGTGGAACCTCAGTGCTGCCACGGGGGCATTTGCTCCAGGTGCAGTGTTGACAGCAAAATAGTTTTATTCTGGAAGGTGGCTGGCTTTCAACCTGAAGGTCACAGGCTGTTCACTGACTCCCACACACCAACTCAGGAACTAGAAGTAAAATCTTAACTCACCACAAACAGAATGGCCTTTTGGTGACTGCTGCCACTAACAAATCCATTTTAGGCAAACATAGCTTTTCCAGCTCAGGCGGGGAAATGGGGTAAAGACTCGACATAGCCGCCGCCAATTGAAGGGCAATGTCTGGGTTGGGGTGACCCACTGAGCAGAAATGACTTCCTGCATAGCCACATGTACTGAAAACACTGAAGCGGTCTTCTAGTGCTCACCATTTTAGGATTAGCAGATTAAGAACCTTTTGTGCCTTAGGAAGGCAACTCCTCCTTATAAAACACCCACACTGTGGTGGGATCATCAGAGTCCTCTGTAAATAGCTCCCCCTCCTCCAATTGCTCCTGCATTTGTGCAGAAAGGGGCTGCCCTGAAATGAGTCCCTCAGAATGATAGGAATAAAGGGGAGCAACAGACCCTACTTCTGAGCTGGAGTGAAAAACGTCTCCTCTTCAGGGCAGGGTCCATCAGTGGAGACTGAGGCAGGGAACAAGCCAGAAATCTCCAAAGGCTGAGCTAAATAGGAACTGTCAGTTCCCCCTATCAGACTTCTGCAACATATAGACATTATGGAGCAGCAAAATGAACCTTTTTTTTTTTTTTTTGGGGGGGGGGGGGGGGGGGTCAGAAGACCCCAGCACCGGAGAAACCCCCAGAGCGGCTGACATAAGGACCTCTGAAGGTAAAGGAGCCACCAGCAGCACTGCACCTGAATCATACTGCTGTATAAAACCAATGAATCGTATCTGAATTGGCAAGTAATCTGATTGCTTTCTCATAAGTAACCATGAGTCTTTTATATCTACTAATTGGCTTTGAGTGGTAAAATATAACATTAAAGACTCAGACCCAGAAAACACCTATGTGTAGCTGGGGTACTATCTACTATAATAAAACTCACCCTCAACGTTCTGAGGACACTGACGTCAGTGAAGCCAAGCCCTGACTTCCTTCAAAAAGGTTCGAAGGTTCGTGGTGGTGAAGCCACCAAATCGCTCCGGGCCCCGCCCTCGAGGGCGGAGCAATGGCAGAACAACAAAGGGGTTGGCAGGGAGGGAGGCAGGGAGCCCGGGGGAAATCGCTCCGGGCCCCGCCCTTGCGTCAAACGTCATGACGTTGGGGGCAGAGCAATGGCAGAACAACGAAGGGGTTGGCCAGGGAGGGAGGGGGTGTTCACGACGAAAACCTTGCTAGCGCCCGTTTCATTTGCTCTGAAACGGGCCTCTTTTACTAGTATTCCCATAACCAATTGATTGTACATGTCTCTTGTATATTCTTTGGAGTCTCAGATATAGAGGTAATTTTATGTAGCAATATTCTGTACTCTCAGTGAGATATCACTGATCTGTTAATTGTACAAATACTCAATGAGGTATCCAATAAAGAGCAATCTGGGAAGTATTCAGATATTGTGTTAACTGATTCAGTCACAAGTCTGAGCTTACTATGAGAAATCCGATGCTTATATTGCTTTTCCTATTGATCCTATACTGCATTTATTTGGTGAGTAATAAAAACTTTATAAGATTATTTCTCATATCTGTAGTTTTCCCTTACTTACTTAGTTTCTGTATTACTCAGAGTGCGTGCACTGCTCTGCTGAAGCAGAAGTCTAGGTATCACAGAGAAATAGATGTAATTCCCCATAATAACGGACACATTACGGCAGCCTTGGGTGTTCTGTTCCTTCTAAGGTATTGTGGCTGAACCATAGAGCTGGGAGGGATAGATATACCCTAAAATATATACAGAGGATAATAAGCCCTCATCTCTCCCACATGGGAAACTAACAAGGCCTCCTCAAACACGGCTCCCTTTACCAGAGGACAGATTGCACAACCATCCAGACACTGTCCCAATGCTGCTCTCTGTTTACCACAGTGGGAGTAGCTTTTAACAACTTCAGCAGCCATTGCAAAGAAAAACAAAAGTAAAACCACAACTAACCCAAAGGTGAAAGAAAATGTAAAGATACACTCACCCTGGGAGAGCTAGCCGTTGGGAGTCCTGCCTGTTGAACTCAGTGCTGCTGGAAGCACACTCACATCCTCTCCATTACTAAGCCCTTTATGCTGGCCCAAACCAGTATCTCTCCTGCAGCCAAGGCTATGGGCTTTAAAGAATTATGCCCCAATATTTTTTATTTATACCTGGGGTGACCAGGTGTACCCCCTAAAGGTGGCATCGCTCAGCCGCACACCCCAAAGCTCTACTGAACTGAGAGACCCAGAACAGGAGCCACCATCAGATGAGACCAGGAGCTTGTGAGAGACCCTCCACCCACCTGCTGGAGATAGAGAATACTAATTGACCAAGGAGAATTCCATCCTGTAAGACACCGCAGTTCAGCACTCTCTATCTCCACCTGCTGATAGATGGTTACAACCACAAGTCTCTGGATTCATCTGCTGCTGATGCTAAGGAATACACTGTTAAATCCTCCCCTTTCCCCGGCTCTTGGTCTAAGTACTGTCACGCTCCTTTTTCCCCTTTTTCCTCTATTTACCCTTCACCTTTGACTGATTGTGCTACTGCTGAGCGATACTGTCTGTCCTATCAAATACTGTAGTTATTTAAAATATTTATAGCCCACCTACTAACTAAGGTTACCAATAAAACACAATACTCCAATAAAATACTCCAACATAATCAGCATGTACTACTACTAGTTAACATTTCTAAAGCGCTACCAGGGTTATGCAGCGCTGTACAATTTAACAAAGAAGGACAGTCCCTGCTCAAAGGAGCTTACAATCTAAAGGACAAAAAGTGCAGTCAATCAAGATTGAGGCAGTCTAGATTTCCTGGATAGAGGTACAATGGTTAGGTGCCGAAAGCGACATTGAAGAGGTGGACTTTGAGCAAGGATTTGAAGATGGGCAGGGAGGGGGCTTGGGGTATGGGTTCAAGGAGTTTATTCCAAGCATAGGGTGAGGCGAGGCAGAAAGGGCGGAGTCTGGAGTTGGCGGTGGTGGAGAAGGGTACTGAGAGGAGGGATTTGTCCTGTGAGTGGAGGTTACGGGTAGGAGTGTAAGGGGAGATGAGGGTAGAGAGGTAATGAGGGGCTGCAGATTGAGTGCATTTGTAGGTTAGTAGGAGAAGCTTGAACTGTATGCGGTACCTGATCGGAAGCCAGTGAAGTGACTTAAGGAGAGGGGTGATATGAGCATATCGGTCTAGGCAGAAGATAAAACAGGCAGCAGAGTTCTGAACGGACTGAAGGGGGGATAGATGGTTAAGTGGGAGACCAGGGAGGAGTAGGTTGCAGTAGTCAAGGCGAGAGGTGATGAGAGAGTGGATGAGAGTTCGGGTGGTGTGCTCGGAGAGGAAGGGGCGAATTTTGCTGATGTTTTAGAGAAAGAAGCGACAGGTCTTGGCTGTCTGCTGGATATGGGCAGAGAAGGAGAGGGAGGAGTCGACGATGACTCCGAGGTTGCGGGCAGATGAGACGGGGAGGATGAGGGTGTTGTCGACGGAAATAGAGTGGAGGGAGAGGAGAAGTGGGTTTGGGTGGAAAGACAATGAGCTCGGTCTTGGCCATGTTCAGTTTCAGGTGGCGGTTGGACATCCAGGCAGCAATGTCGGATAAGCAGGCCGATACTTTGGCCTGGGTTTCCACAGTGATGTCTGGTGTGGAGAGATAAAGCTGGGTGTCGTCAGCATAAAGATGATATTGGAAACCATGAGATGAGATCAGCGAGCCCAGGGAAGAGGTGTAGATTGAAAAAAGGGGTCCATAAGTACATAAGTACATAAGTACATAAGTAGTGCCATACTGGGAAAGACCAAAGGTCCATCTAGCCCAGCATCCTGTCACCGACAGTGGCCAATCCAGGTCAAGGGCACCTGGCACGCTCCCCAAACGTAAAAACATTCCAGACAAGTTATACCTAAAAATGAGGAATTTTTCCAGTCCATTTAATAGCGGTCTATGGACTTGTCCTTTAGGAATCTATCTAACCCCCTGAGGAACTCCAACAGAGAGTGGGATGGGGGTGGAGGAAGATCCAAGAGAATGTACTCTGAAGTTACGGTGTGAGAGATAAGAGGAGAACCAGGAGAGGACAGAGCCCTGGAGCCCAAATGAGGATAGTGCAGCAAGAAGTAAATTATGACTGACAGTGTCAAAAGCGGCGGATAGGTCGAGGAGGATGAGGATGCAGTAGTGACCTTTGGATTTGGCAAGGAACATGTCATTGCAGACTTTAATGAGTGCTGTTTCTGTCGAGTGTAGAGGGCGAAAACCAGATTGAAGCGGATCGATGGCATGAGAGGAGAGAAAGTCAAGGCAGCGGCTGTGAACGGCGCGTTCAAGTATCTTGGAGAGGAAGGGTAGGAGGGAGATGGGGCAGTAGTTGGAAGGACAGGTAGGGTCTAGTAATGGTTTTTTGAGAAGTAGTGTGACTACAGCATGCTTGAAGGTGTCAGGGACAGTTGCAGTGGAGAGAGAGAGGTTGAGGATATGACAGTTTGGGGGGGGGGGGTGACAGTAGGAGAGATGGTGTTTAGTTAAGTTGGTGGGGATGGGATCAGAGGAACAGGTGGTGCATTTCGAGGAGGAAAGAAGGTGGGCGGTTTCCTCCTCGGTGATATCAGGAAAAGAGGAGAAGGAGGCCTGGGTTGGTTGGTTGAGGGAGTGGGTTAAAGGGTGAAGAGGAGGAGGTGGCTTGGTAGTGAATTTGAGGTTGATCTTCTGCACCTTGTCACGGAAGTAGTCAGCTAGTGATTGAGGAGACAGTAAGGGGGGTGGGAGCTGAGGACACTTTGAGGAGGGAGTTAAGGGTAGCGAAGAGACGACGAGGGTTGGAGCCGAGAGAATTAGTCAATTGGGTGTAATAGTCCTGTTTGGCAAGGAATAGGGAGGACTGGAAGGAGGATAGCACGAATTTGTAATGAATGAAGTCGGTATGGGTGCGAGATTTCCTATAGAGGCGTTCAGCAGATCAGGCGCAGGAGGTCTGCATCTTCATAAAATATAGAGACACTGAATTAAAACCCTAAATATGCCTGTGCAGATAAAAGCGCCTTAAGGTATTTCTTAAAAATATCAAACTTCTGCAACAGACGTAATCTTAATGGTAGTTTATTCCAACCCCTGGGGCCAGCATAAGATAATGCTGTCTCTGCTACAGAAGAACGAAAGCACTTAAATGATGGAACAATCAAGCGCTATGTATTTTCAGAATTTTTCTGGTTTTAGCCAGTAAACTGTCCAGATCTGCCAGTTAGCTTAGGCGGTATATAGTAAGTGCAGATAAACTATAAACCAAATGATGGCCTTTGGTGACATCCTTGCACAGATGCTGCACTTGGCATCAACATGACACTCATGCAGACATTTATAGCAAAGCATGTAAAGGTTTGTGACCATAGGCTGGCCACTTCTTGAAGCCACTGGTCATCCTCTCACACATGTGAGAAGAAAAGCCTCAACACAAAATCAAGACAAGAAATGACTACATTAACAGAAAGACAACCAAGAGAAAAGGGGGAGGCTTTGTCTCAAAGGTCCATCAGAGGGCCACAGGAAGGCTTTTTGTTTTTCTTCCTGTGCTATGCCTAATAAATGAAAACCTGAGAGGAAAAAAAGGCACACTTGAAAAAGTGACAACACAGAAAAAAGCTCAGTGGGCTAAACTTATCTAGCACCCATGCACAGAAAGAAGAATATGGCACAATCAGGAATGTAACTGATTGGGAGCTAGAAAACTCTGGAAATGAATGCTAGGATCAATGCCATGAGGATGACATCACCCAGTTTTGCGACTGGTGACCTGCTGCACCACACAAAAAGTCTTACAGCCAACATTTTTATTGCAAATTCAAAACACCTTCTCTGACACCAATTGCTGAAAGTGATGGCTCATTAATCTGTTTGTGCTTCATTTGGGGGGGGGGGGTGTCACTTTAGTTAAATCTTTTTAACTAAAGTGACACCCCCCCCCCCCCAAATGAAGCAATTAGGGGGGGAAAAAAAAAAGCTCATATACTGACAAAAGTTTTAATACCCAGATTTTACCTGTAGAGCGTACTGGGAGATTCTGAACCTTGATGCCAAAACTTTTGCGGGGCTCATCTGTCTCCAGAGATGGAGGTGGTTGGGAAGGTGGTGCTGGAACTGCTGTGGATGGTACAGACCGGGCTGGAGATTCGTCACTTGAACTACTGCTTGAATCACTACTGTGTTTTTAAAAAAAAAAAAAGGAAGGAAGAAAACTTAATGGTGTTAAAATGAACAAAAGATCAGAAGTTGTATTATACAAAGCATGTAAGAACTCTGAATGATTCTATCAAGTACAAGTGCAAGAGCTTTACTTGTACAAACAGCTGATGATACTATGGAAGCAGCTCTCTTGCTCTTCCTCCCCCAAAAGGCAACACCTCCAATGCCCTCTGATTTCTACACTGCCACTGAAAAGCATACGTTGCTCCAGAGCAGGGTATTCATTAGAACCTTCCCTACATGGAGTCATATCTACATCTTGTGTATAAGTACTTTAATTTTTTTTTCATCCTAAAACTTTGACTACTTACTGCTCTACATGATTTTAATATGTGAAATTTTGGACATAACGAAGCCTTATCCAACTAATACTCAACTGGCATCTGTTTCCTCAAATCCATCCCCTACCCCCCCCCCCCCCCCCCCAAGCTTCATGCTTCACCCTTCCCTATTTCTACCCACTTTCCACACAAAGACAAACCTCACATTTAGGATATCACTACTAAGCTTATACAAAAATGATTATAACATATATGAGCCTATTTAACAGCTTAAAAGTGGCTGTGTTGATGGCTGGTATTATACATATATGAGAGACCTCTTATCACTTGATATCACATATGAAATGGATTCGGAAAAGCTCTTATCTCCATATGTAGAATACAATTTTTGTGTCTCTCTTCTCTCCAGCATCTTACTTCACCTTCATCTGTTTGATGCCACCCCCCCTCAAAAAAAAAAAAAAAAAAAAACACAATCTTGTGTCTGTAATTCTCTTCAAACACCTCCATATGATTCAAAGCTCATTTACTATTCCCTGGCCTCAAAAAGGCATAAAGTCTACTTTCACTTAGCAACTTTGCTTCCAATGGCAATCCTTCAAGGTTGATGATACTGTAAAATTTAAAGACCAGTAAAGTCCAAGTAGCCAGCTGAGCCTATGATGACTACAACAATTAGGCCACACTGGCACATCAGTAGGTACCATGAAACTGAATTTCAGAAGCACTTTTTACTTTCTGTAGGCAGGCTGGCTGTCTACATGTCTCACAGTAGTCACACTATTTTGACTACTATAGCTAAAATCAGTACCTAAATATAAAATAGGCCAGAGATGTGAATCCACCCAAGCAGCCCCTCCATTGTGAGGTTGATACAGCTTAGTAGTTACAGTTCCTCAAAAGTAGTCGGCATGGTAGGACAGAGACAAAGCATAGAACACTGTTAAACTTTGCCACACTGTTAAGGGATAAAGCCTGCCAGAATTCAATGTGTGTACTGCAGAGCTTAATCTGACTAAGCCTGAATCACAGGGCAAATCCATCAACTTGGACTCTATCAGAGATGTTCACTGCATTACATCTGATCTGAAGAAGGGGGGTTACCTTTGAAAGCTAATCAAAAAATAAGTTATTTTATTTAAAAAATGGTTATCTTATTTTATTCTCTGTGTTCTGTTTTATTTCTATTTATTACCTTTAAAAGTGGACTAACAAGGCTACCATAGCACAAGGACTATGAACCTGAACCTGCACAGTGCCCTATATAAGACAGAGTTCACAACATTTTGTTCTCTGTCTCCATCTGATAGTAGAGGCATAATCCATATGTCTGGACTTGTCTGGAGGAAGATAAAGAAATCTGGATTTGCCACCAACTGTTGGACTTAATCTGTCCTAAGATGATTAAATAGTTATCCAAATAGTGGTGCTGACCATCACTGCTATTCGGATAGTGCTGGGGTGGTCTGCAGTGATTTTCAGTAGCATTCTCTGGAAAATGCTGCTGAAATTCAATAACTGGCCCCACTCAGCAGCACTTCTTCGAGTTGCAGGTGGTGTTAACTGGATAAGTGTTTTCGAATACTGGGCCACATTTTTGCACTGCCTTCCTTACAAAAGAGTTTCAGTTAATGTATCTAGTCTGTGTATATTGACTACATTGTAAGCTCCATTGAACAGGGACTCTTATATGTGTTTGTACAGCCCTTTGTATTGTAGCACTATAGAAATAATCAATTCAGTGCTGCAATCCAGATAGCAGCCGGCACTCAACGGGGAATATGTTTAAACACCACACCTAGAGTAGAGGAATAGCCTAATGGTTAGAGCAGCAGGCTAGGAACCAGAAAAGCCAATTCAAATCCTACTGTCTCATTACGATCTTGGGTGTCATTTAACCCTCCACTGCCTCAGGTAACAAACTTACCCTCCCTATTTTACAAAGCAACATTGCAATGCTAACACAGCCCATTCACTTTGAATCACATCATACCTTATACTATTAATTTATCTTGTTGGGCAGACTGGATGGACTATACAGGTCTTTTATCTACTATGGGCTGTGTCGGAATTACCACACCGGCAGTCGTCAGTGCAGCTTTGTAAAGAGGGGGGGGGGGGGGGGTTAGATTTTAAACCCTCTAGGGACAGAAAATACCCAGTACATAAATATAACTTGCCTTCAAAATACTCAGAAAGGCATGATCTAAACCAGTGATTTTCTACCCAGTCCTCGGGGACCACCTGGCCAGTCAGGTTTTCAGAATACCCACAATGAATAAGGCATGAGAGAGATTTGCATACTAAAAAGACACTGCATGCAAATCTCTTTCATTTATATTTATTATGGATATTTTGAATATCCGACTGGCCCAGGAGGTCCCTGAGATCTGGGCTGAAAACCACTGATCTAAATCCAAATTTCCCTTCCCCTTTCCTTTGTGCCTTAAAACAAATGTTGACCAGAGAGTTTAAATACTGACCCGATAATATAAATAAAAAGTGCCATGAACAGAATAAAACAGGGTTTAAGTTGTAAAATAAACTCCCAAAAGCTTCTTTTTTTTTTTTAATAGTTTGAGGGAACGTATGCACCCAGCTCAGTAGTCAATTCCAGGCATTTGGTGCAGAAAGGTGGAAAGTACATTCAAAAGTGTCACAAGATCAATAAAGGTCACCTACAGGGATCAAGTCTGCTTAATTTTTACATGTTGTTTTTATAGATGAAAAAGGCAAACATTATTTTAGCATGTTATGAAGCTCACACACCATGAGGCGTATTTTCAAAGCACTCAGACTTACAAAGCTCTATAGTAATCTATGGAACTTTGTAAATCTAACTGCTTTGAAAATAAGCCCCTATTTGTCCCTTTAATTAAAACAAATAGTTACAGCACTTTGCCAAACACACCACTGTAAGAGCTATCTCTCCAAGAACGGGGGGGGGGGGGGGGGGGGGGGGGGGGGGGCGACACGGACCTTTGTTTCCTTAGAAAACAGGATATGGGGGTGGGAAATGTCTGCAACCATATTAAGAGTTCAAATTAAAGGTTAAAATTTAATAGCGGGGGTAGATCAGCAGCATAGATTCTAGAATCCCAGCGCACAACCATTCATCAGAGCACGCAAAAGTTCATTTGTGTAAGCTATTTCATTATATCATTATACAAATTTTTTAATAATGGTTTTCGATTTTATTTTTTAATAATAACTTTTTTAATGACTTGTTTCACATAAAAGCATGTCTCATAGCTCATCTGAATCCTCATCACCCAACAACACTTTAATTAAACTTTGAAATGCACTTGGAAAAATAGCTTAATACGCTCACAATGGTCGTGCTTATGAGCTAAGTATTAAGCTATTTTTTCAAGTGCATGTCAAACTGGTGTTGAAGAGGACACTGGGTAGTTGCAAATGGACACTCATTGCACAGTAACCCTAGGTGGGTCACTTCATTTGAGCTAGAAGCTCAAAGGAACAGAAAATGCAAAAAATTCAAATGTTAAATTCTATAACACAATTAAGAAAAGGTGAGGGAAAGTTAACAGTACTTGTTTTTAATATTCAAACTCCAAATAAAGTTCTCACAGACAGCACTTCCCGAGGTATAAAAAAATGAACTCAATCATTGAAGTGAACAGAAAGCTGGCATTGTGCTGGACTACTTCTGCCAAATTTCTCAAACTGTTCTTAAATATGGAATTTCTACAGTCCAGAGAGATTTGGAAGGATCAAATCTCATCATGCCTATGGTATACTGACTATTAGGTCATATGGTAATTCCCAATTTAATTCATTTATAAACCTCATTAAAAAAATATCTGACTAGGTCTTCTTGAGAAACAACTCACTTAACATATGCTACACAGTCTTTCAAGAATTTCCATGCTAAACAAACAAGTATTGCACCAAAATATTTTTTCTACAGCTAAATTCTTAAAGCTGCACCTGTGTTGTGTTAACTTACTGCTATCATGTTTGCAAAAATGTCAGAAACAAGGAGAAATTAGTTCTTACCTGCTAATTTGCTTTCCATTTAGTCCCTCCGGACCGGCCCAGAATGTGACTGATGGCTTGTGCATGCCTTCCAGAAGATGGAGAACTTTGACTCTAGAGAGATAGCCAATAAGAGCCCTGCCCAGCTAGAAACAGAGTCAGTATTAGTGTGCCAAAGCAGAAGAAAAAGGCCCGTTCTGTGCACCCGAGTAACTTCAAGAGTCTCCAAGACTCTTACTAAGACTTAGTAAGCATGAGAATTTGCCAAAATTCACTGCCCCTTATCATTGGGCTTTTCCAAATCCAAAACCTGTGCCACTGAAGAGTGAAATGGAGATACATTCAAATCCGCACACCAAGCCTCAAACACTTGCCAAGTCCTGATATAATTGAGAGGCTGACCTACGTTGCAACCGAAGCATAGTGGCCACCACTGCGGCTGAGTAACCCCTCTTCGTCAACCACGCCCACTCAGAGTGGGGCCGTAAGACAAAATCGAACCGGATCTGGATGAACCACCGGATCCTGGAGTAGGAGATCCTGAGACTCCGGAAGTTTCAGCGGAGAGCCAACAAGAAGGCGCTGGAGATCTGCGCACCAAGGCCTGCAGGGCCAATCTGGCACCATCAGGATTACTCGACCCCTTTGCGCCTCAATCCTCTAAATTCACATGCCCCAGCAGAGGCCAAGGAGGAAATGCATAGAGAAGCCCAGGAGACCAATGCTGGAGAAGAGTATCCATGCACTTCGCTTTGATATCTCTTCCTCTACTGAAAAAATTGAGGCACTTCTGTGTTGAGACTCATGTTTCAGGAGATCGTAGCTCACTGGGAGCTTCCAGTAATGCATCTCTTATCCATGCATGACTGGAAGCCCCCAGTGAGCTACGATCTCCTGAAACACATACACACCAAGAGCCTATTCCCTGGTTCCAGAGTGTTGCGACTAAGAGTGTTGCGACTTACCGTTCAGTGAATCCATACTGCCCCAATTTGACTGCCCCTATCGGACCGACCGTTCACTTGTCTATTAGATTGTAAGCTCTTTGAGCAGGGACTGTCTCTCTTTGTTAAATTGTACAGCGCTGCGTAATCCTAGTAGCGCTCTAGAAATGTTAAGTAGTAGTAGTAGTAGAAAGTCCGCCAGAACATTCACCACTCCCACTACATGAGATGCTGAGAGGGCGACTAGATGAAATTCCACCCAAGACACGAGCTGCGCCGTCTCCAGTTCCAGTTGTCGACTCCTTGTCTCCCCTTGCCGACTGACATAAGCTATTGCTGTGACATTGCCTGAAAGGATGTAAAACCGACTTGCCTACTAACAGCAGGCGGAACACTTCGAGCGCCAGATGAATTGTTCTGGTTTCCAAGAGGTTGATCGAGAAGTAAAAATCTCTGGACAAGACCAAAGCCCTTGCACATACTGTCCCTGACTGTAAGCTCCCCAGCCCTTGAGGCTGGCATCTGTTGTGACTACCATTCACCATGGCAGTTCTAAAGGCACCTCCTTGGCCAGATTGGTTGTGTGAAGCCACCAGCAGAGGCTGCTAAGCTCCCAAGCCCACAGAGGCAACCCTTCCTGAAGGGGGTCCCTCTGAGACAAACATCTGGCCAGAAAGGACTTCTGCAAAGATCTCATATGCGCCCTGGAAAATATGGACAGCATGACTAGACATTTGAGTATTAGGAAACTGAATTTTCCACATGTTTATTCTATGGTGCCAAAGGACTTATTTTATAAATACTTAAAAGACGTTTCCAGATACTACATTACCACCTTTAAATAATTTTAAAGGTGGTACTCATGGGAAAGAGAGACATGAACATCAACTATAGATGTGACTGGCTTATTGGAAGCCTCCTGGGAGATCTACTTTTGTTGTATCCTTCTTTTTCTCTCAAGACAAGGACTCTGTCATGTGTTTATATTTCGCTATCAGAACATTGATATTTTTGGTGCTAAATTGTGCATTTTTCCTGACATAGGTAAAAAAAAAATCCCAGATGAGGTAGAAGGAGTTCCATGCCATGTGACAGCAGGTTCTCATTCTGGAGGCAAAATTTTTCCTGCATTTTCCTTGTAAATGCAGGATACAATTGAGAGAGGCCTCTCTTGTATTATTTGATCCTGTTCAATTTAAGAGCATTCATTCAGAGTCATTCATCTAGCAATGCTGCGATAAATAATGCTACCCAAGCTTAGGGAGTATAATATATGCCAAGTGAGTTAGCACTTATTTTGCCCTGTGGTTATACTATTTCTTTAGAAATTCTCTGAGTTCTAGGTCACTCCTTTGCATTGTAGGCTAAGATTGGAGTGGAGGAGTGGCCTAGTGGTTAGAGAACCAGTCTTGCAATCCAGAGGCAGCTGCTTCAAATCCCACTGCTGCTCCTTGTGATCTTGGGCAAGTCACTTAACCCTCCATTGCCTCTGGTACAAACTTAGATTGTGAGCCCTCCTGGGACAGAGAAATATCTAATGTACCTGAATGTAACTCACCTTGAGCTACTACTTGAAAGATGTGAGCAAAATATAAATAAATTTGCTTTTCCTTTATATTGTTATTTCTTTTCCTGTTAGATTGGCAGGGATTTATAATTCTTATTATTTGGAAAATTTCTAATCAAGATTGTAGGACTTGTTAGAAAAATTGTAAATGTTATTAAAAAAAAAAGAAAGACAGCCAAACGCTGGGAATGAAAGGGGAGGTGCTGTTGCTGGGAGATTTCAACTTTCTGAGAAGTTCTGAGAGAAGAGGACATTTCTGTGGGTAAGTGACATTATTTTATTCTGTGTTTGGTAATTTAAAGATTGGGTTTAAAAAAGGTATTGTAGGATATTGATAAACACAGTTAGAATTAAAAAAAAAAAAAAAGCAAACTTTACTAGCTAGTCACCAGTTTTAAGACTTGAATTTTTGTGTCACAGTAGGGCCTAGTTCAGTCTTTGAAAAAAAAGTAAAAATAAGAGAGAAGAATTATTAACTAGCTTCCGTAGTATACAACCTTTTTCCTCATAGTTTTAAACTGAAACTTTCTCTAGAGGTAGAAACTTCACAGCCAAGAGTATAAAAATGATAGTTGCAAGGTTTAAACGGTCCTAAAAGAAAGTTATTTTTTGTTCTTTCCTGCTGGAGAGGTAGCACTACTACTGACCTAAATCAAGTGTTAATTAAGGTGTGAGGAGCTTCAAAGGTTTTGTTTGAAACAGTCTCCTTAGAATCCAGTATGGCAACACTTATATATTTAAATACTTTCTTGGTAGTTTAAAAAAAATAATAATTTAGATAGAGCACATTGTTTTGCAGTTCAGATAGTTTGTTGGCAGCCTAAGGGGTGTATTGACCTTTCTGTTTTGTGCACCTGTGTGTTAAACTTGTCTTAGTCTGGAGGCTGAAGCCCGTAGAGGTCTCTTCTAGCCTTGGGGGTGCTACACTTGGGTGGCCGGGTTCCTCCTCCCATCCTCCCGTTGACTCCTGGCGGCACAGTACGCTGCTGTGGGTCTGTCTACCTCCTTCTCTTTGCGGGAAGAGAAGTTTGAGGGCTGGGAGAGGCAAGCTGCATTTAAAAAAAAAATTAAAGCAAATTTCACCGCTGATTGAGGTACGAACGAGCAGAGTATCTCTGTTCCCGCTTTTGAGCGCTGTGGCTTAATTTTTAAGGGCTCTGAGTGGTTTAAAAAATAAAGATGATGGCAGAGAAACTTCGCTGTGATACAGTGTGTCAGCAGTGAAGGCTCAGAGCAGGCGTCCAGACCAGCAGACCTGAAAAAAACTGGTACCTTGGCATTGACTTGAGTCGCCATCTCTGGAACACCCCACGTTTGACAAACCAGACAAAAGGCGTCCTCAGGTAACATCCACTCCGCTGGATCTAGGAGATGCCGGCTGAGAAAATCTGCCTGCACATTGTATTTCCCCGTAATGTGAGCTACCAAGAGATACAGCAGATTGGCTTCCGCCCAATCCAAGAGACGAGCCACCTCGAAACAGCTCTGTTCTGTATGCTATCCTTGCGATTGATGTAAGCCACTCGGACCGACTTGTTCACCAGCAGAGCCTGAAACTCCCATAAGGCATACATTACTGCCCGCAGCTCCAGTCGATTGATCAGCCAAGCCACCTCCCGCATGGTCCAAGCGCCATGAGCATACCGATGGAGACAATGAGCACCCCAACTGGAAAGGCTGGCATCCGTCATCACGACTACTCACTGCAGAGAGGCCAGCGGCATCCCCTTCATTAAATTGTTGTCGAGGAGCCACCAGGTCATACTGCAGCGGGCCTAAGGAAGTCACAGAAGTCAGAGTTAATAAAGCTGGGAAACCGGTGGTCACTGACTCAGGAGAGACCATTTCAAAGGTTGCATGTGAGCCCGAGTCTACGGGACCACCTCAAGAGTGGTTGCCATGGAACCCAACACCTGCACAAGGTCCCAGACCTGAGGGCTCAACAAACAAAGAAGATTGCGAATCTGAGACTGCAACTTGATCCTCCTGTCCTCCGGCAAAAACACGAGGCCCTGGACCATGTCAAAGCAAGCTCCGAGAAACTCTAAGATCTGAGATGGGACCAGATGACTCTTGGGAAGTTTTATAACCCAGCCTAAGGACTGTAATCGAGCTATAACTCGATTGGTAGCCTGCTGACTCTCCTAGAGGGAGTCCGCCCAAATCAGCCAATTGTCTAGGTAAGGATGTCCTTCCACCTGAGGGCCGCCACCACAACCACCATGACCTTCGAAAAGGTATGCGGGGCAGTGACCAGACCAAAAGGAAGAGCTCAAAACTGAAAATGGCTTCCCAGGACGGCAAAACGCAGGAAACACTAATGGGAAGTCCAAATAGGAATATGTAGATAGGCCTCCTTGAGGTCCAACGTCGTGAGAAATTCTTCCGGCTGAACCGCTGCTACCACCAAGCAAAGTGTTTCCATGCAAAAACATCGCACTCTGAGGGACTGATTGACCTTGTGTAGCTCGAGAATAGGACGAAAGGATCCCTCTTTTCGGTGAACCATGAAATAAATGGAATAACGCCCCATGCCTACCACTGAGAGAGGAATCGGAACCACAGTCCCTAAGTCCAACAGGGAACGCAGAGTGGTGTCGACAGCCGCCCACTTGGTGACAGTAGTGCACTTAGACACCAAAATGCCTCACTGACAGGCGCAGCAAATTCGAGTTTGTAATCGCCTCTGATGATATCCAAGGCCCACTGGTCTGATGTAAGATTTGCCCACTCTTCGTAAAAAAAAAAAAAAAAAAAAAGGTCAACTGACCCCCTATTCTCTGGAACGAAGAGAGGGCCAGCGTCCCATCATTGGGAAGAAAGTCCAGGGGCTCCTGGATGAGTTGTGGCAGCAGCCAGTTTCCGGTCCTCCACCAAAAGGACGACCACTGCTGAAATCTAGGGCGCTGAAAGGAAGTCGCAGGGCGATCCGGCCGGTACCAGTGGGCCTCCTGAAGACAAGGCCGGGAGGTCCCGACCCGAGGGGTGGACCTGGATCTATCGTTTGGAAGACGTTGACCCTTGGAGTCCCCCAAATTCTTAACAATCTTCTCCAGGTCCACACCAAATAGGAGCTTGCCCTGATAGGGTAATCTAGTGAGGCACTGCTTGGAGGCCAAATCTGCCGGCCAATGGCAGAGCCACAACTGATGTCAAGAGGATGTTGCCAAAGCCATCTGCTTGGCTGAAGTATGGGCGAGATCAGAAAGGGAATCTGCCAAGTAGGCCAATCCCAGTTCTAGATGAGATCCTACGGAGCCCAAGGCTGAAGCCGCATCCGCATACTGCTCCAATGCCTGCTGAAACCAGCTAAGGCACACCCTGGCTGCGTACGAACTACAAATAGAGGCCTGGAGGGCCAAAGCCGAGACCACAAAGGCCCGTTTCAAGGAAGCCTCCAGACGCCTGTCCTGCATATCCTTGAGAGCTACACCACCCTCCACAGGGAGGGTAGTCTTCTTCGTAACCGCCGTCATCAGCGCATCCACTGTAGGAAGACCAAACCTTTCGGTCCAACCAGCGGTGACAGGGTAAAGACAGGCCTTAGCCTTCACATCCTGAAGACCTCCATTGGGGTCCGACCACTGAGCTGAAATGAGCTCCTGAATAGACTCATGCACAGGGAATGCCTTAGCAGGCTTCCTGGTGCAGGCCATTTTAGGATTAAACACAGTAGCTGTAGCCACCTCAGGATCAGTGACATTCAATGCCGCCAAAGCGCTGGAGATCAGGGAAGGCAACTCATCTTTATGGAAAACACGAATAGCAGAGGGATCATCAAGTTCCTCCTGAAACAATTCGCTCTCCTCCAATTCATCCAGACATGAAGGGTGGAGAGAATCCCCTGAAAAGGCAGCAAAAGAAGGTGGGTGAAGAGACCACCGACCACCCATCTTCTCTTCTGGGCAGAGGATCCCAAATCCTGAGAGGAATACCCTGAGGAAGAATTAGCCAGGAGCTGTGCCTGAGGGAGGGTCCATTTTAATATGTAAGCCTGATGAAGCAGCAGAATAAACTCAGGAGAAATCCCTTCCCCCACCCCACCAGCTCCACTAGAAGGGCCAGAGGTAGGAGCGAGGGAAGAAAGAGGAGCCCCAGACAAACAGAAGTTCAAAGTAGCAGAACTGCAAGGAGGATCCGACACTGCCATCAGCTGATCAATAGCAAACACAACAGAACCTGCAGACAAGATGGCACGCATGCTGGACGGCTCAGGGCGGGAACTCAGGGACCCCGAAGTTGCTATCTATATCTAATGATCGAATCACCAATTACAACAATGGCCTTCACCACATTTTCTGGCAACAAATTCCAGAGTTGAATTACACGTTGAGTGAAGAAAAATTTTCTCTGATTCATTTTAAAATTACTACTTTGTAGCTTCATCGCATGCCCCCTAGTCCTAGTATTTTTGGAAAGCGTAAACAGATGCTTCACGTCTACCCATTCCACTCCATTCATTATTTTATAGACCTCTATCATATCTCCTCTCAGCTTTCTTTTCTCCAAGCTGAAGAGCCCCAGCCGCTTTAGTCTTTCCTCATAGGGAAGTCGTCCCATCCCCTTTATCGTTTTCGTTGCCCTTCTCTGCACCTTTTCTAATTCCACTCTATCTTTTTTGAGATGCGGCAACCTGAATTGAACACAGTATTCGAGGTGGGTTCGCACCATGGAGCGATACACAGGCATTATAACATCCTCATTTTTGTTTTCCATTCCTTTCCTAATAATACCTAACATTCTATTTGCTTTCTTAGCCGCAGTAGCACACTGAGCAGAAGGTTTCAACGTATCATCAACGACACCTAGATCCCTTTCTTGGTCAGTGACTCCTAACGTGGAACCTTGTATGACGTAGCTATAATTCAGGTTCCTCTTTCCTACAAGCATCACTTTACACTTGCTCACACTAAACATCATCTGCCATTTAGACGCCCAGTCACCCAGTCTCGTGAGGTCCGTTTGTAATTTTTCACAATCCTCCTGCGATTTAATGACTTTGAATAACTTTGTGTCGTCAGCAAATTTAATTACCTCACTAGTTACTCCCATCTCTAGGTCATTTATAAATATGTTAAAAAGCAGTGGTCCAAGCACAGACCCCTGGAAACCCCACTAACTACCCTTTCTCTGTCCATTTAACCCTACTCTCCGTTTTCTATCTTTTAACCAGTTTTTAATCCACAATAGGACACTACCTCCTATCCCATGACTCTCCAATTTCCTCTGGAGTCTGTCATGAGGTACTTTGTCAAACGCCTTCTGAAAATTCAGATACACAATATCAAGCGGCTCACCTTTATCCACATGTTTGTTCACCCCTTCAAAGAATTGTAATAGATTGGTGAGACAAGATTTCCCATCACTAAATCCATGTTGGCTTTGTCTCATTAATTCATGCTTATGTATATGACTCTGTAATTTTGTTCTTTATAATAGTCTCTACTATTTTGCCCGGCACCAATGTCAGGCTCACCGGTCTATAATTTCCTGGATCTCCTCTGGAACCTTTTTTAAAAATAGGCGTTATATTGGCCACCCTCCAATCTTCCAGTACCATGCTCGATTTTAAGGATAAATTACATATTACTAATAGCTCCGCAAGTTCACTTTCCAGTTCTATCAGTACTCTGGGATGAATACCATCCGGTCCAGGAGATTTGCTACTTTACAGTTTGTAGAACTGCCCTATTTCATCCTCCAGGTTTATAGCGAATTCATTCAGTTTCTCCGACTCGTCAGCTTCGAATACCATTTCTGGCACCAGTATCTCTCCCAAATCTTCCTCGGTAAAGACCAAATCAAAGAATTCATTTAATCTCTCCGCTATAGCTTTGTCTTCCCTGACCATCCCTTTTACCCCTTGGTCATCTAGCAGTCCAACCAATTCTTTTGTCGGCTTCCTGCTTTTAATATATCTAAAAAAAATATTTTTACTATGTGTTTTTGCCTCCAATGCAATCTTTTTTTCAAAGTCCCTCTTAGACTTCCTTATCAGCACTTTGCATTTGACTTGGCATTCCTTATGCTGTTTCTTATTATTTTCAGTTGGTTCCTTCTTCCATTTTCTGAAGGATTTTCTTTTAGCTCTAATAGCTTCCGTCACCTCACTTTTTAACCATGCCTGCTGTCATTTGGTCTTCTGTCCTCCTTTTTTAATACTACTACTACTATTTAGCATTTCTATAGCGCTACAAGGCGTACGCAGCGCTGCACAAACATAGAAGAAAGACAGTCCCTGCTCAAAGAGCTTACAATCTAATACGCGGAATATATTTGGCCTGGGCTTCCAGGATGGTATTTTAGAAACAGCATCCACGCCTGATGTAAATTTTTGACCCCTGCAGCCGCTCCTCTAATTTTTTTTTTCACTGTTCTCATTTTATCATAGTCTCCTTTTTTAAAGTTAAACGCTAACATATTTGATTTCCTATGTATACTTAGTTAAAAGCTAACAATATGGAGAACAACCACAGGAATGGTTATTCTTGCAGCAATCAGCTAAAACAGCACAGCATTCTCCATATTGTTTCTTAACAATTCTATAAAGTTGTGACCCGAGGAAGGCACATAACAAACACGGTCCGTGTTGGGTCTGAACTGTTTTTGCAACTTTTATTAGAGAATAAACTTTTTATGCTTGAAGACATTGGACTTCTGGTAGTTCTTGGAACTTTCTTCTTCCACTCTGTGCTCGTCTGATACATCGTAATACATAAGAACATAAGAGTAGACATACTGGGTCAGACCAATGGTCTATATCTAGCCCAGTATCCTGTTTTCCAAACAGTGGCCAAGCCAGGTCACAAATACATGGCAGAAACCCTTATCCAGGAATTTGTCCAAACCTTTTTTTTAATCCCAGATACGCTAACCGCTGTTACCACATCCTCTGCCAGAGTTGCAGAGCTCAACTATTTGTAGAGTGAAAAAATATTTCCTCGTATTTGTTTTAAAAGTATTTTCATGTAACTTCCTCGAATGTCCCCTAGTCTTTGTACTTTTGGAACAAGCAAAAAAATCAATTTACTTCTACTCATTTTACACCACTCAGTATTTTGTAGACCGCAATCATATCTCCCCTCATCCGTCTCTTTTCCAAGCTGAAGAGCCCTAACCTCTTTAGCCTTTCCTCATATGAGAGGAGGTCCATCCCCTTTATCATTTTGATTGCTCTTCTTTGAGCCTTTTCTAATCCTGCTATATCTTTTTTGAGATACAACGACCAGAACTGAATGCAATATTCAAGGTGCAGATCACCATGGAGCAATACAAAGGCATTATAGTATTTTCGGTCTTATTCACCATCCCTTTTCTAATAATTCCTAGCATCCTGTTTGCTTTTTTGGCCACCGCCACACACTGAGCAGAAGACTTCAGCATATTATCTACAACGACACCTAGATCTTTTTCTTGAGAGCTGACCCTCAAGGTGGACCCTAGCATTAATAACTATGATTCAGATTATTCTTTCCAATGTGCATCACTTTGCATTTGTCCACATTAAATTTCATCTGCCATTTGGACGCCCAGTCTTCCAATTTCCTAATGTCTTCTTGCAATATTTCACAGTCCGCAAGTGTTTTAGCAACTTTGAATAGTTTTGTATCACCTGCAAATCTGATCACCTCACTCATCATTCCGATTTCCATATAATATGTAAATATGTTAAACAGCACTGGTCCCAGTACAGATCCCTGCAGCACTCCACTGTTCACCCTCCTCCATTGACAGAAATGACCACTGAACCCTACCCTCTGTTTTCTGTGCAATAACCAATTCCTAATCCACACCAGAACCTAGCCTCCTATCCCACCACTCTTTAATTTTCTCAGGAGTCTCTCAAGAGGAAATTATGAAAAGATTTCTGAAAATTCAGATATACATGAACTGGCTCACCTTTATCCACTCCTTCAAAGAAATGAAGCAAATTGGTGAGGCAAGACTTCCCTCGGCTGAATCCATGCTGACTCTGTCCCATTAAAACATGCTTGTCTATGTGTTCTGTAATTTTATTCTTTATAATAGTTTCCACTATTTTGCCAGGCACAGACATCAGGCTTACCGATCTATAATTTCCTGGATCACCCCTAGAACCCTTTTAAAAAATATCCGCGTCACATTGGCCACCTTAAATATACAGGTACTATGGATGATTTTAACAACTTGTTACATATTACTAACAGCAGATCAGCAATTTAATGCTTGAGTTAAGTACCCTTGGATGTATGCCATTTGGTCCAGGTGATTTTAATTTGTCAATTTGGTTCAGTACATCTTCCAGCTTCACTGCAATTTCTTTCAGTTCTTCTGCATCATCACCCTTGAAAACCATTTCCGGTACAGGTAGATCTCTTTCATCAAGACAGAAGCAAAGAATTCATTCAGTATCTCCGTTATGGCCTTGTCCTCCCTGAGCGCCCCTTTTGCTCCATTACTACTTTCTGCATTACTCCCTTCTTCTCATGGTTCCATTGCTTCTCATCCTCATTCTCCTTTCCTCTCTCTTTCTTGTTACTTTGACACTGTAGAGGAGGAAAGAACAGGACTTTGAAAAGATAAACAGAAAGACAACCATGAAGGAAGACGTAAGAGAGTATACATATGACCTGGAACAGAAGTGGAAGGAGGAAAGAGGAGAAAACATTGAAGTACACGATAATTATGAAGTGTATGTAGTCAAACGTTAGGGCCCAGCATAAATTCCAGGCCTCTATCCAGCTTCACTCAGACTCTGAATGGCTTTTCAGATAGGTCTCCAACCCACATACAACCCAAAAACCACCAACTCACATACATGAAAAATTAAGACCTTTAGCGCAAGTATCCTATATCAGCATGACGATTAAAATACTGAAGTAGCAGAACCAAAATGAAGAAATCATGAAAAGCTCTTCTTAAGATGAGTACCTGTCTGCCCAAGTAACAAATGGCATACATGGCAAACAAGCTTACAGTGAAAACACTTCGAATATGAACACTAAGCTCACAAATGACATTTCAAAAGGTAAAATTTATTCATACCTTTTAATTTCCTTCTAGACCAGTCCGCTAGAGGGTTGTTTTCTCTTCCCCACCAGCAGATGGAGGTAGAGAAACTAAACTGTGCCAGTGACATGACCAGTATAAGGGGTGGTGCAGACTAGAACACGAAGAATACACAAAACAGCAATGCGAACGATGGTTGGCAGAAGATCTTTATTCAATAAATATGACCCAACACGGACCGCATTTCGGTTCTAGGCATCTGCAAATTCAACACTAAAATATAATATCTATCAATGTGTGATAAATATTAAGTTCAGAGTCATGAAGAAGTATGAAAGCATCAGATTAATGAAATTCAGGTATCAGAGCATATCTGTCGCCAAACGTCTGCTCCTGCCAACATTAAAACAAAAAGCTTAATCTATTCCTCATGAGAAGAATCAAAATAGCCTTGATGGTGGTCAATTGCTCCAAATCCCAAAGCACAAGGAGGCGAACTGCCCACTCATTCAATATGGGACCATAAGAACGTAAGTAGCCATACTGGATCAGACCAATGGTCCATCTAACCCAGTATCCTGTTTCCAACAGTGGCCACAAGTACCTGGCAGAAACCCAAATCGTGGCAAATGTGAGCTGCTTCCATTTTGCTGCTATTTCACCACTGCTAACGTTATCAATAGAAATCAAACAAAATAAAACATGGAAAAGAAAATAAGGTGATACCTTTTTTATTGGACATAACTTAATACATTTCTTGATTAGCTTTCGAAGGTCGCCCTTCTTCCTCAGGTCAGAAATAAGCAAATGTGCTAGCTGACAGTGTATATAAGTGAAAACATTCAAGCATTACTATGACAGGGTGGGAGGATGGGGGTGGGTCGGAGGTATGCATGGGGACATCAAATCATATCATTGATATTCTAACAGGGTGGGTGTGGATAGGTGAGGGGAGGGTGATCAACAGAGACATACAGCTTTATGGTTTATAATGGGCTAGGAACCCCAGATCCTTAAGTCCTTTCTGTTGGGTGTTAAAATATTCAATCATTCTGACTTCAAAGGTCTTGCGTTCTTGTATGGTTTTAAAGTTACCTTTCAGGATTCTCACTGTGGAGTCACTGGTACAGTGTCCTGGTCCTGTAAAATGTTGACCAACAGGCGTGGGAACCCTACTGGCACCAGTATTGTTCATGTGATGTCTATGTAAATTGAATCTTGAGAATCCTGAAAGGTAACTTTAAAACCATACAAGAACGTAAGACCTTTGAAGTCAGAATGATTGAATATTTTAACACCCAACAGCAGCTGTCAGAGGAGAACCCTGTGCTGCAAAAGCAGATAGCGGCGTTAGAGGAGACGCTAGAGGATGCTGAGAATCGGTCTTGCATTGGGGGACCGTGATCTCTGGAGATTTTTGGAAGAATGGCTCCCGGAGGCGGCGGGGTTGACAGAAATGGCGGGAGAATTTCGTGTTGAAAGAGCACACAGACTGAGACAGCGTCGAGTGGAGGAAGCTCGTCCTAAGGTGGCGATTTTGAAAACCTTAAACTATGCGCACAAAATACAGATCTTGCAGGTTTAGCGAGGAGGCAAGCAGCTGTGCTATCAGGACAAATGAATTTTATGTTTCCAAGATTACTCTGCTAAGGTGGCGGCGGCGGCCCGAAAAGCATTTGTGCCAGTGTGTTCTAAATTACATGAACTAAAAGCTCGCTTTAGTCTTTTATACCCAGCAAAGCTAAAAGTAATTGACGGTGATAAAGTGTTTTCTTTGAGCAGGTGGAAGAGGCAAGAGCTTTCCTGGAGAAAATGGCGACCACGAGATCAGAGCCTGCATGAGAAGGAACGTGGAGGAAGTAGATTCAAGAGTGAGATCAGCAAATGTCGTTTTAGGCGTGTTGGCGAGCAGTCACGGCTGAAGATTCAGATGGGACAATTGATGATAAACGGTTGTGAGTTGGTGGGGGAGGGGGTTATACTATGTATTGGACTGGGGTGTTACAATTTTGAAATGTTCACTGTATGGTTACAGCTTGGGCAGCTTTACATGTAAATTTTGGTTGGAAGGGGCAGAATATAAAGCCTGTTTTAGAGGTATGATGATGGATGATTGTTGATTAGGATGTGTAAGGGCCACGGGGCCAGTGAGAGGAAGGGAGAGTGGACGATGAAGCTCCTGTTACATGCAGTCCTAGATAGTGTAAGTCTAAGAGTTTTGAAACTGAGTCCCACAAGCATAAGCTGTGGGTGCTGAAGGCCTCCCCCTTAACACCATTTTTATTCAATGAACTTCTCCAGCCCTTGGGCACAGCTCTAGTTTGAAGTGTCAATTTTTTATTTACGGATGACATCACTATTCTGTTTCCTGTGACCAATGGCTAGGCTACAACATTGAAGGATATTACTGTCTGCGTCTGTCTGATTGAAGAATGAATTACAGCCCATAGATGCAAACTGAACCGTGAAAAAGCAAAGTTTTTAAGGTTGGGTCCATCTGACTTGTGACCATCTGCAGAGCAGTGAGGACGCATGTGAGCCCTCGCCAATGGAACCATCTCCAAAGTAGTGGCCATGGTTTCCAGAACCTGAACATAGTGCCAGGCTTGGGGAGTCAGCAACTGCAGGAGATGAGAAATCTGAGAATGGAGTCTGTCTTTCCGCTCCTCTGGCAGGAACACACAGCCTAGGGCAGTGTCGAAGCGAGCTCCCAGGTAATCCAACGTCTGAGATGGTACTAGATGGCTCTTGGGAAAGATGATAACCCAGCCCAAAGATTGCAGCAGAGCAATTACTTGGTCAGTGGCCCTGCTGCACCAAGTCTGCCTAAATCAGCCAGTCGTCCAGATAGGGCTGAACTCTGATCCCTCTTTCTGTAAAACCACCACCACAACCACTACCATAACCTTGGAAAATGAAGGCAACACTGGTGCGGAGGCCAAATAGGGATATGGAAATAAGCCTCTTTGAGATCCAATGCCATCAGAAACTCTTCCGGTTGAACAGTTGAAATGACGTTTCTATGCAAAAATGTCAGATCTTCAAGAACTGATTCACCTCGTGGAGATCAAGGATAGGACGAAATGATCCTCCTTTTCGTGCACCATGAAATAAATAGAATACCATCCTGCCGGAAACTTGGGGGGGGGGGGGGGGGGCAGAACTGGCACCATGGCCACGATCTCCAAGAAGGAACATAGGATGACTTTGACCGCTGCTCTCTTGGAGGCGGTGGTGCAACAGGACTCCAAAAATGCCTATGGGCGAAGCAAACTCTATAGTCTGTAGTCGTCTTTGATAACATCTGGCACCCATTGGACTGAGGTAATCTTGGCCCACTCTTCGTAAAAGAGTCAGTTGACCCCCAATTCTGATTACCGGAGAGTGGACTGGTGCCCCATCATTGGGAAGAACGCCCCACAGGTCCAGAATGCGTGGAGGTAGTCATTTATCCCCTCAAAAGGAAAAGTGCTGCTGAAAGCGGGAATGCTGGAAATTACCCGTAGGGCAATGAAGGCGGTAACGACAAGCCTCCCTAAAACGAGGTCTGACAGACTCAGTCCGAGGGGTCGCTCTGGGCTTGTCCTCCGGGAGCTGTTGACCGGAATCCCCCAAATCCTTCACTATGAGCGCCAAATTCTCTCCAAAAAGGAACTTGCCACAAAAAGCAACCTAGTGAGGCACTGCTTGGATGCCAAATCTGCTGCCCAATGACGTAGCCACAAAAACCGGTGAGAAGAAACCACCAGAGCCATCTGCTTGGCTGAGGTCCGAACCAGATCATATAAGGAATAAGCAAGATAAACTGGGCCAGACTCCATGTGGGGTACAATGGACCCCAATGTAGAGGACGCCTCCTGGTCCTGTTCCAGAGCCTGTTGAAGCCAACTGAGGCAGGCCCTGGCCGCGTACGAACTACAAATTGAGACCTGGAGAGCCAACACGGAACCCTCAAAGGAACGTTTAATAGAAGCTTCCAGACAGCGGTCTTGCATTAGAGAATGGCACAGGGATGGGGATCTGCAGCAACCAAGGGGATGGGGACAGAGTCTGTGAGGACAGGGACAAACTTTGTCCCCGTGTCACTTTCTACTTTGATGCCTGTTAATGAATTGGACTGTTATTTATGTTTGATGCAAACAACAATATTTTTATATTTTGGCAAAACAAGCAAACATGCTAGCCATAGCTAGCAAAATTTGCACGGGGGATCCTGTACATCCTGCTATCAGCACATCTTCTAAGATGACATCTCCTATTACAGGAGGGACTGTGGAAGACAGGAGAGCTAGACTATATCCTGAGATTGTTGATGACTTCTTATTTGTCCACAGAATTACAAATCTCCCCTCTACAGCATAAAGAAAGGGTTGTATTTTGTACCCCTGGAAAATTAAACAAGGTGGATTAGGATTCTTTGGGGTAGTAGAAGTCAGCTTTTTGTTGGGGTTGGAAGGGTAGAGGGTAGTGGTGGTGGGAGGGTTATTATAGCTGCTAGTTGTTATTGTTTTCTATTTGTAATTTATAAACAACAGTTGCAGAGCATATTATTCCTTTTTATACTTTAATAAAAAGATTTAAATATAAAATCATGTGTTTGAAGCTTTCGCAGATGAGAACAGAGTCCACGGGGATGGGGTGGGGATAGGGTGGGGACAGGGACAAATTTTGTCCCCATGTCATGCTCTATCATGCATATCCTTAAAAGCGACACCCTCTTCTACTGGAAGTGTGGTCTTTTTGGTAACTGCCGTTACTAGAGTCCACAGAAGCAAGAACAAACCTCTCTGCCTTGTCTGTAATGACAGGATAAAGGCGAGACATTGCTCTAGACACTTTGAGGGTTCCATCAGGATCTGACCATTTTGCTGAAATAAGTTCCTGGATGGCCTCATGCACTGGAAATGCCTTAGAAGGCTTTCTTGTTCAGGCCATCTTAGGATTAACCAAGGCAGCAGCCGCCTCTGGATCCACAATATTTAAAGCTGCAAAGGAATTAGAAATAAGAGCCGGCAGCTTGTCCCTATGGAACACACAGACAGCAGTAGGGTCGTCAGGTTCCTCCTGGCCCAACTTTCCCTCCTCCAGATCATCCACCCAGGAGGGACGGAGGGGGTCCCCAAAGAACAGGCAATGGAGGGAGACAGGGAACCAGGCCCCAATGACGCCACCTCCGAAAGAGAGGAGATTCGCCTTCTCTTTAGGGAAGGGTCCTCAGGGAGACCAAGAGGAACAGGGGGCCAAAAACTCAGCCACATTAGCTGACGGCATAGCCGGGGCCTGAAGCTGAGGAAAAGTCTTTTTTAACATGTAGGCTTGATGTAAAAGGAGGACAAACTCTGGAGAGAAAGCCCCCCGAGCCCCCCCCCCCCAAAGCGGAGGGTCCCGCAGCAGCCGCCAACATAGAGGGAAGACCGGCAGGAGAAACAGAAACGTCCGGCACACCACGGACCGGCTCTGAAACCGCCATCAGCAGGAGCCGCGTCAGGAGAGGAAGCCAAAATGTACACAAGAGCAGTTCCTTACAAGAAGGGGAGTAGAAAAGGCCCCCCTGAATCCGCACTTAACCAAAGGCTACCTCAACCCTAGTACTTTGAGGCTTCGTTCTAAGGGGATCCTGGTTTGGCCAATTATAAAACGGCTGCAAGATACTGGCCAGAAGGGACTTGTCATTACTAAGAATTCAGTCTTCTCTCTATTCAGTTTTAACTTGAATGTCGAGACACATGTCTTCATGATGTCTAGGCTCTTCTGGATTGTATTTGTGATGTCTGTTAGGTCTCCTGAGAAGGGGATATAAACCATGACGTGATCTGCATATATATGTGTTTCTAGAACATTCTCCTCAAGTTTGGCTCCCCTTGGCTCCTGCGAGGTTGCTTACTGGTGTGTCTAGGACTACTCATATCACCCAAATCTTGAAACAAATACATTGATTACCCATGCAGTTTTGGGTCCAGTTTAAAGTCCTATGCTTTGTCCATCAGACAATATACTTGTCTGCTCCACAGCATTTAAAAGACTGTTTTTATGTTTATCATGCTAGTAGGAGATTACGATCAGGAACAACAATGTGCCTCTCACTTTAGTTGCTCATGTTAGATATCATTTCACGAAGCTTGCAGCCTTTTCTATAAGTGGGGTTTCATTAAGGGGCAGCTGCGTTCATGTGCAGAGGATTTGCAGTTTAAGTGACTTTTAAAGACCTGTTTGTTTGATGAAGCTTTTCTGTTAGTAGGACTGTGTTAATTTTTGTGCAGTTTTGTAACAGTATGTCATGATATCAACAGATTTACTACTTTCTGTTTATATATTTTAATGATTGTTAGTGTTGTTTTTAATTGTTTTTGTAATTTATTTTTGCTTTGCTTCATTGTACACCACTTTGTTTTAAGAGGTATAGAAATTTGAAAAATAAATAAATAAAATAAATATGTAAGCCGCATTGAACCAAACATTATTTGGATAATGAGGAACATAAAACAAAAATTAAAAAAAAATTAAAAAAATAAAAAGAAATGCAGGGACAACCACATCACTGCTCTGCAGATATCTTTCAGAATGACCATTTGGGCTTCAGCCCAAGATGATGTCACCAATGCCCGTGTGGAATGTGCACAAAGACCCTGCAGAACAACCCTACAATTCACAGTGTAGGCCACTAGATAGTCGACTTGATCCAGCATGCGATGGGAAACTTGGACGCTGCCTCCCTCCAGTATGGTCCCTAAAGCAGCACAGAGTCTGTCTGATTTGCAGAAGGTGCTTAGCACGACCCTATGGACATCCAACTTGTGAATCTTCCAATCTGGATGTCCATAGGGTCTTCCATTTCCAAGTCCTTCTCCTCCACAGGGTTCTCATTCACCCATCTGGCTGCACACCCAAGCACCTCTTGAAGCTCCTATGGCCCTGTGGGTAGAGGCCCCCTCCCACGGGAGCAAAGATGCCCAATTCTTGGCCAAGGCCCCAATGCTCAATGGCCGGGACCCACTCTGGCCTATGAGCACTCGGGGAATTTCCCTATGGAAGTTCTACTTGGGGGAGGGGCAATGCGTTCACTAGCAGTTGTCTCTCTGAACACCCTTCATTCCAGCTCACCACTGGCAGAAGTCCCCGTCACACTCCAGCTGGTTGGCGCCAAGATGGCCACTGTACCCATCAAAGTTGGAAAAGGCGCAGCCACTATGCTGCCCACATTTGCTGCAGGTCCCGAAACTGCACCCCTGGCAGGGTCTTCTGATATCATGGAAGGGAGAAACCCCGAAGGAGCACTGGTGAATTTGGGGCAAAAGGAGCAAACAGCATTGCTAAGCTACCGGATATTGTACGACTTCACTTCCACAGGCACGACATGTGTGGAGGAGTGACCTAGTGGTTAGAGCACTGGTCTTGACATCCAGACATGGCCACTTCAAATCCCACTGCTGCTCCTTGTGATCTTGGGCAAGTCACTTAACCTTCCAATGCCTCAGGTATGAACTTAGATTAAAGGACAGAAATACCCATTGTACCTGAATGTAACTCACCTTGGGCTACTACTGAAAAAGGTGTGAGCAAAATCTAAATAAATAAATAAGGAAGGGATCCTCAGGAGCTTAGCCTAGAATGGGTGGCAGAGCTGGTGGTTGGGAGGCGGGACTAGTGCTGGGCAGACTTATACGGTCTGTGCCGGGGCTGGTGGTTGGACGGCGGGGATAGTGCTGGGCAGACTTATATGGTCTGTGCCAGAGCCGGTGGTGGGAGGCAGGGATAGTGCTGGGCAGACTTATACGGTCTGTGCCAGAGCTGGTGGTGGGAGGCGGGACTGGTAGTTGGGAGGCGGGGATAGTGCTGGGCAGACTTATAGGGTCTGTGCCAGAGCTGGTGGTTGGGAGGCGGGGATAGGGCTGGCCAGACTTATACGGTCTGTGCACTGAAGAGGACAGTACAAATAAAAAAGTAGCACATATGAATTTATCTTCTTGGGCAGACTGGATGGACCGTGCAGGTCTTTTTCTGCCGTCATCTACTATGTTTAATAATAAACAACAATAATGAGTGCAAACTCCCTTTAAAACTGCCCAGCTCAATTTATTTACAGAGATGGAGAGGCATTTGCCCCCTAAACCCAAAGCCCTGGTTCCCGAACAGGACACTGACTCCTCAAGAAAGGTGGCTGGCTATTTTTTTTTAATACCCTTTATTGTCCCAGAAAAGCCTAAAACAAAAAAGAAGCCAGTAGACACATACTTTTTTTTGTGAGATCTGCAGTGGGCTTCTGGGAAGTGGGGAGGGGGGGGGGGGAAATATATGACACCACCACCCCTCTCCCTGATGACAGGGGCCCTGCAGGGACCTGTGCTAACAGTCCAACAAGCAGAAGCCTGTGGGTTGGTGCTCAGGGCTAGGAGGCCCGAACAATAAAACCTCCTGGCTCTACTGTGCTAAGGGCCATGGCTCAAACTCCAGGAGCTTCAGACCCAAGGCCTTTCCCACTGTGGCATAAGCTATGGGGACTCCACCCCAAGGAGTCAGACTTAACCAGCCCAACCTTACCATCTGCTGGAGGTAGAGAAATACTGTTCTAGTCTGCACCAGCTCTTATACCAGTGAAACCACGAGAACAGTTCAGTTTCTCTATCTCCATCTGCTGGTTGGGAAGCAACAACCCACTGGTATGGACTATCTAGCTGAGACAACAAAGGAAACAAAATTATATTACATAGTGCAGCAGGTCCCAAACCTGTCCAAGAGGAGCCCAGCCAGTCAGGTTTTCAGGATATTCTCAGTGAATTTGATACACTGCCTTTTTGTGGTACATCCAAAGCAATTTACAGTTATATGCAGGTACTTTCTCTATCCTGGAGCAATAGAGGGTTAAGTGACTTGAATATGTATGAGATTTATATGTGATGGAGGCAGCACATTCAAATCTCTCATATAATTCATTGTGGATATTCTGAAAACCTAACTAGCTGGGGGTTCCCCAAGACAGGTTTGGGAACCACTGACCTAGTGCATTTAAGAGTGTCCATTTGCTGAAAGCACATCATTGCAACAGAATGCAAAAGTCAGATTGATACTCCCAGGATAAATTAAGTCTAATGTGTGTGTAGTAACTGAACGTGCAGAAAAAGTGATTTTTAATTAGAGATACAAGTTGAAGTCATATATAATACATATCAAAGACCAAAAGTATCACCAAGCCATTTCCTAGGAGTGGAAGAGAAACCTAATGGGTTACAGCAGCAGGCTAAGAACCAGGGCAGCCCAATGCAGCTCCTTGAGATCTTGGGCAAGTTACTTAACCCCTCCATGGTGTCTGACCTCTGGCAGGTAACCACAGCTCGTAGCTTAGTCTATATTACTGCTAGGAAAACAAAAAAATGTGTAGGTCTTAAACCATTCACTAGTCAGTTTAAATAATGAATACGAGTGGTCGTTCTAGACTGATTTTTATAACACATACCTCTAAATCCTGTAATATTTTATTGTATATTTATGTGTTATAAATATACTTTAGGATTTTAATATTTCTTGTGGCATTGTAATATAATTAAAATTATAGATAGGCTGTCAAATACTTTAAATATAAAACACCATATACAAGTCTTGCAGACCAATGCAAGGCCCAAAGAGAGAAAATACATTTCACCATACTTTCTACTGTCCAACTCAATCAAATAGAAGGATCGCAGTCAGCAAAGCAACACTGTGAGGGTAGCAGTAAGTTCAGTGTCTTAACATGCTGATATCTTGTGGGGGGAGGGGGGGTTAGGAAGGACATGTGCTGGACACCTGGGAGAAGAGGAGGGAAGAAAAGAGATGCTGGAAGCTTCGGCAGTTATAGCAAACAGCGCACACCCCAAAGCACAGAAAAATGACCAAATGCTCAAAGCTAATGATATTCAAATTATATGCATGCTGTGAGACCAAAACTAAAGGGGAGGAACATGTCTGGCACATGTGCACTAGTATTTCATGGTAAGTGCAGCTCTTCAGCGCATGAGCAAGGGAAACCCTAGTGCAGCATGCATCAACACTGTTCTTCTGCGCCTTTAAATATAAGCTTTTCAAAACTTTTCCCAGTTGAAAGGATTATATTTAAGTGAAGAAAACAAGCGCTAATGTGTGGTTTCACTTTTGGATTTGCCTGAACTCACACAGTTGTTTTTCTGTACTAATTCTTCGAGGCTTGAATGAGGTTCCTTCCGCTTCCAAAACAAATGAAAAACGACAGATTTTAAAGAGAAAATCACATGAAATCCTCTCTTCAAACTTTCCAATGCCAGTTCCAAGCCAACGTTATTTTTACAGCCGTAAGAGCAAGGTTTGTTTTGTGCTGTTCTCTAAGCATTAGGAGGACATAGCAAATGACCTCATTAACATCACCTGCTTAAGTTCTCACCATTGGCCCCCTGGAGGGAGGAGGAAGGGAAAGAAGAGAAGAGATATTGGACACCTGGGGGGAGGAGGAAGGGAAGGAGAGATGCTGGATGTGGGGGGGAGGAAGGGAGAGCAGGAGAGATGCTGGACAGGTGGAGGGGGGAGAAAAAAGGAGGAGAGATGCTAGATACATAAGGGGTAGAGATAAGGGTGGGATGGATGAAGGAGAGATGCGAAAAACCTAGGGGAAAAGAAGGATCCTGGACATCTGGTGGGAGGGGAAGGGAAGGGAAGATGGGAGCAAGGGAGAAAGCTCTTTCGTCATCTTAGACCACTGGATGTGCATGGCACCACAGACAATAACCAGCATCTCCCCTTTCCCCAGGTGTCCAGCATCTCTCCTTCCCTTCGTCCCATTTCCACCCCCACCCCCACCCCCAGGTTGCAGCATCTCTCTTTTCATTCCCTCTCCCCCCTCCTCTACTCGCTGACCTCCAGGACTTTGTCAAGAACACCATTTTCTTTGGTGCTGACAAGGGTGTTACTGATCAGAAACCTCAGTAGCAGTATATATGGTAGAGTAAGGAGAAAAAAAAAGGGGAAGAGAAGTGGAGTGGAGATGAATTCTCATATTTTTAACCTCAACATGCTTTTTTTGGCTCAAAATCCCCAAATGACATACACGAATATAAATGGTACGCTCACTCTTTTCCCATGATGCTTGGTATCTGCCCTTTTATCACTACAAAAACAACTACTTATGCCTTTTCCTCTTTCACCTTCTCATGACTCTTGCTCTGCATACAAAAATGCTGATGATTTTTACTATGTCTACCAGATACAATAACTAGCCCGAGGCTACAGGACATGGAATTTTTCACAATGTCAATCTCTTTATAGCTCTTAAGATATGCAGTGAAGCTGGTTAGATCAAACAACATGTGAAATTATTCAAGAAAATACCAAATTTAAAATTCTGTCCAACTCAATTAGCCCCAAAGTTTTTACTTGCTTGTAAGACATTCTATCTGATTTAGTACTTACTAATGAAAGCATAGAGTTCTCAGTTTTACAAGCTTCAGAAAACACAAATTAGGCTGCAGTTGAAATATTTTCCACTCTGGAAACTTGCTCTGCTTATTTAGTATATAGCATTTCAAATTATTCTCCTCTAATGTGAGCTGGTTACATAACTTTAATGTACAGTACTGCTGGGCTACCGATCCTATCCTTTTCCCATATTTATTAAAAACTACAATTAAAGAATTTTACACTAGTCAGGAAGAATTACATTTTTGACTACATTCACAAATCTCTTAATTGAAGAAGCAAGAGGCAAAGCAAGGCAAAAATTGAAGCCTTTTTTGTTTTTAATGGGTAATTCAGGTGGTAAATAGAAAAAAAATTGTGAGGATTACTGGGGTTTTTTGTTCTAATGTTGGCAATTTCCTCATATCTAATAATAAACCATTGCAAATTTGGAGTTATGCTCATGACTTGAAATTTAAGTAGAACAGCCAACTAGTGTGATCCCCTACAGAACCCCTAACCTGTATAAAAAATAACAACAGCATCAACAGCTGAAAAGGGAAAATTTAGACAGTGACATTGTTCTACACAGATAGGTGTTATCCCTTCCAATAAGCAGGTGGAGGCAGAGAAAACTGAATTCTACTAGTGACATCACCAAACTGGGGTGCTCCCTGTAACAATCCAGTGTGTATCTACCCAAGCACAAGAAGTTCCCTTTGTAACGCATCCATGCCCCTCCAACCACTGCAGCCGAAATGATAATCAAGCAAGCAAAATACCACAGAGTGGCACTCACTACCCTGCATATACCAGGAACCCTTTATTGCTGCCAATCACAATATGAAATGATTGTCTTTTTCATCTTTGTATTGTTCTGGTTTTTTTAAAGACCTGAAAAGAATCACAGAGCATAACCCAGAAATCCCGGCAGAGGTCTTCCACTGGCGGGATTGGAGAAGTGTCGCTTACTAAAAGAAAAAAAATTAATCAGGTAGGACATAATTTAAGAATATAAGAACAAAAGCACTGCCATACTGGGACAGACCAAAGGTCCATCAAGCCCAGCATCTTGTTTCCAATAGTGGACAATCCAGGTTACAAGTATCTGGCAAGATCCCAAAACAGTACAATACATTTTATGCTGCTTATCCCAGAAAAAAGCAGTGGATTTACCCCAAATCCATCATAATAATGGCTTATGGCCTTTTCTTTTATGAAGTTATCCAAGCCTTTTTTAAACCAGCTAAGCTAACTGATTTTACCACATTCTCTGGCAACCAATTCCAGAGTTTAATTACACGTTGTGAAGAAACATTTCCTTCGATTTGTTTTAAATTTACTACTTTGCAGCTTCATTGTGTGCCCCCTAGTTCTAGTCAAACATATAAAGGGCGAGTGACCGACTCACTCGCAAATGCGCAGTAGAGACTTCCCTCTCTGTCCCGCCCCCGCGTCAATACGTGATGACGGGGGCGGGACAGAGAGGGAAACTGCGCAAAGCTGCAGAGGTCGCTACCGCCCCTGCCCCCGCCCGAGGTCGCCGCTACCGCTCCCCCCCACCCGGTGTCGCCGCCGCCAGCCCTCCACCCGGCCCAGACCCTCTCTCCACTACTGATTACTTACATCCATTCGCCGGAACGCAGCATGCACATCAGCTGAGCTGCCGTCCGCCTTCCTTCCCTGCCTGTGCCCCGCCCTCGCTGACGTTCTGTCACACGAGGGCGGGACACAGGCAGAGAAGGAAGGCTGATGGCTGCTCCGCTGATGTACTGCGTTCCGACGAATGGATGTAAGTTCAGTAGCGGAGAGAGGGCCTGAGCCGGGTGGAGGGCTGGCAGCGGTAGCAGCGACCTCGCGGGGGGGGGGGGGGGGGGGGGACGGTGGCGACCACGTGGGGGGGGGGGCAGCATCGACCTCCAAAAACCCCAATACCAGCCCATTTTAACGGGCTCAACAGCTAGTATTATTAGAAATAGTAAACAAGTCCTAGTATTATTGGAAAGAGTAAACAAGTGATTCACATCTACCCGTTCCACTCCATTCATCATTTTATAGACCTCTATCATATCTACCCTCAGCCTTCTCTTCTCCAAGCTGAAGAGCCCTAGTCACTTTAGCCTTTCCTCATAGGGAAGTAGTCCCATCCCCTTTATCATTTTTGTCGCCATTCTCTGTACCTTTTCTAATTCCACTATATCTTTTTTGAGCTGCAGTGACCAGAATTGCATACAGTATTTGAGGTGTGGTCGCACCATGGAGCGATACAAAGGCATTATAATGTCCTCATTTTTAATTTTCCATTCCTATCCTAATAATACCTAACATTCTATTTGCTTTCTTATCTGCTGCTACACACTGAGAAGAGGGTTTCAACGTATCACTAACGAAGACACCTAGATCCCTTTCCTGGTCGGTGACTCCTAATATGGAACCTTGCATCACGTAGCTATAGTTCGGGTTCCTCTTTCCTTAGCATCAGCTCCATTTTTCTCCATGGATGGGATGTACCGAAGCAGATCTAGTAAGTGGGGGGAAGTCAAGCCCCCCCCTCCCCTGAATGACTGTTCTGCCAATGTCCAAGTGGACTCTGGCCAACACATCCAATCTGTAATGCTTAGCACAAGAATGGAGCGATGGCCAAGTGCCGCCATGCAAATCTCCTCAGGGGACACCACCCGGTCCTCTGCCTAGGAAGCGGCCTGAGCCCCAGTGCAGTGGGCTTTAAGCCCCTGAGGCAACAGAGGATTCTTTCAGATGCAGGCAGACTCAACAGCCACCTTGATTCACCATGCAATGGAGGCCTTAGAGGCCACGTGGCCCTTGTGAGGGCCATGGAAAAGCATAAAGAGGTGGGTCAGAGACACAAAACTCATTTATTTCCTTCAGGTACCAGAGAAGCATCCTCCTGATATCCAGCTTGTGGAGCCTCCGGTCCACAGGGGTCAAACCCTCAGACCACTTCCCTATGCAAGACCTGAGAAGTGCCCTTCACTTTCCCCTGAAAACTGGACAGAGCAGCCACCTAAAAAGGGAAAGGGAACTCAAAGTCCGGCCCTGATCCAGGTCTTGCTGCAGGAAACCCAAAATATCAGGAATCTGAGCCCTCCAGGGAAACAGGGATCGTTCCATGCACCAGGACTCAAATACACACCAGACTCAGACATAAGCCAGGGATATAGAGAACTTCCTGGAACGGAGAACTGCAGAGACCACCTGGGCTTCTCTAAACACCACCTCTCATTGGTTAGACCATAAGCCAGAAATATCCAGATCTTCCATTTCCACCGGACCAGGCCCCAACCACCAGGCAGTGGACGAGGGTCTTCCACCAGCAGGCATCGGAAATCCATATACCAGGGTCTATGAGGTCAATCTAGAGCCGCGAGGATGACACACAATCCTGTGCAACAGATGGCCTATCAGCGGCCATGGAGGGAAGACGTAGACGGGTTCCAGTAACAGCCAAATTTGGAACAGGGCATCTATCCCCTGGGAGGCAAGTTCCTTCTGTTGACTGAAGAAGGGCTCTGTCTTTGCACTGACTCTAGATGCAATGAGGTCGAACTGAGGATGGCTCTAGCTATCCACAATGAGTTGAAAAGCCTGTTCCCCTGGTTTCCATTCTTGTGGATTCAGGAGAGAGCAACTGAGAAAGTCCGCCAGCAATATGGACCGCTGAAAGAGCCTGTAAATGAATCATTGTCCACCAATAGAGACATGCTGCCTACAAAGCCACTGCCTGACTCCTGGTTCCACCCTGCTTGTTGATGCAAGCCACCACCATGGCACTTTTTCTTCAAGGAGCGCCCAAACCTCCCACAGGGTCAGGCGGACTGCCCAGGTCTCCAGACAATTCATGGACCAGATTGCCTCTTGCCTCAATCAGGTTCCTTGCGCCACTCAACCCAGATAGTGAGCCCCCCCCCAACCAAGCAGACTTGTGTCCATGCTGACCAGAACCCACTGAGGAAGATCCAGTGGAACCCCTCTCAACAAATGACCCAGAATGTCCGACCAGGCCAGACTAAGCATTGCCTTGACATGAGAGGCAGAGGATGATGGAAGTCCTGCGAGGCCGGAGCCTATCGTGACAAGACGACCCACTGCAGAGGAAACACTAAGCCATTACCCAAGGCGCCATCTCCAGAGTCACTGCCATGGAGCCTATAAATAATCCCAGACCGTGGGCCCTGGAAGTTAAACACAGCTTGCACAGCTGTGCCCAGAGCTTCTCTGCCCACACTTCCGGTAGGAACACCATTTCCCTGGCCATGTCAAAATGGACTCTGAGGTACTTCAAGAACTGAGAGGGAGCCAGATGGTTCTTGGACCAGTTCACGACACAACTCAGAGAATCCAGGAGGAAATGGCTTGAGCAGTGACCAAACTGGCCTCCACAGCCAAGTTAGCCCAAATCAGGCAGTCATCAAGGTAGGATGAACCCAAATGCCCCGACATCGGAGGTGCGCAGCCACCACCATCATCACACCTTGGAAAAACATAGCCAGGCCAAAAGGCAAAGCCTGAAAATGAAAGTGCTGCCCCCACACATAGAAGCGCAGAAATCTCTTGTGATGAGCTGCGATGGGGAAATGGAGGTAGACCTCCGTGAGGTCCATGGAAGTTAAATACTCCCCAGGCCTCACCAATATGGTGACTGAGCAGAGAATTTCCATCCAAAATTGCTGGAATCGCAGACAAGCGTTTGCTCCCTTAAACTGCAGGATAGGGCAAAAAAAGCTGCCCTTCTTTGGAACCACAAAATAAATGGAATACTGTCCAGGCTGCACTCCACCGATAGAACAGGCTCTACCACCCTGAGATTGCACAGACGTTGCAGAGTAAGTGTGACAGCTGCCACTTTAGGTCTGAACTATACAAACAGGCAATGAAGGCATCAGGAACTAGGCAGGAAAACTCTAGAAAATACTCCTTCTTGACCACCTCCAGGACCCACTGATCTGAGGTAAGGTGAGCCCACTTGTCTCAAAAGAGAGACAACCTGCCCTCCCCCACTGAGACTACCATGGGGCCTGGTGCACCCTTACTGGGCCAGCCAAGTGGCCAGCCAAGTGCAGTCCCCGCCTGAGGGACCCAAGGGTCCAGCTCTTTTGGAGCACTGAAAGGAGCCCTATTTGAAGGACCTACCATGCCCCCCCCCCTCCCACCTGGACCTGAATGCACCGAATGGACTGAAAGAGGCCTGCTCCTTTGGAGCGCCCACTGGAGACAGAGGATCACTGAGCATTCTTTTCCTTCAATTCAGGGCGATGTAGAGGTCACACCTCTCCCATGTCACTCACTAAATTTTATAGGTCTTCACCAAAGAGTAAGTGCCCCGCTAAAAGTCAACTGACTCGAATGCTTTTTAGAAGTTGCATCTGCAACCCATTAGCAAGCCACAACCAACATCGCTCTACCACTGAGTGGGAAGCCAGGTGGACCAGGTTGTAAATGTCTGCCAAAAAAGCCATTCCAGACTCCAGACATGTGACCTCCAGAGATTCCGGAAGCAGCACAACATGGCCCAAGCAAAATAATAGCCACGCATGGTGGCCTGAATGCAGGATGCTCCCACTGAAAAGGCCAGGCAGAGCTACTGCTCCACTTTCTTCTCATGCAGCAACTCCCCCCCCCCAAAGACGATTACAGCGGTCGTCTATTGTGACTGCTGTAACCAGCGTATTCACCTTGGGGAACACCCAGTACTTCGCGACCTCCTCATGAGCGAATGTGTAAAGATGATCCCAGAGCTCTGGCACCCCTCCTGCTGCTGAGAAGCAGCAGCAGTAAAGCTCCTGATGGAAAATGGCCACTGTTTCCACCAAAGTCATCTAGACCACAAGTCCCGATGCTTCAGCTGGGGCAGACTCAGCAGCACCACACACACCCCCACCCCCACCCACAGGGGAGATACAGCTGCCAGCTCTTGCTAACCTTGCAGCACCTGCCAGTCCCAACCACGTGGCAGGCACACATGGGCTTGCCTGTCCGATCGGGACTGTCTTAGTCTGGAGCTCCAGCATCTCCGTCATTCCCCAACTCTCTGTGGATGCCTCTAACAGGGAAAACCTCTGTTTGATCTTGTCAGGAATTCCCTGTTCTTTTTTTTGGGGTGGGGGGGAGGTTTAAAGATGCAGTAGCATCTTTATTCTTTAGAATAGCTTTTTAAAACCGAAGCAGCAGCTTTATTCTTTAGAATAGCTTTCTTCCCTTAAACAGAGAATGAAGATAACCAGGCCAGAATTTTTTATTTTATTAAAACATGGGAACTGCAGGGGGATCCCAGGGGAAAACACCCAAGCAGGGTGTACGGGAAAGATGGGGGGATGGAGACCAGCATCCCTCAGGCAAGGCCCCAAAGGACTGAGCCACAGCTTCACAGTTGCACTAAGGAGTGCGACTGGGGGCTGCGAAGCAAAACTCCGCACTCATTCAGGTACAGCCCTGAGATTGTGAGCCTGGGAGTAGCCGTTAGGCTAAACCTCGGCCAGCAGAGCGGGGAGCTAGACCAGGGACAGGAGCACCATCAGTACAAGGTAGCAAAAAATACTGGATTATTTCAGGGAGCACCCCAGCTTATACCGGTGATGTCACTGGTAGAATTCACTTTTCTCTACCTCTACCTAATGGTAAAATGGGATAACACCCATCTGTATTGAACAGTGGCGCTGACACTAAGGAAATATAATCTAGGAAGGAGAATTTTTAAAATAGGGAAGTCTATTTTAAAAATTCATTAAAAAAAAGTTTCACCCCTCAAAGTGTCAAAATAGTTCCATTTTGGCAAGATGGCGGATTAGAGTGGATGTGTGAGAGTGAGCTCCTGACTTTGCGAGGTGTTCAACTGCTGGTGAGCTAATCCTACCCCAGGAGATGGGGAAAAGGAAGGGGAAGCCCAGAGTCCTGTCCTCCTCAGCCCCTGGAACTGTTCCCGCTCACTGGCAATTGACCCTCGACCAAGTTGGCGTTCTTCCACGGGTCATGCAAACACCCACTTTGAATCGAGCCACGGAGGTTTCAGTGGTTCACAGCGATGGAGCGGTCTCGCTGAGCCCGCTCGAAAATGCAGCCCCTCCGCGACCCGGAAGTAGTTTCATCTCCGAGGTAGGATCGCCTAGTTCAGTTCCCGAACTGGAGAGTAACGAAGCACTCCAAGGAGGAACCTCGGCGATTATGGCCCCGATAGTGGGAACAGCTGGAGACTGGAGGGTCAATGCGACCTCGACCCCCACGCTCTCGGAAGCTACAACCGTAGGCGTAACGGAGATGGTAAGACCGGCTGTGGTTACTTTGGACTCTCTATGGGACGCAATTCAGGGGATGAACTCCCTATTAACAAAGGTAACCAACTCTTTTACAAAAGACATTACAGACTTAAAACAAGTACAGCAGAAGATAGAGGATAAAGTTCAAGATCAAGGGAATCAAGTTGGAACTTTAAGAGCTGAACTCTCTACGTTGCAGGTGTTTGCAGGAGAAGTCTCTAAAGATAGAGATATATTGAGGAGAAAATTGGAATTTTTGGACAATCAGGGGAGGAAGAATAATTTACGATTTATTAATTTCCCTAAAGCCCCTTTGATCTCACCAAGTGATATGCTACGTAGATATTTCCAGGAAATATTAAAAATTCCAACAGAGGGTCTTCCACCTATTAATAAAACTCAGTATTTAACTGGGATTAAAAAAATCGACCTCCCCGGCTGCTCAGAATCCAGCAGATAATTTAACAGATTTTTTGGAGAACTCACTGGACAATGTAACAGAGAGAGAACGACTCTTTTGGTGTCATTTGCAATACAGTTGGATAGAAATAATATTTTCAAATTATACTTTAAACATTTAAATGAAAAGTTTCTAGGGGAACAAGTTCGTATATATCCAGATTTGAATAAAGATACTCAAATGCGGAGAACAGAATTTATGAGTCTTAGGCCTAGGGCAGTAGCGCTAGGAGCTGTATTTGTGTTAAAATTTCCATGTCGATGCAGTGTCTTTAGAATCAGTGACTTATATGTTTCTTGAACCTCAAAAAATGAAAGTTTTTATCAGCGCTAGAGAAAATAGAGGAGATCAAACCTGAAAGTTCAATAGAGTTAATCGCTGATATTCGGCTGTAAGTAGAGCGCATGTTGCTGCTCTTAGACTAAAAATGTATTTCCATGTTCTTTATAATTTATTCCTTGTATCTTGCCACAATTTTTATAGTGGTCTAAAAGATTTTGAACTATTTCCTTTGTTAAATAATCTAATGGTCATTTTGGTTTCCTTCTTCCTGACATTTAAGTTGTATGACTGAATGTAATATAAACTCAATAAAGAAAAAAATAAAAAAAAATAGTTCCATTTTCTCAGATTATGATCGTTTATGACCCAGTCTATGCTTACAAAATTATGTGGCACTGAAATACAGTATTAATACTATAATGTCATACTCCTTACAGAATGGTTTCTTCTGAGCTACATTTTTCTGAAGACTGAAACCAGGATCTGTATAAGGACTTCTTTCCCCCTTCCTCCTTCTACACAAATCACTGATTGTACTTTAACTTTAAATAAAAATAGCAAAATTACATCAACAGAAGAGATAAAATAATTATTTTTGTAGGTCAACTAGAAATGACAAGGGAGACACTGAGCCTTGATATTTTAATCCACTATTGCTCATGCCAGACTTTGCACCAATTTTCAGGATATACTTAATGAATATTAAGTGAATTCTATCTATAATCACTGAAGGCAGTACATGCAAAAATCTCTCATGCATATTCATTAGAGATTTACTTAAGCCCAATGACTACTTTGAGCAGTACAGCTTTAATGCATCATCAGTACCGTCATATGCGCAACTTGCAAAATCACTCCTATATTAATGTAATAGCACATATGTAAGTATTTATGTACATGCTATAAGGAAATCTTAAAGGGAGGGTTCAGTGCACTTAGGGGGTCTTTTACTAAAGCTTAGCTCGAGTTATCTGCAGCAGGGCCCATAGGAATAAAATAACTCGAGCTAAGCTTTAGTAAAAGACCCACTTCGATTTTACTCTAACAGTTCTGCTTCAATACTGTTGAAACCTACCTGTCACTACTGGTACTGCTGCTGCTGCTGACTGAATCACTACTTGAGGATCTACTCCTAGAGCCACTGCCACTAGGAGACCGTGTGGGTCTAGATGCTTGGCTAGCCAGTCTTTGAGGTGACTGGGTTCTGGACTGGGATGAATGTGGTGAACGACTCCTGCTGTGCTGGTAATTCCGATCTGGCCTTCTGCCTCGTACCTCCCGAGTAATATCATCCCTGTAGATATCCCTGTGTACCACACTGGATAACGTAAACTGTTCTCGAGCCCTAGGTTCATAACGAGGGTCATGAGCTTCAAAGCGGTTTGGACTTCGACTCCGAGAAGTATAATATAGCCCGTGTTGTAAATTCCGCTCTCGAGGGTCTCTATAGTAATCCTGGTCATAATGTCTTGTCCGATCAAATGCTCCAGTCCCCCGTTCATGGTGTCCATAGGCACTATGTTCATAAGCACGCTCCCTGTTATCTGAAGCCCTGTATATTGAAGAAGAAAAAATATTTGAGTGAGAGCTAGTAGGAAACAAAGCAAACAAGTCAACATTTGTTTTCCACAAACTTTCTTCTATATATTTTTTAAGCCTACATCTCAATAATCAACAAATGTTTAAGAATACATCGGCAATGAAATAATTTACTACACCCCAAAGTTCTGTTCTTTTATAATGGAGAATGTCACGTCTATTTTAATAATCACAGAATAGGCTTTCATGGCCAATGTACCAAAGAAAGGAAGAAAAAATGAAAAAAAGAAATGCATTTTCTTCATGCCATTAAAAAGTTCCACATATTAGAGACAGGGAAGCTAAAAGGTAAACTTTACCATTGAACAGTTACTTTTTCTGTCAGCAAATTTCTTAGGTATTGTTTATATATTTTCTGTTTATAGTTAACGTCTGTGGATTCCAGATCAGAATGCAGATACCAACATTACCTATACATTTATTTAAAACCAGCAACTTTCTTGAATTTCTCTTTAGATGGTGCTGATGTTAGGACTCCAATAAGTAATTTGGAGGCACTTAAAAAAAAAATTACACCAAATGCTGAAATGGCTCAACAGTTAAAGCCAGAAAAAAATTTGTTTTCAGCCATAAATGAAATGTCCCCTTTTATAAATGACCTTTAATCAACAAAAAGCTTCTTAACTGTTGCTTCAAGTGGGTTTCACTACATATCCTGTGCAAGCCTGATTTTAAACTTTTGCCATATTCAAGTTATTAATAAGTGAAATAGAATTTGAAAAAAAAATATTTATTCAGAATTTGTTGAGTATTTTAGTGATGTTTCTATTATCTTTTGCAATGCTCTATGCTCATTTAAGAAGTATCTGCTCCATATTGATAATATGGTTCTAACTTTAGACTGCCTACCAGGGAGAGTAAGTTACCAACTGTCTTGAGTGTTCATATAAAAAGCTAGCCGCATCCATTTTGCCTCTCAATGCAATACAGCTACATTTTTAAGCAAATGAAATACTAGAATAAAAAAAAGCCATATCTTTATATATTAGTCTGTTTATCTTATCAGCTATTTCTTCAGTCTAAAGCTGGACGCTGAAGTACAGACCATTGTAACAATTCTGAATACGAGTCCTCAAAGTTCACAAACAGGTCTGCTGATCATAGTAACCAATATAAGCCCTTAAGTCAGACTTTAGACATTTTGCACTAAATGTCCCAAATCTGAATAGGAAATTTGCCCGTTTTTGAAATAGCAACATGTAACAAGTTTTTGTGCTGTGCATTTATCTTTTCGGTCCATTAAAAAATAAATATATATATATGTGCAAGTGGAAAATGCAGAAAATCAAACCATTGGGATTTAGGAAGAGCCAGCGTTCTTGTAGATTAGTCACACAGACATCCCAGGAGAGCAATGGGGCACCCTAAGGGCATTGTTATGAGCGTCATATAAAATCTCCCAGGTACACATCTCACCATTACCCCCTTATCTTGTCTGCTGAGCCCTTCAAAACCCACTACCCCCAACGGTACACCACTACAATAGTCCTTATGTGTGAAGGGATCACCTATATGTGGGTACAGTATGGAGGGCTCAAACGTTTCACCACAAGTGTAACATAGTAGGATATGGGCCTGGGTCCCCCTCTCTACAGTGCACTGAATTGACCACTTTACTACCCCAGGGATCTGCTTGCTGCTCTACCAGAACTGCCTATAACATATGCAGCTGTCATAGAGGCTGGTAATATTTTTATTCACATCCTTGGGGGGGGGGGGGGGGGGGGGTCATCCCTGATTACCTCCAGTGGTCATCTGTTCATTTAGGGCACCTTTTTTTTTTTTTTTGTTACATTTGTACCCTGCGCTTTCCCACTCATGGCAGGCTCAATGCGGCTTACATGAGGCAATGGAGGGTTAAGTGACTTGCCCAGAGTCACAAGGAGCTGCCTGTGCCGGGAATCGAACTCAGTTCCAAAGTCCACCACCCTAACCACTGGGCCACTCCTCCTTCACAATTAAATGGGTACAAAGTCCACCACCCTAACCACTAGGCCACTCCTCCTAAAAACAGGTCTAGACCAAAACGTTGACGTTTCAGCCCTAGATGTTTTTGTTTTGTTCATTATGCTAAAACATCCAAATGTTAGGAACGTCTTCGCCCCGTCCTAATCCCACCTCAAATCTCTAACATGCCACCTTGTGATTTTGATGCACTGAAGACAAACTGCATAGATAAACATCTGCAAAACAGGTTTCAAAAATACCGATTTGGACGTATTGAGAAGAAATTTGTCCAAATGCTGCTTTATGACACTTTTTGGATGTTTTTCTCTTGAAAATGAGCCCCAAAGTGTAAAAGACATTCCCAAACTAACAGCCCAAATGTTATCAATTCAAATTTAAAATACACCTCGATCCTGATTAAAAGCTTACTTAAAAATCCAAGTTTTAAGGGCCATTTTAAATTTAAAGTAGCAAACTTGCTTGCTGATCAAGCTCCACAGGAGAGAAGAGAATTCCAGAGTGAGATAGTTCAGTAAGGACAAATAAGTTTTTAATAGTACCAAAGAGAAAACACTTAAGGCAATAACTAGCTGGATAGGAAACATGGGACTGATTCCCAAAATTAGATTTGTTTCTAGTTACCCTATAATAGCAACACTTAGGAGGGGTAAAAGTTAAGTTTTTATCACACCTTAGTTACTGTGGGAGCCATCAACCTGAGTTCTCAGTACCGCAGGTTAGTGACCCCTGCAGTACATGTATAATGTTGTTTGAGACCAACCTCGCAAGTTACATTATTCATACTACCTGGGAGCATTAGGCCAGTAACCCATGGTCTGATGCTCCTGTGCCTGCATTTTTAAAGGGTCAGCCATGAAGAGATTAATCTCCTTCTCCCCCCCCCCCCCCCAAAAAGTATCCCCCCCCCTCTTGCTCAAATACAACTCCTCCCAAAGATGCCCCCACTCAAGCACACCACACATCCCCTTCACCAAAGACCCCTGCCATCACACACCTCTTCCCAAAGACTCCCTATCACAACTCCAGCCCCCCCACCTACAAAGTCCCTCTTTCTCCAAAAGAACTCCTCATCCTCCTGGATTTACCTGTTGGAATTCCTGGTATCTAGGGATTTCAAGAGAGTAACAATCCCCCGTCACTCCTGTCCCTGCTTGCACCAGGTTCAAAATGGCACTGGAGACCCCTAGCAGTAGTCTTTTCCTACTAGGTGCTGGCAGGGACAGGAGAAACTGGGGATCACTCCTGCTCTAGAACCTCTAAACACCGGAGATTTCAACACGCAAACCCAGGGGGCCCTTTACGGGGAAAAAGGAGAAATTATGCCTTACCTGATCATTTTCTTTTTTTTTAGTCAAACAGGTCTGCACCAATGGGTTATTACCCCTTCCTACCAGCAGGTGGAGGTAGAGAAAAGACTGAATTCTACCAGTGACATCATCAGTAATAAGCTATGGTGCCACCTGGAAGATTCCAGTATGCATCTGCCAAAATAGAAAGTCCCTTTGTAAAGCAACCATGCCCCATCAACTACTGCAACCACAATGGGCAGCAGGCGAGCAAAACACCAAGGAGTGACACTATCCTGTATACACCAGGGAAAAGCCAAATCCAGCTACAAATCAGGGAAAAAAAAAAGCAAATAAAGAATTGTTCTTTTTTTTGTGTGTATCGAGCAAATGAGAGAACACAGTGCACACCCAGACCCTGGGCCAAGGTCTTCCAAGGGCGGGACTGCAGAACGGTTTCATTGACTAAAGAAAAGAAAGTTATCAGGTAAGGCATGGTGTTATCAGGTAAGGCATGATTTCTCCTTTCTCAGGGTCAGCTCAACCGTTTTGCACAAATAGGATGTACCGAAGCAGATCTACCAAGCAGGGGAAGAGAAGACCCCTGAATGACAGCCCTGCCAAAGTCCAACTGGGCTCTGGCCAGCATGTCTAACCTGTAATGCTTGACAAATTAATAGACACCTTAATCCACCTCACAACGGAGGCCTTCGAGGACTCCTGACCCTTCTGAGGGCCATGGAAAAGCACAAAAAGGTGGTCAGAGATGAAACATTCATCTCTCTCAGGTACTGGAGAAGAGTCCCCCAGACATCCAGCCTGTGAAGCCTCTGATCTGTGGCCCCTGAACCCCCTTCCACAAAGGAAGGCAAGCAAATCTCCAGATTCACATGGAACAGCAAAACCATCTTTGACAGAAAGGAGGGAACCGTCTGCAAGGACATGGAATCATCCAAAAAGTACAGATAAGGGTCACAACATGAAATAGCCTGGAGCTCTGAGAAACTCCAAGCCAAAGTAATGACCATCAAAAAAACACCATTTTTTAAGGGTGAGATCCTTAACAGAGCCTGAATGCAAGGGCTCAAAAAGAGCCTCAGAGTCCCCTGAGCACCAGATTGAGGTCCCATGACAGAAAAGAAGGCGGAAGCAGAGAAAGCACATGTGCCACCTCTCCATGCAAGGCCAGAGAGACGGCATTCACTTTCCCCTGGAAACTGGAGAGAATCACCACCTGAACCTTCAGGGAGCTAAAAGCCAACCTATGATCCAGGCCCCACTGCAAAAATGCCAAAATATCAGGAACCTGACCCCTCCAAGGCAACAAAGTGTGCTCCCCACACCAGGATTCAAAAATGTGCCAGACCCTGACATAGGTTAGGGATGTAGAGGACTTTCGGGAGCAAAGCAGCATAGAAATCACAGTGGGAGAGTACTCTCATTTCTCCAAGCATCTCCTTTCAATGACCAAACTGAGCCAGAAGGGATCTAGGTCCTCCACTGTTACCGGTCCCTGCCAAAGGAGACCCCAACCTACGAGAAGACATCTGAGGTCTGCCTACCAAGGTCTGCAGGGCTAATCGGGAGCCACCAGCAAGAACAGATAAGGAAAACGTGCAATCCTGCACAAAAGACACCATATGAGGGGCCACAGAGGGAAGACATAAAGCTTAACCAGACCATCGAGCCCCAGGAAGGCTAGATCCCTCTGCCGACTGAAGAAGCGATCCACCTTCATGTTGACCCATGTCACCATCAAGTCAAAGAACGGGGCCCCCAGCGGTCCAGAATGAGCTGAAATGCCAGTGCCTGAGGCCTCAGCTCTCACTCCCCTGGATCCAAGAGAGAACAGCTGAGAAAGTTCACTTGCACATTTTTTCTTGCCCGCAATGTGAACCGCTGAAAGGGCTAACAGATGGGTCTCCATTCAGGTACAGAGACTCGCCACCACCTAACGCTAGGTACCTTCCTACTTGTTGATGTACGCCAAAGTGGCATTGTCCAACATCACTATGAACGCCTTGTTCTCTAGCAGCGGGTGAAATTCCAGCAAGGCCAGACACACCGCCCAGGCTTCCAGGCAGTTGACTGTCCAAGCCAAACTCCTGGTTCGAGCAAAAGCTACACAATCCAGACAGGGAGGCCCCCCAACTGAGGAAGATTTGCATCCATGCTGACCAAAACCCACTGAAAGGGATCCAAACAGATCCCTTTCAACAGATGGGTCCGTACTGTCCCAACAGTCCAGAGTGAGCCTTGCCATGGGCATTAGGAAAAGGACTGTGAAACTCCTGACCGAATGGGCAACATCACATCAAGAGGGCCTGCTACAAAGGAGGCATTTAGGCCCTCGCCCAAGGGACAACCTCCAAAGTCACCACCATGGAAGCCCAGAAGCTGAAAGAAGTGCCAAACTGTGGACATCTGAAGCTTGCACAACCGTAGCTTCTGCTTCCACTCTTCCAGGAGAAACACCATCCCACAGACACTCCAACACTTAAGAGGGCACCAAGTGACTCAGAGCAATTCACAACCCAGACCAAGGACTCCAGAAGAGAAATCACCTTAGCCATAGCTTGAACAGACCTCGCTAGTCATCCAGATACAGGTGAACCTGCAACCCCCCCCCCCCCCCCCCCGGTGTCTCAAGTGTGCAACCACACCCACATAACCTTAGAAAAGGGGTATGGCGCTATAGCCAAGCCAAATCATGGAACTGAAAACGCTGCCCCTGCACACAGAAGCACAAATACCTCCTGTGGAAATCTACAATGGGGATATGCAAGTAGGCTTCCGTGTAGTCCAGGGAAGTTAAAAACTCCACCGGCCAAATCAAATGCGATAACAGAGTACAGAGTCTCCATGCGAAAAAGCTGAACCCACAGGCAAGTGTTCACCCTTTGGAGGGTCAGAATGGGCTGGAACGAGCCCCCTGTTTTTGGGACCACTAAAGATATGGAATAGTGACACTGACTGCCAGTGGCACAAGCTCTACCACTCCAAGAGTGCAAAGGTGCTGAAGAGTGAGTGTGACTGCTTGTTACTTCAGAGCTGAGCTACGGGGGAGGCCATGAAAGCATCGTGAACTGGACAGGTTAACTCCAAGGAGTAACCCCTCTCTATCACCTCCAGGACCCACTGATCCAAGGTGATGCAGGCCCATATGTCCCGGGAGAGGGACAACTTGCCCCCCACCAAGACCAGACACACCTGGCTCATTGGGTGGGCTAGGCAACTGTGCTCCCCAGACAAACCGGCGGCACCGGACTTGTGAGGACCACAAAAGAATTGCCATGACCCACCACCACCATCGAAGTGGCCAACAAGCAGGAAGCAAGGTGGACCAGATCATAAAGAATGTCCTCCAAGAAGGCAGCACCAAACTCCAAGCAAGCACTTCCGATAACTCTGGGAACTGCTGCAACTACCACAGCATAGCCTGCATGACATAGCCCCCACAGATAGCTGCCTGGACGCTGGACACCCCAACTGAAAATGCAAAGCGAAGCTGTTGTTCCACCTTCTTGTCATGGTACTCTTCCTTAAGGGCACAACCCTTAATCTTGCTGATTCGGGACAGCGGTCGCCTTTGTCACTGCTGCCACCAGGGTGTATACTTTGGGGAACGGCCAATACTTTGCCACCTCCTCCGAAGCAAAGGTATAAAGGTGGTCCAACACTCTGGCGCCTCAAAGAGGGCCATCCAAAACTTTTTACTCGGCCATGATCATGTAGACAAGAGCTTTGTGCAAAGGAAAATGCTTGGTAGGCCCAGCGAGCCACAGCAGCAAAGGGTCCGTCTTCCACGGGATCCATATCTGCGGTCCGCACCATGACTAGAGTAGTAACATCATCAATGAGACTAAACAACTGTCTCTGAAAGAGCCGGATAGCGTGTGGCCATTCCTCCTCCGGCTCCGGAGGCAAGGGACCCTCCACATCAGAATCCGGTGGGGAGAGGTAGTCTGACAGGACCTCCAAACACCCCCACATTTGTTCCCAAGGTACCGGCGCATCCAGAAGTGCACCTTCTGCCCTGTGCCATTTGGCTCACAGAGCGGGGACCCCACCGTCCACCACTAGGGCCTGCTTGACCATCTGAGCCAAACTCTGGAGCCAAAAACTACCTGGGACCCCAAAGATGGAAACCACCCATCCCAATTTGGACACACCGAACCAGCAGCTGTATTAAGCTGCCTGTTCTTGCAGGATCCACAAACCGGCATTTCCAATCACATGGCAGAAGTAGGGGGCCTGCCAAAAGATGCTTCCCAGGCTCTCCTGGGGTGCTAATTGGCGAAATCTCTCACTGGCAAATACAAGGGATTTTCTCCAATTAAGCTCTGTGTTCCTTTTTTTTTTTTTTAAACAGAGCTCTTAAAACTGTTCTACTCCCTACACAGGAAAGAGCTGACAGCCCCCCCCCCCCCCCCCACACACACACAAAAAGGAAGCTGGGGTTGCAAAGGAGCCCAGGGGGGATGTTCACCCCACAGTAGGGAGGGTACCCACACCCTCAGGCAAGATCTCAGGGGATCAAGCCCAAAGCCACAACCAGTAGCACTATCAAGTGCAAACTGGGGGCTGAGGAGTCAAACTCCATGCTCAACTAGGCACAGAATAAGTCTGTAAGCCTCGGAGTGGCACTTAGGCTCTGCTGCACGGTCATGACTAGCAAAGCAGGGAGCTAGGCCAGGGACTCAGGGGAACTGAACAGCAACTTACTGCCTGATGTAGGTAGAGAAAAACACTGGAATCTTCCAGGGGATACAACAGCTTATTACCAGTGATATCACAGGTAGAATTCAGTCTTTCCTGTACTTCCGCCTGCTGGTAGGAAGGGATAACAACCTATTTGTGTAGAATGGTTGTGCTGACACCGAGGAAAAAAAAGGAGGTGTGAAGGGGGGGGAAGATTAATCTTTTCATGGTCAGCCCTTTATGAAAGTGGCCTAGAAACATCAGGCTGCGGGTTACTGTAGCAGTGTAATACTCCCAGGCAGGAAGTGTAGCTGGCATTATTTTACTAGGAATAAATGCAGCCTGAGGTGTTCTCTTAGGCTTCCGCAGCTGGCATCATGATTGTTGAAATTGTCCGAGTCTTGCTGCGTCTGAGTAAGTGGAACTAATGTTTCAGCCATCACGCTGTGACTTTCTTCAGTGTATGCTATGAGATCTGCAGTCTGCAAGAGGACCTCACAAGACTGGGAGACTGGGCAACCAAATGGTAGATGACATTTAATGTGAGCAAGTGCAAAGTGAAGCATGTGTTAAAGAGGAACCCAAAGTATAGATACGTGATGCAAGATTCCACACTAGGAGTCACTTAAGTGTCATCATTGATGATACATTGAAGCCCTCTGCTCAGTGTGCAGCAGCAGCTAAGAAAACAAATAGAATGTTAGGAACTATTAGAAAAAGAATGGAAAACAAAACTAAGTATATTATAATGCCTTTGTATCGCTCCATGGTACGACCACACCTCATACTGTGTACAATTCTGGTCACCACATCTCTAAAGAGATATAGAATGACAAAAGGCCCATGAAAATGATAAATTCCTAAATTCTACCTAAATTCTACAAATCAACTCTGAACCATCTAAATTTCAGGAAATTACTGAAGACCACCTTGTTCAAGAAGGCCTACTTTCCTGACTCATCCTAATTTACCTCTTCTTTTATTACAGCAAAATCCATGGACTCTATCTTTCTTACTCACTCTTATTATCTTTGTTGTTGTCTATACGATACGTAAACGTTTACTATTTTACTATTACATTGTTTAATTGTATTTTAATGCACTGTAGTCTTCCCTACAGTCCTGTGTAAGCCACATTGAGCCTACTACTAGTGGGAAAATGTGGGGTAAATGTGTTAAATAAATAAAGGGGAAAGGACGACTTCCTTATGAGGAATAGCTAAAGAGGCTAGGGCTCTTCAGCTTGGAGAAGAGATGGCTGAAGGGAGATATGATACAGGTCTATAAAATACTGAGTGGACTGGAATGGGTAGGCGTGAATCACTTTTTTACTCTCCAAAAATATATAAGGACTAGGGGGCACGCAATGAAGCTACTACGTAGTAAATTTAAAACAAATCAGAGAAAATATTTCTTCACTCAACATTTGGAATTCGTTGCTAGAAAATGTAGTAAAAGCAGTTAGCTTAGCAAGATTTTAAAAAGGGTTGGATAATTTCCTACAAGAAAAGTCCATAAGTATTAAGATGGACTTGAGAAAATCCACTGCTTGTTTCTAGGATAAGCAGCATAAAATCTGTTTTACTGTTTTGGGATCTTGCCAGGTACTTGTGACCTGGATTGGCCACTGTTGGAAACAGGATGCTGTGCTTGATGGACCTTCAGTCTGTCCCAGTAAGGCAATACTTATGTTCTTAAGATGGCTGAAACATCAATTCCAATTACTCAGACGTGGCAAGATGCGGACAACTGCAACAATCAGCAGCTTGAGGTGTTTACCACAAGCTATATTATTCGATTTATATGTAACGAGATGGACTGCATACAATTGTTTGCTTTGCATTCAATATTATGTATCCCACACTAAGTTATATTAATGTAGCACATGTTAATATAACACAAGTTATTGCCATTCAATGTGTGTAGATTAACTGCCATAATGCACCTTAACAAATACCCTCCCCTTAGAGTCTTGGCTCAAAGCTGTTCTTGTTCCACATTTCAAAGGATAGAGTGAGTGCGAGTGTGCATGTAACATTGCTGTACCCACTTTTTTTTTTTTTAGAAGACCAAAAGAACCTTTAGCTGCTGTATGTTTAACTGCTGAATCAATGAGTACACAGGATTTTATATTCTTCTTATAATGTTAACTTTTTAACTACTGTCCAGTCCCCATTTCATTTTTCCACAAACAAATTAAAGTATTTTAAAGGCTGAATTTCAAATATACTTCAGCCAGTCTTCCTATACAATATGGATTTCAAACAGAGACACTATAAGAAAGCAAAGTGAGGGCAGTGCTGTTTCAACAATTAAAAATTTATCCTAGTTAGGAAACAGTAAACGTACTGTGAGAATGTTAGTGCACAGGCTACCAAGATAAAAAAGAAACGATGGGATATTAACACTCTTCAGTAGTCTAAAGGCCCTGTTTACTACGCTGCGCTAGAGGCACGTTAGCATTTTTAGCACGTACTAAGCATTAGCATGCACTGTATAGTCACCCATAATATTCTTAAAACGCTAATGCACATTAGTAAACAGGGCCCTAATTTTGTTAATTAAAAGTCTGGATGATCTGGCCAGGATTGGGGAGGGGGGGGGGGGGTTGTCCCACAACAAATCTGTTAAACAAATGCTTAAGAATAAGAGGGGATTTTCTGATACTCTCCAAAAGATGTAGAGAAATACAGTTAATATGCCAAACTTTTCAAAATTTAGTCACAACTTATCTTAAAAGAAAGCATATTTGAATTTACCCTCTGCTTTCTTCCATATTTTTCCTTGAAAATTAATGTTCAGTTCCATGCCATAATTCATCTCCAGCTGTAACACTTCACTTGTCTAATCAAGATGTAAGATGTATGGTTTATTGGTGGTATTTGTTCATACTTGTTAGTTTCTTTTCCTTGATCCATCCTAGACAAATCTAAACCAAAAGGAAACTCCATGAATTCAGGAGAGATAGGAGAGATTGGAGATCTCCAAGTGTAGAATCAAAACTCTATGGGTGTCTAATTTATGGAGTTTCCTTTTGGTCTGGGCAGGATGATAAGAAAACACTTTTAATGGGTCTTCCAAGCTGAATACCAAAACATACAAAAATCTTCCTTAAATTTTGAATTGTTTCAGCACAGTGACCTTTCTCTGTTGTTGCTCCTCCTCCCCATGTATGTAAAAGTGAATTATTTAGGAGGCACACCATACAAGCCTTTCTGTTTTGATTTGGGTCTTTTTATGGGTGCAGAAAGAAACACACATTTTGTGATGGCAATTTCCAGGCTAATTTAATCATTAAATCAGGAGAAACAGTACTTCTAAAATTAGACATGAAAAAAAAGTCCTAATAAGTTAAAAAGGATACAGAAGAGAAAAACAAGAACTAGCACAGCTGCAATGCCTGATTTGTAATGTAATTATCTATTAATACTAGATGCTACTAGAGTTAGTGGAAAGAGAGAGTTTGATTTGGGTTAGAAGAGGAGCTATATACACGGCAGGACATACCAACCTTTTCCAAGTGCGGACCACGACCTATTATCCCAATTAATCTAGGGAGAGAATTGTGAACATAACTTCCCCAATTTTGGCCTCTCTTACAGGGATAATCCACCTTCTTAATGGGCAAGGGTGTCAAATGGCATTTTAGATGAGCCAACAAGAAAAATATTCTCAGTAATACCATCAAAAAATAAAACGAAAAAAATTCCATTGGATACAGTATTTTCAGACTGACAATTTTCACACCCCAGACGATTTCTTTGGACCAGGAGACACCCTTTTACTGCAGCCATTATGGGATGTTTTTGGCCCTAACTGTGACTCAAGCAGTTGGTAACACGAACGTTAAAAGGATCATCCTCCTCAACTGATCAACACAAGTAATCTTGAGGGTCCAGTTTTATAGCCATCCAGTGAATTTTTGATTGATGTATCCACAAGATTATTAACACAAAGTCCTAATACGATTTTTAGAAAAATTCCATAAAGTTTTAGATAGTAATAATCCAGTCTTCCTTTAGAGGCACACAATAGCATGATTCATATTTGTGGTCCTTATTCCAACTTTTTGAAGACAAATAGTTGTACATTCCAAAATTGTCCTTCATCTCAAAAAGGTACGTTGCGCCAATATCATAAAGGAAATTAATTCCAACAGGAAATCTGTGTAGATCCATTATGGAACCATGCAGTAAACTGCCTTCAGTCTTCACAATCTAATGAGATTCCATGGCTAAATGTTGGCTGTAGAATCCAAAGATGCTCCACAGCAAGGAAACCCTTGAGAACACATTTTTCAGAATGACAATCCAATTAGGCTGCAAGATGTAAAAATAAAAATAAAAACCGATAACCATGCTTCAAGCTTGCCCAAATTGGAACATTAGTACTCCTCGGACACTCCATACAGAACTTCAATCCACGGTACAGCACTATAACTCCATGTGGCAGAAGGAATAGATCCAAGAAGGCCTTAATGTTATCCAAAATAAAGGAAGTAGAATAACTCCATAATTACCACTGAACAAAGAAACGCCTCCATCTTTAAATCATCATCTTATTTCAAGGGAAGATATCCAATCAGCTGTACGAAACATCTTCTATGGCTCCACAAGACACCAGCAACTGGGACTGAAATTGCTTCCATTTCCAACCCAAAAGAAGAAATAATAGAATTCCCAAAATTTTACATCCATCTGGGGGCCCTAAATATGAGGTTCTGTTCCTCACCATATCAAATACACAATACCTGCCTAAAGAAATCTTGGAACTTACCCATCAAGTCTCCGCTCATAGCGTCCTTCCCGTGCATGAAGTGATGGTGGGGGGCCATAAGTGGGCCCCCCACCACCTCCTCTGAACCCAGAAACCTCTCTACTACGAGATGCTATGGAAACTGTATCATCCAAGCCCCGAGCAGCACTCGGAATAGTGCCTGGTTCATTGTAATCCGTCCGTAGGTCCCTATCTCCCATTTTGTTGACAGAGTTGTGAGCCTTCTGTGCACTTTTGATGTCCACAAAATCCACAAAGGCCGCCACTCCACCTTCTGACCCCCGTTTGGGCAGAATTTTGACACTCTCAACGCGTCCATACCTAAGAAGGAGAATGGAAAGAACAAAAAAAAAAAAAGTATTAGCATTGATAAGAACAGATTACTACAGATAAAATTCTTGTTACATGCCCATTACAAAAATTACCAATTTCCAACAATTTCACACTGATTAGCACAACTTCAACACATTTTAATAGGACATACGTAGACATACAGAATGATAAAAATCACTTTTTTGCAGTTATTGACCCTTAAATTTCAGCTAAACTACATACTATACTATAGAATATCTTGTTTATCATAATCATATTGCTTGTTATACTATCTTGCTTTTCATTATCATATTGCCTAAGATTCCTCTGTAACACTAAATGTCTATTTGCTAATGTCTTCCATTTTTCAAATGTATTGTAAGCCACATTGAGCCTGCAAAAAGGTGGGAAAATGTGGGATACAAATAAAATAAATAAATAAATAAATAAATATTCCACATTTTGTCTGTCAGGATTCAACGCGGATTACAATTTTAAAAAAAAGGCCTCCAACAAACGGAGTGAATTATAACTCAAACTAAAAAGTATACATTAAACTACTCCATATCATTTATAGAAAATAAATACATTTTTAGATATTTAGGAAACAACTAGATCTATTAATTTTAATGGGCTAGCTATTCCAAATGTTTGCACTTAAATATCTAAAAGGATGTTCCAGATATTTTTTTTAATCTAACTCTAAAACTTGGAAAAGCCAAAGTTAAATTCTGTGTAGAACGGGAATCATTACAATTATTAACAAGCATGGAATAGTTTGCTAATCTGTCCAAATTTTGGCCTGCCAATGATTTATAAATCACAGAACTATCTTGAGATCTATTCTGGAATTTATTGGCAACCAATGAAGACTCCTTAATAAGGGCGAAGCTTTCTCAAAGTATCACCCTAAAAATCCATCTGTCCGCGGTATTTTGAAGCACTTGTAACTTTTTTTTTACAACTTTACAGATATTCCCCATATAATGAATTACAGGAATCCAAATAAGGTAATACTGCTTCAGCAATACTTCTGAAACTCTGAGGACAAAGAAGATCAAACATCCCTCAACTGTCATAACCTCAAAACAACATATGCTTACCAAAGCATTAACTTGATCCTCTGTCATCCTAGAATCAAGAATCACACATATAACTTTTGATTTATTTTCTATCTGTGAAATTTCTCCTATATCCAATATCTCTCTCTCTCATATAAATATATATTTATTCCAAATTACATCATCATCTAATCTGAGAACAAGATTAGGCAGTGTACAATACATTAAATAAGTTCAAAGAAAGAAAAGCTCCATAAAAAATTGTAGTAATCAACGTGGCTTAGTACCATTGATTGTACCAGGAATAGCACTTGATGTGAGGACTTACACCAACTGAAACCTGGTGTAAATCTTGTGTGCAGCCCCCAAATTCTTAACACTGTGTGTAATTCTGTGGAACACCCCTGACCCGCCCATTCCCCTCCCATATCAATGCCCCCTTTTGGATTGCACACAAGACGATTTGGGCACAGAACTTTATAGAATCGTGTGCAGCCAGATCCACACACAAATCCAAATTAGAGCCAATTAACACCAATAATTGTTAATTGCGTATTAACTCATTTATTTGCACACACAAATCCAAATTAGAGCCAATTAACACCAATAATTGTTAATGGCGTATTAACTCATTTATTTGCACACACAACTCAGGATCATGCTCAAATTTGAATACCATTTATAGAATCCAGGAAATAGTCTTTTCCAGGTTTTAGCAATACTGTAATCTCTGCTATTTTCATAGAAACACCTGTGGTCTCTGCTTTTAATATTATTGAACTATGTATTCTCTAACCTTTGTACCCATCTAGCCCACAGTACTACCCTCCACTCTCCTTAATTCTCCAGTGGTTATATCCTGAAAAGTTCTTTTTATTTGTTCTCCCTCATACAAGTTCTCCAGCATTTTATTCTTTATCTTCAATATATGCAATTCATATACCTGGATTTCATTTTATGTGCCAGCAGCTTGTCCACATTATTTTCTTGTTCAACATATAGATGCTTAACACTGTCTAACTGATGGGATAGCTTAGAAGCCATTAAAGCTTGCAATTCCCATTTCGCTAAACTCTAATTGCCTATACATTTGAAAGGACAATGTCCCATTGTGCTATGGTTTATTAGTATTTAATTGAATGTGCCTTGAAAACGCTGTCTTGCAAACATTAATTCATGCTTTCCTTGTTTCTTGTTTGGATTACTGCAACATGATATACATAGGTCTTTCTAAATCAGAATTGAAAAGGCTACAAACACTCAAAATACGGCCATTTGGCCATTGTTCACAGATTTGACCATTGTTTTCCTTTACTTAAATCATTACACTGGTTATCAGTTTGTTACCGTATCCAGTTTAAAATCCTATGGTACTACATAAGGCCCTTCATTCAAGACCCCCCCCCCCCCCTTTATTTATCCAATCTAATTCTTCCTATCCCTCCATTCCTTGGTTATCCCCTCACGTGTACAGGCTTACTATGAATCTACCAGGCACACAGCCTTTTTTTTCCTGGGTGCCAAACTTTGAAATAACCTCTCCCCAAATATTTGTGGTGAACTCTCATTTACTAAATTTAAGTGGACAATGAAACACTATTTGAAGAGATTTTCTGTTGACCACTCCTTGCTGGGAGCTTGCGGAGTCTGCAGATTGATAGTGCTGTGCTCGAGGACCTGTTCTCTATCTAGGTATGTGTGAGATTTCATCCTTTGAATGTATAAAGTTATCTGTCCTATTTTTATTGGTGTTCTTTTCATTCTTTTCTAGCCTGTAAACTGCACTGACCTATTTCTGGAACGGCGGTATAGTAAGTCCTTGAATAACCAAACATAATATACTGCCTTATTATTTTTGTAAACCACTTTAAAACCTTGTCGTATTAAGCGGTATATCCAGTTAATAAATCAAATCAAAGCAAACAGGTTTACAACAAGTTAAAATAAATCAAAGCAGGGAAAGAAATGCATAATAAGGATAGCATTTTAAAAAGACAAAAAAAAGGACACAAAGAAAACAATTAAAAAATGCTGTAGAAAGTCCTCTCTCAACTAAAATTTATCTGGTGTTAAATGTGTGCAGGTTATTTACGGTTTAGCTCTATATTCTCAGGACTATGGAATTTCCGTTGTGTTTGCTTTAAAAATGGACTGTTGGTATCTCCAGGTGTCTTCTCCTAGATGTGGACTAGATTTGATTATATGTATATTGTTTTCTTTTTGCTTGTTTGATTCTTACCACATTTTCTTATGTTACTTTTGAATGTAACATTTAAAAACTCTTAACTTAAAAAAAAAAAATAGTTCCCAGATACACTCCACCTCCCCCCATTCTCTTTTTACAAACTATGTTCAATGGGAAACCCCATCAGCATCAATACCAACATTTAGTGTAAATACTCTGCAATGACTTTGTTGACTTTCTCACAAATCCCTTTATCATTCTACAATTGTTCATTTGGTCTACAGAATTGGTGGTTGACCATTCTCTTCTGAGGGGTACAGAGGCATCCATTTGAAGACCAGACATAATATCCCAGAGGAGTGCTGTTTGCCAGGTGCCAAAATGTAAGATGTTACAGAGAGCTTGCCAAGATTCATCAAGCCTAATAACTATTATCCAATGCTGCTCAACCATGTTAGCACAAATCATACTAAGTACCCCAACAAACCTATCAAAATTGATTTCATGGCTCTGGAAGAGGGTGAAGGACACAGATGCACATAAAATTAAGCCTTACCTGATATTTTTCTTTCCTTTAGATTCAGGGGAGTAGCGAGACCTTGAGGTGGGAGGGGGCCAAAGCCCAAAGTGAGGGGGCACATCTTGGTCCGCAACTGCCCCCCCCCCCCACCGTCTCGCCGCCCTGCTCCTCCCCACCCACTGCTGCCGCTGTTAATATATCTTGGCTGGTGGGGGTCCCCAATCCCCGCCAGCTGAAGCACCGCTGAAAACAATACCTTGGCTAGCAGGGCTCCCCAACCCCTGCCAGCTGAAGCCTTAGTCCAGCACTGGTCTCCAGTGCCGCCTTATTGCCTGCGCTGCTCTCTCTTCCCCTCACGTCCAGCATGCTCAATTTCACTAAAAGGAGCGTGCCGGACGTGAGAAGAGAGAGCAGACAGGCAATGCGGCGGCGCCGGAGACCAGCGCTGGATGAAGGCTTCAGCTGGCGGGGGTTGGGGACCCCCACCAAGCAAACCAGGGGACCAGAGCAGGGATAAAGGAAATCAATTGCAATGTAGTCCCTTCCTCACAGACACCAATCCAAACTGAGTCGATAACAAAAATACAGGAACTGCAAAGAAGAAATCTGTCGATCATTTCTTGGGGGGCCAAGATGGCGTCTGAGTAAGTTGTGCAAGAAACAGCTCTGCGTCTCACGACACATTGTTTCTTGAAATCCGATTTTCCTGTTTATTACTATGCCTAAAAGGAGGGGTAAACAACGCGTCAGCCCCGCAACGCCTGCTTTACCTGCTGTGGGGACGCTGGACCGTTTCTTTTTGCCAGGAACTATGGGAGGAGCTTCTTCGCTGTTGGGGACTATGGGGAGAGGACTACCATTTCCCTGACTTGAAGACGAGACATCTTTCAGCCTCGAGTCAAGAGTCCCTCCACCTATGCCAGCATTAGACCCGAGGACTATCCAGGAAACTTCTGAAGCGATTCAATCGACAGGGTTTCCTGGCACAGGTACCGCCCCGAGTTCAGAAACGCCAACGCTTCCCGCAGAAGAAGGGGCGGGAGAGATAGGAGGAGAGGAAACCCCTGGGGAAGATCTTGGATCCTTCGTGGCACAATCAGCGATAACCTCCACATCAGGTTTGGATATCCTAAGTCAGTCATATTTACCTACTAAACCTCAAATAATAATTTTGGACAATATATGGGAAGCATTGTTGGGCTTAGAGACTTCTTTTTCTCTCAAAAATTCAAGCTCCTTAACCAGCAATTTAATCTTGAGAAGGAAAAAGTGATTGCTTCAATTTCTTTACCCACTGTTAGCCTTTTTTTATTTATAGCAAACTCAAAAAGGATACAAGATAGTCAACAGATTCAAGTAAACCTTATAAAAGAAAATCTTTTCCTGCATAATAAAATTGAAATTCTGGAAAACTATCAACGTTCCAATACTTTAAGATTAACTAATTTTCCTAAACAAATTTCAATTTCACCCTTGATAACTTTTAAAAAATATCTAAGTGAGGTACTTAAAATTCCTGAGGAATCATATCCTCCAGTCTCAAAGATATACTACATACAACCTTTTCATAAGAAGGAACAACAAATAGAAGAGGGGACAGAACATCCTGTAGAAACCTTAGATATGAACTTAACCCAGATACTTCAAGATGATAAAAAGGGCTTGACAACAGCTACGCTTAAAGTGACTTTTATTTTACAGCCTGACAGACAACTGGGTACTTAACGGTATTTTCTCCATAGAGAACAACTTTTTCTGGATTGTAAAATACAAATGTACCCAGATGTCTCAAAAACCACACAAAAGAAGAGACAAGAATTTCTTAAACCGCCCCAAAGCTTTCCAAATAGGTGCTTTGTTCTGGTTGAACTTCCCTTGTAAGTGTGTTTTCAAATTTAATTCTATCAAATATTTTTTTTTACTCAAAACAATTAAACTCTTTCTTGGAGGCTAAACTGGCAGAGTCACCTAGACCAATTCCAAGAACATTAACAACTTCAACTCTGTGAAAGTAATTATTCCTGGTAGCCCTTCTCAGCCACCTTTTCATTTCAAGTTTAGAAGCTATTATGTTATCTTAGATTTCTGATTTCCTCTACTATTGTATAATGCCCCCAGATATTGGACTAGAGATGAGTAATAGATCAATATTTTGAATGATAATATATTATTGTATTTTCCTGTTTGCTTGTTTCTTTTGACTTAAAATCATCTTTTTCTATTTTCAAGATGTATGCCGAGACGCCCAAGTAGCAACCCGGCAAATCTCCTCTAGCAGGAGGACCGCCATCTCCACCCTTGAGGTCGCCTGTGCCGGAATAGAATGAGCTCTCAAGGCCTCCAGCAGTGCTCTACCTTCCAGGATATATGCCGAAGCAATTGCCTCCTTAAGCCATTGCGCAATGGTGACCTTGAATGCTGCACCATCCCTTTGAGGCCCTGAAAGAAGAACAAAGAGATGATCCAAGCATCGAAAACCATTCGACATCTCCAAGTAATGCAGGAGAACTCGGCAAAACGTCCAGAAGACGGAGTTTCGCAAACTATTCCGGAAAATCTTCCTTGTGAAAGGAATGAAGAAAAAGTGGTTGATTGAGATGAAACGCCAAGAGGACTTTCTGTAGAAAAGATTGAACCGTACGCAGCATCACGCCCACCTCTGAAAATTATAGAAAAGGGTCTCTACACAAGAAGGCCTAAATCTCCAGACCTGCTGTGCAGAAGTCATAACCACCAAGAACAAAGACGCTGAACACAAAGGTTCAAAGGGTGCTTTCTGCAAAGCCTAAAGCACCAGATTGAGGCACCATGGCTGACAAGGTCAACGAATGTGGGGGGGCGAAGATGAAGAGCCCCTTTCAAGAAATGAACCACATCCAGATGTATCACTAGGAAAGCGCCAGTCATGCAATCCCTGAAGCAAGCAAGGCCCACTACCTACACCTGGAGCGAATTATAGGCCAAGCCTTTGTGCAAACCATCCTGGAGAAAGGCCAACATGTGAGCAACAGATGCTGTGAAAGGCAACCATGAGTGTAAAGCACACCACGCCTGAAAGGCATGCTATACCTGAGCATACGCCGTAGTGGTGGAACACTTCCTAGCCTGAAGTAACGTAGCTATAAGCTGCATCCGAATACCCCTTTTTTCTCAATCTTGCCCTCTCAACAACCAGGCTTGGAAGACCACAGCGGGAGGGATCCTCCATCCAAACCAGGCCATGTAGTAGATCTGAAGTCACTGGCAGTCGCATGAGTTTGTCCACCAGGAGACAAACTAAGTCCACATACCAAGGACGGCATGGCCAGTCTGGAGCCACCAGCACCACTAGCTCTCTGTGATGACTGATGCGGTGTTGCGCTCTCCCTATCAAAGGCCAAGGTGGAAAGAGGTAGAGCAGCTTTGCTTGAGGCCACGGCTATAGCAGGGCATCTAACCCTGTGGACTTGAGCTGTCTGAAGAACTTGCCCACCTTGGCATTCTCCCGGGTCACCATCATGTCCATCTCCAGCATACCCCATTGCTGGCAAATCAGGAGTACGTTTCCAAAGACAATGCCCATTCCACCAGATCCAGAAGCCACCTGCTGAGGAAATCCATCTGCACATTGTCCTGGTCCGCAATGTGCGCTGCCGACAGGCACTGCAGGTAAACCTCTGCCCACTGTAGATGACTCGCTTCGGCGGCCAGAGACAAGCTCTGTATGCCCCTGCCAATTGATGTTAAGCTACTGCAGTCATATTGTCGGACAGAACTTGGACAACCCTGCCCTCCAGCAATTCCTAAAATGTCAGTAAGGCATTCACTATCGCTCTGAGCTCCATGGACCAAGTCGCTTCCAACTGTGAACAACGCTTCTGAGCGTACCATTGAAGGCAATGAGCTCCCTCATCCAGACAAACTGGCATCCTTCACCACCACAGCCCACTACGGGGAAACAAATGGTATCCCTCGTTATAAGCTGGAGTCATGGAGCCACCAGGCCATGCTGCACCTCACCTCTGGCAATCACAGAAGCTGTCACTGATAGTCTTATCTGAGCCCCCAGTCCGAATGTATTTAAGATAAGTGCTTTAAGTTAATATATAAACAATAGAAGCCGATGAAGATTTCAGTGCAGTTTAGAATTGCCATAAAATTAAGTTTTGGCAATTTTGCACTACTGAGGCAAGAATTTAAAAGTTTTGAAGATTTACTGAAAACTTGTAATGTGTGAAGAAAGGAGGGAATAAGATCTGGGATGGTTGAAATTGAAGGGTGAAATATTGATAGTCTTGTGTCACTGGGGACTATATGGATAGAAGAGACAGCTGCAGAGGGCGAATGTGAGCTTTCACCCACAGCACCACTTGCAAGGTGGCCGCCATAGACCCCAACACCTGAACATAATCCCAGGTTCTGGGTCTGGTTAAATTCAGCAGGCCGTGCACCTGCAAGTGCAGCTTGACTCTCCTGCCATCTTGTAAGAACACTTGACCCTGCAACTTGTCGAACCAAACTCCCAGATACTCCAGAGATTGAAAGGGAACCAGATGACTTTTCACAAATCCGTCTGCACATTGTCCTGGCCTGCAATGTGCGCTGCCACCAGGTAAGTGGCCTTGAGAAGCATCCCATGCTAGAGTGCCCACTGCCACATCTGGATGGCCTCATGATACAGTGGGCGTGATCCGGTACCCCCCTGCTTGTTGGTGTAGTACATTGTTTGAATGAATACAATTTGGCTGGACAGCCGATCTCTGAAAGCCTATAGAGCTTTCCAGATTGTACGTAGCTCCAGGAGATTGATCTGAAGGTTTGATTTCTAAGCTGAACAAGCACCCTGGGTGTGAAGCCCATCTACATGAGTCCCCCACCCCAGGCGGGATACATCAGTTCTCAGCACCTTCTGGGGTTGAGGAATTTGGAATGGAAGTCCAACAGTCAAATTAGACCAGATTGTCCACAGAGACTGAGCCAACTCCGGTGCTACTCGGATGACATCTGCTAGGTTCCCCAAGGTGTGGCACATTTGGGAAGTTAGGGTCCACTGGGCAGATCTCATGTGAAGACATGTCATGAGCATGACATGGACAATGGAGGCTATGAGGCCAACATCTTCTGAGCTGTGACTGTTGGCTGGCTCAGACCTGAGTGGGAAGAGCGAAAAGAATGTCCACTCTTGGCACAGGGAGTAAAACCTGCACCTACTGCATGTCTAGCAGGGCTCTGATGAACTCCAAATGCTGAATGGGATGCAGATGGGACTTCGGATAGTTTAAAATGAACCCTAGTACCATAGTTCTCTGCATGGACTCCTGAGCACAGTCCTTTGACATGCTCTTTAACAGCCAATCGTCCATGTAGGGGAACACAAGACTCCCAAGTCTGCGTAATGATGCTGCAACTACTGCAAGACATTTGGTGAAAACCCTGGGAGCAGAAGCGAGGTCAAAAGGCAACATGCAGTACTGGAAGTGATGTATCCCCAGCTGAAATCAAAGATACCTCCTATGCTTTGTAATCTTAGGCCTACTTGCAATACAGCTCTCTAATTCTGGAATTCTTCCCGTAATATGGATAATCTCATTCTGTGTAGTTGCACTCCTGCCTCTTCTTCAGTCAGCCCCAGTAAGTGATTTTACCTCTTAACTTAGGACTTGTCAATGCTTGCTCTATTTGGAACAAATCTTCACTAGTGCAAGATCTCTTCGCCACTTCTTCTTTGGATCTTTTAACTATAGCTGAAACTTGGCTTCACGATGGCAGAGGCCTATTTATATCAGGCCCTCCCCTCAGGGTTTACAGCATTTCATACTGCCCACTCTCCTCGGAGAGGGGGGCAGTGTGGCCTTCTGTCTTCTTCTTTTCAATGTGTTGAGCTCTCTGCCAGTACTTTTCCTTACCCATAACTTCTTGCCGTATCTATTATGGCCCCTATTTCTCTTACAATTCTTGCTTGTTATTGTCCTCCTTCTATTCCATTGCACCTTTGGCCTTCTTTTGAACAATTGCTCGTTGATGCATACCTCATACCTCCTCTTTTTTAACATTCTTGGACAGTATCGGTCTCTGTCAGGCTGTTACTGTTTTCCTACTCACACTGCAGGTCACACTATCTTATGATACATAGCTCCATCTTCCCACTCCTTTTCAGTCTCTAATATTCATTCTCTGCCTCTGACATGGACAGGTCAATTTTTGGTTACAACGGCAGTCTTGCTCTTCTTCCTTTATTTCTCCTGTCACACCCAGTTACATTCTGTTCTTTGGTATGCTTACCATTATCCCAATTCTACTGTTCCTTTGGCCTCTTTATTCCCTGATGATTTTTCATCTTTATCTCTTGAGGATATGGTCTTTTCCTGGAATTCGGTTTTATCTTCGTTTTTTACTATCCCCTCTGCTTACCCTGATAACCGGTCCAATTTGTTTTGAAAAATAAATTGTCCATGGTTTCACTCTGGTCTACATTTGCTCAGACGTCAGCGCGAATTTGGCGCAAGCACCGTGATACAGATACATTCTCACTTCTTCGGGCTGCCCAAAACTTGTTTAATATGAAGCTTAAGGACGCTAAGCATTATTATTTTTTCTCTCTAATAACCAAATCTAATTATTTTCTTTTGTTTCTCAACTCACCTCTACTACAATGAAGTATTTTCAGCCTTGTTTATCTGCTGAAGTCCTGGCAGATTTCTTTATTTCCAAGGTCCACAAGCTTGTTGGTTCCTTACAGCTGATTTCTGTTGGTCCTTGTTTCCTTGGTTCTTTTAATTCATCAGTCACTCCCTTATCAGTTGTGTTTCCCTCTAAATGGGAATCCTTTTCTATTCCATACCTTACTTGAGCCATAGGTGTCCTTCATGCTATGCATATTACTTCTTGCTCACTCGATCCATCTAAATGGTTGACATTTTGTTCACATGGTTTGTTACCATTAGGTAGTCAAATGATTTCACAGAGCCTTATCTCTGTTAGTGTTCCTGACTCTTGGAAAAATGCAATCGTTTCTCCTCTCCTTAAGAAAGCTTCTCTGGATACAACTGACCCTGCCAATTACCTTCTGGTTTTGAATTTGCCCTTTATTGCAAAACTGTGAGAGATTTGTCTTTGACCAACTCCTCAGTCACTGTGATTCTCAATCTATTCTGCACCCTCGTCATACAGGATTCAGATCCCTTCATAGTACAGAAACAACTGTTGTGGCACTGATCAGTAAGTTACACTGTATCCTGGATTATCGTCAAATCGTGCTGGTCGTGTCCCTGGACCTATCTGCTGCTTTCAACCTTGCTGTCATTCATTACTTCTCAAAGGTTACAAACAATTGGTTTATGTGACTCAATTTTACAGTGGTTTAGTTAATTTCTTGAGAATCAATCTTTTATCGTGCAGACTTCAACTTCTACTTCCTCTCAGCATCCTTTGATACGTGGTGTTCCGCAGGGTTCTGTCCTGTCTCCTCTTCTCTTTAATATTTACCTAAGCCCTCTGGCTACTCTGATTCAAGATCACAATATCTGATATTTTTTACGCAGACAACATTTTGTTAATTTACCCTACCTCATTTATGTCATCTGCTCTCAGTCAATTTCAATCTTGTCTGACAGCTTTGTCTACATGGCCTGCAGAGCACCAACTTGTCCTCAATACATCTAAAACTATAGCAGCTTGGATTACGGGTACTCATCCATGCCCTAAGTTCAACTTAGTTCTCCTTGATAGATCCATTGCTTCCTGGGTAATCAGTTAGATTCTAAATTGTACTTTGAACCCCAAGTTACTAATGTCATTAAACAAGGATTTTTGACTCTTCATAAACTGCGTTCTACTCGGAGTTACACTGATGCCTCCCTCTCTCCATATTTTCACAAATGCTTTTTGGTTTCATGTCTAGATTACTGCAATGTAGTGTACGTTGGTATCTCTAGCTCTGTTCTCCGTTGCCTTCAATCCCTACAAAATTCTGCAGCCCGTTTTCTCTTCAGAGCATGGACGTTGATCATGTAACACCTCTATTGGCATTTCTCAACTGGCTCCTAGTTTTCTTTCGCTCTCAATTCAAACTGCTTTGTTTGACACATCGCGCTCTTCATACAGGCTGTCCTTCCTATTTGGCATTCCCTACTATTCCCTATATTCCTGGCCAAGCACTGAGATTTCTTGATTCAAATCATCTTGTCCTTCCTTCTCACCGAATGGCTCACGTTTTTCTTTTTCCTAGCACCTTATCTCTGGAATGGTCTGCCCCCATTTATTAGAGGGATGGGTTCATTGATTGTTAAATTTAAGACTCTTCTAAAGAGAATCTTCTATGATTACTTTTCCCAGACCTATCAGCAAGAGCCACAGCAGGACAGGCTTCCTCTGGAGGACTATTTGAGAAACACGGGCCTCCCGACACTTTCGAGGGCAGCTAGAGACCAATTGAGTGCCCCCTTCCAGGCCTGAGAGATACAGCAGACCATAAAATCCTTGACTTTAGGCAAGGCCCCCGGGCCTGGAAGGGTTCTACACAGAATATTACAAACTGTTAGTAAACCAACTGAGTGTTCCCCTTACTCTGCACTTTGAGGAAACAGTGGTCGAGGGAAGATTGCCCAGGAGAGTGAATGAAGCACTAATCGTTCTCATACCTAATCCAGGTAAACCTTCAGACCTACCAGGGTCCTATCGCCCGATTTCGCTCCTCAATGTTGACACAAAGATCTTGGCCAAAATACTAGCGGATAGGCTCGCCCTTCACCTTCTGGCTCTGGTGGGACATAACCAGGTGGGATTCGTGAGGGGGGGCGACACCCGGGATTGAATGTGCGTAGAGCATTATTAGCCGTTGCCTATGCTGAGTCGACAGGCCAACCACTGCTACTGGCAGGATTGGATGCCACGAAAACTTTCGATCAGGTCAATTGGGACTCTCTCTTTGAAGTACTTCGTTATGTGGGCCTGTCCGGCTGGTACTTGCAAGCAGTGGAAACGTTGTACTCCAATCCAGTGGCTCGAGTTTTGGTGAATGGGATGTGCACTCCAAGCTTCCAGGTACGCCGTGGCACCAGGCAGGGCTGTCCGCTGTCCCCGCTTTTGTTCCTGATAAACTTAGAGCCACTATTGCGTAATATTATAAAAGACCCAGGGATTGTGGGGGTGTAGCTACCTCAGCTTAATATCACATTAGCCTATGCAGACGACATCTTACTGGTCCTAACACAGTCCCAAAGATCATTAATGGCAGCGTTAGAGCACATTGAGGTATTTGGATACTACTTGGGCTTTCGGCTGAAATTACAAAAGTTGGAGGCAGCCTCCATTTACCACACAAAACCTGGGAAGGAAATGCACTCTGGCGATTTTCTCCTTTCCTCTGGAGGGAGGGGTCAGATGGGATGCCACAGGACTTCTCCTCTGAGAACTACCGCAGATCCTCATCTAACTCCCATGAGCGTTCATTGGTGTTGGCAAAAAACTCATGGAAGGGACGAGACCGAGCCTGCCTTGAAACAGAGGAGCCATGTCCTCAAGAACGGCTTCCTTCACTGCCCACACGGGTGGCTGGCTACATCAGTGCCACACAAAATACTGGCGTTGGCGTCCTCACTGCAGGCTGAGGGCCTTGCAGGGCTGCAGGAAGTGGCATAGCTGGTGCAAGCACCCCTGATGCCGATGCACACTGCTGTAAAAACTCCGTCAAAGCTCAGGAAGCATAGCCCAGATGTGCTCATCAAGAAAGGCCATCAGGAAAGGCTGGGGTGCTGGTCCAGAGACTACTAAACTGCTGGGGTCGAGACGAGTGCCTGGTCCTGGCTGCATGGAGACTTACCCATCAGCACCTCTTGAATGAAGTAGAAGCAGTCCTTCCAGCGCCAACGCTTCTCAGGGCCCGAATTCCTCAGTATCCCTGAGCTCCTGGTATCGTGCATCCAGGAGGATCAATGCCAATGCTTCTTGGCCTTTGCCCGATGCCAGTTATTGATGCTCCTAGTGCCAACAAGGACGCCGAGTTGTCGGGTCTAATGCTAACCGGTCTTGGAGGCCCTGCACAGTGGACGGAATTGAGGCAGGTAGAGACCCACTTGATGTACGTCCATTCCCAGTGTCTGAGGCAGGCCTCTCAGCCATACGAACTGATGCACCCAATGCTAATGCAACATTAATGCAGATAACGAAACAGAGACTTCAAACCAGGCTCTCTGGCCAGCTGTGTTCTTTTCTTCATACGAAGGCAAAGAACATAGCTGGGAGGGGTATGTTCAGGTCCCAAACACTGAAGACACCAAGAATGAGTATCATTGCCAGAGAAGGTCCTACTGCACCGGATACAGTGATTAAAGCCACTGGGAACCTTCTGTAACAAGAAAGGGAAAACAGCAGAGGCCAAATCAAAGGCTCAATGACGACTAAAATAAAAAACAGCACACACCAGAAACTACCCAAGAGTGCCTACTGAGAGTGCCAAAAAAAAAAAAAAAAAAAACCTAACAGTGGGTAAAAATAAACTACAAATATACAGGAAGGAAGAGGGACCTTTCCAAAAAAAAAAAAGAAAACAAAAAGTCAGGGCACAAAACACCGAATGGAAGGTACAAAAATCAAAAAAAGTATGCTTACACACCAGACACTGAGGATCGCAGGACAATCGTGTTCTCTCCTCACTGTGGATGAGAAGAAACCGATGTTCAAGCACTTTCGCAGTGGGCAGGAAGGCACTTGTGCGGTGGAGATGCTGCGTGTGCTCTTAAAGCTCTAATAGCTTAAGCTCCGCACCGGGCAACGTGGATGACGTCACCTACATATTAAAATATGGCCAGTTGTCCTCAGTTACTAGCATACAAAGGTCTCTGCCTCCACTCTGTAAAACAGGGGTTCTTGGCCCGGTTCTTGGGACACACCTGGCCAGTCAGGTTTTCAGGATGCCTGCAGTTGAGTGTGCATGAGATGGATTTGCATGCACTACCTCCATTGTATGCGAGTCTGTCTCATGCGTGTTCACTGTGAGGTCTGGGGGCGTGTCTGGCTAGATGTGTCCCGGGGACTTGGTTGAGAACCCCTGCTCTAAAATGTGTGCTGATTCCTTGATATGCAAGAAGACTGTAGAATGAGGGGGTGGGGGTTGAGAAGTGTCTAAAGGGCCCTCAGTATTCACTATCAGAGCAGCTCCTGCTTAATGTCAAGTGCTCAACTAGAGGGCTGCCCAATTGAGAGGGATATAATGTGCCCTGCAAAGTCCCAGTGGGAGTCAAACCTGCCACCCCCAGGATCCAGGCCGCACCCCAAACCATTATTCTATGCCTCCAGAAAAAAAAAATGTTAATTTGTTGCGCAGACTGGATGGACTGTTCAGGCCTGCATGTTAACCATGATCAACGTCTTAATTACCGATCACGATTTTAAAAATTTAATAGCAATTAGTTATTGATTGCATGCTGCCCATTTTGTGCCTCCTCCCCACTATGCATAGTCCGGCATCGCTCCACTCCCCTCCCAGACCTGTCCACGGCTTTCCTTCCCTTCCCCACCCAGTGTACCTTTTTAAACAGCAAGTCTTTGACCCTGCATGCCAGCGGCAGCCGTACACAAAGGCTGCCTGCAGCCTGCATGGGCCTTTCCTTCTGACCTGGCCTACCCCTTCTAATGCAACCGTTTTCACAAGGGGCAGGCCAGATCTGAGGGAAAGGCCCAGTGCAGGCCACAGGAAGCATTTGCGTACGGCTGTTGCTGTTTACAAAGGAACACTGGGTGAGGGTGCAGGGAGGACCTGATAAAAAGCTGCAGTCAGGTCAGGTAGCGGAGGGGGATATGCTGGACCATCAGGGGGAGAGGGAGGGAGGGAACTGAGAGACAACCATGGGCACCATGGGGGGGGGGGGGGGTGAAGGAAGGAGAGATTGAGAGAGAACCACGGGCACCGGGGGGGGGGGGGGGGGGGAGGGAGAGTGAATTGACACACATCCATGGGCACCATGGGGGGAAGGAGGGAACAGAGAGAACCATGGGAACCATGTGGGAGTTGGGCGGGAGGGAGAGAGGAAATAGAAAAAAATCGCAGATACAGTGTGGAAGTTGGAGGTAAAGGGAGGAAGGGACTTGAGGGACCACCACGGGCACCATGTGGGTTGGGGGGAGGGAGAGAGAGAAACTTGTGCAGTATGTGGGAGTGGGGGAGGGAATTGAGAGAGAAAAGCGAGCATCGTGTGTGGGAGGGAAGGAAGAAGGGAACTGAGAGAGATCCGCAGGCTGGACTGCGCGGGGTGGGGAGGATACAGAGAGATGCCAAACTAAGGAAGAGAAGGAGCGAAGTAGAGGGAGAAGAGGGAAATATGCTGGGCTGAAAGGGAGAGAGATACAGATAGTGGACCTGGGGTGGAGAGGTTGGAGAGAAGGAAGAGAGGTATTGGTCTCAAGGGGGTGGCGGAGTTGGGGAAGCCACACATCAAAATCCTGAAAGGGGCTCACCGAGACAATGCCATCTGAAGAGGGCATATGTGGGCCCTTGCTCATGGCATCACATCCAGAGTCACTGCCATGGAACTGAGCAGTCTGAATCGGTTCCAGGCCCGGAGGCCTACTATACATTCAGAGCTCTCTTCTGGGCCTGCAAGTTGATTATGTGCTCTACTGGGAGAAACATAATCCCCAGTCTTGTGTTGAAGTACATGCTAAGTTACTCCAGCTCTTGTCCTCATAATTCACCATCCAGTCAAGCCACTCCAACAAGCAGATCAATGTCACTATTGCTGTCACCCTCACCCCCTCCAGATGAGTCATCCAAGTACAGCGGTGCACTGCCACCACCAACATAACCTTGAAAAAGGTTTGGGACAATGTGGCTAGGCCAAATGGAACTGCCTTGAACTAATAATACCTGTCAAGAAAACAGAGCAGCAGCAACTGTGTGTCTCCCTGATCATAATATGCAGAAAGGGCTCCATCAGATCTAGGGAGGCGAGGAACTCAGATCTCCAACTGCAGTGTCTCCATGTGAAAGTAAGGGATACACAGGGAGGCACTGACACCTTTCAAGTCTAAGATGGGGCAGAAGTCATCCCTCCCCCTTCTTGAAACAACAAAATTGAGTATCAGCCTCACCCGTTTCTGAAAGGGTACTGGCTTCACCATCCCAAAGCAGAACAATCGTTTCAGAGTGACTTCCACTGCCTCTCTTGAGGGGAACAAGAGGGAGATGATATAAAGGGGGTTCTTCAAACTCTAGGGCACAACTCTACTGGACCACCTACATGATCCACTGCTCAGAGATTATGAGAACCCACTTGTGGTAAAAGTGACATAGCCTTACCCCACTTGAACCTCCAAGGGAACCTGCTGAACCTCACTGGAGCCCTCTGACTCCTGCCAAGGAATACAAAACACCCTCACCCTTTGAGCCCTGCTGAAAAGGCCTACCCCTTCTGTAATTTCAGGGGTTACAGAGATAGCCAAGAACTGCCTGCCCATGTGATAACGGCCCAGTACTTAATCGGTACCTGCTCCTAACAGGTTAAGGATGGTCCTCTGGGAACTGCTGGAGCCTGGCTTTCCTGTAATCTTTAACAAGTTTTCTAAATCCTCTCCAAACATCAAGCAATTCCTAAAGGGCAGGTTTCTCAGACCTGTCTTGGAGGCTATGTTAGATGCCCAATGATGAAGCCAGAGCCACCACTATGGATGCCACCAAGCAGGAGACGATGAAGACCAGACCATAGAGCTCATATGCTAGAAAGGCCACTCCACATTTCAAGTGAGCAACCTCCGGAAACACCATCAACTACTGAAGCCATTATGAAAGAGCCTGAACCACACTGCAGTCAGAAATGGTCTGAAGCTATTAAGGCCACAGGGGCCCTCCTAGGAAGCCCTGACATCAAGGCCTCAACCGGAGGGGAGTGGGCTCTTTCACCTCATGCTCATCATGGTCTTCCATTCTGCCCACACTTTGGTAGATCAGTATTAAAATGGCTGCTATTCCCACCAAAGAAAGGAAACCCATGGCCGGCACTGGGGGACAAATGAGATGAGGCATCATTGCATTTCTCCTTCAACAGGCCCCTGGGCTCCCTCTGGGATGAGACAACAGCTGCCCCAGTAAATGCAGGGCAAAAGGAACTGGTGGCACTGCTCTGCTTCCAATCCCTGCAGGCCATGCATCTCCTGCCTTGGAGCATGATGGTCACTGCTGATTAGGAGTGTGACATTTGTGAGTCCTTGGCCCAGAGGCGGCTGCGTGAGGATCACTCAACCACCTCTGGGTAGACAGAGTCCAAAGAGTATCCCAAATAACTGGACTGGATTGCAAGTGGAGGTGAACTAAGGTAGCTTTAATGGCAGCAAAAGAAACACAAAGCAAAAGGCAAATGGCTCAGCAAAACATAAGAAAACAGAGGACAATAAGCAGCCTACCTGCACATCCTAACACTAGCTAAAGTAAACATAAAGCATACAGAATATAATGTCAACTAGTAAGACAGTCTAGCTGTACAAGAAAAGCAAACACAAGAGCACAAGAGTCTAGACAACAGGCCCGCCCTGGCGGGGCAACGAAAAGCAAAAGCACTTAGCTGGAAGCGATGAGACCGCTGGCAGTCAGACAAAGGTTCATTCTGTCAGGACTCTCATGTAAGCTGCAGGACCTCCCGCGGCAAGCTCTCAGAAGCAAGAGATGAGCAGCAGCAAAGCAAAGGAACTCAAAATAGTCTCTTGTAGAAACAAACAGTCTCTGAAATGCCTGAGCCGAATGCTCCCAAGGCAAGAGACACACAAGCACAGTGCAGCAAACAGGAACAGCCCACGTGGATCCCTCCGCACGTCCAGCATGCACAGTCCAAAACTTGGTACAGAGCCTACTCACTGCAGCCAGCAACCAGGGACTCACAGTGGACGACTGGGGACTCAGCTGAAGGCAAGTAGCTCTCAGGACTTCAAGGCAAGGAAGCAGGCTTCACTGGAACAGAGCACAAAGAAGAAGCTACAAAAGCTTCAGGCCATGGCCTGACAATGAAACAGCAGACGGAACTAGCAGAGCCTCTGGCAGGCCCGAGCTCAATCAAGGATTATTGTCAGAACACTGAGTGAACACAAAAGCCAACTTAAGAAGGGCTCAGCACTGATGACATCACCAGCTTGGCTTTCACCACTCTACAGTGATCCCATAGGTCACTGGCTAGAACTGCAGGTAAAACTAATGGGTCTTGAAGGAATAGGGCACTGACGAGCAAGGCACGAATGTTGACGACCGTGACAAGGAGGCCCCAATCCCAAGATTCACCCCACTGCTATCCCCCCTGCTGCTGCCTGCCCTGACCAGCAGCCTTGTTCCCCCATAAGTAGTTTCTTCTCTCTCCTTTTTTTTTTTTTTTTAAAGTAATTTTCATTCCTTAGAAAACAGCTAGGCAAATAACACTTGTCACCCAAGGTAAAATTAGTCCTTACCTGTTAATTTTCTCTCTCTAATCCAAGAAGATCAATCCAAAGACTTGAGGGTTATGTCCCCCTCCCAGAAGATGGAGATAAAAAGAACATCAGATCTGATATACCTGGTCCTATGAAGCAGCATTAACCTCAGTATTTGGTTGATACCAGAGCAGTGGTGAAAATATCCTAGACCCAAGCAATATACTGCCTCCAGAAAGAAACCCCAGTGCCCTGAACTCCCGCCGCAGGACAACATTCCACTGGGACCAAGCACCAAGTCAACCTTTGCTTTTTGTTTTCCATAACTTCCAGGTTGGTAGGAACCAAAGAACACGAACAGAACGCGAAGAAAAAAAAACACAGAACAAGTCATAGTGATCAGACGGGCAGGTCTCTGGATTGATCTGCTGGGACTAATGGAAAGAAAACTAAAAGATGATGACTAATTTTGCCTTCAATAATGTCCACAGATCATCCAGAGAATTGTGGGATGTACCAAAGCAGTCCTCAAGTGGGCCAGGAAACTGCAAGCCCAGCGGCCAAGACCGAAGCCCCAAATGCAGCGTCCTCACATGCCAAGACATCTAGCCGGTAATGTTTCGAGAATATGTGGACCAAACACCAAGTAGTCGAGCAACAAATCTCATCGACACAAATTGGGTCTCTGTGAAGGATGTCACTTGCGCCCTAGTTGAATCTGCCCAAACGTGTAGTAGTAGCGACTTCCCCGTGACCATGTAGGCAGAAGCAATCGCCTCCTTCAGCCAACAGGCCACCATGGCCTTAGAGGCCTGGTCCCCCTTTTTGCGGCCGGCAAACAGGACAAAAGGATGGCAACCACCATGACCTTGGAGAAGCTCTGGGGCGCTGTTGCAAGACCAATGGGCATCACCTGGAACTGAAAGTGCTGGCCCAGCACCACAAACCAGAAGAACCGCTGACGAGGCCAACTGACATGCAAATAAGCCTCACTGAGATACAAAGAGGTCAGGAATTCCCCTGGTTGCACGGCTGCAACAATGGACCGCAAGGTCTCCATCCAAAAATGATGGACCCGAAGTGACCTGTTCACAAACTTGAGGTCGAGCACGGGACAAAGGGACCCAAAATAAATGGAGTAACAGCCAAGGCCATGCTCCGACAGCAGAACGGGAACTACCGCCCCCAAGTGAACCAAGGAAGAGAGAGTTTCTTTAACAGAAATCATCTTTGCGGGAGCCCTGCAAGGAGATTCCATGAAAAAGTCTGACAGAGTCCACGTAAACTCCGTCTCATATCACTTCCAAGACCCATTCATATGATGTAACCCTGGCCCACTCCACCAAAATGGTAGCCATCCCCCTATGACTGGCGGGGGATGGACCAGGGACCCATCATTGGGATGCTCGGGCAAGCTGGTGCAGCTTGAGAGGTGGTGGTGCCAGGGCACCTGTCCTCCCAAAGGGATTCTGCTGAAACCGTGTTCTCTGAAAGGCACCGGAGTGGCCTGGACAGTAATGCCTAGCCCCCCAGAAATGGGAATGTGACTGCCCAACTCGGAAAGCAGCCTTTGGCTTGACCTCAGGCAGACGCTGTCCCTTGGACTCTTACCAGGTCTTTAACAATCTTTTACAAGTCCGCCCCAAAAAGCAATTTGACCTGGAATGGCAAACGAGTCAAACAAGACTTCAAGGCCATATCATCTGCCCAGGGCCAGGGCAAGCAGCAAGCCATCACCACTAACGAAATCTTCATGGCCAAGGCCCTGAGGAGATCGGCCAAGTAAGCCACACCAGCCTCTAAGGCAGCAACAAACAAACAAGCTCTTCTTAGAGGCTGCCTTCTGCACCCAGGAAAGGCATGCCTGGGCCGTGTAAGAACCACAAACAGAGGGCCTTAAGACACAAAGTAGTCACCTCAAAGGCCATCTTGAGGAAGGATTCCAACTTCCGATCCTGCACATCCTTAAGCGTCGTGCCACCTTCCAGGGGCAAAGTGGTCTTCTTTCTAACCGCGGTGGCTCCATGGCAGTGGTAGAGCCATGCCATGGCCCACGCCCGCCTGCAACCCAACACCTGGAGTATCCAACTGTGCCAAAATAAGGACCCTCAAGGCCTCATGAATGTGAAAAGTCCTAGGAGACTCTTCACCCCGACATAATAGAAGGAGCGGATGGCTCGGCAGACCAGGAGTCCAGCAATGAAATGTCTATGACCTCCAACTCCTGGTCAATAAAGACAGGAAGCTCCTCCTTACAAAAAAGCTGCGCTGCCATGGGGCCATCACCTTCATCTAGCAGCAACTCCCCCTCCTCCAAGAGATCAGACACGGTCTGCAGAGAATCATTGGATAAGTGACCAATCTGATGCCATGGAAGCCTCATCAAGGTCTCAATGGGCCTTAAACACTGAAGGCCCCCCAAAGACCCTAACCTGAACATATGACCCCCAGGCCGCTTCAGCAAGAAATCCTTATGAATCAGAAGCACACATCTGAGGCGAAATGGGTGTCCTCACCACAAGAACCTTCGCTGTACTCTGAACCACCCACTATCCTGCGAACCAGCCGCAAAGCCACTGCTGCACCCAGTTGATCTGCTTGCCGCTGGTGCCTCAGGTTCACCACTTGAGGTGAGGGAAAAAACGGTGCCCACAGGTGCACGAGAAGAAGAGAGTCCCGAGGATCCCGCCAAAACTACATCCCACAACCCGCCACATGCAAACACACAGGACAGACCCTGATGCTGCTCTCTGGTTTCCACACTAGGAGCTGCGCTTCACCAACTCAGGTGTCACCATGACACGAGAGCCACACACATGCAGAGGGAGACCTCTGAGGCAGCCTCAACACGGTCCCCCTTGCTCTTTTTTTTTTTTTTTTTTTTATAAAGAGAGGCCTTCACTCAACAGCAGAGAAATTAGACCTTACCAGCTAATTTGCTTTCCTTTAGTCCCTCCGTACCAGCCCAGGGTTGGACTGATGGGTTGTGCACGCCTTCCAGCAGGTGGTGACTGAGAAACTTCTGACTCTAGAGAGCCAATAAGAGCCCTGGCCATGGAACCCTAGCCTCAGTATTTTCTTAGTCTCCAGCAGGCGGTAGAAGGTAAGCCCATTAGTCTCTTTTTCTACCTTAAAAAAAAAATACCCTTCTGTGCCTGGGGAATCCAGTATAGAGGCTAAGAAGAGATCAATTTTTTCCTCTCCAGCCTCTGGGGTGCTAAACTCGGGTGTCCCGGATCCCTCCACCACTTCCTCCCCATCTCCCTTTGGTGCAGAGAAGGGCTAACCCTTTCGGAGGAAAGTTGTTTAGCCTTTGGGAGAGGCAGCCACTTTCTTTTTTTGATTGAAAAATTAAAAAAAAGCACCATTTGTTACCTTTCCTCTCCCCAAGGCACAAACGAGCAAGCTGCTCAGTTGTGCTGCACTGATTTGTGAGCCTGCTTCACTTCCTCTCGTCTCCTGTTTTGAAAAGAAAAAAAAAAAACCCGTAGAACGAACGAGGCAAGCAGCTCCGCCATGATTGCTGGTTTCTTTTCAGCTGTCTCTCTTCCTCGCGTTCAGCATTGGCTGCATTTCTAAAAAATAAATAAAAAATTCACAGGGGCATGGAGCGATTAACGACACTATGGCAGAGAAGTTAAAGCGTTGTGCTGTGTGCCAGCAGAAGCTTACCTTAAGGTTTTTTTTTTTTTTTTTGGGGGGGGGGGGGGGGGGGGGGGGGGAGTTAGTTTTGTTTTTTGGTGAGGGAGGAGACTGACACAGGAGCCAAAATCCCAAGGGCACAAGCACCCCGGGCAGAAAGAGGGGTTCGACGGGAAAGGAAGGAAGGGACCTAAAAAAATCCCAGATCAGAGATGCCTCAACCCCAGGAACTCAACTCAACCCAGGGGACAGTCCAGGAGCCACCTCAATCCAGAGCTGCACAGTTATGACCCTCCACCTGCTAGATAGAGAGAATACTGAGATTAATGCTGCTGCACAGAACCGGGTATGACATATCTCTCTATCTTCACACCTGATGGGAGGGGAATATAATCCACAAGTTTCTGGACTGATCTGTGGGACACTATGGAAATCATGAGTTTTTATTTTGTTTTACATGATGATCTGCAGGGGCACCTGTGTGGGGGGAGGAAGACCACACCCCCCCCCCCCCCCCCCACACGTAGGAGTCCCAATAACGACCCTGCCAATCAACCCCACCAAATGCAAGCTCATGTGCTAAGGCTCGGGGCTCTGGAGGGTCAGATCCCTCCAAGCTCAACTGGTGTAAGGATTTTGGCCTGAACCCCAAGAGCAATCTGTCCATAGGACTCAATTGCAAGGGACACAGGCCGTGGTCTGCAATCAAGCCTAGAAAAACAAACCTGTTACACGAGGCCAACCTACACCATCTGCTGGAGGTACAGAAAGACTATATACATGAATAAATTGTGATTTTATTGGAAGAATGCAGGTTCTTTACATCCACCTGCCTGATGGGGGACAATACCCTTTCGTATGGATTGGTGTAGCAAGATGAAAAAGAAATGGAGTGGAGTAGCAGCCTAGTGATTTGAGTGGATGTCCATTCAAGTCCCGCCACCGTTCCTTGTAATCTTGGACAAGTTACTTATATAAATCCTCCACTGATTCTGGTACAACCTCAGACTGTGAGCCCTCCAGGAAGAGAACAGTATCTACTATACTTGAATATACACCTCTTTGATAGCTTTTGGGCTTGCAGGTGGTATATAAAAAATTAAATAAAGTATTCATATTAAGTTTAAAAAACTGTTTCAACTGGATGCCATAATTATTACAATATTAACTAAAAATCACTGACAGAGGAAAATCCAAGTCCCAGAACTCATTTCTAGTTAAAAGTACTACTACTACTACTTAACATTTCTAAAGCGCTACTAGGGTTACGCAGCGCTGTACAATTTAACATAGAAGGACAGTCCCTGCTCGAAGAGCTTACAATCTAAAGATAAGCCAGTATAAGGTCAAAAAGGTTTATTGGAACAGTACCCGACATGGTCATGTTTCGCCCTCAGGCTGCGACAGGGGTAAAACTAAAAGCAAAACAAAATTCAATAAGACCATACATACAAATAATATAACATTCTGCTTCCAAAACCAACGTGAAATATACTATGCTAGAAACATATATAGATCATTACCATATTAGTGGGTTTGTTCATATTGTATTGGGATGAGAGGATGAGATAGTGTGTTTTATCTGTGTTGAGTTTTAGTTGAAATGCATTTGCCCATGAGTTCATGATGTTTAAACTGAGCTTGATTTCCTTGGTGATTTCTGTCAGGTCATGTTTGTAGGGTATGTATATTGTGACGTCGTCTGCATAGATGAATGGGTTGAGGCCTTGGTTGGATAAGGACTTGGCTAGTGGTGACATCATTAGGTTGAAGAGGGTCGGTGATAGTGGTAACCCTTGAGGTACTCCGCAGTTGGCTTTCCACGGTGATATGTTTGAATTTGATTTCACTTGGTATGTCCTAGTGGTTAGGAAGCCTTTGATCCAACTAAGCATGTTTCCACCAATACCGAGGTAAGCTAGGAGCCTTGGTAGTATGTTATGGTTTACCATGTCAAATGCACTGGACATGTCAAATTGAAGGAGAAGTATGCTTTTACCTGTTGCTATTTCCTGCTTGAATTTGGCCAGGAGTGTAATGAGTACTGTTTCAGTGCTATGGAGGGGGTGAAAACCTGATTGTGATTCATGTAAGATTGAGAATTTGTTTATGTAATCACTGAGTTGTTTGGTTACCATGCTTTCCGTCAGTCTGACTGCTAGTGGGATATTTATTTATTTGCATTTGTATCCCACATTTTCCCACCTATTTGCGGGCTCAGTGTAGCTTACAATACATTGTGAATGATGGAAATACAATTAATTACAGTACGATTATGGATTACATTATGAGAGTTAAGGGAAGACATAAAATTCAGGATATCATATGGGAATAGAACAGCGGGATATAACAGTGGTGAATTACGAGGGGGACAGAACAGTATCAAGGGAGCATAAAGGTCTGACAATTTTATCTGTGGGTAGGGTTTTAAGAGTGGTGAAGATACGGGAGAAGAGAATACATAAGAGATGTTGGTGCGTATCTATAAGTTTGTGTGGACTTCATGTGTTTTGATCCTTGCCGTAGATTTTCTCAAAGAGTAAGTCTTCAGTAGTTGCGGAAGTCGGTCAGTTCGTAGATCGTTTTCCAGGTTGCGTGGTAGTGTATTCCAGAATTTGTGCTCATGTATACGAAGGTTGATATGTGCAGTACTTTGTATTTTATACCTTGCACTTAGGGAAATGGAGATTGAGGAAGGTTCGGGACGATCTTTTAGCGTTTCTGGTGGCAGGTCTATTAAGTCAGACATGTAGCGGGGCTTCACTGTGGACTAGGGTGCATACTTTAAAGGTGATGCATTCCTTGAGTGGTAGCCAGTGTATTCTCTCCCTTAAGGGTTTTGCACGTTCGCATTTGGTTTTCCGAAGATGAGTCTGGCTGCTGTAATTCTGGGTCTGTTGAAGTTTCCTCATTTGTTCTTGCATCCTGCGTTAATGAGTTGCAATAATCCAGGTGACTGAGTACGAGTGATTGCACTAGACTGCGGAAGACAGATCTTGGAAAGAATGGCTAATTCTTTTCAGTTTCCACATGGAGTAGAACATTTTTTGGTTGTGTTGTTCGCATGAGTCTCGAGTGTTAGGTGGCGGTCAATAGTAACTCCAAGGATTTTTAAGGGTTTCTGAGATTGCAGATTTAGTTTAGATGTGTTTATGGCGGTAAATTTGTTTGTGTTGTATTGGAGGTAAGTATGAGGCATTGAGTTTTTTCTGTGTTCAGTTTCAGTCGGAATGCATCTGCCCAGGTGTTCATGATGTGTAGACTTTGGTTGATTTCGTTAGAAATTTCATGAATGTCTTTTTTGAATGGAATATATATCGTTACATCATCGGCATATATGTATGGGTTAAGGTTATGGTTTGATAAAAGTTTGGCCAGGGGGGGGTCATCATTAGATTGAAAATAGTTGGGTGAGAGGGGGGATCCTTGCGGTACTCCACAATCAGGTGTCCATGCAGCAGACGTGGTTGAGTTTGATGTGACTTGATATGAGCACTTGATAGATGCTACTGGGCAGTAGTTGGTGAGCTCACTTGTCTTTTTCTTTGTGTCTTGGGAATTGGGGTGAGTAGGATGTTGCCATTTCCTTAGGGAAGAGACCTTGTTGGAGTAAGTAGTTTAGGTGGGATTAAAGTCTGCTATGAAGCAGTCAGGAGCGATTTTAATAGGTAGCTGGGGCACGCATCCAATTTGCAGCGAGTGTTGGAGAACTTATGGATCGCTTGGGTAACTGTTTCGGTGGTGAGGAGAGCGAAGTTTGACCAGATTCAGTCCGCTGGGTATTCTCCAGGGCTTGGGTCCAGACCGTCAATGAAGTTTTCGATAGCAGTATTGTCGAGAGGGAGTGTGTTGCGTAGATTTACAATTTTTTCATTGAAATATTTAGCGAGTTTGTCTGCGGATGGGATGTCTGTGTTGGTAGTGGTGACCAAGGTGGTGTCTAGTAGTTTGTTTACGAGTTGGTATATTTCTTTGTGTCTTGTAGTCTGAGCCTATTTGGTTTTGTAATATGACCATTAGGCCTGTCTTATGCATATTTTGTATTTTTCTTTGTAATTGTTTCCAAGCGTTGAGCGTGTGTTCATCTTTAGTTTTTTTCCATGCTCTTTTGAGTTTCCTGGATTGTGTTTTTAGTTTTTTCAGTTCATCGTTGAACCATGGTATTGAGATATGTCTTGGTGATGTTCTTGTTTGTAAGGGTGTTATTTCGTCTAGTATGCTTCTGCATCTTATGCCCCAGTTGGAGAGATAGTGTATGGAGTCCGTTTGTGTTGTCCATTCGCTATTGTATATTTGTTGCCAGAATGTTTTCGGGTCTATTTGGCCTCTTGTGCTGTAGGTTGTGTGTTCTTGTATATGGTGTGAGCCTTTCTTCTGCCAGTTTAGGGATAGGTTTAGTTCGTAGTGGTCGGTCCATGGTGTTTCTGTCCATTTAATATCAGTTATCATTAGGTTTTGGTCTATTCAGTCACGATCAGGGCACAAACCGTAGAAGTCTGCCCTGCACCGGTTTTACTCTTCAAATACCGGTGTCGCCCCCAATGTAACTGTCTAACTGCTTCAACTTTTGCTTGACTATGCTTTTTATAAAATTACACATACTGTGTACTTCTCCTACAGTAGAGATCAATCTATCTGAGCCACACCCTTTGGCTACTCTCTGCACTCCAGGCTTGGCAGCTGCCAGGGAATTGCACTTCATTCACGCCATGTTTTTCTAGCTCTGGGAGGAGGTAGAAAACGGTATCTGCAGTGCTGCATCACAAGACAGGATTACTGCAGTAGAATACATTAATAACATGAGCAGTAGCAGCAATGGTTCTTAACTTTGTAAAAAAAAAAAAAAAAAAAGCAATGTAAAGGATAACAAGCTACCATAAAATGGCGAGTGGTTGCTCTAGGCCAGTAACAGCTGATGAATAATAAATGGATTGGTTTGTGTTAAGGTTTCACAAAGAAGTTCACAATTATAAATCACCGTGTTTCGGCTCTCATCCATTCAACTACTTGTAAACAACCTTAAATTATTTTACTAAAAATAATGCACAGCTAAACCTGCTCAATAATTTGCTTCACAATATTCCATATGCAGCAATAAAAAAGGTACTATTGCAGAAAAAAGTAATTGCCCTACAGTCCTCTTGCCTTTAATTATCACTCTAATCTTATGAAATGTACTGGCAGCATATTATTAACCCACTAAAAAAAATATATCAATTCCTTCCTCCACCCCCACAAAGGAGAACCTTTACAAAGTCTGTAAACACAAAATCTGAGAGACTTTTTACTTGATATAAGAGTCATTGTACTAGCTGACAACTAGTCTAATCCTGCGTTTATTCTGAGTAAAGATGAATTAGCACCTCTCCATTATTGCTTTTACTCATCCTGTAATTGGCAGCTGTGATTTTTCCGGCCTTTTAGCATTTTTTTCACTGCTGTTTTCTTCCTTATCACAAACAATGGCTGCCATTCACCAGATATTTGCCTGCTGTAGACTAAAGTGTCAGTAAGACAAAGCATACAACTCCCCCTGGAACAGCAGCCTGCTCAAGTCAGTTCTCAACAATTTTCTTTTGGAAAATAAGAAGTAGATGGCATCAGTATACGAAGACGACTCAAAATAGCTAATGCTCCTAGATTTCTACAAGATGTATGGAATTCTGTAGCTTGTGTCTGCAGTGAAAAATCGGAAGTATTTTGTCACATACACAGAGAAAAGTCATTGACTATGGAGAAAAACACATTAAATATTGAAAATTAGGTTACTATTCTATCAGGGGACTTGGCTCCTACATGTGCTGGTTCCAACCGCGAGGTAGCTGGAGGAACTCTCAGCAACACTTTCTTCTGCAGCAGTACACAGGGCAGGAATGAGTGGGGTTCATTCCTGCCCCCAAAGAATTCACTAGACCACCAGGACTTGGGGGAGGGCCTACCAGTGTGGGGCAGGAAGGGGGCCAGGATGTAATCGCAAGGGGGGAAGTAATCGAAAGGGGCCTCCGCCAAGGAGCAGGGCTTTTTTGGTTGGGTGTGGGGAGGGGGGCATTTTTGTTTATGGTTTTGGTTTCAACCAAAACTGAGCAGCCAATTTCAGTCACAGATTCAGTTTTGGCAGAAACCAAAAATTCTGGGTTCGGTCAGGCTCTAATGTGCTATAAGTGAAATTCTTCCCTCTTTTAAAATGATGTCACAGAAAGTCTCGGTATTTAAGCCATAGCAACAGTGATGAAAACAAACCAACACCATGCTTGCAGCCACAAAAACAAGCAATTGGGGCAATTAGATCTCCATACATATTGGCACTAAATAAATAAATAACTTGTCGTAAATAACCTGAATGATCCATTAAGATATATGTTTAATTCCGTATCTCATAGTATTAAATAGAAAATCCCTGCACAAATAGATGACTATTCAATACAAAAATCCATTATAAAAATACCTTCCAATCGATATACATATCAAACCAACAGGCCCCAGAGCATTCAGCTGATTAATGCAACCTCAAAAAAGATTTCTTCCAACCACCTCCATGCAAATCATGTAATACAGTCTACTGCCATGCACTACAGATTGAAAACAACCCTCATTATTGCTAAGGCAAGTGGTTCTCAACCTTTTTTCCATTGTGACACACCTGAAAGATGATGTCATATCAGTGACACACTGAACACTACAGTTCATGAATGATAACTAACCTGTTTGAAAAGGCATACCCAACCAATCCATCATAAACGCCTGATCTCTGCAACACAACATACCTAACTTACGAAATGGGCATTACACAACTCTTCCGTTGAACGATTCCCTAATGTGGCTGTACCACATGGACTCTATCTTACCACAACATCACTTTGTATTTGTTTACACCGGAGTATGCCTCTCTGGTACTATGTAAGCCACATTGAGCCTGCAAATAGGTGGGAAAATGTGGGATACAAATGTAACAAAAAATAAATATATAAGGGATTTTTTTTTTTGGTTCATACATTGCTGAAATTGATGCAAAGAAAGGTGGCGACTGCTGGGTGGGGAAGATCAGACTTTTCCAGTTCAGGCTGGTGGCAGCAGTGAGCATTGTGGGTAATAGTGAAGCAGAAAGGACCAGTTATGTGATTTCAAACACCTGATTCCCTGATCTGGTCTCCAAACCCGCAGGCACAAATAGTAGTTAAAGGAAAGCAAGGATTCCTATCTGCCACAATTTTGGTGACACACGTGTGTCCCGAGACACTGGTTGAGAGTCACTCTACTAGACAGGTTGCCATTTTTAATGAGGAAAGAGTTTCACTTGTAGGACATAACAATATAATTCTTATGTACCACATTAAATGTACTTCCTGCTGAAGCAGCTTTGGTTTGAGAACAGCGACCAAACAAGTTAGTCAAGGGATGCTAATGGTACCAATTTCATTCTTCCTCACAGTATTGCATACCTGCAGCTATAATGAACATGCGAGAGGTAGGGGCTGGGCATGAATTTGGACTATCTTGGTGCAGGAACTTTGAGCTTTCTGGCTGAGCTAAACTTCCCTGAAGCAAACGGTAAGAATAGCTTAACCGCTGGCCTTCGTTGGAGTAGCAAGACACATTGAAATTTTGAGCTAAAAGTGCTTCTTTCATTGTGTTGGTGAAAGTTTAAAGAGAATTTTGGTATTGAAGACTGCATTCAGGAAGTTTTTAGCCCAATGACTGTACATTGACCATAGTGGATGATCCAGAGTGCTCCGAGGCTTTTTCTTTCCTGAATAATTTACTATATTAAAATAAAAGTAAAAATATATTAAAAAGATATAAAATATATTGTTTTTGGATATGTTCACACACTAATTTAAGGAGTAATGTATCATTTTGATTGATTTGAATCTTTTACTTGTATCCTTTATTTGTATTCTGTACCTTACATATTACAAATAAATTAGGGAAGAACGCCCAAAACAGCTCAGCCAGTCTTGCCAGCAGAGATCTGTCCACTTTGGGTAGATACACATACAAATTCCCACATGAAATACATCATTCTTCAAAAATACGCCAACTGCACGAAGCCCCTCATCTGAATTGCAACATGAAAAAAAGTCAGTAATATCACACTGATTAAAACTCTTCAATCAGCAACATACACACTGCAAATTGGTATCATCTGTCAGAACTTAATCATTAGAGCAGAAGGCTGGAAACCTGGGAAGCTTCTCCCACCATCATGCCTTACTGACCTTGGCAAGTCATTTCACGATCTACTGCCTCAGGGACAAAACTTAATCTGTAAGCTCTCACGAGCAGGAAATTCATACTGCACTTGTACATAACCCATACGCTTTTAGCTCAAATTTGGAAAGACAAGTAATTAAATGCACAATCAAAATCCAGACACATGGCTCAAGCCCCATAAATGCCTTCTAATGAAAATCTCTACAACTGAACTAAAAATCTGGCAAGCAACATCACCAAAAGACAAAAGCAAAATTCTGGAGAGCCGTTCTATCTAATTAGCTTTATTTAAATCAACTGTAAAAGTTTATTTTTCACTAGGATAATTAGTGCTGGTTGTAGATGTCACTGATTAATGCGCCTCTCCATTAAGGCATCCAAGTATTGTGTAATCTGTAATCAGAAATGTTGCATTTTTGGACATCTCCACAGAACATGGGAGAAGGTACCTTCTGCCCCTCTACACAATGCAGCATACGGATGAGACAGTGCTACCTGTGTGCTTGTCTCTATGAAAAGTATGCTCTTGTGATAGTTCAAAAAAGGAATTCACGTACATCATCACTGCAAGTTATAACTGAACCAGACTCGGTAACAGAATAAACTTCTCATTGTTAATCTAGGTCAATGCTGTTTAATACTTTTAGCAGAAAGATCCAATTGAGAAGACTTAAAATGGTGTTTATTATTCGTTTCACCTCTGGGCTTCCTGTTTGGAAAGATAGTTCTAGCTCTTTATATAATGGGGAAATACACTTATTGGTAAAGCTTGGATTTGGGGGGGAAAATGTATTATACAATGTTGTATAGCAGAGAGTTTCCCTCCTCACTGGCAATGGAGGAATGCACTATACACTCTTATGACATTAGAGGGTAAGGATGCTGTCACGCTTCAATCGGACTTCTAGGTAAGTGAGCCCTTGGGCCACTGCCGAGAGCGGCAGGAGGAATCACCCAAACACAGGCAAGGCAAACGGAACTGGAACACAGTGGACTGGAGCAAGGCTTCACCTGCACTTAGCCACCCTTCACCAAGAGTTGAACTCCAGACTGCAAGCGGCCGGCAGGACTTACCAGACAGGACAAGAAGGAGCAACTGCAGGACACAGCCGCCGGCTGACGAACAGCAGGTCACACTAGAAACACGCTGGGGTCCCAAGCAGACAGCAGGCAGATGAATAGTCCAGAAGCAAGCTGGATCTGGGCAGGCAGCAGGCAGGAGAATAGTCCAGGAGACAAGCAGGGTCAAAAGCACAAAAAGGGAAAAAATAGCACAGATGCACTGCAACAACTCTCACCAAAGGAAACACCTCTGAGGACCTCTGTTGCAAGGCAAACTAGAGACCTACCCAGGTGGTTAGTAAAGGCAACCTACAAGGGAGGTTACGAAGTACGGGTACTGCTTGGTTCCAAAAAAAACCCCAAAACACTCGGGAAGGCTGGAAGATCCGGACCGGACCAGCATATCTTCTGGCACATGGGAACCGGTATGCCATCAGTTCCCAGCACCCGCCAGGTTTAACCACCGGGGGGCCGAGGTGTCTGTACGCAAGGAACCTGGGCACAACCGTGACAGATGCGCACCTCACCCTTAACAGGAAAAGGCTCTTGCCTCACATCTCCGTATAGAAATCTCCTATCCAAAATTCAAATCCTTGATAAAACCCCACCATTGTGTTTTTAAAAATTAATCACGCTGCAGTGTCTCCGGTCTCCTTCAAACATCTCTTCTAATCTCTTCCACTACCAACCCCTGTTCTCACGCAATCTGACATCTTGCCGCCCCCCACCTGCGTTTCAGCATACCCACCCCTGCACCAGTCTACCTTAAAGGTAGTCTTCTGTTGATCCTTGCCAGTGGCAGTGTTGCACATATGCTGCCTGCAGTGTGGTCCAAAGCTTTCCCTATGACTCATCCCAACCATGCAGAAAAAAGAAGGGACGTCAGAGGAGGCAGGACAACAGGCCCGAGGGAAAGCTTCTGGGGCAGGCCACAGGCAGCATATGTGCAATGCTGCCACTTCCAGGGACCAACAGAAGACCACCTTTATGGTAGATTGGCAGAGGGGATTGGGGGGGGGGGGGAAGCGAACCACCGAGTAGGGGGAGGGGAGGGAACTACAGACCCACAAGTAGAAATGGAGGGGCCACTGATGGAAGCTATGTCCAAGGCAGTGAGCCTCCAGCAGCCACGAAGAAGAGCTTGATGCTGCTCACCACCAAGTTTGTGTCGCTGCTTACGGAGGTGGAGGGGAGGAAGGGAGAGGTACTGGACAAAGGAGGGTAGGAAGGAACGTAAAAGAAAGAGAGAATGGACCCCAGGAAAGTAAAAAAAAAAAAAAAAAAAAAAAAAGAGATAATGTATCTGGGAAAACAGGAGAGAGAGGAAAGAGAGAGATGTTGGATACAGGGGTGCGGGGGAGATTATCAATCGTTTAGGGAAGGGAAGGGGGTAGGATTTGATATACTGATTTCAGTGGTTACAGTCAAAGCAGTTTACATATTATATACAGGTACTTATTTTGTACCTGGGGCAATGAGGGGTTAAATGACTTTCCCAGAGTCACAAGGAGCTGTAATGGGAAATAAATAAGTAAATAGAACGCATTTAATTGTGCAATTAATCGCGATTAAAAACCTTTTGTGTCCTGTGATTAATCAAAAATCACCCCTATTTTTCATATTTTAAACTGTGGGCATATAATAATAATAATAATATATTTAGTACTACCAGCTACAGTACATAGTAGGATCTTAAATGAGTTGGTACTGCAAGTTTTTTTTTTTTTTTTTTGGGGGGGGGGGGGGGGGGGGGAGTTGTGTTGATTAAAGGAGGATTTGTTGGACAGCAGGAGTTTAGAGTGAATGAGGATCAATGAAAACCAGAATTGTTTGTTGCTACCATGTTGCCTATTCTGATGGCTTTCTAATGTAAGAGTTTATTCGTTCAATATATCTTCCCTATAACCTTGGTAAACATTCTTAGTCAAGGATCAACCAAAAAATGGAGGAACGTAGAATACTACGAGAAGTGGTCAAGACAAAAGGAGTAGTGTAGTCAACAGGACACTTCCAGAAAAACACACCTGCCCCAATTATCTAATGAACCCTCCCCCCCCCCCCCCCCCCCCCCCCCCCCCCCGTCCCTTGATTCATCAAGCTTACCTCCCTCCTCAACTTCTTGTTCCAGCATGGCATATTCCCCAAAGACAAAAGGTAATATACTACTCACACCATTACCAAAAGACACCAAAAAGAAAACTAACGATATCACCAACTACTGACCTGTGGCATCCATCCCACTTACAACCAAACTGATGGAAAGCATTGTAGCTAAACAACTTATTGAATACATCGACAATTTCTCAATCCTTCATGAATCACAATCGGGCTTCAGATCTCTCCACAGTACAGAAACCATCCTGGTAACTCTCCTAGCCAAGTTCAAAAAGGAAATCACATTAGGTAAAAACATACTCCTCTTGCAATTCGACTTGTCAAGCGCATTCAATATGGTTGACCACTATATACTATTAAGAATACTCGACAAGTTAGGCATAGGAGGGAATATACTCAAATGGATCACAGGTTTCCTAACCACGAGATCTTATCAAGTAAAAGCAAACTCAAACATATCACCATCATGAAGTACCGATTGCGGAGTACCCCAAGGTTCACCTCTCTCACCCATATTATTTAATCTGATGATGATCCCCCTTGCTCATGCCCTATACAAGCATAATCTTAATCCTTTTCTGTATGCGGATTATATCACCATTTACATACCGTTCAACTCTAATCCAACAGAAATCACTGTTGCAATAAAGACTAGTTTAAGCTTAATGGATGACTGGGCATCTGCATTCAAACTCAAACTCAACAAGGAAAAAAAACTCACTGCCTTATTCTCTCTTCTCACCACAAAACAAACCTCCCTTCATCCATAAAAACCCCGGAACATACTCTCCCAATATCGGACAAACTGAAGATCCTTGGAATTACTATCGACAGCAACCTAACCCTGGACAGCCAAGCCTCTGCCACCACAAAGAAAATGTTCCATGCAATGTGGAAACTCAAATGGATCAAACAAGTCTTCCCAAGGGAAACTTTACGTAACATAATTCAAACAATGGTACTATCGCATGTTGACTACTGTAACGCCATATATGCGGGATGCAAAGAACAGATCTTAAGGAAACTCCAGACCGCGCAAAAATGGCCGACTCATTTTCGGAAAGACAAGATTCAAAAGTGCTAAACCCCTACGCGAAATACACCACTGGCTACCAATCAAGTAACAAATAGCCTTCAAAATTTGCACTCTGGTCCACAAAATAGTCCATGGTCTGGCCCCAGCCTACATGACCGAACTTATCGACTTACCAACTAGAATCATCATTGAATCATCAAGAATGTTTCTAACCCTGCATTACCCAAACTGTAAAGGACTAAAATACAAGGAAAAATTAGATCTTACTTGCTAATTTTGCTTTCCTTTAGCCCCTCCGGACCGGTCCAGGAACTGACTCATGGGTTGTGTACTCCTTCCAGCAGGTGGAGACCGAGAACTCTGAGAGAGCCAATAAGAGCCCTATCCAACTAGCCTTAGATTCAGTAAACAAGTAACAAAGCAGGAGAAGAATAAAGAGAGAAAAGAACTCCCCCCACCCCACCCCCACACACACACGTCCTCTGTGCCACCGGGAATGTTAGCAGCTAATCCATTTAAAGCAAGATAGCGACACCTCCGTGCCGATCTGTCCAGTGGAAAATGGATTCCTTGCTATTATAATTTTTTTTTTTTAATGCAAACTACAAAACAGCTCCGAATATGAACCAAAAAAACACACCATATGCAACAACCAAAACAGATATGCACAGTACACAGATCTGGGAGGGATCTGGACCGGTCCGGAGGGACTAAAGGAAAGCAAATTAGCAGGTAAGATCTAATTTCTCCTTCTTTAGCGACCCTCCTGACCAGTCCAGGAACTGACTTACTACTACTACTACTACTACTATTTAGCATTTCTATAGCGCTACAAGGTATACGCAGTGGGAAGTAACAAAGCAGTACAATTTAAGGGAGGGACCCCAGCAATCCTGCCCTGAAAACCGCTTCCTGACAGCACTGCACATCCAATCTGTAATGATTCGAGAACGAATGCAAAGAAGACCAGGTTGCCGCCTTACAAATCTCCAACGGAGGAACCAAAACACGTTCGGCCCAAGACGCCACTTGCCCTCCAGTAGAATGAGCCTTGATCCCTCGCAGAGCCTGCTTGCCTGAAAGAATGTAGGCAGACTCTATCATCTCCTTCAACCACCTAGACAGAGTTGGTTTAGAAGCTGCTACACCTTTACGGAATCCCCCGATAAGGAGAAAGAAATGATCTGAACACCTGAAATCCTCCAAAACTTTCAGATAGTGCCTAAGAACCCGTCTGGCATCAAGAGATCGCAATCTGCGTTGATCCTCGGAACCCGAGGAAGAACCCGTTACGACTGGGGATGTGAGCCCTTGTGCCCCGACTGAGCACAGCGAAGATGGAGTGCCACTGCACTCGGTCAGGCAGCCAGAGAACCCCTAGCTTCACCTGGGAAGCGACCGCCGTTCCCCGGGAGTTGAGCCCCCAGGTGCAGGTGGCCACCAGGACTTCCGGAACCGGCGGGGTTGTACGACCACTGACCAGACAGGCGGAAGTGCAAACACAGTCCAGGAGCCAGGGAAACAGCAGCGCAGCGAATAGTCAATGAACAGTCCGAGGTCTAGGCAGGCAGCAACACAGCAGAAAGTCAAGAAGCAATCCAAGGTCAGGAAACACGGGAAACACAGGAACGAAGATAGCTGACTGTGGAACACAGACTTGGATCACGACCTCTACACAATAGAAGCCGAAGCATGGAAGGACTGGAGGGAGGGCTTTAAATAGTGTAGGAATTAGGCTCAAACATGTGCAGCTGTTCCAAGATGGCTGCCCCCATCAGAGGAGATGCTCTATGCCCAAATATGGGCTTCCTTCCTGAAGATGCCCAACTCCAAGATGGCTGCCACAACCTGAGACGCCCATCTCCAAGATGGCCGCCCTATCCTGGAGATACTCACATCCACGATGGCCGCCGCATCCTCGAATGTCCATACCCTGCGCAAGCAGACTGCATCTCTGGAGGAGTGTAGCAGAGCGTAACAGAACCTAAGACTGGCAAAACCACAGACTGAGAAACATGAAAACCGGAGACCACCTTAGGAAGAAACAAAGGCACCGGCCACAACACCACACGCTCCTTTGAAAACTCCAAAAACGGCGACCTACCCGAAAAAGCCTGCGACACCCGTCTGGCCGAGGCAATGGCCACTAAAAATACAGTCTTGAGCGTCAAATCCTTAAGAGAACAATCTGTTGAAGGTTCAAAGGGAGGCCTAGTAAGAACAGACAAGACTAAATTAAGATCCCAAGGCGGGAACATCACTCTCGATGGAGGCCGCAGGAGACCTACCCCTTTCAAAAAACGAGACACATCTGGAAGGCTCACCAAGGACTTGCCCTGTACGCACCCGCGAAAACACAATAAGGCCGCAACTTGAACCTTAAGGGAAGCAAGAGCCAAACCCTTATCAAAACCATGCTGCAAAAAATCCAACATCTGCGGAACCGAAGCACATAAAGGAGAAATATCTCGATCCGCACACCAGGCTTCAAAAATTTGCCAAATTCTGATATAATTAAGAGACGTAAAACGACGACATGAACAAAGCATGGTAGAAATGACCTTGGAAGAGTAACCCCTCTTCGTTAATCATGCCCTCTCAAGAGCCAGGCTGTAAGACAAAAATCGAGCTGGATCTGGATGAAGAATCAGCCCCTGATCAAACAGGCCGGGATGATCCATCAACCGAAATGGGGGAGCATCTAAGAGACACAGAAGATCCGTGTACCATGGTCGGCGAGGCCAATCTGGAGCTACCAGGATCACCTTTCCCTCATGCGCATCAATGCGCTGGAGAAGTCTTCCCAATAGAGGCCACGGAGGAAACGCATACAGAAAACCCTGAGGCCATGGCTGGAGGAGCATCCACCCCTTCCGCCCGTGGATCTTTTCTGCGACTAAAGAAACGACTCACCTGAGTGGCTATTAGGTCCATGACTGGCCACCCCAACCAATCCCCAACGATCCTAGAGCCCACTCTTCAGGATTCAGAAGGTTGCGACTGAGAAAATCTGCTTGCAAGTTTTCCGTTCCTGCCACATGCGACGCTGAGAAAGCGCTTAGATGAGCTTCCACCCAGGACATGATTCTCGATGACTCCGGATGAAACAGCCGACTCCTCGTTCCTCCCTGCCGGTTGACACAAGCCACCGCAGTCGCATTGTCCAAAAGAATGCGAACCGACCTGCCTTTCATTAGGGAAGAAAATGCCTCCAGAGCTAGACTGATCGCCCTGGTTTACAGGAGATTGATTGATAAGGACATCTCCGACGGAGACCACTGACCTTGAGCAAACTGTCCCAGGCAGTGGGCACCCCAGCCTTTGAGGCTGGCATCCTTAGTTATTACTGTCCAGCTGGGCTGATCTAATGGCATGCCTTTGATCAAATTGGATGTCCTCAACCACCAAAACAAGCTGCTGCGCTCTGGCATCCGCAAAGGTAGCCTCACGTGTACTAAGTCCGTCTGAGGAGACCACCGGGACAAGAGCAATGCCTGAATACTGCGCATGTGCATCCTGGCCCAAGGTACCGCCTCTATCGTTGCTGCCATGGAGCCCAACACCTGCAAATAATCCTGAGCACATGGGATTTGGTTGCGCAGCAAGGCGTAAATCTGAGATTGGATCTTGAGAATCCTCACTTGAGGAAGAAAAATGCGACCCTGTGCCGAGTCAAACAAAACTCCCAAGTACTCCAGGGCTTGAGATGGCACCAACCGACTCTTGGCTGAGTTGACTGCAGAAACTGAACCATTCGATTTGTGACCTGAAGGCTCTCTTGATATGATTTTGCCCGAATCAACCAGTTGTCCAGATATGGATGAACCAAAATGCCTTCCCATCTGAGCGCTGCTGCAACTACTACCATGACCTTGGTGAAAGTACGCGGCACCATGGCTAAACCAAAGGGAAGCACCCAGAACTGAAAGTGCAGTCCCAGGACTGCAAATTGGAGGAATCGCTGATGCGCTTTCTGAATTGGAATATGCAAATAGGCCTCCGTCAAATCCAACGCCATAATGACCTCTCCCGTCCGGACCGCCACTATCACCGAGCGCAGAGTTTCCATCCAACAACTGGGAACCCGGAGTGCTCGATTGACCACCTTGAGATCTAAAATTGGCTGGAAGGAACCTTCTTTCTTTGGAACTACAAAATAAATCGAATAACGACCCTGCTTGACGTCTGACAGAGGAACTGGGCAAACCGCCTGCAGCTGGAGAAGCCTTAACAGAGTGTCCCGAACTGCACCCGCCTTTAGCCGAGAACGGCAGGGAGACTCTAGAAAAGCATCGGAGAGAGGACGAGCAAATTCTAAGGCGTACTTGTCTCGAATAACCTCCAAAACCCACTGATCTGAAGTGATTTGGGCCCACCTCTGAAAGAACAGAGCTAAACGAGCTCCCACTGGAACCAGAGGCAAGGCCCTCGCACCTTCACTGGGCTGGACAGATAGTGGATTGAAAAGAGGAGTGGGAATCCTTACCTCCCCGACGGGACCCACGAAAGGACTGATTCCTCTGAAAGAAATGAGCGCGCTGCGGTGGAACACCCCTGATGGACCTAAGACGACGGAAATCTCATCCTCAACCACAACTAAAACCAGAAAAGCGCTGAGGAGCTGTACAGCGATCTTCTGGAAGACAAGGCACCTTGGTATCTCCCAAACTATTTACCAGTTTGTCCAATTCAGGGCCAAACAAAAAGTAACCCCGAAACGGGAACTTACTCAATTTAGACTTAGACGCCGCATCTGCAGACCAGCCTTTCAGCGACTGAAAGGGCCATGGATTTCGACGACGCCCTCGACAAATCATATAAAGCATCTGCTTAAAAAGCAGAACCCATCTCAATCTTAGCCACTTCTGTATCAACAGATATCAGAAGACCTGTCCAAAACTCGCTCAGCCCATTGAAAACAGGCTCTAGCTACTAAAGAACCACAAATAGCCGCCTGCGCAGCCAGAGAGGAGACATCAAAAGCACTCTTCAAGAGGGCCTCGAGCCTACACTCCTGCACATCCCGAAGAGCGGTACCACCGTCTACTGGAACTGTATTGCACTTAGTGACCGCAGAAACTACTGCGTCCACAATAGGCACCTTCAGAAGAGATCTATCAACCTCAAGAACTGGATAAAGCCGTGCCATGGACCTTGCTAACCTAAAGTGAGAATCCGGGAAACCCCACTGAGCCTGGATGATATCCCTAATTTCCTGATGCATAGAAAATGTTTTTCCAGGGCGTCTAATTCCCTTAACCAGTAAATCAACCTTACGCACCTCAGGAACTGCGAAATGATCTTCCTCAAAATGCAAAGTGTTGGCCACTAAAGAAATGAGCTCCTGAAGGTCCTCCTTGTGAAAAATATGAACCACCGACGGATCTTCACCTGGAAAACCGGAATCTGACCCTGCCTCGGCGGGACCAGAGTCCTCCAACTATGACTCATCCAAAAACTCCATTTCCTCCAAAGTGGCCATCCAAATCTTGATCTGAAGCCTGATCTTCGAGACCCCCCAGACTCTCTAATCCTCTTAACAGGAATACACTTGGGCGCAGGGTCACCTGAAGAAACAGAATGAATCAAATGGAAACCTGACTGCTTCAGAAGAAAAGTCTGGTACATTTGAGTACCAAATTCTGGGGGAAAACCTCCCTCCTGAATACCTCCAGAAGAGGGAAGCCCTGCAGCACCCTAGGCCGGTCCTCCAAAAATGCTGGGGCTGACAAAATGGCCGCCGTTCCCACCAAAACGGGAGCGTGACCCAAATGTGAGCAGTGCGAAGACCCGACCGCCGCCAACGCACCCGAAGGCTCGACCGACCCGGCCGAAGGAGAAAGAACAGCCGGAACAGGTACATCAGCTGTTTCCACGGCAGTGCAGAACTTGCAAGCGCTGGAGGATACCCCCCCCCCCCCCGGCGATGACAAACCTGACAATGGCACAGCTTCTCGGCCATCATGCGGCCCCACAGCTGCGGAGCTGAGTTTTCCTTTTTCTTTTTTTTTTTTTAACGACCCGAGTCTGAAGTCTCTCTAAGGCGATCAAAACGCACACTCCCAGAGCTGCTGTGCCGTTCGCTGCTAGAAGTCTGTACTCTCCCGATTTTATTTTATTCAATTTAAAAAGGCTACCTCTCCTGAAGCTTCAGTGCTCTTCCGCCGAAGAGACTGAACTGTCCCCCGATAAAGTAATTAGAAATGGCAGGGACCTCAGGAGGTATAGAGCAGGAGGGACCCGGTTACCCCCCGGGTGTAACACCCCAAGGCTGACTGAAGTGTACACTGCACCCAGTCACAACAAAGCCTAACCATGGGGCACAGAGAGAAGAAACACAGCCTCTGCCCTGAACAAATAAATCTACCGTTAAAAGTTTTAATAGAAAACCTAATAAAGAAGACAGAGAGGAGACTAAAGGGTCACCTCCTTCCACCTGCTGGAGACTGAGTTTACTGAATCTAAGGCTAGTTGGATAGGGCTCTTATTGGCTCTCGATTCAGAGTTCTCAGTCTCCACCTGCTGGAAGGAGCACACAACCAACGAGTCAGTTCCTGGACCGGTCCGGAGGGACGCTAAGGAAATCAACATATGCATCCAGCTTTTCCTACATTTGCACCCAGCTCTAGAATGCTTTACCTCGAAACATTAGAAGTGTGAACACCCATCTAAAATTTCAAAAAGACCTCAAGACTCACCTCTTCCAGAAAGCCTACCCAGCAGACCCAAACTAATTCATAACAATGCATCACATCTTTCGATCTAAGAAATGAACAATAAATACCCCTTCCACATAATCCTATTACTTCAAACTGTACAAATTTTACCACTCCCGTTATAATTAAGTGTACTTCTACCCTTATCCTACTCTTATCCTTATAGACCGGTGAGTCTGACGTCGGTGCCGGGCAAGATGGTGGAGGCTATTATTAAGAATAAAATTGCAGAGCATATACAAAAACATGGACTGGAGACAAAGTCAGCACGGATTTAGTGAAGGGAAGTCTTGCCTCACCAATCTAATGCATTTTTTTGAGGGGGTAAGCAAACATGTGGACAATGGGGAGCCGGTTGATATTGTATATCTGGATTTTCAGAAGGCGTTTGACAAAGTGCCGCACGAAAGACTCCTGAAGAAATTGCAGAGTCATGGAATCGGAGGTAGGGTATTATTATGGATTAAGAACTGGTTGAAAGATAGGAAGCAGAGAGTAGGATTGCGTGGCCAGTATTCTCAGTGGAGGAGGGTAGTTAGTGGGGTCCCGCAGGGGTCTGTGCTGGGTCCGTTGCTTTTTAATGTATTTATAAATGACCTAGAGATGGGAATAACTAGTGAGGTAATTAAATTCGCCGATGACACAAAATTATTCAGGGTCGTCAAGTCGCAGGAGGAATGTGAACGATTACAGGAGGACCTTGCGAGACTGGGAGAATGGGCGTGCAAGTGGCAGATGAAGTTCAATGTTGACAAGTGCAAAGTGATGCATGTGGGTAAGAGGAACCCGAATTATAGCTACGTCTTGCAAGGTTCCGCGTTAGGAGTTACGGATCAAGAAAGGGATCTGGGTGTCGTCGTCGATGATACGCTGAAACCTTCTGCTCAGTGTGCTGCTGCGGCTAGGAAAGCGAATAGAATGTTGGGTGTTATTAAGAAGGGTATGGAGTCCAGGTGTGCGGATGTTATAATGCCGTTGTATCGCTCCATGGTGCGACCGCACCTGGAGTATTGTGTTCAGTACTGGTCTCCGTATCTCAAAAAAGATATAGTAGAATTGGAAAAGGTACAGCGAAGGGCGACGAAAATGATAGTGGGGATGGGACGACTTTCCTATGAAGAGAGGCTGAGAAGGCTAGGGCTTTTCAGCTTGGAGAAGAGACGGCTGAGGGGAGATATGATAGAAGTGTATAAAATAATGAGTGGAATGGATCGGGTGGATGTGAAGCGACTGTTCACGCTATCCAAAAATACTAGGACTAGAGGGCATGAGTTGAAGCTACAGTGTGGTAAATTTAAAACGAATCGGAGAAAATTTTTCTTCACCCAACGTGTAATTAGACTCTGGAATTCATTGCCGGAGAACGTGGTACGGGCAGTTAGCTTGACGGAGTTTAAAAAGGGGTTAGATAGATTCCTAAAGGACAAGTCCATAGACCGCTATTAAATGGACTGGAAAAATTCCTCATTTTTAGGTATAACTTGTCTGGAATGTTTTTACGTTTGGGGAGCGTGCCAGGTGCCCTTGACCTGGATTGGCCACTGTCGGTAACAGGATGCTGGGCTAGATGGACCTTTGGTCTTTCCCAGTATGGCACTACTTATGTACTTATGTACTTATGTATTGCTCACTAGAAGCTGTAGTCCCATCCCCGGAGACTTATCAGCCTCATTGGGATTATTTCTCTCTATATGCTACTATATATTCGTCCCAGAGTTGTATTCTCTTTTCTGGAACCTTATCAGCTTCCTTACCCCTTGTGTTACTCTACTTTCCATTCTGTATATATTCCCGGAGTTGGTACTCTCCTCTCCAGAACCTGTAAGCCACACTGAGCCTTCTGCTATGCGGGAAAATGTGGGATACAAATGTAATAAATAAATTTGTTCCACCAGGCATTTCAGAAGTGGCTATCACAATGAGCAACATGTAACCTTTATTAAACAGTGGCTTTTAACAACATTTATTTCTAAATAATAATTGGCATTGGTGACATATAATTAAAGAAATATTTGTGTTTGCTTACTGTAAACTGCTTAGAATTTGATAGGCAGAATGTTTTTTTTAATAAAAATAAAATTTACGTACATTGCTACATGTGAAAATATATCCTTATACTGTTAATAATCCAACCAACAAAAATCTCCAGAAGATCTGTTCTCAAGAACAAATCCTGCACTAAAACATAGAACAAAGCTCTAGTCTGTCAATACATTATACAATCCATTTACTAAGCCTCGCTAGCGACTTCCGCACACCACTGCCAATGCAGCCCATTCAAAGTGAATGGGCTGTCAGCACTAGCGCACAGCCAAGCCATGCCAGCGGATTAGTAAACCCCAGCGTATATGCCGCAGCACAATACTACCTACTAACATAGTAGCCTAAAAAAAAAAATCAGTGCTAATTAAGCGTATTCTATAATCAAAATTAAGCATGGAAAAAACTAGATTTCTCATCATTTCTGGTCCTAACAACTTCCACAATCAGACGACTTAGCCATTGGAAAATAATTTGAAAATTCTTGAGATCATGGACCAATTCCTATCATGCCAAGGTCAAGTTGATTCCGTAACAATCAAAACCCTTGAACTTTATGGGAGCTAAAAAGAATCAGATTTTTCTTCCCGTTTTCTACTTTTCGTTCCCTTGTACAAACATTAGTCATTTCACAATTGGATTACTGCAACTCAAGTCTATTGTACATTTGTCCTTTAGATTGTAAGCTCCTTTGAGCAGGGACTGTCCTATGTTAAATTGTACAGCGCTGCGTAACCCTAGTAGCGCTTTAGAAATGTCAAGTGGTAGTAGTAGTAGTAGTATTGAGGGAATAAGGAATCCCTCATCAAAAAAACTTCAAACTACCCTAAATACAGCAGCTAGACTCGTATGCAAAGCTTCAAAATTTGATAGGGCACCCCATTATCTAAATTACATTGGCTACCAATTAAAGCCAGAATCATCTTTAAAAGATGTACATTCATCTACAAAATTATCAATGGAATGAGCCCACATTACATGATAGAGTTGATAATTTCTTGATCTAGTAGATATATTTGAAGGTAGGTAAATCTCTCTCCTACATTTTCCTAGCTAATAAAAACATCAGATATAAATCCATATTGAAAAGAGATTTCTCACATAAGTTCAAAATGGTGGTGGAACTCCATCCCTAGAGAGATAAAAAGGATTACAAACTATCTAATATTTTCGCAAATTCCTCAAGGCATTCCTTTTTAACAATTTTTGCATTGTTAGACAATGAATGCAGCAAATGTTATGATATTTTTATTTATTTGCTCTTTTCAAAATCTCACTGTTTATGTTTTCTTCACACTTGTAAAATTATATTGTATGCATTCCTAGTCTTAATTATTATAAGCCACATAGAACTGAAAAATTAACATTCGGATTATATGGGATATAAGCACCAATAAATACATTTACGTACATGTGAAAAATGCTTTACCAAATTAACCCCAATAACAGAGAAAAGGATGTCATAAAATCAAGCCTTCAATGCTTACAAACAAGCTCATTTTCAAAGCACTTAGCCTCCCAAAGTTCCATAGAAACCTATGGAACTTAGCCTCCCAAAGTGCTTTGAAAATATGCCTCAAAGTATTTTAGGATGCAGAAACATATGGAAGCCCCTCTTTACACCAGAGTTTTAATTACAACATATCTGATCTTTACTGCCACAAATTATTATTTTTTTTTTTACCATTCTCAAATTTTTTTGTTTGGATAAGGAAGTGACTAGCCCAGCGTTTGCGCAAAGAATGAACAATTAAATAGCATACATTTGCTCTGACATGTTTAAATCCCTTGGTTGCTAAGCAAAACAAAGAACTATACAAAGATGTAGCAGTACTGTAGAGGGGAGGAGAGACAGTTTTGCATTGTTCAACTGCAGTCTTCTGAAGCAATATATCCAAGCCAGCTACACAATTGCACGATGGTGGAAAACCTCTAGGAGGAATAAGGGAAATGATAAACCATAAAACAAGCCAGCACGTGAAAAATCTCACAGCAAACTTCAGATCATCCATTTTCAGAGGTCTTTTCTCAGTGTAAATTCATCACTTTGAGACTCTTTCATTAAAGTGTAGCTACGTTTTTACACCTACTGAATATTAATAAAGTGCAGTAAATGCCAAGTATATGCAGTAATTGTTCAGGGTGTGCCCAGTGTGTCCTTTGCAGTTAATGCATAGAAGTCATTTATCATATGTTATTCTATTTACAATTAGCACGGATTAACTTAATGCTTCCTGTTGAGGAGGCAAGTGCACCCACATAGCTGTAGAAGTGACAGTCTGCAGTAAGTACCACCCTGCCCCACCTCCATTCTTGCCCATAACCTGCCCCCTAACACAGAATGCATTTAATACACAAATTTGCACATGCTGTCATGACAGAACAGGAACAACATATGGCACATTAATTAATGCACTTCAGTGAAAGGGCCCCTTAGTCTTGAAAAATCAGTTTTGTCTAGAAAATATTTTTTTTATTGATGAGAGGGTAAGGGAAAATCTACTTCAGTATTAACCGTTCACAGGAACACCTGAGATCATCAGTTCTTTTACAGGACAAAGGTCTCTTCATTTTATGCAACACAAGCTAACCACTATATAAGAGATACATTCAATCCAACCCACAAATAAAATTTTTTAAAAAAAAGTCATCCGCAAACAGCAAGAGAAACCCATCCACATGTCCTTTAAATTTAATCCATTTTATTATATTTTCTTCCACTGGCAACCAAAGAAAATGTAAATCTTATGTTTTAAAGAAACAATGTTTTTATTCTTGTAAATAACAGTACTAAAACATAAAGAGAATTTATATCCCTAAAAAGACAAACAAACCTGAAGTGTTTTACATAATTCATTCCACAACTATAACAGGATTTTCATCATCAGATGTTTTACATTCCACAACTGAATACAGGAAACAAGAAAATGAAATAAATCCCACACAGTGCTCTTCTCATTGTAAAGTGATTTGTCAGCAAAGGCTTCCAATAAGCTATATTGTCATTATAGAGAAATGCTCTACCAGTAAAATAACTCAATTTATGGCTTCTTACCTAAACTTTCTAGTATTTCTATAAACCTACAGTAAGGATGCACAAATATTTATGTTCCCATTTATACTGTTATAGTGAAGAATAAGATCATTCAGCTGCAACACAAAATAGGCTCTATTATTTAGCCTTTTGAATAACTGTCCTCAGATCTTTGTCATATGTGGAAATCCAGCTAAAATATTAATTTCTATACTACTGCAATGTGGTCCAACAAGAAAATTCACAGATTAAATTATGGCTCTGTTCCCCACCAACTAGTGCTAAGATTCAGTTACCTTTCTTCTAAAGCAGGTTTTAGACAAAAGTCCCTAAAGGTTTCTGCACAGAATGTTATGAATTGCCATCATCAAACTTCCAGTGGAACAGAGGAACAGCCTGAGAACCAGTGAAACTCAATTTGATTCCCACTGCAGCTCCTTGTGACTTTGGGCAAGTCATTTAACCCTCCACTGCCCCAGGTACAAATAAGTACTTGTGTGTAATATGTAAAACCACTGATTGTAAACACAGAAAGGTGGTATATCAAACCCCATTCCCAAACTGAACCTCTCCTCTCTGCAAACCTAAAGGACAACCCATATACTAAGCAAACACTTGAAAAACTTCACCATCGTTAAAATAGCCAAAGTTTTTCCACGCTAGAGAAGGGATGTTTGGATTTAGCACACAGCTAAATGTAACATTTTCCTGTCCTCAAAGGCTGTTTATCACGTCAGTTTACCCTCATACACAGAAAACTTAATTTATGTTTTAAATTACTGGTAACCAGAAGTTACACAAAGAACTAATGAAGCCTATTTCTGAAAGGTGTACTCACATACTCAAACCAAAAATACTCAACTCAAAATATTTTGTGTGGACAGGACACAAAAAAGCAGTTACATGCAAATAGCAAGCCAAAAATAAAAACTACATGACCTTAAGAATGCATGCTCATAAGACTTGTGTTCAAATTAAAATGGATCTCCTATAGTGAAAATGCATAATTAAATATTAAGATTATGTCAGTGTTTCAGATAGGTTCAATTGCCCGGTGTGTCCAAATGTCCACTATTTAGGAGCACATTTTGACAAACTCTTTTCTCCAAGAACTTCACAAGCAATTCTGCCTGCTCAGCTGCTTTGCATATCCTTTACTCTAGTCACACTGGGGGATGGGTGGGAACCTGATAATTTGCTTTAGCCAGCTTCACTCTAAACAAAAGCACTCAAATCTTCCTTTCTGTAAGACTTAACTCACATAACCTGTATAATCATATATGCATGCAGAAGGCTATTCAGTGAGTACTATGTACTAAACGTTGTTCCCATTTAAGAACAGGCCATGCAACATAGTGGAAAAAGAAAAAGCACTATAAACCTAGACATCTTGATACAGGTCTTTAGACAGACATTCAGTGAGCTTAATCAAATCATATCACCTAACCAGTAATACATTCTCAGATGAACACAGTAACTACCTGATATATGGCACTTTACAAATGCAATACTGCCCCACTGTTCTCCCTCACCCACACAACTGCCTGAACCGAAACCAAAGGAGCTTCTCCTTTGATACTGGGGTTCAAAGAACAGTGCTAGCAGTAAATCTAAGTGAGGAAGACCACATTCATTCTTGTCATGGTCTGTGCAAAACTAGTCTATCTGGTGACAGTGCCCTATGAAAGAAAACGACGGCAAGCCCTACAATAAAATCTGTATCTTCCAAAGCTCTACAAATATTTCAATGCAATCATACATAAATTCAATGGAATAAGGCTTTGTAGAAACAAGTCAAATAAATATAAAAAGTTACACTAAATCAGAAGAAAGCTAGCTCTCACACTTTTTGGATTCCATTCTAAAAAAAACAATGCTCAGATTGAAAAAGGTCATTAACCACTGGGACTTTGCCATTTTCCAGCCCTGCCTTCAGCATCTCTAAAGCAAGAAACAATCCCATGGCAACTAAAGTCTGCAACATTTTATGAACTGTACAGCAAGCAGCTTCAAAGAACACTTAGGGCAATTGTAAAATACATGCCTGTCAAGATAGTTTCTGAAGCACGAAAAGGTAGAGTGATTCGTTATCTAATATTCATAATTTCTGTTCTGTTACTTCGCCAACCCCTAGTTTCTCATCTGGTATCATCAGTTTTAACTAACGCAGAATGCAAAACAGGCAGGTAAATAAACTGCTTCTGTTTCACAGCAACCTGAATTTGTGGTGGTAAAAAAAAAAAAAAAAAAGCTGCCAAGGTTGATTTGTAATCATGAAGCCCCAGAGGACAAAAGAGAGCAGCGCATTACAGAGATTGAGGAAAATGTGCCTTTCAGAAGTCAAGCCCTCTTCTTCCCTCTGTGCAGTGGAGTAAGGAAGTCTGCCTAGTGTTTCCCACACACCGTCCTAGACGCCATTTTAGAAATATCATTCACATCAGCCAGGCGGTCCCGTTGCACCGGTCCCGGCCGAAAGAAACAAAAAGAAGGGCACGTGTGAGCTCATTTTCCTGCATGTGAATTACCCCACAGAGTGAAAGCTAATGCAACACCGTCCTAGACCTAAAGCAGATCTAGGAAGAGAGAGTTCTCACATGCAAATCCGTTTGCACTCTCTCTCTCTCTCTTATTTCATAAAGGCTGTTAATGCATTTGCTAAATGCACATTTGCTAAGATGCAGGAAAATTACCTCCCTTCACATGGAAATCTTTTCATAATTATTCCCTTTTATTGCTTACGTGCTTGATTGCTAATATTTTACAAAGTTGCATTTCCAGTGGTAAATTATTGTCACCATTCCCTCTCTTCTTTAAAAGAGACCACAAAATATAAGAAGAATATGTACGATCTTATCTGTTAAGGGAAAAAAAAGGCATAATTGTTTTTGCTATAGCTTTCCTTAAAGGCAGAAGCTCCCAGTCTATTTTTCCCAGGGTGACTCACTGTTAACGATGCTCCGTAATTTTCTTGCTCTAAATAGCAGCAGCAGGAGCAATCACGCCAGTGAAAGACAAATGTTTTCATCTTAAACAGATGAAATCGGGTCAGGGATAGAAAAGTGGACCTTATGACAGAAGGGAAAAAAAAAAAAACCTTTTATTCACTTTTTCCCTATCATAAAATCCCAATTTACAAGCAAACTGCTGGGCAACGTTTCAAAATGAATGAACGATCCCCCCCCCCCCCTTCCACCAAGAAAACGAAATCATTGCACTTCATTGAGAACAGAAATTGGGGCAGGTCATTTCTTAATGGTTCAGATTTTTTTCTGCGGACAAATTGTAGAAGAGATGAAATAGAACATGGAAAATCGGTGCACCTAAAAATGTCAAGATAAAAAAACATCGAGAGGGAAAACAACTCCAGTGTGTGTGTGGGGGGGAGGAGGGGATTCCAGATATTCCTATTCCTTTTCCAGCAGCTCTAGCAACAATGTCCACCATTCGTGCTGCAAAAAAGCAGACAGTGAGCCTCAGCCCGCCTTTTAGAGCAGAAGATGTCAGTTCGTTTGCAAACAAAAGGCAGCATTAAAAAAAAGGTGAAAATTAAAACCATGCAAGAACTGCATCGCAAGCCCTCAGTTTTATCTTTTTTTTTTAGATCTTTATTTTTCTTTGCAGCAGACTCATGCGATTGCACTTTCTGTCCTAGATAGCATCTTAGGAAACTCCTCAGCCATTATAAACATTCAAAGGGCAGACAATTCACATGTCAAAAAAAAAAAAATTTTTTTTTGTGAAATAAATGCCACATTGCTTTTCCTGTACTAAAAGCTCCCCCCCCACCCCATCCCCCAATAAGGAATAGGGGGGGGAAGCCTCCCGTTTCCAGCAATTCCGCCATCCCATAGTGTGCAAGGAGTTGCTATGATACTGTAATTTCTGCAAGAGGGATTTTCTCCCCCCCTCCCCCCCCACCACCGAGCATGAGGGGGGGGGGGAGCAGAAGCAGCAGATCGGGCGGCCACTCACCGTTTAAAATGTTCGATGATTTTTTCCTCGCGCACGTTCTCAGGTAAATTGCCCACCCAGAGGTGCCTGGTTTCCCGGACCATGCTGGGCTGATGTCCCGGCGGCGGCTCCTCTTCTTCCTCCTCCTCCTCCCCCTCCCTCCCCTCCCCCTGCAGCGCGCGCACACGCGCGCGCCTGCCCGTCGCTGGAGTGAGTGAGTGACCGCGAGCGCAAAAAAAAAAAAAAAAAGAGCGTGTGTGTGCGCGCGTGCCACCAAAGCGCTTCTTAAAACGTTGAAGAGACAGAGGAGGAGGAGGGGGCTAAAAGCCAAAAGCCAGGCGGCCGCCCCCCACCATAGCCCGGGCGATGGGTTTCTGTAATTCCTTCAGCGGTGACGGTTGCTCCTGTTTTTCTTTTTTTTTCCTTCTTGCCGGTGGTTTGCCGGAGGGACGGACGCTTGTGCTGTCTCGGCTGCGCAGTCTCTCTTCTCTCTCTCTCGCACACATACGTACGCAGGATTCGGAACTCCTCAGCTCGCGCGCTCCTTCTATCTCTCTCTAACACACACACACACACAAAACCGAGCCCTCCCCTCCTCCTCCTCCCTCGCGCCGCAGCTTGTGCGCACGCGCGGAAAACTCGGTCTGCAGGGGGGGGGGGGAGGAGGGACTGTACTGCCAAGCTGTTGGCGGGTGGGAAAGGGGTGGTTTAAAAAAAAAAAAAAAAAGGAGAGTGTGTGTGTAAACTGACAAGTCGCGGGGGAGGACGTTCCAATTTGGCCGATCTGTAGCGCGCATGCGTACTACTGTCGGTTGGCTGGGAACGTCGTTCTTGACACTACTAGTACTGGGAAAGGAAAGCAAGTTCGGCCTGCGGTCACGAGCCTGTACGGTGCATAATACTCTATTCCTTCATTCCTGTGTCCTCCGCCCAGCCCAGACACACCTCCGCGTGACCTGTGCAGGCCGGCGAAAAGGGCGCACGCAAGCGCAGAAGTCAGGGCGCGCGCTGGGGGAGCGGTTGACTGTGTCTGACTGTCTTCCCGCCGGGCTGGGGCCTGGGAACCAACCTAGGCCGCTCCGTTTATTTCTTTATTGCATTTCTGTCCCACCTATTTGCAGGCTCAATGTGGCTTACATTATAGTACCTTAAGGCCATTGACAAGACCGGTAGGGAAAAAAATATATAAGGTGAAACTGTGGTCAATAAAAAGTGCATTTGAATCAGATACAATGGGGGTCAAAGAGAGGGAGGTTAAATAATGTTCAGGGTGTTGCAGAATGTAGACATCTATGTTGGCTCAGTAGGATATGCCCCTCTTAATGATTTCCTGAACTTTAGGTGGTCGTAGATTGTTTTTCACAGTTTTAATCCGGGGTGGGGGCAGCAGGAGCCGGTTTTTTTGGCCTGTCCTGCACTGTCAGAGACTCTTTGAGGCTTTGTGCACAATTCCACTGCAGGTTTATCTCTGTAGCAGCCTTAGGACAGGAGGGGAAGAGTAGCCTAGTGGTTCAAAAAAATCCCCCCCCCCCCACCACACTGATGGATCTTGGCAGTGTTAATTCGCCTGGAGCCGGTACTAGGATTGGTGCAAATGTTTAGTGGCGCTAAATTTTAGTAAAGAAAAAAAAAAAAAAGAAAGCCCTAGAGAAAGTGAGCAATTTCCAAAATCATTTGCCCAGATAAATAGGCTATTTGAAAATTGTCTACCCGCCTTACAGGTAAAAAGTTGAGCTTATGATGGTCTGACACCCGCACAACTTCAGACCAGAACTGTAGCTCTCAGGCGCTCAAATCTCCCTAGCGTGCCCAATATTTAGGTTTATTGATTTTTATTATATTACCTTTTTCATGTCAAAATACTTCACAATAAACAAGATTGGGGAAGAAAGAAGAGGCCATGCAGAAAGGTTAGTCCACCATGTTAGTCCACTTTAAAGGTTAACAAATACCACCTTATTTTCCTTTTTACCTTTTAATTGGACCAATTTACTGTTTGTTTTTTTACTAGAAGCTAAATGCCTTCCAGAGCTAAGGACAGTATGAGCCAAGATGTCACTATTAGTATATATACATTATAAAATACTGCAGTGTCTCATGGGGAAAAAAATGAGGGTGGGTGATCAAAAGATGATAAATTGTGTTGCTTATAGTGTAATAGGAAACCCATATATTTGATGAGGTACTTAGTAGCCTGCTCTTTTTTGCCAAATCTGTATCATGCATACAAGAAATGGGAGGCCAAGGAAGAGTAGTTTTCATACTATTCAGAAGTCCAATTTGATTTATTAGAAAAGGTCCATATCTTATAATCCACCTTCTCCAGTACCTTGGAGGTGAAAGGAAGGGTAAAGACCTGAAGATAGTTTGAAGCCTCTGCAGGAGTTGGATTACCTTTCTTTAAGTGAGGGGTAATTCAAACTTTTTTTTTAATGTTCAGCAGGTACAATACACTGGTTTAAACAAGAGTTGAGCATAGTACAAATGTCAGAAGCAGGTAGAGGCTCAGAAAATACATTTTATGAGTTAAGAGAAGATAATATTTGTTCTAACGGTGGCCACTGACCTGTTGTTCAAGACTTGAGGCTTTTACAAAGCCACGCTAGCAATTCCTACTTGACAAATGAGAGAAAGCCCATAGGAACAAAAAAAAAAATACTATTGAGCAAAATCACAAGAAAGGCCATGATGGTCATCATTGACCAATTCTGCTTTGGGTTGGTGAGGTACTACGTTGTTAAGAGTTGCTTAGGAGGTTGCTTCTTTTAAGTGCATTGTTAGTAATGACTGCAATTGAAGAGTGGGAGCAATGATTAAGGACTTTTGGAAAATGTAAAACCATGGAATCTTCTAAATAAAATTTTGTCACATTATTTATTTAATGCATTTGTATCCCACATCTTTGCAGGCTCAATGTGGCTTACAGTACATCATGAATAGTGTAAATATTTTTTTTGTTACATTTGTACCCTGTGCTTTCCCACTCATGGCAGGCTCAATGCAGCTTACATATACAGGTACTTATTTGTACCTGGGGCAATGGAGGGTTAAGTGACTTGCCCAGAGTCACAAGGAGCTGCCTGTGCCTGAAGTGAGAATCAAACTCAGTTCCCCAGGACCAGAGTCCACCACCCTAACCACTAGGCCACTCCTCCACAGTGTTACAGAAGGATCTTGGGCAGCATAATAATGATGAAACATAATAGTAGAATAACAAGCAGATATTGTAAGACATTTAGTGTTACAGAAGGATCTTGGGCAACATGATAATAGTAGTATAACAAGCAGATATTGTAAGACAGTTCCAACTATATGTGAAGGAGTGTGTATATTCACATTGGTAGATCTTTGTGGTATGCCTTGTTAAACAGATGGGTCTTCTGTATGCGGAAGTTCATTAATTCGCTAATGGTTTTTAATTTGCACGGCAATGCGTTCCATAACTGTGTGCTCAAGTAGGTAAAGTTTGACGCATGCATTAGTTTGTATTTTAGACCTTTGCAGTTAGGGAAGTGTATAAAAAATCAATAATTGCAGATGATAAGATGACACGAGCCATCATGAAGAGCTACGGATGGTTCACATATTTTGTACATTATTTAGCATAGAAGTTATTGAAAGTTAATTTGGGCGTTGAATGGTGAAACTTTGAGCATCTGTATGCATGCTCAAGGCCTGCTCCCCCTGTCCCTTCCCACAAGACATCAGAAGGGGTGGGACACTGCAGGCCTTGAGAGCATGCTCCTGTGTGCATCATTGTAAGCTGAGCTCTAGCAATGGAGGCAGGGGAAGATAGGGGATGTTGGACACTTTGGGAGGAGGGAAGGAGAGATGTTAGACTATGGGTTGGGTGAGGCGCAGGGCTGATGGTTTGCTTTTCTCTGTCATTGTGATAAATGGAGTCCATTTCAAATTTCCCTTGATTGTAAACTGTCTTGCTGTGTCCAGTGAAAGGTTGGATATTAAATAATAATGAAATATTTGCATAGTCATCAAAGGAATTATGGTGTGACTTGATTATTCTGTGAATAATTGTGTGACATGGTTATTCATTTTAGATTACATATCAGTATGATTTTTTGTTCACAGCAGCATGTACAATGTATGACATTTCAGAATATTATAAGTAAGCACAAGAACTAATGTGAATCTTTACAAATATAGTGCATTGGTAATCTCAAGAAGGTCTTTATCTTGATCAGCTTTTCCTTCATTGTCTACATCTTCAGAGAGCTTAGCATGCTCAGAGCGAGTCACATTATGCATAAGGAAACAGTCGGTGGAAGCATCTTTGCATCCCAAGTTGCCATCTATATCTGCTGTAATCAGCGCTGTTGTTTCTTAGTCAAAAACAGAGTGTAATTTGTATTAAACAACTTTTTTTGTTTATTGTTGTGTTCCCTATTTTAATCATGTATCTAGTCTTCAATATTAAAGGCATTTTAGCTGTCAGACAAAAAAGTCTGAGATATTAGTGACCAGTGAAATAAGATATAATGAAGCCTTGCTGTTTGTTTTAACTGATTAATTTGTTTTTCTAGCTGCTTTTTATACATGAACTGGGCAGTTTCTTCCACCCCAATAACTATCATTTATGTATTTTTGTAAGAACTCAAGAAATGGCTTGTGCCTTGAACTTAACTGGGGAAAAAATACAGGCATAGTGTGTGGTTAGTAGAACCAAGAAGGTCCTCCCTTCTCCTTCAATCTCAGCTCCATCATTAGCTCATGTACAATCATTATAGTTGGGTACTTTCAAGTTGTGATCACCCACAGATCATTTGGAATTACCATTACTAATCATTTCTATAGCCATACTAGATGTATGTAGTGCTGTATGCACAGACATAGGTAAAAGACAGTCAACAGAGCTTAGTCAGATAAGGGATTTGGAAGTTTCATTTATTATGGGAATGATTAAAACAACAGGCATCCTGAAAGGGTGAAGAGTTAAAAGCTGCCTTAAAACGGTGGGCTTTTTAGCCTGTATTTGAACAGACTCAGAGAAGTACATGTAATACAGATGGAAGGAACGGAATATGGAGTTGGTGATGGATATTGCTGCTGTCACAGAGACATTCCCATGAAAGGGAGGCTAGAGGTCGTGGCAGTCATTTTGAAAACATTACCGACATGGTTACAAGCAACCGGAGATCGTTCCTACCCCCATTACACCACTGGCCAATGTAACGCCACTTTTTAAAAAAGGTTCCAGAGGAAATCCAGGAAACTATAGACCGGTGAGTCTGACGTCTGTGCCGGGCATAATGGTAGAGACTATTATTAAGAACAAAATTACAGAGCATATTCAAAAGCATGGATTAATGAGACAAAGTCAACATGGATTTAGTGAAGGGAAATCTTGCCTCACCAATCTACTACATTTCTTTGAAGGGGTGAACAAACATGTGGATAAAGGTGAGCCGGTTGATATTGTGTATCTGGATTTTCAGAAGGCGTTTGAGAAAGTACCTCATGAAAGACGCCAGAGGAAATTGGAGTGTCATGGGATAGGAGGTAGTGTTCTATTGCGGATTAAAAACTGGTTAAAAGATAGAAAACAGAGAGTAGGATTAAAAGGTCAGTATTCTCAATGGAGAAGGGTAGTTAGTGGGGTTCCCCAGGGCTCTGTGCTGGGTCCGCTGCTTTTTAACATATTTATAAATGACCTAGAGATGGGAGTAACTAGTGAGGTAATTAAATTTGCTTATGACACAAAGTTATTCAAAGTCGTTAGATCGTGGGAGGATTGTGAAAAATTACAAGAGGACCTTACAAGACGGGGAGACTAGGTGTCTGGCAGATGACATTTAATGTGAGCAAGAGCAAAGCGATGCATGTGGGAAAGAGGAACCTGAATTATAGCTACGACATGCAAGGTTCCAAGTTAGGGGTCATGGACCAAGAAAGGGATCTAGGTGTTGTCGTTGATGATACGTTGAAACCTTCTGCTCACTGTGCTGCTGCGGCTAAGAAAACAAATAGAATGTTAGGTATTATTAGGAAAGGAATGGAAAACAAAAATGAAGATGTTATAATGCCTATGTATCGTTCCATGGTGCAACCACACCTCGAATATTGTGTTCAATTCTGGTCACCACATCTCAAAAAAGATGTAGTGGAATTAGAAAAGGTGCAGAGAAGGGCAACGAAAATGATAAAGAGGATGAGATGACTTCCCTATGAGGAAAGGCTAAAGCGGCTAGGGCTCTTCGGCTTGGAGAAAAGGCAGCTGAGGGGAGATATGATAGAGGTCTATAAAATAATGAGTGGAGTTGAACGGGTAGATGTGAAGCGTCTGTTTACGCTTTCCAAAAATACCAGGACTAGGGGGCATGTGGTGAGGCTACAATGTAGTAAATTTAAAACGAATCGGAGAAAATTTTTCTTCACTCAACGTGTAATTAAATTCTGGAATTCATTGCCAGAGAACGTGGTAAAAGCAGTTAGCTAAGCAGGATTTAAAAAAGGTTTGGCTAGCTGCCTAAAAGAAAAGTCCATAAGCCATTATTAAAATGGACTTGTGAAAATCCACCTCTTATTTCTGTGATAAGCAGCATAAAATGTATTTTACTGTTTAGAGATCTTGACAGGTACTTGTGACCTGGATTGGCCACTGTTGGAAACAGGATACTGGGCTTGATTGACCTTCGGTCTGTGCCTGTATGGCAACACTTATGTACTTATGACTTTAAATAGTTGAAGTGTATTAATATACAAATTTTTTCTAGAGATGGGGAAGCAATATAATCAGAGAAAATGAACTGAGGTTGCAGGGTGATAGATATAGGATTAAAATCAGGACATACCTTTTCACAGAATAGTGGATGCCTGGAATGCCCTCCTGATGGAGGTGGTAGGGACAAAGACAGTGATTGAATTCAAAACTACATGGGATAAACATAGAGGCTCTCTGTATAGCAAGAGGATGGAATCGAAAGAAAACTGAGCTGTGCTTAGATGATGACTCCAGTAGGTGGAAAATAAAGCCTGGGCTGGGATCAAGCATGCATATTTTATGTCACATTCATACCATATACTATAAAAGCAGGTGGTGTGTATCTTCATGGGAGAGAGGATGGTATCTTAAGGTTAAAATTAGCAAATAAAATCTTGATAGCAATATTGTTGGTTTAATCATGAATTAACAATGAATGTGACTGTGCTGAAGCAGACCTCTTCCCAGATTGCATTATCTATAACTGCCTTTTTGTGGCTGGCATTGCGGTGAACTGCTGACTGCCCTGTTTGTGATGCCAGTGTTTAATTGTGAAGGAATGTAACCTGCACCGAGTTCATGTACTACAGCAGTGTTATGATTTTGAACATTTTCTATTATGATGTGAGACTGCAGTCTCAGTTCATGTTTAATGTAGTTTAAAAAAATCTTTGAATGACTTATCTGATGAATGGAGTTCCCAGGGAAAGGTAAGAGAGGAGAGATACTGAGGGTCTGCAGAATGAATGCATTTGTAAGTCAGTAAGAGGAGTTTGAATTGTATATAACAAATAATAATAATATAGAAAGATATAGGGAATCAAAGTGATTTGAGGAAAGGTGTTATGTGAATGTAGTGACACTGGTGGAACATAAGTTGTGAGTAGAATTTTGAACAGATTGAAGGGGAGAGAAATGGTTTAGTAGAAGTCTTGTGAGGAGCAAGCAGGCCTAGCTTAAGTTATGGGCCAGGTAAGGCAGTGGCTCAGGCAGCCAAAGCTTAAGGGGCCTGAATTCTTGCCTGACAGCAGTAAGAATGTGATCCTTGCATAAACCCTTGAGTCAGCAGTTGCAGTAGTTTAAGGGGGAGATGAAGGGTTTGGTAGTGTATACAGAAAGGGGGGGGGGATTTTGGCGGCTATAGTGAAATACATGACAGCTTTTTTAAAACCAATTTTATTGATGACATGCACACAGTACATCAAATAATATCTCACATCACGCTGTGACATGTCAGTAAGTGAACATCACATAATAAATACATGACAGCTTTTAGCAGGCAGTTGGATGTATGCAGAGAGAAGTCAAAGTTGATCAAAAAGTTGAAAGCTGAGGTGACAAGAGAATAGGAATATGGGAAGGAGGCTTTTCAAGTTCCTCTCTTCTACTCTATCTCTGCTATTCCCCCTACCACACATGGGATGGAATCATTGAGCCCACCATGGCCCCTCCACTACTTGGCCAGCACATCAGCTATCTTTTTTTTTTGGGGGGGGGGGGAGGGGTAGTGGAGTGGAGAGGGTAGGAGATTGGCTTCGTTGGACCCCTGCAGCCAAAACGATGTTCTACTATCCCTCCTCTCTTTCATAGGTACCAGCTTTTCAAAATGATTGTGGTGCTAAGTTACTCTCAGGCCTGGGCAGAATGTAAAATGTGGTCATCAATTCCTTTGCATCCAGGGATAACCTACGGATAGATTGTCCTACCCCTTATACACCCATTTATCTCCCCCTCCTCCTCGCTGTGGACGTACTGTAATCTATTACTGGAACAGAGCTTGCTCTGGGAGGGGGGAAGGCATGCGTAGTGTAGTGTCTGGGTGGGTGTGGCGCGCATGCGCAGGAGGAAGTAGGAGGAGGGTTACCGGGGCTGGGACAGTGGTCTGCGCATGCGCGGGGTGGAAGGCGGAGGCTGCTGCGAGATGAGATGATGACTGCGGCAGCCAAGCGGGGGAAGGAAGAGTTTTGCACTTTGTTTGATGTAGAAACTTCTGGACGCGCTGCAGCCTAGGAGAGGAGTCCGTACTCAGCAAAGGACAAACATACAAAACTAATAATAAACATGGAACATACTGGCATTTAGACATTCACGAGGAAGGGAAGTCATTTAGAAGGTGGATTACATAGATGGTGGAATGAATGAGGACATTCTTGCTGGCTTTTAAGGAACGTCCTTCTGCTTTTTTGGGTTCTGGCTTGCTTTTTAGCTATACTGCTTTGAAAAGTTTTGGTCCTGGCTGGAATTTCCTTTGAATTGGTGGCTCCGCATTTTTTTTTTTTTTGGTTCTGTTTTCCATTAACCCCACCGTCCATGGAAATCCGCGCTGGAGGAAAAATAATGTAATAAAAGCAGGATGGCCAAGGGGTGGATTTGTTCTGTAAAACCGGGGTTTCCTTTGTCTGCATTATGGTAGTGTAAGGACTGAGAGACGGGAAGAAAATAAGGTAACAAAACCCCCACGTATATAAGTTTACGGGTAAAAGGGGAAGAAAAAGCTGTTCCTTTGATGTTTTTAAAGCCGAGGAAACGTTCTTTTGTTTGGTCCCCTGACCCTCCCCCACTCTGGGCGCCATTTTGTGGCGTCTGGAATGTTCGTTGGGCTTCGGACTACCATTTTGTGCTGAAGGAGTGTGTAGGGCGGGGGCGCGCGTGTCTGCGTGCGCGCGGAAGGTCAGGTGAGGCCCAGGTCCCCGCATGCGCACTGGCGCTGCCCCTGGGAAGGAAGGAAGGAGCGCGTGGAAGATTGAAGCGTCTGATGGACGCGGTGTCGGCTTTTGTTGCTATTAAAAAAAAACAAACCCAAGCAGGACACAGTACAAACAAGGTCCCCGTGTAATGGCCTGAAAAAGATAATGCAAGAAGTGTGTTATTCATATGGGGACCTACTGGGAATAATAACGTTGATTTTTTTATTCATAAGGCGACAAAACTATTTTTAAAAACCTTGGTCAAACTTGTAGGTAAAACATTTTTTTGATGCGATGGCTATGAATAATGAATACAGATTTGACACTGAAATTTGCATCGATTATGTAATAAAGATTTTTAAAAAAACGTTTGCACTTTGGAGAATAGCACTGCTTATTTTCCACGAATACAGCTGAATAAATGTTAACTCGGGAGTTAACTGTTAGTAATTTGTTCCAAAGTAAGATACATTTATTTGCTTTTGAAGGCCGTACCGTCCTCAGATCAGGAATGAGCAAACGTTGAGAAGGTCTGGTATTTGCCAACATTGCTTATTCCTAATGTGAACAAGAAGGCAGCATTGAAATCAAAAGCTAATAAAAAATGTATTGTCCAATAAAAGGTTTCATTTTATTACATTTACAAGTGGATTATTAACATGGCTACCACACCACTTTATTTCAAAACCCATGAGCAGAATTTTGGGGAAAAAATGTATGCTTAAGAGGTTGAAGGTTTTTATATAATATCTATGTGGTATCAGAAAATTATGAGTCATTAAAAAATGTGGACAGATGGTTTCTATTTAAACATTGTTATTTTAAAGAGGTGCCAACTGGGTTCTCAAACAATAGGCTTAGCCAGAGTTGAACTGAGAAAATGGGCCTTGAAGCAGGGCTTATATCTTATCTCAAACATGCTGCTCTTTGTACAGATATACTCAGTAAATGGAGACACATCCATAAATGGTTCAGTTTTCTGTTGCAGAGAACAGACTCATTTCAAATGATAAATCATTTACAGGACTGGTTGCTAAGGGTTTGTTTTGTTTTTACTCTGGGCTGCCTGAAATGAGATAACATGTTAAATGAATACTTTTTATTTATTTTTAACAAAGGTAGCATAGCACATGTCCAAAAAAGGCTAACGGCACATCAGTGTGAGGCCCTGTTTACCAAGAATCTGTGCCACCGCCGGCCTTTTGCCAGATGTAGAGAAAAGAGGCAGGCTGAGAACCAGAAAATAGAGAAATACCCAAGCACTGGGTCGGTCCAAAGGTCCACCTAGCCCAGTGTCCTGCTCCCAAAGGAAGTAACAGTCCATGCTATCTGCTTTATGCTGAAATGAAATAAATTATGTGAAAATTATTTTGTGTTTACTGCTGTCCGTTAAGAAATTCTCAGGAGTGTTATACATATCAGTTTTTTGCTGCCGATTATTTTTAAACCAATCATGCAAAGTGACTACTACACTGGTAATGTGGTGTCTAATTTAGTTTATAGGAGGAAAAGCCTCAGACACAGGTAAATACTCCTTTGTTGAGTCCAACCTTAGGGAGCATTACTGGCTAAAAAACCTCCTCTAGCAATGTAACCCTCAGCTACCTCTAATCCATATAATGATAACGTTTCTGTGAGGGTTACTTATCTTTTCTGCCGTTTAAGCAACTGTGCAGATTTTTTGTGCAGTCATTCAGTCTTCTAAACCCCATCCACGGCCCAAGTTTCGCCTCCTGCATCAGGGTCCGTGGGATTTTCTCGACTGATATGTCTGCAAGAAAACATAATTACACCACTCGTAATTAGACACCACATTACAAGTGTAGTAGAGGTGACTTTGCATGATTGGTTATAGATTAACTAGAAGACACTCTACAAGCTCTTGGTTATTTCTAGAAGATTATTTTTTAAAGTCAAGAAAAACTGTTTTGTTTTCACACCACCGGTGGAAAAACCTATTATGTATTATTTTTGTAATTTCTTTTTCCCTATGTTCTTGATTAACTTAAAAGTTATATTTCTATATGTTTCCAAATGTGAGTTGGCCATTACTAGTAACAAAAATAAATCCAAGTGCCAAAAGCAACGGCTGATGGCAAACAGACTTCCTTTTTTAATCTGGCATACTGCCTTTGCTTTCTAAACTACTTTCAACTCTCATCAAAATAGAAACAACTGTTTTTATATCAAAACACATTCCTTTTTTTCTGTATATTAAATCTGACAGGGTAAATGATCAACTTATAAGATTACTGGCACCTTTTCATTGAGCAGAATTTTCCATATGGGATCATGAAGGGCTAGAAATCAGGCAGGATTTATATATTTTTTTGAATATCACTGATTCTTAGCCTTAAGCCAATGGAAAGACACATTGACATCGACACATACTCATTGAGTTTGTTCCCTGTTTAGCCTGCTTGTCAGGCCCTGATAGTTGCTAGTCAGTGTGAAAAAACAAGCACAAAGGTCAAGTGAATAAACCAACATGCTCCTTGCACTTTGGATAGTATAGCAGCACTTTTCATGGCCTTTTTTTTTTTTTTTGTCCACCTCATCTCCTGGTCTTCAAGTAACTTGTTCATAGTCTTCCTCCAATCCATGCCATGGGCTGTTAGCTGGCATAGCATCCTGACTTGGAAGAGTGAGACTACCTAACGGGTGGTCATAGTTTGGCCGAGCCATCTTATCACATAAAGCAAGAGACAAATGTATACAGTTAAGAAATTTTCTTTATAAATCATGTTTGTATTTTTCATCCACTTCCTTTTACAATCCATCCCCCAATAACTACAGACTGTTCCCATTCTAAAAGCCAGCTCCTTTGCCAGACAGGTTACTGCTCTACTTGTTCTGTCCTTACCAGGTTTACAACACAGTTCTTGTAGCTTCTCCAAGCCTCCTTCCAGCAGCATGGGTCCAAACTCCCTACTCCCTCCCTTCCCCTCCATCAAATACACACACCTCACTGTCACCTTCTCACAGACTCCTATATCAACGTGTATGGGTGTCTTCTCCTTATGCTGCAGAACAAATCTTTCTCCTCTTCCTCCTCCTCCTCTGTTTATACTTCCTCTATAGTGTTGTCAATTTTATTTATTCATAAAATTGTATATACTGGTCCTTCTTAACAACATGAACCAGAGCAGTACAATAATTATAGGGTTTATAGGCTATTTTACCCAGGGCTGGTACAAGGAGGTATGGCGCCCTGAACCAACTTTTGTGAGAGCAAAAGAACTTGCTTACATGGCTTTGGGAGCTCTTAGCCAGTGACTTAATGTTTATCCCTCCTATGACAAAAATGGCAACGTGTGCTCAGGAGATGATGTTTTTCTTTGTGGACATTGTTGGATGCTCATGAACTTCTTTACATCAAGTGATTTATTGGACAATCTGGACTTGGGTAGCTGTGTTTTTTTCCATCAATCATGGTTACTATTCTGGAACCAGATAAGTTGGATATTAGTAGATGAGTTTTGCACAATTATTTGTGATTATTGGAATTTCATTATATATGTGATTGTTGTTGGAGATTACTCATCAAACAAACATATCATCAGATTTATTGTGCGTTAACCAGTATTTGTTCTGGTCTGAAAGTGATCAGTCATACTTGGTTTTGGTTATTGGAACATACGATGTGCAGTGATGGTGATGCTAAGAAGCCCATAAGTATAAATTTTGCTTCTTAGTATCAGCGTGTGCTAATAGAATTAGTGTACACAAAACTTTAGTGAAAAAGGGCCCCTTTGTTTCTATCAAAAATGTGACCAAGAGTGACTATCTTCAAGGTCCACAGGGGTGAGAAGAAATCTCAATAGCAATTAGAAACATAGTGAAAGATGGCAGATAATGACCGACCAGTTGGCTCATCCAGTCAGCCCAGTGGAGAGTCTTTCTCCTCATTATTTTTTAGTACTTTGGGTAGATAACTATATAGGAGTTGAAGCCTGTTTTTCATGCAGAAAAAGTATTTTATAAAAGCATGTACCCGGTTTTACGAGATGTATGCATGTGTGTTTCTAGAGGTGTAGTTTAGGCAGAGCAGCGGTGGTGTTGCAATGTGCATTTTTAATTACTAGATATAACTAATAAATTAAGAAAAAACACTTGAATACAAAAGTTTATACAGGTCAAACCAGATACAGTAATAACATGAGGAATAAGATATACATAATCAAGTCCACAATAGAAGGTGAAAGCGAAGTCCTTAAATGTTAGGAAACCAGAGTTCCTTGGCTGTTTTATCCCAGGGCAGGGGTTGCACCTCCATATCGGTCTCCTGGTAGTAATGAGGATAAATGAGCTGGTTAAAAAAAGTGTATTGTACAGAATGAAATTTCATACTACATTTACAAGGGACCTTTAGGAAAAACAGTGCTCCCAGCTGTACCTCCCAGGGCAAAGACAAATAAATTGTTTCCTTTTTTTCTGAGTTTCTTTAGAGACCACCAGGAATATACAGATTTTGAGTTATAAAATTTACTTTGGATATTTTTCAAAAGTCAAGAGAAGTTCTCTTTATCTGAACTCAATGCCAAAATGACCATCAATGTAGTTTGCAGTTGACCAATCCTAAGTTAAAATACTCTAATAGTGCAGAAACATCTAGAACATAATTTCTTGCAAGGAGTTACCCACTCCCTGAGATTCTACTTTTGGTTTTTTTTTAAGGGTGGCAAGTAGTAAACCTTAGCTGCTGGTGGTATTGATTCAACAGGTGCAGAAGGAAGAGTAAGGGATAACACATGAGCATAGAATTCAACTTGTTAACCCTTTAAATGTATTTTAAGATGAGATTGTGGACACACAGAGAGCATTGAGATATTGTAAAACACTTTGAGGAATTGTGATTTGTGTTTGCTGGACTTAAGCCCACAAGTTAATATCCTTGAGAAAAGTAACTTGTATCATCTGAGCTCTCTCCAACTCTTTTTCTTAACGAGCAATTATTGACACAGGAGCTGGCCAGACTTCTAGGGTCTAAGCCCTGATTGTGACTGAATAGATAGGGATGGGATGGTGTAAATTTTAAGGGGCTTCAACTTTACCTTCAGAACTTAGTTCAAGAACAGTACTGGGCAGACGTCTACAGTCTGTGCCCTGAGAATGGCAAGAACAAATCAAACTCGGGTATACATATAAAGTATCACATACCATGTAAAATGAGTTTATCTTGGGCAGACTGGATGGACCGTAAGGTCTTTATCTGCCATCATTTACTATGTAACAGTGTGGACAGAAGTATTCCTAGCAATTTGTTTTCCGTACTTTGAAAATTCTGAGCGAGGAGATTAATCTTGGGGACTACAGTTTAACACAGGTCAAAAAAAGCTTACAAGATTGTCTAGGGGCAGGGCTAGTGAGCCCAAATTGGGGAATTAACAAACCTGAAGTTGCAGCCACATTAGCCTCCAAAGGGGAGAGGAAAGCATCACTTTTCCTTCCACAGCTGCCAGCCTTTACCACCAACCTTTGGTGCTTGTAACCCAAAACCTTGGGACTGAATCTTGATTCCATCCTCTCCTTTTTCCTCACACTGCCTGTATTAGTGCAGCCAAGGTGACTGGAGAGATACTCATTTGCTGTTTGAAAGAAGTGCCCTCATATCCAGGTGATCTCATGGGTCCTTCTGCCTGCCATGGTGTCTCCAGGTGGCAGGGCTTAAGTTACTGTATTCCCCACTGCTCAAAGAGATTGCACTGCAAGGAAATGTGATAAAATAAAGATGTAAATGAATGCAGGCTCTCTACATCTGTTTGCACCTTTGAAGCAGGTATAAATTTGTGCGTTGGCATTTGTTTGCTATTGGATCTGGATCTGGGAACCTATTATAAACCCTCATAAGTACCTGTATTGCCTTTTATAAATGCAAATGGCGCCAGCTAAGCCTAAGAGAAAAAAGTCAAGTGGCCCAACCAGTAGGAAACTTCCTGCATATTACCTTCCACATCTTTTTTCCTTATACATACAAGTGCTCCAGAACCTATGCACATAACTTTAAGCCCCTGGGGGGGGGGGCAGTTTTTAGCCCAGAGAACTTAACACCCATGTTGCCTCCACTCTCTGTATCCTCTCAGGGGCTCCAAAGAAAAGTTAAAATTAATGCTGCCTTTTTTCAATTGCAAACAATACTTAAATTTCCCTGTTATAGCCTGAATATAGTGACTGAAGAATCCCTTTGGCCTTCAGTCTTACTCTTTGGGATGGTTTGCCCATTATATCTCTGCTTTTAGTTTAGATTACTGTAACTGATATACCATCTTAAAGAAAATGCAGCAAAGTGTCTTAAAGTAAACCTTTGCACTACATATCTGCTGGTAAAAAATCAAGAAAGATGGCCACAAGACAACTAATCCAAAATCCAGGCCTCCTCCTGTGTTGTATTATCAAATGTTGCAATACTTCACAGAGCCATTGTAGTTAGTGAGGCTGTTAGTCAAAACATCTGGCCTCCCCAGTGCTCACCCACATGGTTACTCCATGTAGTAATCCCAGCATTCTTGGAAGCCCAGACCAGTTGCACTATAGGTGTTGTAATTGTCTGTCAGCATGTGGTAGTCACTGCTGAGGAGCAGGGTGATGAATATTTTATGTCAAGTTAGCTCTCTCCTTTTATTGTTGTGTTCCTAACTTCTGCTCTCTCTCTCTCTCTCTCTCTCTCTGATTCCTTTGTTTCTCTCTACTGCTCTTCCCTCAGTCCCTCTGCCTTCAGTGGCTTAGCTCAAATTGCAAGGTGCAAATAATGTCTTCTCCCATATCCCTTGGTTTCCCAAGGTACCATGAACCAGTCAGCTGCAAGAATTGGGAGAGAACCATAAGTGTACTCACACAATTTCCTCCTGCTCCCATAGGTCAGCTTCTGTGTCACCAATAACTACTCTCCTCGTTGGTATACCTACTCTCCTGCATAAAGTGATTTCCACTCTTATTTTTTGTGGCTTCCTTCACAGTGATTCTGTAATACTGTTCCACTTATAAATGTATGCTACATACGTGAAGCTGTGTAAAACACAGGTACTGATCTGTACATTGCAATTTTAGTGTGGCTCAGCTGCTATTTGGATGTTATGTCCCTGACGTTATACAATTAAAATATGGGGAAAGGGAATGAGATTTGATATACCGCCTTTCTGTGGTTACAATCAAAGTGGTTTACGTGCTATGTATAGATACTTATTTTGCACCTGAGGCAATGGAGATTGTAAGCTCTTCTGAGCAGGGACTGTCCTTATTTGTTAATTTGTACAGCGCTGCGTAACCCTAGTAGCGCTCTAGAAATGTTAAGTAGTAGTAAGTAGTAGTAGTAGATTAAAATAAATATATATTTAATTTGGCAAGAAAATGGCTATTTGGGTATCTGCCTTTACACATGAATATAGCTTTGCTCCATCCTGGCATTGAATGGACCAGCTTTAGAAGATGGTGGATTGTGATCACTTTCCAGGCTACATTGAGTGCCCCGTGAGCTGTCTTTGATGCAGAATGCCACTTGGATATTTTCAGTGCTTTCATGCCACAAATTCTTGATTGGATTCAGTCTGGTGATTGGATTAGCCAATTGAGGGTAGAGATTTTCTTGGATTTCTTCCAGTCAACAACTTCTTTTGCTCAAGGGCATGGGGTATTGTCATCCTGGAATATATGGTCACCTGGAAAAAGTTTTTCTGCTGATGGAATCGTGCATGCAGTTCTGCAGTATCTCAGTGCAACCCCAAGCCGAGATCTTCAACGGATGTTCCCAGAGACGTTGAAACTCTTTCACATTCTTCACCTGGAAATCACATTACTTATGTGCGAGCCTAGTCTCCAAAGAAGTCAAGTACATTTTTCCACTTTGAGTACTTCTTTGCTCACTTGATTCTGTACTTCTTGCTTTGCATCCCCTCAATCCACTTTCCAGGCATCTTCTACCCACTGTAGATGAAGGAACTGGCACTCCACAGTTGGCAAACCATTGCCTGAATAGCTGAAGTGAGGTGAGCTTGTGGTCAAAATTATGTAACTGTGATTGGCTGAAGTTGGATCCATTTGTTTTGGGTGGGGGTTTTTTTTTTTGTTTTTTTGCAGGAACCGATTCTGCTTAATTTTACTATTTGCTAAGCAGCAGCCAACGTAAATACAACTAATTTTGTACATTAGTATATATTTGAAAGAGGAGCGAACACTGAAACACATACCCCCTGGTTTTATAAAAGTCGCCAAAAATAGCACGCACAAATTTAGGTGCGTTCCTGATTTGTTTGCACAATTTAATAGAATAATGAGCCAGTTAGTGCCAGTAATTGGCTTAACAAGAAATTATTGGCCCTAATTAGATTTAATTGGGACCTGCACGCATAAATTTAGGCACGGGATCCCGAAAAAGGTTGGGAAATGGGAGGGTTATGGGCGGTTTGGGGTGAATTGGGGATGTGGTTTTGAGTTTACGCAGGTAATTATAGAATTAATAGTGATCCACGTATAAATTTAGGCATAGGCATTTGCACCACGTTTTCGTTGGCGCAAATGGCAGTGCTTACATTTACATGCAACCTCACCACTTAAGTATTAATTCTATAAACCGTGCCGAACTTTAAGCACAGGTTATGGAATGCTGCTTAAGTGGGTTTTTTTAGGTGCCTTATATAGAATCTAGCTTATAATGAATGCTGTTATGTGAAAAATAGCACATCAACGCTTCAAAACAGCATTAAGAGCTTCTTGCAGACTTTTGCACACCACCGTACTGCTTGTCCCAATGACAACCCACGGCCACTGGTAGTGGACATTTCAAAGACTAGATCCAGTGTTCTTTGGTTTACAGGCCACTGCACCAACCACTAGATGACTACTCTGAGCTGTCATTATGTGGAAGGCAGATTTTTAATAAGTAAATCGCATGCCTCAATCAAATTACAAGAATTGGTTTTATTGTGGCCACTGTGTGGGTTTAGTAACCTGAAACGCGTAAGACATCTGTTGTCTTGGGGCAACAGGCTAGTAGTTTCATATGTTGTAGATGAATTAATTCTGTTCACTAAGGGACCATTTTACTAAAGCTTATCACGTTCTATAACGGACATTCCTTAGCCTCTGCAGCAAATGAATCCAGGAACCGGTGGGTTGTGTCCACCTATCAGCATGTAGAGATAGAGATAACGAACTGAAGGCAGTGATGATGCCAGACAGCCAGCTCTTTCATTCAGTATATCTCTATCTCCAGCAGGTGGTACACAGCTCATCTGTAGCTCCTGGATTTGTCTGTTGGCGCTGCTCTTGGGTCCTGTGGGCCAGTTGAGTGTAGGGGTGTGTGTGTGGCTGGTAGTACCGATTTTGGACGCATACTCAGCCTTCTGGGTCCCTGCTTCACCTTATCCCCTTGCCTCCTGGTCTTCTAGAGCTGTAGCCTTCCTCACCATTGCTAAAAAAGAGAGCTCCTTTGCCTTTAATACAATGTTTTGAAAAAAATGTTCGAAGTGCCATGTGGCCCATAGGTATAAAATAGGACAATGTAACATTTAGTGCTCACTAATTCCATTAGCGCAGGCTAAGCTTTAGTAAAAGGGCCCCTAAGAGTTTTATACGTCAAAGTTCAGAACTTTGAGAAATCTACTGTGTTTAGGAAACAATTATGATTAGAGATTGTGCAGCCCTTCTGCGACACAACAACGCCAAAGTTCGTAATGGCCATCACCGCACCGTCGAACGTTTCCTTTATGTGGTCCTACCACATGAACATCACCCTATCACAACTTCACCTTTGTGTTTGTACACACCGGAGACTGCAACTGCTCTCCGTCACTATGTAAGCCACATTGAACCTGCAAAGAGGTGGGAAAATGGCGGGTACAAATGTAACAAATAAAGTGCACTAGACTTCTAATACAGGATTTTTACCACATGATAACTGGAAATTTGGAGGGTTTTCCCAGGTTGTGTGCTAGTGTTACAAAGTAACATAGTAGATGACGGCAGAAAAAGACCTGCACAGTCCATCCAGTCTGCCCAACAAGATAAACTCGTATGTGCTACTTTATGTATATACCTGACCTTGATTTGTATCTGTCATTTTCAGGGCACAGACCATAGAAGTCTGCCCAGCACTAGCCCCGCCTCCCAACCACCAGCCCCGCCTCTCCCCACCTGCTCTGCACCCAATCTTGGCTAAGCTTCTGAGGATCCATTCCATTAGGAGTATCTCCCATTAACGCTTACTAGCAGGGTAATACTTCCACGACCACTCTCTGCCCATGGCACAGTCCCTCAGACAAAAATTAATGTGCAGTAACCACCAAATTACCACAAAACACTTTAGCATGTTTATGTTACCGCACACTGACCTGGTGTTAAGAGCTTAAACCCCTTTAGGAAAAGCTCCCTATGTATATTTCAGGATAACTGAATGAGTTGTTTTGGGGGGTTTTTAATAAATACCAGCCCACCTCACTCTCTGAATTGCATAATTGTCTACTTCATTACAAGACAAATGATACTCATTATCTCAATATGCTTAGTCACTGGCCTGGTGTCGCCAACATTTGGAAATGGGTGGTGGAACCATCTGTGTTAAAGGCAAGAAGAAAAAAAAAACACTTTTCCTACAGTTCAGTCACTGCACTGCCTCGTTTGAATATGCTCAAAACCACTTAAACCCATTTCTGTAGCTAAAAAAAAAGAAATGGGCATATTTTGTTCTTGGTAGGAAAAAAAACCCTGTCATAGATAGAAGGAAGTTAAACAGGACACTGTGTATTGGTTAAGTTTGCAAACATGTTAAAAGGTACACTGTTCTCAGCAGCACATCTTAGCAATTTACAGCTCTGAAGCAGAAGGCCCTTTCACTCCTTCTGGACTAATTTGGTTTATTGAAATAAACTGGATGAGCTTTGCGGTCTTTAACTGCTGTCATTTGTTTTCTGTTTCATCAGTGTCAGGGTAGCATGAACTGATGGTTCTACATAACATGACAGGAAGTGGCCTAGTGGTTACAGCAATGGCTTGAGAACTAGAAAAACTAGAGTTCAAATCCTGTTTCTGCCACCAACATTCCTTGGACAAGTCACGTGACTTACATAGTAGATGACAACAGAGCGAGACCGATACGGCCCATCCAGTCTGCCCAACAAGATAAACTCATATGTTCTGCTTTATGTGTATACCTGACCTTGATTTGTATCTGCCATTTTCAGGGCACACAGACTATAGAAGTCTTGCCCAGCACTAGCCCCACCTCCCAACCACTGGTCCCGCCTTCCAACCACCGGTGCTGCCACCCAATCCCTGCTAAGTTTCTGAGGATCCATTCCTTCTGAACAAGATTCCTTTATGTTTATCCCACACATTTTTGAATTCCGTTACCGTTTTCATCACCACCTCCCGCGGGAGGGCATGCCAAGTATCCACCACTCTCTCAGTGAAAAAATAGTTCCTGACATTTTTCTTGAGTCTGCCCTCCCTTCAACCTCATGTCATGTCCTCTAGTTCTACTGCCTTCCCATCTCTGGAAAAGGTTTGTTCACTTCTCATTATCGCGGGTATCCTCTTAAATTGTAAGCTGTCAGGGACATATGATAGTTGAATACCTACAGTACTATGCATGTACACTGGTACTATATTAAGAAAAAGAGCATAAGTGTTGCCATACTGGTACAGACTGAAAGTCCATGAAGCCCAATATCCTGTTCCCAACAGTGGCCAATCCAGGTCACAAGTACCTGGCAAGGTCTCAAAAGAATAAAACAGATTTTCTGCAGCTTATCCTAGAAATAAGCAGTGAATTTTCCCAAGTCTATCTTAATGGCTTATGCACTTTTCTTTCAGGAAATTATCCAAACCTTTTTTTTTTACCCTACTAAACTAACTACTTTTACCACATTTTGTGGCAATGAATTCCAGATTTTAACTACATGTTGAGTGAAGAAATATTTTCTCCAGTTTGTTTTAAATTTACTAAATAGCTTCATTGCGTGCCCCATAGTCCTAGTATTTTTGGAAAGAGTAAACAAGTGAATCACATCTTCCTGGTCCACTCTATTCAGTATTTTATAGACCTCTATCATATCTTTCCTCAGCTGTCTCTTCTCCAAACTGAAGAGCTCTAGCCACTTTAGCCTTTCCTCATAGTCTAAACTGAGCCTTAAGTAGAGGCAGGTACAACCCTAAGCAAAGGCACAGAGTGGGTAACCTGCATGTTCTGTACAGAGCAGCCGGTGCAATCCTAAACAAAGACAGAGAGGAGGTAACCTACATGTTCTGCATGGAGGGGTAGGTAGAGTCCTAAACAAAGGCATAGAGGAGGTAACCTGTGTCTTATGTACAGAGCAGCCAGTACAGTCCTAAACAAAGGCCAAAGGACGTAACCTGCGTCTTCTGTACAGAGCAGCCAGTACAGTCCTAAACAAAGGCCAAAGGACGTAACCTGCATGTTCTGTACAGAGCAGCTGCTGCAGTCCTAAACAAAGACAGAGAGGAGGTAACCTGCATGTTCTGCATGGAAAGGTAAGTACACACCTAAACAAAGACATAGGGGAGGTAACCTGAATGTTCTGCACAGATCAGCAACTAGCCACCTTGCCAGGCAGACTAGGATGATGCTGGTCTTTATCTGCCATCTACAAAACATCCCGATGGAGGGGCGGGGAAACCCGTATTATCGAAACAAGATGGACGTCCATCTTTCTTTTTGATAATACGGTCAGGGACACCCAAATCTTGAAATTTAGGTCGTCCTTAGAGATGGTCGTCCGTAGACTTGGTCGTTTCTGTTTTTCGGCGATAATGGAGAGGTGTGGTAGCCGTGTTAGTCCACTCTTAAAGGTTATCAATAGAAATCAAACAAAATAAAACATGGAAAAGAAAAGATGATACCTTTTTTATTGGACATAACTTAATACATTTCTTTATTAGCTTTCGAAGGTTGCCCTTCTTCGTCAGATCAGAAATAAGCAAATGTGGTAGCAGATAGTATATATAAGAGAAACATCAAAGCATTACATCTCAGAAGCGGCCAAATGCAAGCCCTTTGGTCATGGGAGGAGCCAGCATTCATAGTGCACTGGTTCCCCTGACATGCCAGGACACCAACCAGGCACCCTAGGGGGCACTGCAGTGGACTTTATAAATTGCTCCCAGGTACATAGCTCCCTTACCTTGTGTGCTGAGCCCCCCAAAACCCACTACCCCTAACTGTACACCACTACCATAGCCCTTACGGGTGCAGGGGGACACCTAGATGTGGGTTTTGGAGGGCTCACATTTACCACAAAAGTGTAACAGGTAGGGGGGGATGGGCCTAGGTCCGCCTGCTTGAAGTGCACTGCACCCACTAAAACTGCTCCAGGGACCTGTATACTGCTGTGATGGACCTTAGTATGACATTTGAGGCTGGCACAAAATATTTTGAAAGATTCCTTTGAAGGGGGGGGGGGTTAGTGACCACTGGGGGAGTAAGGGGAGGTCATCCCCGATTCTCTCTGGTAGTCATCTGGTCAGTTTGGGCACCTTTTTGTGCCTTGATCGTAAGAAAAACAGGACCAAGTAAAGTCATCCAAGTGCTCGTCAGGGACGCCCTTTTTTTTCCATTATGGGTCGAGGACGTCCATGTGTTAGGCACGCCCAAGTCCCGCCTTCGCTACGCCTCCGACGCCCCCGTGAACTTTGGTCATCCCCGTGACGGAAAGCAGTTGGGGACACCCAAAATCGACTTTCGATTATAACGATTTGGGCGACCCTGTGAGAAGGACGCCCATCTTCCAATTTGTGTCGAAAGATGGGCGTCCTTCTCTTTCGAAAATGAGCCTGTATGTGAGTTGATAACTCTCAGCCTAGTACCAGACTTCTCAAAAGTTGAAAAAAAAAAAAGTAAGGCTAGCATGCTGTTCTCCCAAGCACAGGCTGGTGTTCCTTTTGCTTCTTTCTTCGCCTCCTCCCAAAATGGCTCTTGTTTGTCTTCCCTCCCATCTTACTGGCAAGAGGGTGGTAACAAAGTACTATGATGACCTGCATACTATCACAATGAAGTTATATAACCTACTTTTTTTGCTAGACTGCTGTAGCCACCGATGTGGAAAAGAGCAGTGTACAGGCTAAAACAACAGCAGGAAAAAGGGAGCTACAATCAATGATAGTATGCAGGTCATCATAGTACTTTGTTACCACCCTCTTGCCAGTAAGATAGGAGGGAAGACAAACAAGAGCCAGTTTGGGAGGAGGCGAAGAAAGAAGCAAAATGAGCTTTGTTGAAACTTTTTGGCATACAGCCATCCCGTTCTCACAGATACCATGGCTGATGATGTCAGCAGCAGCTGACTAGGAAAGTGAAAGGAAGAAGAGCCCAGCACCATATTCTATCCTGCATTTAGAGAAGGGTGCTACCTTGGGGGAAAAGCACAGACAGGGCTTTGAAGGAAGGGGCAGTTGCAGCAAAGTGATTTTCATTATATAAAGCTCTCAGGCTGTTTGCATCTGGAGCCACACCCTGAGCTTGCATACTGAGTGCACAGGTTGTTTCTCTGATCAAGCCATAGCAAATTAACTTGTTATAAAAATCTCTCAGGCTGTCTGGGTGTGGGTAACAAGGCTGATGGAGGAAGTCCTGCACATATACAGTGACCACTCTAGAATCTCTGCAAACCTTATTTACATATTTATTTAAATGCATTTTAAAAAGCTCTTGGTGTAGATATTCCAAGGGATTTAAGCGAGCAGGAGACATACGAGCCAGCTCTGTGCATGCTTCAGCACCCTCTATTGAGCAAACTCCTTGGTGGTTAGCGTTGGATTTAGCCCGCCCAATCATTTTGAAAAGTTGCCTGCTATGGCAGGAGGGGCTTCCGCCTGCGTAAACCTCAATCAGCGGGCAGGGAGGGAATATTCAGGCACCCAGGTTCTGCCACATTGTCTCGGGATGTTTAAGTGCAGTGCCTAGTTATAGAATTGCCCTCATAGTGGGCATTTATGCGGTAGTGAAGCTGGTTCTGGGTGGCTGGCCTAGAAATAACTCACCTTTGTAGACTCCTCACATAGGCACCCTCTTAAAACCGGGCCCTTTTAAATTTGGTACTGAGCTGAAGAAGTCTATTTAATGGATATGGCTATGGTATATTTTTTTAAGTAGATTGTACTGAATTGTTGTTTGTGTGATTATGAATGTTTTTTAATTGTAATCTGCCAATAATGCACAGTTTCAACACCAACATGAACCTATTGTTTGCTCTCACCACCATTCACCCTCTTTCAATCTACCTCTTTGTGTACCTGAACTTCTAATGTGCCTTGAATATGGATTTGGAAAGGTGAGACATTAAATCTCAGATCAAAATTCTTTTTCCCAATCCCCCTCATCCTTACCAGTCTCTTTTTCCCGCCTTGTCCTCACCAGACTCTCGCTCTCAGTCCCTCTTTGTCCGTCCATCCATCCCCCCCCCACCCCCCGTCTTTTGTCTCTTAGCTGCCCTCCTGCACAAATATCAGAAATGCGGAAAAATATTTACTCCAAGGAAATGACATTCTTTACATATCAGTCCAAACTATAACATCATATTTTCCTGCCATATCAATTCTAAAAGATTACTGAAAGCAACTTACAACAAAGAAAAATGCAATATATAATCCAAAATTCAATAATTACTTACAAAAATTACAAATACAAGAAAATTAGCAATAATCATAATCAATAATGAAACATAATTGAAACCCACTCCTTACTCTTACTAGGAAATAAGCTAACTGTGTTAGATTAAATTATACAAAGACAGTGTTAATAAATAAACAAATTATTAAAATTAAGGCATTCCTACTGAAACAATCCCAAATCCCAATCCAGCTAATAAATTACAGCTCATTCTATATATAATCTGGTCTCCTTCTGACTCCCCAAATTTACCCAGCACTAAATTAATCTTGATGCGTCTTCCTATCATGGATCAATTCAGCCCAGTAACAAACCCACTTGGTACCTCAGGTGACCCACGGGTTCATTTAAACTGAGCTCCTGAACAATACCTGAAAAAGATTGCATTGTTAGAGATGATACCTTTAGCTCTGAACCTTTGAGTGTGTTCCGTATTCAAATATATTTTCACCACATTCAGACATGTTTTCTATTTTAACCAACACAGTAAATCCCTCACGCATCACTTCCCGGAGTTTATTACAGTTTTTAGGTGTTAGCTTAGTTTGGCAAGTTGCGCTTTCTACATTCATTAAGGAGATCATACTTCTAAACTTTGTTGCTGGTAATTAAGAAGATAGAATTCTGCATTCAGTACTATAGTGTTTCTTCATATGCAGAGAACAGACATTGCAGTAATAGTTGCTACGCTGTATGCATGTTAAGAGTGTAAATACCTCATCCAAATATTGCTAAAAAATAGAACCAGTTGTATGCAGCCTCAGTCCAGGATAGACTTAAATTTGGGCACAAACAGAATATCTGAGATGCCTGCCTTCTCTCCCAGAGTTCAAAGAATTACACGGTTTAATTTTGTGGACTTGTATTCCATGACTTGCATCCTTATGCGACACGATACTGTTGTTATATTAGTTCAGATATTTTCCATATAAGAGGGAGAGATAAAGGATCCCAAGTCATCTGACCACTTATTAAATAAAACTCTATCACTGCCTGCATTTTGAGGGATTAGTAATCTATAAATAGCAGCCATTTTTGGATAGCTCACCACTCGTGCTGGAATCCAATGCTCCAAGGCAGACCAGTTCCTTTACTGCTTCTCTCATAAAGAGCCTTGTGAAATGTAAAGCACCTGTTTTGAACATGGAAATAAGGAATTCCTTGTCATCTAGCAGATGAAGCCATTACGTATGGGTTATGTCCATCAACCAGCAGGGGAGATAGAGAGCACTCAAACTCTCACAGTGCCCTCTTGGCCAGCTAGCTCCACTGCCTCTTCAGTATTCTCTATCTCCCTTAGCAGGGTGGCTGCAGCTTGTTCGAGCTCCAGAAAAATCTGCCGGGAGGTGGTTCCTGGCTTGCCAGTTGTTAACCGGGGTGTTGGAGGCTATAGCAGCTTCACTTTAAAGGCACATAGGTTAGCCCTTTCCCTGCCTTACCCATACCTCCGTGGATGTGGACTTTGGGTGATAAATATAGTTAGAATTGGTAAAAAAAAATAATAAATATTCATTTACTTGTATTTATTATTATTATTATTTTTTTTTTAACCAATCCTGGGTATGGGTAATATATGGGTGTATATGTATCAGGGAAATCATCAGTCAGTAAACAGCTGGAAAATCCTGTTCAGGTGCATGAAACATCTGTAGGTTTTACCGAGATGGTGTCTGTTGAAAAGTTCCCATGTTTTCATTCCAAACTAGTTCTAGTTCCTTTAAAAAGGCAGGAGCAGGATGTACCATGCTGTGCTAATGTATTTGCTGAGCAATCAGACGTTGTATGTTGAACACCAGCTCTAGTTCATTATGCCATATGTGTTTCTCTAATTGGTGCCACAGAAATTCTCATAGGATCAATGCTTCATGGAGTTAAACAGTTTTATCCTCCAGAGTTAGCATATGTCGAATTGTCATGTGCAGGGCTCATCTTCTGAGGCAGAGTTGCCACACTGAAAATCAGCTATACTGTATAGCAGAGCAACTGTACGACTACTTTTAAGCCACCTCTGCTTCCATGAATCACAATGAAATCTCTTTATTCCCAGGGGGAAAATATTGAGGGGCATTTTCAAACGGGGCCGGCCATCTCTAAGGGTGCCCATCTCCGAGGACGGCGCCGCGAAGGGGCGGGGCCAACCGTATTTTCAAACGAGATGGCCGGCCATCTTTCGTTTCGAGAATACGGTTGGGGCCGGCCAAATGCCTTGGATTTGGCCGGGTTTGAGATGGCCGGCTTCGGTTTGTGCCCATAATGGAAACCGAAGTTGGCCATCTCAAAAACGAACAAATCCAAGGCATTTGGTCATGGGAGGGGCCAGGATTTGTGGTGCACAGGTCCCTCTCACATGCCAGGGCACCAACCGGACACCCTAGGGGGCACTTCTAAAAATTAAAAAAAAACACATTAAAATAGCTCCCAGGTGTATAGCTCCCTTACTTTGGATGCTGAGCCCCCCAAACCCACTCCCCACAACTATACACCACTACCATATCCCTAAGGGGTGAAGGGGGGCACCTACATGTGGGTACAGTGGGTTTTGAAGGGCTCCCATTTTCCACCACAAGTGTAACAGGTAGGGGGGGAGATGGGCCTTGGTCCGCCTGCCTGAAGTCCACTGCACCCACTAAAACTGCTCCAGGGACCTGTATACTACTGCGATGGACCTGAGTATGAGATTTGAGGCTGGCAAAAAAAGTTTTTTAAGTTGTTTTTTTGAGGGTGGGAGGGGGTTAGTGACCATTGGGGGAGTCAGGGGAGGTGTTCCCCGATTCCCTCCAGTGGTCATCGGGACTTGTCTGGAATGTTTTTACGTTTGGGGAGCGTGCCAGGTGCCCTTGACCTGGATTGGCCACTGTCGGTGACAGGATGCTGGGCTAGATGGACCTTTGGTCTTTCCCAGTATGGCACTACTTATGTACTTATGTACAAATAAAGTGGACCAAATTCTCGTCAAGGCCGGCTTTTTTCCATTATCGGCCGAGGGCGCCCATGTCTTAAGCACGCCCCGGCACGCCCCCGGGAACTTTGGCCGGCTCTGCGACGGAAAGCAGTTGGAGCCGGCCAAAATCGGCTTTCGATTATACCGATTTGGCCGGCTTCAGGAGATGGCCAGCCATCTCCCGATTTGTGTTGGAAGATGGCCGGCGATCTCCTTCGAAAATAAGCTGGATTGTGAGCTTGTCAAACTAGCAAAATTCTGTTCTGTTTTTTAGGGGTTTTTTTTTATACCACCTTCATCCCCAGCAAGGGAACTCAAAGCAATTTACATTATATAGGGTAAAATGCATCAATACAGCATAGTATAAAGTACAAACTAATCTAAGCAGTCACTAATACAGGCCCTACTCATCCCCTATTCTCACTGCAGAAGGGATGGAGAATATCAGAACTGTGCAGTAACGCTGTGTCCCAATTAAGATGAAACCCTGGTCACCCTGTGCTAGACGGTGATGTGTGTGCGTGGCAAGTGTACTGTCTATTTACTATTCTATAAATATTGCCATTTTTAAGATTCTAATATAGAAACCTCATTAAGAAACTTCACTTGTGTTTTCTCTGCTGGGGGCACTTGTTTTTGGAAAAAGATGACAAATCATATCATACGGACTGGTATCTAATTAGTTCTTTAAGTTTATGCCCCAAATGGACCGATAAAATTCACAGTGATGTAGTAAATGACAACAGATAAAGACCTGCATAATTCATCCGCCCTGCCCCACAGGCACATTTATGGTAGATGACTGCAGAAAAAGACCGATTCAGCCAATCTAGTTTGCCTAGTATGTTGGCTGATCTCTGACACACTATGTCCCTTTCCCCAGGGCTTGATGGAAATTGCAGGGGACCTAGAAAATAGTTTTGGGAACAAGAAAAAAAACAAAACAAAATTGTGAATGGTCTGTTATATTCTAATTTATGTTTCATTCATGTGGAAATATTTGTTTAAAGTGTTTGAAAGATTCTTATATTTGATGCTATGAGATTAACAAACTCTGGGAGCTATTGGACTGATCTTTATTATTTACAGAAGGTTCCACAAATTATGGCCCAGGATCCAGAATTAACAAGTAGAAATACTCTCAGCCAATGATGATAACAAGAACTAAGGGATCCTTTTAAAAAGGCGGCTGAGGAGAGATATGTTAGAGGTCTATAAGATAATGAGTGGAATGGAACAGGTCGATGTGGAGCGTCTGTTTACGCTTTCCAAAAACACTAGGGCAAGGGGGCATGCGATGAAGCTGCAGTGTGGTAAATTTAAAACGAATTGGAGGAAACGTTTCTTCACTCAATGCGTAGTTAAACTCTGGAATTCGCTGCCAGAAAAGTGGTTAAGGCAGTTGACTTACAGGCTTATTTTCGAAAGGGATCGCCGGTGATCTTCCGACACAAATCGGGAGATCGCCGGCGATCTGATCCTGGCCAAATCGGTATTATCGAAAGCTGATTTTGGCCGGCTTCAACTGCTGTTTTGTCGCAGTGCCGGCCAACCTTCAAGGGGGCGTGGGTACAAGATGTGCAAAATCAAAGGATGAGAGAGAGTGAGATTGAGGTAGGGTTACCATATGGGAAGACAAAAAATAAAAATGGTTGCTATATTTAATCATAGCAAATGTGTAAATGGCTTTCAGTTAATGAACACACATCAATCAGTGAGTGATTTACAGTAATCCACTTTTCAAAAACTTCTGGATTTGAGTTTGACTGAGTGAGTCCAAGAGTACTTATCAGAAGAACGGATATCTCTCAACAACGTTGCTTGGCTTCTGAGAAACCTGTGAAAGTCTTTGCATGACATATAAATTCCTTTGTAAAACAAACAGAAAAGTGGGCACAAAACCAGGAGTCCCAGAGACTGGATCACAGTAAAGCTAAAATCAAATTTTATTAATTAGTATATTTGCCATCAGCTGTTTCTTCAGATTTACTGCTGAACCCTTCACGCAAGTGATCCGTTCCACGATTGGATACAAAGGTCTTTTTTAAGACCATTTATAGACTATTCGCCAGTATTTCTTATTCTGGATCATCATTAGCTGTCTACCTTAGTATTTAGACTCCTGATGCAGGCCTTTTGGCCAAACACAACGGTTGTGTCGAGTCAAATATACTAATTAATAAAATTTGGTTTTAGCTTTACTGTGATCCAGTCTCTGGGACTCCTGGTTTTGTGCCCACTTTTCTGTTTGTTTTACAAAGTATCCGTGGGTCTTCTTTGAGTTCTCCACGCTTTGTGGATTCTCTATTGAATATAAATTCCTTTGACAGATTCAACCAGCAGGGAAACAGAGATGAGATCAGCAATGCACTTCCCTTTTTAGCACCCCCATGTGTCCAGACTGACTAATAGGCCAGAGATGATTTCTCTCATTATGTGGGTAGGTGTGTTGGCCATAGATACATAAAAGAAAAAGAAAAAAAGATATTTTCCTAAAAAAAAAAAAAAAAAACCTGGCGGACATATCTGAAGAAGTTCAAAAGGAGGACATGTCTTCTTAAAAGAGGGCGTATGGTAATCCTAGATTGAGGAGATCTAAGGGCTAGCCAGCAGTGCAAGGGGGGGGGGGGGGAAGGGAGAGGTAGAGTGAAGAAAGCGGAGATGGAAAAGATGTTTTAACTTTTGGTCAGTTAAGCATGGGGCCCTGTATGGCCACACCTGTTGCCTTTGCTTAAGGCTGGACCTGCTTAGCCCAGGATGGTTTCAGATAGTTCCTGTGATGTGGGGTGAGCTGAAGCCTCCGGAGTGGGGTCAGGCTGCTTAGCCAGGAAGTCCTTCAGAGTGTGTTCGCAATTTTTCTGGCCCCAGAGGGACATCAAAGAGCAGTTCTGAGACACACACCTCACCGGTGTTTATGACATTCATCCTCTTATCACACAGCCTGGGCAGTTTTTTACAACCCAGCTTGTGCTTGGCTATCCTTGAAAGTTTGTGATCTTTCTTTAGGGTATCTTTACTGCAGAGTTTTTGTCATCTTTGTTGGTAAAAAAAAGGAGAGAGCAGGAGAATCCATCCATTTGGCAGGGTGGGTAAAATAAACTGAGGGAGTAAGTGAGCTGACTAAGATTAGGGTTACCATATTTTGTCCTCTGAAAAAGAGGTTTATGAACACCCAGTGGCTTTTTGTAAGGATAGATACAAATGTGATCCCTGTTTTTGTAGAAGCAAGGACGTGGACAGTAAAGTTTTGGATGTGTTCAAGTCTCAAAAGTTAGGACTTGAGCAGGTCATAGATCAACAAAATCACAGGTAATAGTCGGGTGTGGCAGATAGGCAGTGTTGTGCAAGCACAGCAAGATCAGGAAAAGAGGTGACAATTGTGAGATCAGATATTTTTTAATGAGTTCACACACACACATAGATATAAAATAATCTTTCACTTGAACAATGACCATGTGCATCATCACTTTTCACCTTAACAAAGAATAGCGATTCCATTCCCCTTCTCAGGTAGATTTTAAGCTCATGGCAGTGAGTGGCTGGCAAGCTGCTTCCAGCCGTGGGTTGGCTTAACCCAAGATATTCAGTGCCAGGGCATGCATGACTCTTGGCACTGAATATCTGTGTATGACCATCAACTTGGATGTTCATGGGCACCAGCCAGTATTCAGATCGGTGCCCAGTTAATGTCACATAAAGATGGGATGGCTGCTTTTCTGTCCTGACTTTATGCAGTTATTTTGCCAGTGAGTGGACTTAATATCTCAACTAACCGGCTAAGGTTCCTCTGTGCCCTATCTCCGCCCTTGGACTGCCCATAAACTAGCCGGTTTTGGTATAGATGGTTAGAGAGGAATATTCGGCAACATCCGGTTAAGTGCCTCTGATTATCCCCGGATAGACCTGCACAAGCCATTTTTTACGAGTAGTTTTTAGAAGATTGTGTATGTATAACATGTACAGATCACAGGAGGTGATAAATTTAAGGATACAAATAACAAGAAATAAAAAAAAAATAGAAGAAGGATATCCACATCATTTTCAACACAAGTGCAATCATTAAGGAGGCAAAAATGGAACATTACCAAGAAATGACAAATGCAAAAAGGAAACAAAGATAAGCAATACAGAACCATAACCATTAGGATTTACATATTTCAAAATGAGACCTGATCAGTGTTACATACTCCAACATCAGGAGGCTTTCTAGAGGCCAGAAAGTTGGTCAAGTGAGTCAGATAGAAGAAAATCTATTGAACAGACTGGTATTTAATTACACATTTGCAAGGAAATTTAACAAAACATAATGCTCCCAATTGTATAACTCCAGGTTTCAAAAGGAGAAACTGTTTCCTTTTTTTTTTTGTCAGCTATCTCTTGAAACATCTGGAAATATATTGATTCTCAAAGTCAAAAAAGATCTAGCTCAATGCCTAAAAAACATCTTAAGAACCTATTTAATCATCTCTCTGACCTCACGTGCAACTGCCTTTAAATTAGTCACTTTACTTTCCAACTCCTCTTACCTATCTATATGTTCCATCTTTTCTTATATCCCTATGCTGATAATTACAACGTTCTATTGCGTATCGTGTTGACATTGTAAGTAGTATACTATCACGCCATACTTTGTCTTCCTACATAATAATTTGCACCTCCAACATTCCATTGCTGTCTGGCTGCCTGGGTTCTGTGAGCTGGTCACCTTTCCAGGACCTGGCCAGGGCTGACCCTGCTTAGCTTCCTTCACACACACAGTCACGGTTGGGCTCCACACTTCTAGGTAAGTCCCCAGGACTCTGCCTCAACCACAGGGGAGCTCTCTGCCTCCTCTTCACTTCCACAAATGTTCACCAACACCAGGCTTCTTATAACTAAAGGTTTTATTAGTTGTCATATTTATCATATTTCTGTTATATGATGGTTTTACGTGTGTTTCTGATTCTGTATCATGTCATTGCTATTACTAGGATTCAACTTGCCTACTGATTATATTTTATGCTTAACATTTTAATATTGTTTTTAATTTGTATGAAGTCTTTATTTACTTTGATAACATGACGAAAGCTTCAATATGCAATACATATGACATATGAAAACTTCACTGATGCAAACATATAACATAAACTTTTCTTGCCCACATTATCAACATCCATATGTGAACCTGAAGGAACTTCAAACTTTTAACTAATGAGTAATTCAACCCCCCCCTCCCCCTAGAGTGAGCAGTGAGAGTTGTAAGACCGATGCAAGGAAGGATGTGCTAGGGACCCATCCACTGAACATTTTAATATTGTTCCACTGTTAATTGTTATGTCAATATATGTCTGTTATACATTCCATGGGTGAATCCCTTCATAAGGGCGGTTAATAAATCCAAATAAATACATAAATAAATATAATAATTAAGGAAATAAAACAAGCAAGTACACATTACAAAACTTGGCCAGATGTGACCTCCCCTCCTCACCCTTTCTCTGGCACACACAAAGAGGTTACTGCAAGCCAATGGCGTCAGCAAGGTGCTGTTTAAGCAAAACATAAGCGATTGCTATGTAAACTCCACTCACCTTGAAAGGGTGCAGATGCCATGATTCACCTTGAGCTGCAATTACTCCTACAGGGCAGCATATTTGTACCGTACATTGCGATCTCATTAGTCTTAAGGAGTAGCCAATTTCTTTCCTGATTAGTCAGTGATGTCACTACCCTGCTGCAGATTATTTTCTGGGTATCTCTATGTTTCCCAGTTAATCCAGAACAGTTTTGCGATTTGACTCCCAGGCTCACCAGGTCTTTTTTAATAGGGAGTGGAGAATCGTGAGCAGAAGGAGGTTAGATGATTTGTTCAAGATCACATAGCAGGTGGTGGGGATTAAAAAAAAAACAATATGGGAGCAAGTTCACATTTCACTGCTCTCTGCATTAATAGCTCACGAAATTAGGCAGTGAAGCTGGCTCTGTAAGAGACAGTAAGGGAGTGGTTATTGTTTTTCTCAAGTACAAATATGTTCACATTTTCCTGGGGTAATTTTTGAAATGCAGTAGATCTCTCTGCCACCCTTCCACCCCCCCCCCCCCCTGTATTTTTAAAACTTGGGATATAATAACCTTACCACCATAGACCAGGATAAATGGGCAGACTGGAGCTGATTGGCCTTTATCTGTCATTAATATGTAGGTTATCCTTCATGTTACCATTCATTGGGTGTGTCGCTAGGTAGCAACACACACCTCCCACTACTTAACAGTGCAATTAAAACTTTTGCATCGTATTATAATCACTCATAAGAACACAAGAATTTTCAACCTGGCTCAGAGCAAGGCTACATCAAGCCCAGTATCCTCTTTCCAACAGTGGCCGATCCAGGCCACGAGTGTGTGGCAGGATCCCAAAAGTGTAGTAAGGTTGATGCTATTGACCCCATGGATAAGCTGTGGCCTTCCCCAGATCTACCGTAATAACAGTTCACTGACTTTTATTCCAGGAATTTGTCCGAACCTTTTTAAAATGCAGCTATGCCTCCTGTTGTTACCACGTACTCTGGCGATGAGTACCAGAGCTTAACTATGGAGCCCTTTTACAGAGCAGCGGTAAGCCCAACATGGGATTACCACTCGCTCTTTCAGGACTACCGCCGGCCCAATGCAGCCACCCTCGGTAGTCCTGCCCCGAGTGTGCGCTGTTTCCGGGGGGAAAAGAAAACCCCTGAAATGGCTTGGGTGGCGATAACCCAGTGGTAATCGGGCATCGCCCCGCATTGCCTGGTTACCACCAGGATAGAACGGGAGCCCTTTTTGCCACCTCAGTGGGTGGTGGTAAGGGATACCATGATCATACCTAAACCTACACTATCCAAGCCATAAAGGACTTAAATACAAATCAACTTACGCTTCCAGCTTTTCCTACATATGCACACAACTGTGGAACGCGCTACCAAAGACCGTGAAAACGACGTATGACCACCCAAACTTCAGGAAATCACTAAAAACTCATCTGTTTAAAAAGGCATACCCTACCGATCCAACTTGGACAACGGATCCCTGCAACACAACAAAATCAAAATACGTAATGGACATAACACAACCCTCCCAATTAATGATTCCTTAATGTGGCTATGCCACATGAACACTATCTTACCATAACATCACTTGTATTTGTTCACACCGGAGTCTGCAAATGCCACTCCGGTACTATGTAAGCCACATTGAGCCTGCAAATAGGTGGGAAAATGTGGGATATAAATGTAACAAATAAATAAACAAAATGTCTTCCAGCCTCCTTAGGTTGGGCCATTAAATTTCTCCACTTGCGTATTTTGTGCTTTTTTTCTTTGTCCCACTCGTTGCTGTTGTCGTTTTCCCTCACGGCTCTGATTCTTCAGAATTTTTCCGTGAGGTATGTATCCTTTTTCTGTTGTTTTTTTTGCGTAGTGAACTTCAATGTCCCATGTCTCTGTTAGATCTTTCTATGCTAATATTGAATAGTTTGGCCTTTTAAACTTCAAATATTTGACGGTTCTGGATTGTTCTGAATAACCATTGTGGTATCCTGATCATAAGGTCATTTATGGCAGTAGTCTAGTCCTGAAATTCCCCCCCCCCCCCCCCCCCCCAAGGCATTACTAAACTTCTAGAGGGGTATTCTTGTCTTTTTCTGGCCTATTTAGTTAAAGCAGCACCCCCTCCTCAAATTGTCTGCCTTGAATAATATAGATTATATTAGAGGAAGAATGGGACTGGTTTTCCAGTGCGGATCATGTGTTGGCACAGGTTGCAATGCAGTGTGTTAACAGGTTTGTTCCATTTTCTGTTGAAGCTTGTTTCTTGCTGGGTTTATGTTTCAGGTTCAGTGGTCACTAGAAGGTCAGTACTGGAGAAGCAAGAGCTATTTTTTTGTAGTTTATCCTCTAGGAGTGAATTCAATTTTACTCTAATCTAGAAGAATTTTTCTTTTCTCTGGAAATTCCACCTAAAAGTGTAAATTCCTGAAGAAGCACCTGAATGTCATAGCTGAATCCTTCAAACAAGACTCTGTCCGTAAAATAATCCCTGGAAGATTGTTCCTTTACTTAAAACACTCAGGACAAACCTACTGCAATGCACAGAAAGTTGAACCACCGAATGGTAAAGGCGGTTAGCTTAGCAGAGTTTAAAGAAGGTTTGGACGGCTTCCTAAAGGAAAAGTCCATAGACCATTATTAAATGGACTTGGGGAAAATCCACTATTTCTGGGATAAGCAGTATTAAAATGTTTTGTACTTTTTTGGGATCTTGCCAGGTATTTGTGACCTGGATTGGCCAATGTTAGAAACAGGATGCTGGGCTTGATGGACCTTTGGTCTTTCCCAGTATAGCAATACTTAAGTAATTATGCTTTTAAGAAAGTCAAATATAACTCAGAGCTGGAAAAAACTAAGAAAATCATATAAGAGAAGCTAAACTCAACCTATCTCACAGTTTTACCCAGCCTGACGGATATTTTGTGGGTCATGGCCTGGGATTGGGAACTCCGGAGTAGAATTCATCTGGAGGAGGCAATGGGACGGAAGTTAGCCTTCCCTCCCTCAAAGCAGTTACCTTGTCCCCGGAGACATAGAGCCTGCCGGCACAGCCACATCCACCAACACTTTTGGGAGATGGCGTCAAGTTGAGTGGCGAAGAGAGTCTGCAGCAGGGCCACGTGGAAGGAGAAGAACCAGCGGCTGCAGTGGTGCAGGGGAAATCAGTGAGTGAGCCAGCAAAGCAGGAGTTATTGTAGTCTGAAGTGATGTGGTTGCAATAAGTTGTCACTTCTGGAGCTACAGGCACTCAGTTGTCCTTTGTGGGACCTAGGACTGAATTAACCTCCTTGCAGAGATTGATATGGGAGGTGATTTCATCCCTTCAGTCTTCACTGGGCACCCAGATACAGTCTTTATCTGCACACTGTAGCTTAACAGTGTCTGAAACGCAGGTTATGAGAAATAAAGTTTCAGATTTGGAAAAATAAAACTGAAACTATAAGCTTCAAGCTTTGGCCACTAGAGGTAATACCTGGATAAAAGACAGTGTGAGAATTCGTAATAAAGTCAAGTCACTTCACTGGCTTCCGATCAGGTACCGCATACAGTTCAAGCTTCTCCTACTAACCTACAAATGCACTCGATCTGCAGCCCCTCATTACCTCTCTACCCTCATCTCCCCTTACGCTCCTACCTGTAACCTCCACTCACAGGACAAATCCCTCCTCTCAGTACCCTTCTCCACCACCGCCAACTCCAGGCTCCACTCATTCTGCCTCGCCTCACCCTATGCTTGGAATAGACTTCCTGAGCCCTTACGCCAAGCCCCCTCCCTACCCATCTTCAAATCCTTGCTCAAAGCCCACCTCTTCAATGTCACTTTCGACACCTAAACATTGTACCTCTATCCAGGAAATCTAGACTGCCCCCAATTTGATTGACTGCACTTTTTTGTCCTTTAGATTGTAAGCTCCTTTGAGCAGGGACTGCCCTTCTTTGTTAGATTGTACAGCTCTGCATAACCCTGGTAGCGCTTTAGAAATGTTAAATAGTAATAGTAGTAGTAATTTGCAAAATGCTGACAGGTGTCAGAATTTAAGATTAATTAATTTTCCTAAAGTATTTTCACTATCAGCTTCTGAAAATATATCTGAAGTGTTAAAGGTTCTAGAATCTTCTTATTCCCCGATCTCGAAGATTCATTACCTTCCTGTTGGGAAAAAGAAGAATCTTCTTAACCAACAAGAACTTTCTGTGGATAATTTGGATTTAATAAATTTCCTTGAACGGTCGGATACAGAAGCTCTGGTTCCAACAACTGTACTGGTGCATCTGGCTTTGGACGCTCACAGGGAAAGGCTTTTGAAGCTATTCTTCAAGTATAAAGATATCCTTTTTATGAATTGTCAACTACATATGCTTCCAGATGTATCAAGAGCAACCCAGAAGAAGAGAAGGGAGTTTTTATTATTGAGGCTGCAGGTTCTGCAATTGGGGGTGAATTTTGTCCTTCGATACCAATGTCAATGCGTGGTCACGTTGCAAGGGGTGCATTATGTTTGTTTTCAACTCCTTGTAATTGTCTACTTTTGTGACTGGTAAAGGTGTGGTTGCTTCCAGTACCCCTCAAGGACCGACCTCCTAGACTTCGTAGTATGGAAATACCCAGGGCCATCTTCAGTCTCCATCTTTAGTTTCCTGAAATTTCTATTTTTTAATTTAATTTTATTTATTTAGGATCTGCTTTTTCTTTGCTCTCTCTCCCCCCTCCCCATAGTGGTGAACTAATGGTAGTCTAGGATTTTATTCCTCTTTTTTAGTAATTTTTATTTTAATTATGTAATATTTATTTCTTCTTTTCTTCATGGACTGTTTATTTCTCATTGATGATGTTTTGTCATATTTATATTGTAAATTAATAAATAACAATTAGAAAAAAATATGTAGAACCCCATACCATCAGCAAAATAGAACCCAATATGTACAATTATCAAACTAGAACCCCTGGATAATTCCAAGACCAGAAGAGTAGAATGAGTTCCAGTATCCTCTTCAGATGCCTCATATATATATGTCAAATGAAGACTATTTACTGAACGTCCGTCTTGAATGGATCCCTTTTATTATGTCTCCATCTGTTTTGGCTTTTTTGTTTTGTTTTTTTGCTGGGGATAATAAACTGTAGTCACTGGGGAAATGGTCTCCTTAGGCATATTCAAAATCTCTCCCAAGTATCTTTTGAACATTTCAGCTGGTGTCATGCTTCGTCTTAGGGAAATTAAGGAACTATAAAGTTAGTTTCCTTGTAGCATTGTCCAACCTCTCTTCTCTATGACAGAGAGGTTTCCAGATTTATTCATATTTTATGTTCTGCCCATTGGCTGACAAAAATGTATTTTATAAAGGGCATAAAAGAAAGAGTGGAACTTACAATTTTAATTAGAAGAGGATAGGTAGGTAGAAGAAGTAATTTGCTTCCGACAGACTTAGACAATCCTCCAAAGACCTCATCCATCCATCCATATAAGGAGCAATAGCATGTAAGCCATATGCATTGATATCATAGACATTACTTTTCTCTACGTGGGGTGGGGGAGGGGGATATGGACAGGTGTGTGCAGTGGGCTGAGAACTTGGAGAACTGGGTTCAATTTCCACTGCAGCTCTTTGGGATCCTGGCCAAGGCACTTAACTCTCCATTGCCCCAGGTACAAAAATATAGATTGTGAGACCACTAGAGACAGAAAAAGTATCTGCAAATATGAATGTAAACTGCTTTGGTTGTACCACAGAAAGGCAGTATATAAAATCCATGATCCTTTTACCCTTTAAACAGATACAGAAGGGAGATAGGTAGGGATGCAGAGGCAAGATAGATAGTGGACAAAGAGAAAGAAAAAATGTCAAATGGACAGGAGACCCTGCAAAAACATGAACAAAGCAGAAAAGAGACACTGGGACCAAAGTGAATGAAAAAAATCAAATGCTCAGACAACAAAGGTAGAAACATTTTCCAATCTGAATTTACTTAATTGGAATATTTCAGTTTTGGTAAAATGTGCACCTCTGATATCTTGCATTTCCATTTCTGTTTCTCTAGTATTACTATATATGCAGAGTGACTTTTTGAGGTTTCAAGTTCATTTTTTTGCCTTCATATCTCTATTACTGATCAGTGGTCCCTTATTTCATATTTGTTGAGGGCCTGTTTGTGTTTTGCATGTGTGATCAAGGTGCAGTACTCTGTTAGCGTGTAGTTTCTGTGTAGAGATCTTGTAGCAGTAGGTGGTGTATTGGTGTTGTAGGACCTTTACATTTTCACAGATAAGGTTGCTCTTTGAAGCCTGGGAGTTAATGCTGTTATGGTATGAGTAAGGTTCTGAGTTTATTTTTGCGCAAATTTGTACATAGCATTTTGCAGTGGAGAAATAGTGTGTTGGTCTTACTGAGATTACATCAAAACATTAACATAATTTTAGTTTGTTATATCAGATGGGGTTTAAAACCTTTTGCTTGATCTGATGTGTGTTGACGTGGTTGCCTTTATAGCAGACTTGTGTCTGATCAGATTTAAAGTATGAAACACTGCCTCTTGAAGGGTCTTTTAAAAAATAAATTTTAAGCAGTATAAAGGCATGACGCTGCTGTCTAGGTCGCACTGCTGATGTCTTTCTGTTGTGGGCTTCCTGTTTCTGCGGTGTAGAACCAGCAGAGTCATCAGCGGAGCAACCTAGACAGTAACTCTGTGCTTATATGGTGCATTCAGCAGAAGTGACTTGGCTGGCAGGGGGCTAAGGAAGCTGCTCTGTTGGACCAAGAGGCTCGTCTACACAGTTGGTTAAAGCGACCCTGGGTATGCATCATCCTCATACATATTCAATGGGGAGACACTGGAAGCCTGGCTTGGTTTGGGAAGCTTATCAAACTTTCTGTGGCCACGGCCATGGCTGCAGAAAGAACTTGGCCCCCAGAGCCATAAGCTGATGACATTTCTGTTTACAAGCCAGTCCAGATCGTGACCCTGAGTTTGGGAAGCCCTTTCTTACAGGCTGCCTTGGGCATGTCTAGCAAAGAGCTTAGTTGTGGTGACCTTAATGTGATGGAAAAAAAAAACATTTGTCTCTCATGAAAGAGAGTAAGAACCTTGAAATTTGGAGTAGGAATTAAGCAGGGTTTAATATCAGTGATTTATAAAGTGCTTTTAACCAAAGCATATTCATAACACTAAAGATAATACAAATTTCATAGCACAATTAGAGATCATATGTACAAGGTAAGAGTTATAAACCAGTGTGTAAACAATATTTGAAGCAGGCAAGTCACAAAGGCCTTTTTATTCCAGCTGCTCGATGGAACTTCCAGCTCACTTGAAAGCAGTGGGACTTGGTACAGTTGCCCAGAGAATTATTCCCCTACTTTTATCCTTCCTGCCCCAAAATACCTAGACTGGTCATTGCACCGAAGGCCTTCAGCCAGGGGTCATGAGCTAGAGCTCTTTCTAGAAGCCATGAATCACAGGACCTGAATGCAGCCACTAGGTGTCACTCTTAAGCAATGAACACAACTTCCTCTTCCCTCTCCTCTTCCCAGCCAGAGCGCCTTCTAGAACCCAAGAGTCATGGGATCTGAATGCAGCCACTAGGTGTCACTCTTAAGCAATGAGTACAAATCCCTTAATCCCCCTCCCCTCTCTAACCAGAGCTTCTTCTAGAACCCTGGAATCATGGGATCTGAATGCAGCCATTAGGTGTCACTCTTCACCAATGAACACAACTTCCCCTTGTCCCTCTCCTCTTCCCAGCCAGAGCGCCTTCTAGAACCCAAGAATCATGGGATCTGAATGCAGCCATTAGGTGTCACTCTTAAGTAATGAACAGAAATTCCCCTTAGCCCCTCCTCTCCCCAGCCAGAGCTCCTTCTAGAACCTGGGACTTGAATGCAGCCACTAGGTGTCACTCTTCACCAATGAACACAACTTCCCCTTGTCCCTCTCCTCTTCCCAAGAATCATGGGATCTGAATGCAGCAACTAGGTGTTACTTATAAGCAATGAGCAGAACTTCCCTTTATCCCCCTCTTCTCCCCAGCCAGAGCTCCTTCTAGAACCCAGGACCCGAATGCAGCCACTAGAGGTGTCATTCTTAAGAAGAGCACAACTCTCCTCCCCCCACCTCCAATACCTTCCCCCAGAGACTGTGAACACTGCCTTCACAGACCCAATTAAGGGACTGAACAGTGTATAATATGCAACACTGAGCCATCAGGCCAGCTACATAGGTCTGTTTTTAGGACAAGACCACCCAGTGTTCTTTTCAGATTAAAGATGGTTCTACTTCTTAGAGATCTGAATTTTTCCAGCAAGTGTGAGGCATGGTTGCTTTAAATTATTAAGGGGTTTTTGTTTTTTGTAAATCATCGTTGGCACACTGCTGATTCACAACTTGTTCAGCTCCTGCAACTTAAAGACAACATGAATAAATTTCAGTGAAATCAGCCAGTGAGGCTGAGACGGAGCCGCAGTTTGGTGTAAACGGATGAGTGAGTGCCTAGGCTTCCACGGACTCCCTTAGCAAGAAGATTCCACATTCCATGCTAGGTGGCAGGGCTTGCAGAGGAGGTGGTTGTCCAGGGGGTAGCATCCCTTTTCTGTTGGTTCAACGGAGAGGGGGATCTTGCACTTCTGCAAAGGATACAGAATGAGTTCAAGATGAGCCTTGGTAATGGAACAAGCTTACTGAGGGACCCTTTTACAGAGCGGTGAGCTCGCTCTTCCGGGACTACCGCCGGCCCAATGCAGCTACCAGCAGTAGCCCCGCCCCGGGCACGTGCCATTTCTGGGGGAAAAGAAAACCCCGGAAATGGCTTGTGTGACGGTAACCCGGCAGTAATAGGGCTACTGCCAGGTTAGCGCAGGAGCCCTTATCGCCACCTCAACGGGTGGTGGTAAGGGCTCCCCGTCGCATGGCCAAGCGCTAAGAGTTCTCTTACCGCATGGCCTTGTGTGTCTGGGGGCTTTTTTACCCACTGCAGTAAAAAGGGCCCTGGCAGACGGGAAAAATGGCCCCTGCCACCAGCGCAGGGCCCTTTTCCCCCCACAGCTTGGTTAAAGGACCCCTGAGTTTTGACACTATAAGGAGATTGCCACTGAATATCCTTAGATCACCCAGATAGCTCTGGGGTGGTCTATGGACGGGACAAGGGCAGTCCCTGGTCAGACACAGCACTGCTAACGGATAACTACTGGGTAAAGTTAGGAGAGCAAAAAGACTGTCCTAAGTAACCTTATTCTGAATAGCAGGCTCAATATCGCCCTTATTCAGATAACACCGGCACTCAATGCACCAGGTCACTATCCAGACTCCAGTTCTGGATCTAATTCAGCTGTGATGGCTGTTCTTTTAGAAAAAAAAAAATTTGACCACCCAGATGGTATATTGACTCACAAATTTGTGAAGAAGGTTTCTATATTTACAGATTGTATACAGTCATTCCCATGCACTGTGGGCTGGATAACTTCTCTCTCTCCAGGTATGTGAATGTTCTTAACATGTTATTTTATTTTATTCTGTTATGTATGACGATTTATTGTGTCTTGTTAGTTTCCATTTCAATATTTATTGTATGCTCATGGATTGATTGACTCTGGTGGGGACTTTAGGAACCAACCAAAGGAGTGGACCAGGCCTTTAAAAACCACAAGCAAAGTTTAAACAACTTTATTGACAACTTTATTGGCACAGTCTGTGTTGCACCATCCAATAAAGTTGTTTGAGCTCTGCTTCTGGATTTCCTGCTTTTTGTAAGGTCTGGTCCGCTGAAAATATCCTCCTAAAAGAGGGTACTGCACTCCCAAACACCTAATTCTGAGCTGCCTCTATCTAAGGAACTATTTTCTTACCTCTGCAACGAGCTGATCCGGGTTAAACTTCTACCTTCTCTCCACTGATACAGCTCACAAAACCACAGGATTCCTTTGTGTTTATGAACATCTAACTGTGAGTAATCATCTATGTTACGTAATAAAGGAGCTTCAGAAAAGAACAAGAGATTTAGGTGTGTTGATGTGCTAGGGGTTTATACTTTAAGATATTGAGACTGATAGCTAAATAACTTTTAAGAAACAGCTATACAAGCCTCGAGAGACTTGATAGTGAGGAGATGTGGAGGAGTGGCCTAGTGGTTAGGGTGGTGGACTTTGGTCCTGGGGAACTCAGGAACTGAGTTTGATTCCCACTTCAGGCACAGGCAGTTCCTTGTGACTCTGGGCAAGTCACTTAACCCTCCATTGCCCCATGTAAACCGCATTGAGCCTGCCATGAGTGGGAAAGTGCAGGGTACAAATGTAACACAAATAAAATAGATACTATTGGAGATTCTACATGGAATGTTGCTACTATTAGAGATTCTACATGGAATGTTGCTATTCCACTAGCAACATTCCATGTAGAAGGCTGTGCAGGCTTCTCTTTCTGTGAGTCTGATGTACGTGCAAGACGTCAGACTCACAGAAGCAGAAGCCTGCGCGGCCACATTGGTGATCTACAAGGGCCGACTTTTACATGGAATGTTGCTGGTGGAATAGCAACATTCCATGTAGAATCTCAAATAGTAGCAACAGTGGAGGAGTGGCCTAGTGGTTAGGGTGGTGGACTTTGGTCCTGAGGAACTGAGTTGGATTCCCACTTCAGGCACAGGCAGCTCCTTGTGACTCTGGGCAAGTCACTTAACCCTCCATTGCCCCATGTAAGCTGCCATGAGTGGGAAAGTGCGGGGTACAAATGTAACAAAAATTTGGTGGAGTGGCAGTTCTCATGAGATCTTTAGGAAGACACAAAGGAAACAAATTTGTGATCTTAATTTTTTTTTTAAATTCTAGAATTTTTCCACCACCACAGCTGCCCTCACCCCAATCTTTGTATAATTGATACCACCACATACATGCCCATCAAACAGTCCAATGAGAGACAGTAGCCATTCATTTTTTTGATGCTGTATGACATACCAGTAAGATCCACCTACCTCACATCGATAGCAGTTTTCATGGAAACTTCGTCCTAAGCATTCAATTTTGTACAAGTCCTTCCCATCCACAGGGATAATAGGATCATGGCAGACATCGCACATTGAGGCATATTTCCTGGAGGAAATGGGAACCAGAACTTATCATAACTTGACTATCTGCACAAGCTGATAGTAGCAAAGCAGGCAACCTCCACTAGAGGACAGCTGCTGTGATGGCTGAACCAGGAGTGAGAGGAGGAGAAGACTCAGCCTGTTACAAATTAAACTTATGCTGTCATAGCACCAATTCAGATTCAGCTGGAATCCCCCCAAATGAGGAGGAAACAAGTGGGCAAAAACCATCAAAGCTTTCAGGGACTCGTGGACTGAAGTGGTCATGGGCTACTTGATGGGAAAAATGAAGACAGAAGTTGCAGAGACAAGGAAGGATTAAGTGCTAGACACAAGGTGTATGGTCTGGCTTTTAGACGTTGAAAACAGGAGGTTTAGTCCAGACTGTAGCATCTCAAGCTATTCTTGATCTCCTCCAGCCTAGCTTTTGCCCTCTATGTTCTACAGAAACAGCCCTTGCCAAAGTCTCCAGTGACCTGTTCCTGGCCAGATCCTCATCCTTCTTGACCTATCCATTATTTTGACACTGTTGATCATTGGCTTTGGGGGCCCTGTTCTGTCTTGGTTTTCTTCTTACCTCTCCCATCGCACTTTTCTGTTTAAATAGTTTTTATTGAAAATAAAATGCAAAAAATAACAAGCAAACAATCAGGGAGAAAAACTTTTGTCTTTTGTGGTTTAAATTTATATGAATTTATCCCCTCCCCCCAACTCACAAATTATAACCATTTCCACCATTACATTAACATCCAAATGCCTCCCCCCATCTCCAATTTCTAGTACAGCAGCAAAATGTCTGGGTTCTTATGACCCTCTGAGCCTAAAACCAAGATTACAGCAGAAAACTCATCCCCCCTCCACCCTCTCCCACTGCAAGAAATTCACCAGCTGGAAATGTCTTCCTCAATCCCGTTGCACTTTTAATGTGGGCTTTAGTGCCGAGGTTCTCAACCCAGTTCTTGGGACCAAGCCAGTCGTGTTTTCAGGATACCCACAACAAAATATGCACGAGGCAGAGTTGCATACAGTGGAGGAAGTGCATGCAAATTACCTCATGCATATTCATTGTTGATATTCTGCAAACCTGACTGATTGGGTGTGTCCTAAGGACTGGGTTGAGAAGATCTGCTCTAGTGGATCCTCCTCCACTGGAATCTCAGTACCACTCATTTTACCCAGTGGCATAGCAAGGGCGGGGTGGTGGGGGCGGTCCGCTCCGGGTGCACACTGCTGGAGGGTGCAGAGAGCAGCCACGTGCCTGTCGGTTCCGCTGGTTCCCTGCTCCCTTTGCCCCAGAACAGGTCACTTCCTGTTCTGAGGGAGCAGGGAGCCAGTGGAGCTGACAGGCACGCGGCTGTTCTCTGCACCCTCCAGCAGCACCTGGGGGGGGGGCTCGATGCGCCGGGGAGGGGGTGTCATTGTGCTGGGGGGGTGTTGTGCTGCACCCTGGGGAGACAGACGCCGCTGCACCGGGGGGGGGGGGGGGTGCAGCGGCAATCCGCCCTGGGTGGCAGCCAACCTAGGATCGCCACTGATTGTATCTCTTCTCTTCTCTCCTCTCTCTGGGGGTCTTTTACTGCTCGCTAAACAGGAAGTACTGCCGGGCTACCACAGCAGCCCGGCAGTGGTTCCCATCCTCAGAAGTGCCACGTGCTGTCTGTTTACTACCAGATGGTGGTGGTAAGTGCTCTCCCCCCCTCCCCCCCACAAAATGGTCATGCGGCAGTGCTTCACTTGCCACACGGCCATTTTGTTTTTTAAAAAGCCAGCCTTTTACCTGCTGCGGTAAAAGGGGGCCTCAGCACATCAAAAACATGTCCCCTTTTGCCGCAGCTTAGTAAACTCACTTTATTCTCCATTGCCTCAGGTACAAAGTTAGGGGTCCTTTTACTAAGCTGCGGGGAATAGGGCCCTGCGCTGGCGGCGGGGGCCGTTTTTCTTGCAGCCAGTAAACCCCCCCCCCAAAAAAATGGCCACCTGGTGAGATAACTCTCACCGCGTGTCCATGTGGCGGGGAGCCCTTACCGCCACCCATTGAGGTGGCGATAAGGACTCTGGCGCTAGATGCGCTATTACCGCCGAGTTACCGCTGTGCTAGTTATTTCTGGGGGGTTTCTTTTTCCCCCCCGGAAATGGCGCATACTCGAGGTAGGACTACCGCCAGTGGCCGTCCCGAAAGAGTGAGCGATAAGCCCGCATTGGGCTTACTACCACCCTGTAAAAGGGCCTCTTAGATTGTGAGAAAATACGTACCGTACCTTGAGCTACAACTGAATATAAAATAACCTGACTAAAACTACAAGTCCACGTGTACCACCGGATCAGATTATGAAAACAGAACCTGGAATATGCTCCCCCTATTTAATCCTTTAGTATATCCCTCTTCCTACCCTTCCCTTACATTTTCCCATACTAAACTACATGTTAATTTCAATACACACCCTCCTCCCATTCCCCTACCTCTTCCATCCTCCTTCCTTGCCCATCTTACCTACCCACACATAAACGACCACCTCTTTACTTACTATATTACAGCTGCACCTATTCTATTTCACTTTGTTAACCTGATTTAATATGTAAGCCGCATTGAACCTGCTAATGAGTGGGAAAGTGTGGGGTATAAATGTTACAAATAGATAAATATAAAAAAAATCTAAGTACTGACTGGGATACAACATGCTGGGGCTCAGGGACCTTGGGCTGACCCAGAAGAGCAATTGTTGGCTTCTTTTATGTAGCCCAAAGCGTTAACTTCCTAATCACAATCCCAGTTCTGAATCAGGAAAGATGACTCAGCCCTTCTCTATGGGATGCAAAACTGGTCTAATGTGATTCTAGAGTTGTTTGTCATAGAAAATCCTCAGGGGATCACGACACAGTGCTGCAGAGCTATTTCTGTACTGCAGAAGCAGTGATGTAAAAAAAAAAGGACTATATCTTAAAGACTGCTAGTAAGGCGATCAGGGTCCCCTTGTCCATTATATTTGAGACCTTGTATAGGGGAGATCCCATCTTTTTGTTGAACATAGGAACATAGTAGATGATGGCAGATAAAGACCTGTACGGTCCATCCAGTCTGCCCAACAAGATAAACTCATTGTATGTGCTGCTTTATATGTTTACCTGACCTTGATTTGTCCTTGCCATTTCCAGGGCACAGACCATAGAAGTCTGCCCAGCACTAGCTTTGCTTCCCAGTTACCGGTGTTGTCACCCAATCTCCGCTAAGCTTCTGTGGATCCATTCCTTCTGAACAGGATTTCTTTGTGTTTATCCCACGCATTTTTTAAATTCTGTGTGCCTGAAATCCATTTCCAGTGAGTTGGTGCAATGTTCCATGGGAGACCCATATTCAGTGCCCCAGACCTGGATGATCCCCAGGTACTTTGTGGCCCTGGTGGTCTAGTGGTCTCTGTGGGGGGGGGGGGGGGGGGAACATGTTCTTTCCTGCCCGCTGCATTGCCGCTTATTCCCCCACCTGCCAGTGCCAACGTGTTTTCAAAATTGGTGGCCGAGACTTCCCACGGTAGTCTCATGGGTCTCGACAATCTTGCAACACTTCCACAGGGTGTCTCAGATGCCATTTTTAAAGTACGGTGATGCTGGGCAGGGGGAATAGCTGCAGCACAATGGGCATAAAAATAACATGTTCCCCCCCCCCCCCCCCCCCCCGGCAGAGGCCACTAGATCAAAAATAGGACCGGGGAGGGCTGAAGTGTGCGGAGGGCATCCGGGCCAAGCCTCTGGACCATCGGGTAGTGCCCGGTTGCCTGAATTGTCAGTCTGCCCCTGCACATGGGGATCTTGAACGCACCTCCTTTTTCCCAGGGAGGCTCAGGGGCAGGATTAGTTTAGGATCAAAACCCCATTGCTATTAGAAAGCATTTTGACCCACACAGAAGCCCCTCATACCTGTAATAGTCGTCTACACAGTACACCTCATTCTGGTCATCCACAGCAAAGCTCTCGTCTGCTATCCTGCGGTGACACACTGCACAGGTGAAACAGCCCAGATGGTACCCACTTCCCATGGCACGAACGATCTTCTCAAAGATAACCGCCTGACACCTTGCACATTTCTCTAGTGTGGCCTAAGGAGATGGAGCAAGAGAAGGTAAAAGTGAGTCACTCAGGTCCAGCTTCCCAAATAGATTTATCAGTAAGAAGTACGTATGTGACAAACAGGCACACGTTACGATCATCATGTGGTAATCAAAAATACATCTGATCAGTGAACAGTAAGAATGGCAAGAGACGTTCCCACACATTCATCAGGGAGAGGAGAAAGAGGACACTTCTGTATCTTCAATGCTGATCGGGAGAGAATTTGCCCCTCATTAATCTTCCTGAACAATTAGTCTGGTCAACTATCAGTGCAGAAAATGCAAATACAGGAATTTAGAATTATTTATTTACTAGTAAAAAAGCCCCGTTTCTGATGCAAATGAAACGGGGGCTAGCAAGGTATTCTTCTGTGTGCATGTGGGAGTGTGTGTGTCCCTGCCCTCTGCCCTCTCTCCCCTCCCCCCTCTGAGTCCTTCACTGTTACAGAGAGAGCGATTTGATTTCGTGCTTTGCTGTGTTTTCCTTCACTGTTTGTGTTACAGAGAGAGCGAGGGCGGGGCAGACACTCATGGGGAAACCGGATATCTCTCCCCCTTCACACTTCCTGCTGGAGGCTTCATAGAACGTTGGTGGTGCCTTTTATATAGAGAGATTTATTACATTGGCACCCCGTGCTTTCCCACACAATGCAGGTTCAATGCGGCTTACATAGTAATTTGAAATACAAAGTCTTATAGTGAGAGAAATTTAAACAGTAATGAATCATGATAAAGTTGAAGCTTGATAATGTATGATTAGGATAAGGGAGGGTAGACAAGATAGGATAGTATAGGTTGGGGGAAATGGGGTAAGGAGGAATATAGTAAAGGAGAGATGGAGAGGAGAAGGTTGGGATGAGTAGAGGGGGAATGGGGAGGTGGGGTAAGTAAACCAATGATGATGTCGGTATCATATTGAGTTTGTCATAGATTTCAGATAAGTTGGATTTGAAGGGGATGGTGACGTCGTTGACGTATATGATGGGATTTAGGCCATGTTTGTTTAACAGTCTGGCCAAGGGGATCATCATGAGGTTGAAAAAAATGGGGGAGAGTGGAGATCCCTGTGGTACTCCGCATTCAGATGACCATGGGGATGATAGATTTGTAGTCCCTTTGACTTGGTAGGATCTAGAGGTAATGAAGCTATTTATCAAGTTGATAATGTTTCCACCGATCCCAAGTTTGTCCAAGAGTTTATACTTCACTTTACTCTTAGTGATCGCAAGATATTATCAAGGATGTTTTTATTTGTTCATTTTGAAATATCTATTGATTCACCTGATCAATTCATCAATAATACGTTTCATGGTGGAGGGCGCCCTCTAGTATTACTCTTTGGTGCTGCACCCGGACACTTCACTGAGGGCAGGTTGTGAGATGCTACAGAGTAGCTACATGTAATGCTGGTGCTCCAGTCTTTTACATTAATATGTTTGTTCTTATGGTTTCATGTTTTGATTATTTCAAACATTTATTGTTCCCTGCTTGGCATTTTGGATCATCAAGCTGTAAATCATTAACTATTACACAAAATATAGCCGTCTGACTGTCTCAATAAAGAATGTAAATACTCTGGATCCCGTATTCTTAAGAATCTTATTCTTATCGTGAGTATGGGTGGGGCTTGATTGATTGATTTTATTTGTATCCCACATTTTCCCACCTTTTGGTAGGTTCAATGTGGCTTACATGGAACAATGGGGGCGGTTACAGAGCATCGAGCAGGGTTAGTAGTTTGAAGAGACAATGAAAGTCTGTGGAGCTTCCTCGCGGAGAGTATTGATCTTGGTTAGGAACAGAGGAGATTCTAGGGGGATTACCTGACAAAATGTAAGAAAGTTATAGGAAAGGAGTCGAAAAAGAAGAGTACATAGTCGAATAGGGTTACATCATTGGTCAGGCAGGATTCTAGATCCGGTGGACAGAGGGTACGTAATTCGTAGGTTAAATGGGTTGGAGTCTTTGAAGGGTGTACTAGATGTGTGGCTCTGGTTGGTCAATCTGAACTTTTGCTCTTTCCGTTTAAACAGTCATTATATGGTTGGAATTCAATTGAGCCTGTGGATGGTTAAGTTGATTCAGAAGGGATGTGTTTCCTGAATAGGTGGGGCCTTTAGGTGTTTTCGGAAGATTAGATCATTGCCTTTCAGATTTAGGTCCTTTGGGAGTGAGTTCCTTGTGGTGATATAGGAAAAGCTTGTTGCGAGAGTTGATTTGTATTTGGTGTCTTTAAATGATGGGAAGTGGAGGGTAAAGTAGGATCTTGCTGATTTGTTAGCTTTCCAGATTGGTAATTCTATTAGGCTGGTCATGTAGTCTGGTGAGAGGCCGAAGATTATTCTGTGTAGCAGTGAGCAAATCTTGAAGGTTATGCGGTCCTGATCAGTAATCAGTGTAGTTTTAGGAGGAGGAGTTTGGCACTGTCGAATCTTGGGGATGTGAAGAGATGTTCTTCAGATTGTTACTCCTTTTCCATTTCTTGTAGCTTTAGGCCACGTTATTATAGTTTGTTTTTGCAAACCGCCTCAATGTGCTTTTGGTTTTAATTAATAATAATAATAAGAAGAAGAAAGCACATTGTGCAAAGCCTGAACATGGATCGATCCAAAGCATCCCACAGTGCCACAGGGATCCATACTGTCTCCCATTTTATTTAATATCTACCTCAAGCCTCTGGCTGAGCTGCTTCGGTCAATAGATACAAAGTTCTAAATCCATGCTGATGATGTGCAACTACTCATAACCTTTGAACCAGATCTACCCACGGCTCTGAGTAAACTGACTGCCTGCCTAAACACAACTCAGGAATGGGCGAACAACAACAAACTTTGCCTGAACCCAAACAAAATAGAGATTCTTTGGGTACCAAAACACAAGTGGAGAAATATACCTTTTGGGAAGTATGAACTCCCCCTAAAATCACAGGTCAGGCATTTTGGGATACTGCTAGACTCACCGCTCACTCTGATCCCGCAAATTCAAACAACTTTCAAAAATTGTCCCTATCACCTATGGTAGCTACGAAATCTCTCTGTCCATGATAACATCACAACTAGACTACTGTAATGCCCTGTACACTGGCCAAACCAAAAAGAGTTTGCATCAGCTTCACGTAATTCAGAATGCTGCAGCATGACTGATAGAAGGATGTAAGTGGTATGACCACATCACACCCTTCCTTCAAAAGCTACACTGGCTACCAGTAACTTTCAGGGCTAAATTTAAAACTGTTTGATTTTCAAGACCCTTAGACAAAATGGGCCAGAGTATTTAAAGAATAAGTTAGCCATTTACACACCTTTGAGACCTCTAATGTCCTCTCAAGGATCATCACTATCTGTCCCCTCATCAAAAGAGCCTTCTCAGGAGTAGCCCCCATGCTCTGGAATTTACTCCCAGAGGGGCTACATATAACTCGAGACTATCTCTACTTCAGGAAGCAGGTAAAAACCCTGGCTCTTCTCCCAAACCTTTAATACGTAGGGTGACTGACTATACACTCATTCTGCATTTGGACAAGCTTGCTACACACACTGTAACATTGATTAGTTCCTTATATGTTGTTTAACTGCAGAAAGAAGTTGCCTTGAGTTTAGCTAACCATCAAATAATCCCAATTCACTCTGTCCCTCGCATTTTGTTCCTATCATATATCTGCATTTGGTCCCTGAACTATATGGTAAGCCGCATTGTAGAAAATCTTTTGCATCATATCTATGTTAGTTGAATGTGCTGACGTCTGCTTATTAGGTTTATCATGAATATTATGCTAACATTGTATTATATTATATCTCTTGTATTTGAATTCCACTGCTGTTAAATGTGTATATTTTTTATCCTGTTTCACGGTAGTTCTATTATTAGGTTTCAATTTACTGTTTTCAAGTTTACCTCATTTATTGTATTTATCTTTATTCTTGGTTATTTTACTATTGTTTATGCTGTTAACAAAATTGTAAGTTTTATGTTAAACTGGACCTGCTGTGCACTGCCTTGGGTGAATCGCTTCATAAATAAATACATTAACTCCCAAGAGAAAACACATGCAAATGTTAATGGTAAAATTTCTCTTTACAAAGTCAAGATCCTTAGTAATGGCACAATTGCAGTGATTTATAATCTATTTAAAATATTTGTAACCCACAGATCTGGTCAAAACTGTTTCATTAAAATATTGATGAGTGCATAGGAACCCCCCCCCCCCCCCCCGAAAATATATAAAGAAAACATTCAGAATCAAACAAAATTAAATTTGAGAAAGGGGAACTAGATCAGAAAAAGGACAGTTTCCTAATGCTTCCCGAATTGCAAATACATGCCACTTGATTCTGGAAGGGATTTTCCACACCTCGGGATCCACCACTGAGAGCAGCGCAGCAGTACAGATAACCCCAGGCCTGGCCATCTCAAGGGACAGAGCCAAAAACAAGCTGGAAGAGGCTAAATGAGGGGGCCTGAGACTGTCTACATGAAAGAAGGACTTCCCTTAAATAGCTGGGGTCAGCCTTTTTACATTGAATCCTCTGTACTATTGGAAGCCAATTCAATGCTTCAAGTACTGGAGTCATTCGATCATGATAACTGCAAGCGAGCAGCAGCTTTGTCTGCAAAGAAACAAGATTAAAGGAAAGATCTACAGAGTAACACAGAAACATGTACAACAATGAAGGGCTGCTCTAAAAAGCACAGGCTGCAGAGCAGACAAGATACACTTGAGCAGGGTAACCCATTTTCACTTGTAACAGGGCCGCCGAGAGGGGGGGCAGGGGGGACAAGATTCCCCGGGCCTCCAAGGGGGACCCGGCGCCGCAGTCCCACCCGCCCTCCGTTGCTGTCCATCTGCCACCGGGCTGGGCCCCCTGCATTGAAATCACAGCACCTCTCACCTCCATGTGAAAGCGCTGCAGGCAGCAGCAGATCGCCTCCCTTCGGGCCTCCTTCCCTCCCTATGTCCCGCCCTCACGGAAGTTATGGCAGACGAGGGCGGGACACAGGGAGGGAAGGAGGCCCGAAGGGAGGCGATCTGCTGCTGCCTGCAGCGCTTTCACATGGAGGTGAGAGGTGCTGTGATTTCAATGCAGGGGGCCCAGCCCGGTGGTGGACAGAGGGGGCGGGGCCAGGGGGAGGGGGAGCGGTGACCTCGGGGGGGGGGGGGGGCCCAGCCCAGTCTCTGGGCGGCCCTGCATGTAAATGGTCTCTTCGACAATGAGGTCCCGCCTTAGAGTAGGGCAGGAAAAAAGCTGGCAGGCACTTGTTCAGTAAGGGGGTCATTTACATTAAGCTCACAGTAGAAATCAGCTGGTGGTGCTAACTTAGTGGTTAGCCCTGAACAAGCAATGTAACTGTCCAGGAGCCATTTCTGGCTAGTTAAACGTTTTGAATATCAACCTGATAAGTTCTCAGCTCCTAAATTAAAATTAATTTTCAACTGAAAACGTAGGTTCCTGTTTGGCTGAAATCAGAGCTTTTGCTGGATATGGGACCCTTTCTCATATTTTGGAAGTGAAATAGTTGTAAACGGATTGTAAAAGCAGCTGGTCTCTTCTAACCTGGCACATGCAGTCTGGACGTGTGCATGTTTTCCCCAGTGGCATAGCCAGACCTTAACAGGGGGAGGAGAGGGGTTTGGGCAGAGCCTAAAGTGTGGGGGGGGGGGGGCACATTTTGGCCCACCTCCCTGCTGCACCACCTCCTGCTAACACACAGCTCTGCCGCAGCCACATCATCATACCTTGGCCCAACCCCCGTCAGCTGAAGCGTTTGTCCCACACTGGTCTCGCATTGCCTGCCCTGCGACTGAGAAGAGCAGGGCAGGCAATGCGGCGAGACCAGCGCAGGACAAATGCTTCAGCTGGTGCCAGTGAATCCAAGGGCCCCAGAGCCAATTTTTTTGGGGGGGCACTGGTCTTTGGATGCTTGAATAAAGGTTCTGTATGATCTACACATCATCCAGCTTCATTTTTTGGTATCACCTTTGCCGTGTTTGCTTGATCTATATACAGCAAGGGACTTTGGTTCTTAAGTGCACACAGAAGTCTTGTCCGGGCTTTACCTTGTAGCAGGGATCACAGATCGGCCGTCCATCCTTCTGGTAATAGAGTTGCCCTGCTAGCTGGCGATTACATGTCCTGCACGTGAAGCAGTCTGCATGGTACTGCTTCCTCATCGCTTCTACCGCACTGACATGGAACGCAATGGCCTTGTGGCAAAATGCGCAGATACCTGGAGATATAAAACACCACCTGAACGGAGGCATTCTTTCCAACTTTTCAACAACAAAATAAATTTCCACTGTTTACAAAGGCGCATTAGTGCCTGCAAAAAATTAGCGAGCACCGACCGTGTAGATGCTGATGATATTCCTATGGACATCTACACGGTTAGCGTGCAGTAAAACCGCTAGCACACCTCTGTAAACAGGGGCCATAGTTAATAATAAACTGATAGAGACACCCCTCCCCCCCCCCAACAAAATAATATCCATGCAGAGAAGGGCGACAAAGATGATTAAGGGGATGGGACGACTTCCCTATGAGGAAAGGCTAAAGCGGCTGGGGCTCTTCAGCTTGGAGAAAAGGCGGCTGAGGGGTGATATGATAGAGGTCTATAAAATAATGAGTGGAGTGGAAAAGATAGATATGGAGCGTCTGTTTACGCTCTCCAAAAATACTAGGACAAGGGGGCATGCGATGAAGCTGGAGTGCAGTAAGTTTAAAACAAATAAGAGAAAAATTTTCTTTACTCAGCGCGTAATTCGACTCTGGAATTCGTTTCCGGAGAATGTGGTTAAGGCGGTTAGCTTAGCAGAGTTTAAGAAAGGTTTGGACGGCTTCCTGAAGGAAAAGGCCATAGAATGTTATTAAATGGACGTAGGGAAAAATCCACTATTCCTGGGACAAGCAGTACAAAATGCCAGAGCCGGTGGTGGGAGGTGAGGCTGGTGGTTGGGAGGCGGGGATAGTGCTGGGCAGACTTATACGGTCTGTGCTGGGGCTGGTGGTTGGGAGGCGGGGAAAATGCTGAGCAGACTTATACGGTCTGTGCCAGAGCCGGTGGTGGGAGGTGGGGCTGGTGGTTGGGAGGCGGGGATAGTGCTGGGCAGACTTATACGGTCTGTGCTGGGGCTGGTGGTTGGGAGGCGGGGAAAATGCTGGGCAGACTTATACGGTCTGTGCCAGAGCCGGTGGTGGGAGGTGGGGCTGGTGGTTGGGAGGCGGGGCTAGTGCTGGGCAGACTTATACGGTCTGTGCCCTGAAGAGGACAGGTACGAATCAAGGTAGGGTATACACAAAAAGTAGCACATATGAGTTGATCTTGTTGGGCAGACTAGATGGACCGTGCAGGTCTTTTTCTGCCATCATCTACTATGTTACTTTGCTCTGTGGATCTTGTCGGGTGATTGGGACCTGGATTGGCCACTGTCGGAGACAGGGTGCTGGGCTAGATGGACCTTTGGTCTGTCCCAGTGTGGCGATGCTTATTTCTTATTTATTTATTAGGATTTGCCAATCTCAAAGTAAGAAAAAACTGAAATTCTCAGGTATAACCTCCCATCCCCAACAACCACACCATCAGTATCTGAGCAGAAGGCTTAAGGAAGGTTTCCAAAACCAGTTATGGGGAGCTCTAACCTCTTCCCTGAACAACTGCTATAGAGTTTGGGTCTTGCCCAGTACCTGCCAAACTCTCCACCTGCTCGTTCTGGGCCATGTTCAGTGCTTGACTCCGCTCCGCTTGCTTGAAGCTGATGGGTTCAGTTGTCTGTGGCTTCGATTCCACGGAGAAAGCAGAGGAAACCTGCTGTAACAATAAGGAAACAGTCTCGGCTGTCAAAGGTGGAGAGTACAAAGAGGCTGGTCTGCCAACCAGAGCCGAGGAATACCTGAAGGCTGGTAACATAGTCCAGGGTAACTTTGAGGCCTCAAGACTCATGTTCTAATCCCACACCTACTACTACTACTATTTAGCATTTCTATAGCGCTACAAGGCATACGCAGCGCTGTACAAACTCCTTTTGAAGGTAACTTGCATTGTAGAACGGGAGCCCTGAATCTGTGTAATTTAATCATTATTCAAAACTGACATAAATAATTTCTAGCATTTATGTCAGAAAAGATGCTGGCACTCAGAAGCTCTGTTATACGCTGGGGCTCTTCAGCTTGGAGAGGGCACATGATAGAGGTTTAAAAATCATGAATTGTGCGAAACACAGTAATTTATCTTTCAAATAATACCAAGGCAAGGGGACACTTCCTGAAACAAACTGGTGGCAGATTTAGAATGAATTTTAAAGATGTTTTTTAAAATCAATCCACAATTAAACTGTGCAATTTATTGTCAGAGGATGTGCTTGAGGTTAACAGTGTAACTAAGTTTATATTTTAAATCTTTTTATGAAATTAAAATAAAATATTTTCTTTACAACAAATTGGTACTTGTAAACAAATCTCATAAACAACAAATATACATTACCAGTCAGGTACAAAACTTTGATTAACGATTTAATAAAACCCACATCCCTTTCCCCCTCCCCCTTCACCCAAAAAACTGTTTTGGACGACAAGTCCATTAACAGGTATCAGGCAGATAAAGAGGTAGAAAGAGTGAAAGGTCTGACCAATAGGTACCTTTGCTGGCGGGGATCCCCAACCCTCGCCAGCCTTAGTCTTCTTCAGTGCCGGTCTCCGGCGCATTCGCTCACTTCGCTGACCTGTGCTGTGAGTCCTGATGTCCAGCATGTCCTGCACGTTCCTTTAAGTGGGAATGCGAGGTGAGCGAATGCACCGGAGACCGGCACCAAAGAAGACTAAGGCTGGCGGAGGTTGGGGACCCATGCCAGCAAAGGTACCTTGCGTCAGCGGCAGGGTGGGGGGTCGAAAGTGGCAGGGATGGGTCGGCGGCTGGGGGAGGTGGGCTAAAATGTGCCCCCCACCTTGGGCTCTGGACCTCCCTCCCGCTGAGGTCTGGCTACGCCCCTGAGGCCAACCATCGGTATCCTAGGAAAATATGAAACTATATCAGGGCATGCCGAGAACGTAACTGGACACTGCTCTATTTATGCGGGATATGTGGGCGTAATACCTGCAGATTTGGTGGTGGGGATGGATCGAGCTTCTTTAGACCTGGGTTGACTGGTTCTCCTGATATGGGGGGAGAGAAATCTGCTAAGATTAGGCGAGGCAGGGGTTCTGGAATCGGAGGGGGTGGTGGCGGAAGGTCCGGGCTGAGAAAGTCTTCAACTGGGGAGAAGTCATCCAACACTGGGTGAGGAAACGATACGATTTCTGGAAAAAAAAACCCCAAACAAAACAGAAAATCTCATCAACGACATGATGCTATGATAACTTATGGCCTAGATGCAGAAATGGCTCCAAAATGTACATTCTGAGGTAGAATCTGCTCAATACATTGTAATATTTTATACAGACATTCTTAACATAACATAACCTAACATAGTAGATGACGGCAGATAAAGACCTATACGGTCCATCCAGTCTGCCCAACAAGATAAACTGATAGTGTAAGGTATGATGACTTGCATTTGGGTGTAAGGAAAAAAAATATATGCTGTAAAAATAATCAGGACGATTGTCTAAATCTAAATTTACACTTACAACCCATTTATTCTCTACAAACATCCGAAACAGCTTACAAACTTTAAAGATGGGGAACTGAGGAACTGAGTTCAATTCCCACTTCAGGCACAGCTCCTTGTGACTCTGGGCAAGTCACTTAACACTCCGTTGCCCCATGTAAGCCGCATTGAGCCTGCCATGAGTGGGAAAGCGCAGGGTACAAATGTAACAAAAATAAAATAGATACTATTGGAGATTCTACGTGGAATGTTGCTACTATTGGAGACTCTTCATGGAATGTTGCTACTATTGGAGATTCTTCATGGAATGTTGCTATTCCACTAGCAACATTCCATGTAGAAGGCTGCGCAGGCTTCTGTTTCTGTGAGTCTGACGTCCTGCCTGTGCCTGAAGTGGGAATCAAACTCAGTTCCCCAGGACCAAAGTCCACCACCCTAACCACTAGGCCACTCCTCCACTGTTGCTACTATTTGAGATTCTACATGGAATGTTGCTATTCCACTAGCAATATTCCATGTAGAAGTCGGCCTTTGCAGATCACCAATGTGGCCGCGCAGGCTTCTGCGAGTCTGTACGTGCAGGACGTCAGACTCACAGAAACAGAAGCCTGCGCAGCCTTCTACATGGAATGTTGCTAGTGGAATAGCAACATTCCATGTAGAATCTCCAATAGTAGCAACATTCCGTGTAGAATCTCCAATAGTAGCAACATTCCATGTAGAATCTCCAATAGTACCTATTTTATTTTTGTTACATTTGTACCCCACGCTTTCCCACTCATGGCAGGCTCAATGCGGCTTACATGGGGCAATAGAGGGTTAAGTGACTTGCCCAGAGTCACAAGGAGCTGCCTGTGCCTGAAGTGGGAATCAAACTCAGTTCCCCAGGACCAAAGTCCACCACCCTAACCACTAGGCCACTCCTCCACTGTTGCTACTATTTGAGATTCTACATGGAATGTTGCTATTCCACTAGCAATATTCCATGTAGAAGTCGGCCTTTGCAGATCACCAATGTGGCCGCGCAGGCTTCTGCGAGTCTGTACGTGCAGGACGTCAGACTCACAGAAACAGAAGCCTGCGCAGCCTTCTACATGGAATGTTGCTAGTGGAATAGCAACATTCCATGTAGAATCTCCAATAGTAGCAACATTCCATGTAGAATCTCCAATAGTATCTATTTTATTTTTGTTACATTTGTATCCTGCGCTTTCCCACTCATGGCAGGCTCAATGCGGCTTACATGGGGCAATGGAGGGTTAAGTGACTTGTCCAGAGTCACAAGGAGCTGCCTGTGCCTGAAGTGGGAATCGAACTCAGTTCCTCAGGACCAAAGTCCACCACCTTAACCACTAGGTCACTCCTCCACTGTTGCTACTATTCCACTAGCAACATTCCATGTAGAATCTCCAATAGTAGCAACATTCCATGTAGAATCTCCAATAGTATCTATTTTATTTTTGTTACATTTGTACCCCGCGCTTTCCCACTCATGGCAGGCTCAATGCGGCTTACATGGGGCAATGGAGGGTTAAGTGACTTGCCCAGAGTCACAAGGAGCTGCCTGTGCCTGAAGTGGGAATTGAACTCAGTTCCTCAGGACCAAAGTCCACCACCTTAACCACTAGGTCACTCCTCCACTGTTGCTACTATTCCACTAGCAACATTCCATGTAGAATCTCCAATAGTAGCAACATTCCATGTAGAATCTCCAATAGTATCTATTTTATTTTTGTTACATTTGTACCCCGCGCTTTCCCACTCATGGCAGGCTCAATGCGGCTTACATGGGGCAATGGAGGGTTAAGTGACTTGCCCAGAGTCACAAGGAGCTGCCTGTGCCTGAAGTGGGAATTGAACTCAGTTCCTCAGGACCAAAGTCCACCACCCTAACCACTAGGCCACTCCTCCACTGTTGCTACTATTTGAGATTCTACATGGAATGTTGCTATTCCACTAGCAATATTCCATGTAGAAGTCGGCCTTTGCAGATCACCAATGTGGCCGCGCAGGCTTCTGCGAGTCTGTACGTGCAGGACGTCAGACTCACAGAAACAGAAGCCTGCGCAGCCTTCTACATGGAATGTTGCTAGTGGAATAGCAACATTCCATGTAGAATCTCCAATAGTAGCAACATTCCGTGTAGAATCTCCAATAGTAGCAACATTCCATGTAGAATCTCCAATAGTACCTATTTTATTTTTGTTACATTTGTACCCCACGCTTTCCCACTCATGGCAGGCTCAATGCGGCTTACATGGGGCAATAGAGGGTTAAGTGACTTGCCCAGAGTCACAAGGAGCTGCCTGTGCCTGAAGTGGGAATTGAACTCAGTTCCCCAAAGTCCACCACCCTAACCACTAGGCCACTCCTCCACTGTTGCTACTATTTGAGATACTACATGGAATGTTGCTATTCCATGTAGAAGTCGGCCCTTGCAGATCACCAATGTGGCCGCGCAGGCTTCTGCTTCTGTGAGTCTGACGTCCTGCACGTATGTGCAGGACATCAGACTCACAGAAAGAGAAGCCTGCGCAGCCTTCTACATGGAATGTTGCTAGTGGAATAGCAAAATTCCATGTAGAATCTCCAATAGTAGCAACATTCCATGTAGAATCTCCAATAGTATCTATTTTATTTTTGTTACATTTGTGTCCTGCGCTTTCCCACTCGTGGCAGGCTCAATACAGCTTACATGGGGCAATGGAGGGTTAAGTGACTTGCCCAGAGTCACAAGGAGCTGCCTGTGCCTGAAGTGGGAATTGAACTCAGTTCCCCAAAGTCCACCACCCTAACCACTAGGCCACTCCATTTGGCAGTCCACTTTTACCAGCAAAACCCCCAATCTCCAACTTTAACGTGTTTGCATTGATGCCCCGGTCTCGGAGCACCTTCGGTTGAACTTACAAAGGAGATCTGAGGTCTGTAGGAATAAAGTTTGCAATTTCTATTCTTAAAAGAAAGGTTAACACACAGAAAAATATAAAGGAGATACATTTTTTATTGGACTCAATACATTTCATTACCAATGAAAACATCTTTTTCAGTCTTATCCTGTGATTTTCCATTTGCCAGAGGGTCATTTAACTACACGTTTAGCACTGAAAAGTGGTACAAACTAAGGCTGTGGATTTGACTATGCTCAGAATCGCCCCCCCCCCCCCTGCAACGAGTGAGGAGATTATTATCTGTGTTTCTCGTGTACCATGACCCTCGACATAGAGAGAATACGAAAGCCTGTCCCCGTGGGAGATGCACCTATAAACAGAGCTCATAGCAACATCGTTTGCTGTTCGGACTAGTTTCCACAATAAACAATGATGAGTCTGTTCCAGAGGACGGCTTGTCCTGTTTTAGGTGGCAGGTCGCTTATTCTAAATTACCCTTCAAATGTGAGAGGGAAAATGGTTTCAACACGCACAGTCTCACACCATTGACAGTGGACAGAGATGGTACACAGCACCTGTATAATGAAGTCCCTTCGCAACCCTCTGTCGCCCCAGCCCCTCCTTCTCTTCACCCCCTATTCCCTTTATTCCCTTCCCTACTCCACTTTTTATATCTATATCTATCTATCTATTTATGTTTATTGTAAACAGCTATGATGTACCATGGATAAATAAACAACCTAGCTCCATGCTCCCAAGCACCACCTTAAAGGGGCCAGCCCTGTCAACAATGCACACGGTATCTTGATGGGGGGGACGGACTCTTGCACCGTGTACATTGTTGACAGGGCTAAAGAGTCCCCCCCCCAAAATACTCCTAACCCAGGCCTGTCAAAATGCACACAGTATAGGAGTCCCCCCTCCTCCACCCTGAGCCCAAAGTACTACTACTACTACTATAAATCATTTCTATAGTGCTACCAGTCGTACGCAGCGCTTCACAATTGAACATGAAGAAAAGACAGTCCCTGCTCAAAAGAGCTTGCAATCTAAATCACCCCCCCCCCTCAATAGCGGTCTATAAAATAATGGAGTGGAATGGGTAGATGTGAATCACTTGTTTACTCTTTCCAAAAATGCTAGGACGAGGGGGCACACAATGAAGCTACAAAGTAGTAAATTTAAACGAACCAGAGAAAATATTTCTTCACTCAACGTGTAATTAAACTCTGGAATTCATTGTCAGAGAATGTAGTAAAAGCAGTTAGCTTAGCAGGGTTTAAAAAAGGTTTGGCTAGCTTCAGCTGCCATGCTGCCTGCCCTGCTTCCCCTCATGGCGTGCATGCCTGTGAGTATGTGCAAAGCCTCGTACATGCTCAATTTTACTAAAACTGAGCATGCAGGTGGTTGGGCGAAGGGTGGCAATTAGTCAAAAATATATTTTGAGGGGAAAAATGTTCAAGAATATTCTTTTAGGTCAAAAGCAAAAGTGTGATATAGTTGAGAAAGAAATGCATCAACACCGATGTGGTACCAACCGGTTAAGTCAGTCTCTGACACTCAATATTTGTCTTTAAACATAGACCCAGCTCTCCTTTGGAGAAATGCCATACCCTCAGCACACCCCAGGTAGAATATTGTATCCCCTCCCTGGCTCCTTCACAACACTCCCCACGGGGGGGCCCCCTACAGCCCCTGGCACTCCCCAAGTCAAAGGGATGGATTATGATAAACTGCCTTTCTGTGGTTACAGTCAAAACGGTTTACAAATTATATTCTACTAGTAAAAAAAGGCCCGTTTCCGGAGCCAATGAAACAGGCGCTAGCAAGGCTTTCCTGTGGCCCCCCCACACCCCCACACCCGTCGTCGATGTTGGTGCATTGCTCCGCCTCCGCCCTCAACGTCATAACGTTTGACGCGAGGGCGGGGCCCAGAGACTGTGATTTTCGAGGCTTCAGAGCTTCGAACATACGAACCTTGGCTTCAGTGACGTCAGAAGCCAATAGAACGTTGAGGGTGAGTTTTATATATATAGATGAGCAAAATATGTACTAATCATTCTGGAACAACAATACACAACACAATCTCATTTAAGAAAAGAACTAAGACACACCTTTCTCAAGAAACCCACTGACTATTCCATTCGCACTAATAGTTATCTTGCCAACCACTGTAAAACACAGCATCATAAACCTTGTGAATGTAATTGAATCAGTGTCATCTCTGTTAAATGTAAGCCACATTGAACCGAAACTCGTTTTTGGATAATTGTGGGATACAAGCATGAATAAATAAACATAAGTACATAAGTATTGCCATACTGGGAAAGACCAAAGGTCCATCGAGCCCAGCATCCTGTTTCCAACAGTGGCCAATCCAGGTCACAAATACCTGGCAAGATCCCCAAAAAGTACAAAACATTTTATACTGCTTATCCCAGAAATAGTGGATTTTCCCCAAGTCCATTTAATAACGGTCTATGGACTTATTTTGTACCTGGGGCAGCGGAGGGTTAAGTGACTTGCCCAGGGTCACAAGGAGCCGCAGTAGGAATTGAACCCAGTTCCCCAGGATCTCAGGTGACTTCACTGACCATTAGGCTACTATTTTAAAACCACATCCACACGTAAACAGCAGCATTTCTGTGGGCATAATCACATCTACCTGCAAATTAAATTGAGAAAGCTGCAGATTCACACCGCACACAGATCTCAGGGGGGTGTGGTGTCCGCATGGTGTGGGCGGGTTGTGTTTTCCCTGTTTTAGAAACAGAATCCACGTGTGTACGGGATAAAATTTCCATTTACAGCAATTAAAGGGAAGCCTGGGTCATTTCGGTTAGGGCTTTGTACAAAGGATTAAAGGAGTCGCTGTCCTTAATCCTATCTAGATTAATTCCAACTCCCAATTAAAACCAAGTTAACATTTTGGCTCACTGCTCAATAAGCATCTGTAGGTTTGTAAAGGGGGGGAGGCAGCTACCCAAGGCTGAAACACGTTTCCAGATATAACACACAGATGTTGGAGGATGCGTGGTGAGAGAGGGGATGTGGGTCACTTGGAGGGGCATAATGGAACAGAAACGCCTATCTCCATGGGCGTTTATCTCCGAGAACGGATCCGTGAAGGGGCGGGGCGGATCGTATTTTTTAAAAGAAAAAGACGCCCATGTTTTATTCGTCAAGGTGTGAGCTGGGCGATTTTGCTTTTCAGCGATAATGGAAAATGAAATCGCCCAGCTCAAAAACGAATAAATCCAAGGCATTTGTTCGTGGGAGGGGCCAGGATTCATAGTGCACTGGTCCCCCTCACATGGCAGGACACCAACCGGGCACCCTAGGGGGCACTTTTACAAAAACCAAATAAAAGGTAAAAGAGCTCCCAGGTGCATAGCACCCTTCCCTTGGGTGTTGAGCCCCCCAAATCCCCCTCAAAACCCACTGCCCACAAGTCTACATCATTACTATAGCCCTAAGAGGTGAAGGGGGGCACCTACATGTGGGTACAGTGGGTTTGGGGGGGTTGGACGACTAATAGCATTAAGCAGCACAATTGTAACAGGTAGGGGGGGGGGATGGGCCTGGGTCCACCTGCCTGACGTCCACTGCACCCCCTAACAACTGCTCCAGGGACCTGCATACTGCTGCTTGGGAGGAGGGTATGACATTTGAGGGTGAAAGTAAAAAGTTGTGAAACATCATTTGTTGTGGTGGGAGGGGGTTAGTGACCACTGGGGGAGTCAGGGGAGGTCATCCCCGACTCCCTCTGGGGTCATCTGGTAATTTAGGGCACTTTTGGGGGCCTTATTCGTCAAAAAACAGGGTCCAGGAAAAGTGTCCTAAATTCTAGCTCAAAACTGTTCCATTATCGGCGAAGGGCGCCCATCTCTGTTCGCCCGATAACCACGCCCCAGTTCCGCCTTCGACACGCCTTCGACACGCCCCCGTCCACTTTGGCCGCATCCGCGACGGAGTGCAGTTGAAAGCGACCCAAATTCGGCTTTTGATTATACCGCGTTATTCGTTTTTGTGAGATAAACGCCCATCTCCCGATTTAGGTCGGAACTTGGGCGTTATTCTCGTTCGATTATAAGCTGGATAAGGTTAAAGTGTTCTGTGGGATGATCCACTTTAAAATGCAGCATGTAATTGGGTTGGATATTTTTCCTCTTAATTTGAGGGGGGGGGGGGTGGAGGCATCAAAATGCAAAGGAGAAAGATTAGACATTTTTTGAACCCAGCTAAGCTGGAGGCAGCAGCTTCTTGAAAGGAGGTAAGAACAGCCGGTGGGGCTCAATAGCTCACTAAGCAGTGAGACATTAGAAAGGTCAAAGCGGCTTGGAGAAGAGACGACTGTGGGGAGATATGATAGAGGTCTATAAAATAACGAGTGGAGTGGAACGGGTAGACATGAATCGTTTGTTTACTCTTTCCAAAAATTCTAGGACTAGGGGGCACGCAATCAAGCTACTAAGTAGTAAATTTAAAACGAACCAGAGAAAATATTTCTTCCTGAATATGTGTAAACCGCTTTGAATGTAGTTGCAAAAACCTCAGAAAGGCAGTATATCAAGTCCCATTTCCATTTCCCTTCCCTTTCACTCAATGTGTAATTAAACTCTGGAATTCATTGCCAGAGAATGTGGTAAAAGCAGTTAGCTTGGCAGGGTTTAAAAAAGGTTTGGATAATTTCCTAAAAGAAAAGTTCATAAGCCATTATTAAGATGGATCAGAAACGTAGCCAGGTTTTGATGTCTAGGGGAGCAGACCTTTTGTGAAATAGGTGCTGGTGCGAGGCTGCAGGCCTAATCTGCATAAGCTCCATTTTATTCAAACTCTGTTCGGGGAAGCGGCTGCTCCTTTTGCACCCCACCTAGCAATGTCTCTGAGATGGAGTTGGGAAAATCCACTGCTTATATTTAGGATAAACAGCATAAAATGTACTGTACCGTTTTGGGATCTTGCCGGGTACTTGTGACCTTGGATTCTCCACGGTTGGAAACAGGGTGCTGGGCTTGATGGACCTTCAGTCTGTCCCAGTGAGGCAACGCTTATGTTCTTACATGGAAATTTTCACAGCCTTGCACAAGAAACCTTTAGTGAGGTTTCACAGACCCTTTCATAGGGTCCATGTGGCATGAGGGAAGAGGGAGGAGAGAGAGGAAGTGAGTGGCAGGAGAGGATATTTTGAACTGTCAGGAGGATCTTAGGGACACAGACAGTCGCTGGTGAGCAGGTGGGGTTGGGGGATATATTATCTAAAAAGATAAGTCGGATGTACGCAGTGCTGATGACCTTCACCACCTTGAAACAAATGTTTGTGTAACTGGTTCAAGTATTTGGTTATGACCCTCATACAAAAAATCAGAAAGAACCCATTAGGACAAAACAGAAACCCCACAGCATGGAAATGATGCAGCTCATGTTTTGACACCTCTAGTTAGTAATGTAGATCTTAGAAACTGTTTTGAGCAGACAGATACAGTCCTCAGGTCTGTTATCACATAAAATGCCCAGGTCATACATTACACTGTGGCTTAACCAGACTCTTCCAAGATGACGGAGCAGCAGCCCAGGATGAGAGGCTGAGAACCTTTAAACATAGGAGCCGGCTCGGTGAGTGCAGGGGGTGCTGAGTATCCCCGCATTGGACAAGCTCTAAGACTGTATCCAGAGACAGATCTGCGTTGTATTTAGTGTCCCCTATAATTGTAAAAAGTTGGTGCTTATAGGTTCGGATAGGTGGCATCTCATATGCCTGGCAGGTGTCTGATCCTGGTCCAGTTTCCACACCTGGGCATTTGGGCAAACTGCAGATCCTGTGGTTGTCAGAGTTTGGAAATGATCCAGGCCCCGTGGCTGGCAGGATTTGGGGATTGGGGGACACTCCAGGTCTCATAGCTGGTGGGTTTTGGGGACATCACTGACCCTGTGATTGATGGGATTTGGGAATCTCCAGGCCCTGTGACTGGCAGGATTGGGGGACATTCCAATTAAAAATGAGCTTGCGGAGCTATTGTTAGTAATATGTAATTTATCCTTAAAATCAAGCGCGGTACCAGAAGATTGGAGGGTGACCAATGTAACGCCGATTTTTAAAAAAGGTTCCAGAGGAGATCTGGGAAATTATAGACTGGTGAGTCTGACGTCGGTGCTGGGCAAAATGGTAGAGACTATTATTAAGAACAAAATTACAGAGCATATTCAAAAGAATGGATTAATGAGACAAAGTCAACATGGATTTAGTGAAGGGAAATCTTGCCTCACCAATCTACTACATTTCTTTGAAGGGGTGAACAAACATGTGGATAAAGGTGAGCCGGTTGATATTGTGTATCTGGATTTTCAGAAGGCGTTTGAGAAAGTACCTCATGAAAGACGCCAGAGGAAATTGGAGTGTCATGGGATAGGAGGTAGTGTTCTATTGCGGATTAAAAACTGGTTAAAAGATAGAAAACAGAGAGTAGGGTTAAATGGTCAGTATTCTCAATGGAGAAGGGTAGTTAGTGGGGTTCCCCAGGGGTCTGTGCTGGGACCGCTGCTTTTAAATATATTTATAAATGACCTAGAGATGGGAGTAACTAGTGAGGTAATTAAATTTGCTGATGACACAAAGTTATTCAAGGGAGGATTGTGAAAAATTACAAGAGGACCTTACGAGACTGGGTGTCTAAATAGCAGATGACGTTTAATGTGAGCAAGTGCAAAATGATGCATGTGGGAACCCGAATTATAGCTACGTAATGCAAGGTTCCACGTTAGGAGTCATGAACCAAGAAAGGGATCTAGGTGTCGTCGTTGATGATATGTTGAAACCTTCTGCTCAGTGTGCTGCTGCAGCTAAGAAAGCAAATCGAATGTTAGGTATTATTAGGAAAGGAATGGAAAACAAAAATGAGGATGTTATAATGCCTTTGTATCGCTCCATGGTGCGACCGCACCTCGAATATTGTGTTCAAATCTGGTCAAAACATCTCAAAAAAGATATAGTGGAATTAGAAAAGGTGCAGAGAAGGGCGCCGAAAATGATAAAGGGGATGGGACGACTTCCCTAAGAGGAAAGGCTAAAGTGACTAGGGCTGTTCAGCTTGGAGAAAAGGCGGCTGAGGGGAGATATGATAGAGGTCTATAAAATAATGAGTGGAGTTGAACGGGTAGATGTGAAGCATCTGTTTACGTTTTCCAAAAATACTAGGACTAGGGGGCATGCGATAAAGCTACAATGTAGTAAATTTAAAATGAATCGGAGAAAATCTTTCTTCACTCAACATGTTATTAAACTCTGGAATTCGTTGCCAGAGAATGTGGTAAAGGCTTAGTGGTGTTTAAAAAAGGTTTGGCATTAGACAGTTCTGGATACAATTACTGACAGATATCGGCCACTGGTGAAAGCAGAAAGTACTGGTTAACCCATTGATTTTGTTCGATGTCTTCACAATAAAGAAGCCCACACCATCTGGATATGTTGGATTTTTACAAAAAGCAGTTGCGATTGGGAAAACAGTAATTTTGCTCAAATGGAGGGAAGAGCAAGCACCCACAAAAGAGCTGTGGAAATCGAAAATGACAGAGCTATTACACTTGGAATTATGTGGATATACTCCCTACAGTGGAGGGAAGAAAGACTCGTCCGCTTTTAGGAAAGTCTGGGAGAGATATTGGAACACACTTCATCCCATGTCAAAACGGAGAATTTTGCAAAAACTGGATGACAGAGACCAACCCAGGAATGTAGGGACAGACGGTGGAAGACACCTTGACCACTCAGCCATTACGAGCTAGGGAGGGAGGGAGGGGGTGGGAGTGAGAGAAGAATATGAAGGGACAAAGGGGAAGGCATGGGGTAGCAGGGCGGGATGCTTAATCCCAGTAGAGAATTTTTCTAGAAAGTGATTACGATGAGGAAGTGGCATTTCTATTTGCTCTGCAGTATATTTGTTTTGTTATCACTTAAAATGTTTGGCAAATATAGAAGTGATACGGGATGTAAGCTGGGTAGCAGGGGGGAGGGAGCGGGAGAAAAATTAAAACTGTTTAATGATTCTTAGTCACTGGTAGGAATTATTGCATTGTATACCTAATTGAATTGTTGTTATATTTCTGCTAATAAAAAGATTTAAACATAAAAAAGGTTTGGACGTCTTCCTACAGGAAAAGTCCATAGACCATTATTAAATGGACTTGGGGAAAATCCACTATTTCTGGGATAAGCAGTAAAAAATGTTTTGTACTTTTTTGGGATCTTGCCAGGTATTTGTGACCTGGATTGGCCACCGTTGGAAACAAGATGCTGGGCTTGATGGACCTTTGGTCTTTCCCAGTATGGCAACACTTATGAACTTATGTAGTTATGTCTCATAGCTGGTAGGATTTGGGGACACCAATGGCTCTGAGGCTGATGGGATTTGGGAATCTCCAGGCCCTGTGACGGGTAGAGATTGAGGATGCTGCTCTGGTGATGTGGCCTTTATCCCCTGAGAGAGAGGCTGGTCATTTTCAGATGCTAGTCCAGACTAGGAAGGAGACTCTAGTTGCTTTCAAGCCCTTAGCTACCCAGCAGATCTTGTTCTGCCAGTGAGGCAGTTCAGGCAGGTAAAAGTGAGTCTATTCTGGTTCTGAGTTCCCTTACCTTCACTGGAAAAGTCGGAGTATTCTGGCCCGGACTCCGCAAATCTGTTCACCTCATGGCTTTCTGGGCTGTGATTCTCATCAAATCCCTTTTCTGCTTGTTCAGACCTGGGACTCTGGCAGGGCTCATCTCCTCTGGTTTCTGCTTCCTCCAGTTTCTCCTTTCTCGCATCGGGCACACCTCTCCATGGGGGCACCAGGGTAATGTACACGGAAGAGACCATCCTTTTTTCAGACATCTTAAAAGCGGATGTCTACAAAAACAAGCAAAAAAATAAACAAGGGAAAAACACAAACAAACCCCGAAACAGAATAATCAAATGAAAAGCCTAAGACTCATTATCTCCCCTAGGACGCAGGAAATTCAGTAGACCTGCACTACACTGGCTGTCCCTGGCTGCTTCCAGGATCTAGGTGTGTGCTTCTGGGTGTGGAGGTGGAAGGCAGGCTCCCTGCAGCCATCCCCAGCTCTTACTGTAAAGCCCCAGAAGTGCACTTTGGTCTGTGTGCAACTTATATCTCTGCAGTCCACACCCTGCTATCCAGAATTGCTCACCCTACACAGCTACCTGTAGAAACATGACTGGTAGTGACTTGTGAAAGAATACAGATTCCATATGTCCCTTGATAAATTCAGAGTCATGTCTTGTGCAAATACAGCTTCTGTCCCCTTATCTGTCTACCAGCCCTGCATCCTGTTTCAGAGAACTTCAGGGCTACTGAACACCTGTCCAGGTTTTCTCAGTAATTCTGGTAGGAGAAATGCAGTCCAGCTCCGGTCATGGAGGAACCTCTGTCCAAACCCTGAGGTGGCTTCTCCCTGCTGCAGGGGGTTTGGTAGAGCCAGTTTTGAGGGCCATCAGGGAGCTGAGGAGTAGCCCAGTGGTTAGTGCAGTGGACTTTGATCCTTGGGAACTGGGTTCAATTCCTACTGCAGCTCCTTGTGACTCTGGGCAAGTCACCAAATACCACATCACCCCAGATACAAAAACTAAGATTGTCAGCCCAGTAGGGACAGAGAAAGTACCTGTATATAAGAAATGTAAACCACATTGATCATTACCACAGAAAGGTGGTTTATCAAATCCATGACCCTTGTTTTCAGGATACTCCCAGTGCAGGGACACACGGACACACCCACTTAGTCAGATTTTCAGGATATCCACAATGAATATGCATGACATAAATTTGCATACACTGCCTCCATCGTGTGCAATATGCATTGTGAATACCATGGAAACCTGACTGGCTAGGTATGCCCTGAGAACTACTGCCATAACGAATATGTGTGACAGAGATCTGCATTCCTACTATCTCCACTGCATGCAAATTTTTTCATGCATATTCATTAAGGATATCCAAAAAGAACTAACCCGGTGGAGGATCTCAAGGACTTGGAGTTACCATTGATCGAAACCTCACACTCGATGCCCATGTGAAGAACACAACGAAAAAGATGTTTCACTCCATGTGGAAACGCAAAAGAGTGAAACCTTTCTTCCCGAGATACATCTTCCGTACCCTGGTACAGTCAATGGTAATAAGTCATCTGGACTACTGCAACGCACTATACGCGGGCTGCAAAGAACAAACTATCAAAAAACTCCAAACAGCCCAGAACACCGCCGCCAGACTCATACCTCAACAATCCACACAGTTATTACAGTTCACCTATATCCTACCTAACACCTTCCGTCTATCTTCCTTTACTTAATCTTCAAACTTTAATAACTGTATCTGTTTACCATGAAATGATTATGACTATCTTCCCTTACCTATTCTTCAAACACTAGAAATTGTACCTGTTATCACGAGATGATTATGTCATAGCTATACTCTATAAGCCACATTGAGCCTGCAAATGGGTGGGATAATGTGGGATACAAATGCAATAAATAAAATAAATAAATAAATAAATATTTGGAAAAAAACTAAATATGAAAGTGCAAAACCCCTAAGAGAGAAACTTCACTGGCTCTCACTCAAGGAACGCATTGCGTTCAAGATCTGCACGATGGTACACAAAATCATTCACGCAGATGCCCCAATCTACATGCTAAACCTTGTGGACCTTCCTCTCAGAAATGCCAAAAGATCATCCCGCAAATTTCTGAACCTACACTTCCCCAGCTGTAAAGGACTAAAATACAAGCTGATACACTCCACCACCTTCTGTTACATGAGCACGCAGCGGTGGAATGCATTACCAACTGCCTTGAAAACTACTGCCGAAATAACGAACTTTCGCAAATCTCTGAAGACACATCTCTTCAACAAGGCGTACAAAGAAAACTCATAACCAACAAAATACCTACGAATCCACCAGCTTTGACAGTCCACCTTCTATACTATCCTTCCTAAAAACTTCCTTATCTTTTCCCTTACTTAACCTTGACTTAACCTTTGTATACTACCAATTATATCTGACATCTTGTAATGACTATGGCATAACAAAACTCTGTAAGCCACATTGAGCCTGCAAACGGGTGGGATAATGTGGGATACAAATGCAATAAATAAAATAAAGAAATAAGACACCTGGGAAACAGATGAGTGATCTAAGGCTGGGATTTCCTAATTTCACACCTAACCAGTCAGGTTTTCAGGACACCCACAATAAATATGCATGAGATAAATTTGCATACCAAGGAGGCAGTGCATGCAAATCTATCTCATGCATATTCATTGTGGATATCCTGAAAAGCCAACAGGACTGGGTCAAGAACCTCTGTGCTAGAGAGCAGCACCTGGGAAACAGAAGAGCAGTCTAATGACCCAAAACTCAAAGCCAAAAGCACAAGAACAGCACAAAAAACTAGTCCTGCGATGCTCAAAGCAAACGGCATTCACATTTTATGTGTGCTAGTAAATTGAAAGCAAAAGAAAAGTCTATAAGCAACTATTAAGATGCACTTGGGGAAATCCATTGCTTATTTCTAGGATAAACAATATAAAATCTGTTTTAGTGTTTTGGGATCTTGCCAGGTATTTGTGACCTGGATTGGCCACTGTTGGAGACAGGATACTGGGTTTGATGGACGCTTATGTTCTTATGAGTGGAATGTGCCTGGCGCATGCGTAGAAAAGTTTTGCGTTAAGCTCAGCTCTTCTGCACGTGCCCAGGCAACCCTGGCACCCATCGGCACTGTTCTTCTGCATATTTCAAAAATTGTTTGCACTTACATTTTTGAAAGGCTCATATTTAATCGCAGAAAACAAGCGCCAATGTGTGCTTTCACTTTCGCTTTTGATCGGACTCGCACGCAAGTTTGTTTCTCACTATCAGTGCTCAGATGCTTTGTGGGCTTCCTTCTGCTCGCAAAACAACACAAAACTGGCAGCTTAATGTCAGAAATTCAGAAAGAAATCCTCTCCTCAAAACCTTCAGTGCCACTCCAAAGAAGGCGGTAAGTTTTCAGCGTTAAGCCCAGCATTTCTTTCTGCGCTGTTGTCTGAGTATTGGGAGGGAATATCGAGTAACATCCTATTTCAATACATTTAAATACAATTTGCATCCATTTTTGGTGTGTATGTTGACACATGCGCTAAAGCCCTCTGAACATTCTGGGCGCATTAACTTACGTGTTAGTTTGCCGCTATTTGCTTTTAATGCTGGCGTTAGGTTTTGAGCATCAGCCCCTAAGGCAGGGCTTTCTCAACCGAGTCCTAGATCCACATCCAGCCAGTCAAATCAGGATATCCACAATGAATATGCATGAAACAGATTTGCATACAATGGAGGCATCAGATGCAAATCTCATGCATATTCATTGTGGGTATCCTGAAAACCTGACTGGCTGAGGGTGTCCCGGATTGAGAGTCCCTGGTCCAGTTGGCCTTCCAAACAAGCCAGGGTTTTTGCATCCATTATTGTTTCCTCAATCCTGTTGGTAATGTGACCCACAGTATAGGAAAAGTAGGTCCAGTGATTTCTGCAGAAATGCAAAGAGCTGGCAAGTCATCCTGATCCAGGATGGAGATTTTGGGCCAGTCCTGAATGTCTAAAGTCCCCATCCTAATGCATTATGAGACCTGCAGTGCTGATTTCAAGGAGTAAAATCAGGGACTACAATTCCCACAATGCTTTGAGACGTAAATTCAAAACCAGTACTGGATAAAGAGTCTGCCTCTTGGATCTGGACAACTTGGCAACAGCAATGTGAGCAAAGTGTGCCGTAAAGAGGTGGAGGTAATTTTATAACTGCCCACACTGGTGAAAAATATGTGCGTATTTTTCACACTACGGACTTTGCAGGATTTTAGTGGTGCACAGACATTTTCTGACTAAATAAATTAGTGCATATTTTGGAAAATTCAAGCGTATGTGTGTTGCTCCAAATCCCCACTCCTAGGACAGCCTCCCCTACAGGGGGTAAAAGTATTTCCAGATTAGCACGATGCACATGCTTATATCTGCACACAGAATGAGCAATTTGATAAAAGCAAGTATCTGCCTTAAAAATGACACGTCCTCTGTTCTGATTGTTAATTATTTGCAAGGAGGTGTTTGTAGTTAAAGTTTCTGTATCTTTGCCACTCCTGCTACAAATGAATAAAAATAATGTGAGGAGGTGGGAGTGGGGGCTGCTGTGCTGATTATCATCAGCCTCCCCCACACAGATGTCACACTGATACATATATAGTAACATAGTAAATGACGGCAGATAAAGACCTGTACGGTCCATCCAGTCAGCCCAACAAGATAAACTCATTTTACATGGTATGTGATACTTTATACGTATACCTGGCCAAGTTTGATTTGTCCTTGCCTTTCTCAGGGCACAGACCGCAGAAGTCAGCCCAGCACTGTACCCGTACCAAGTTCTGAAGCTAACGTCGAAGCCCCTTAAAATTTACACTCCAGCCCATCCCTATCTATTCAGTCACAATCATGGCGTAGACCGTAGAAGTCTGCCCAACTCCCGTTTTGTTTCCCCAATTACCAGCATCGCCACCCAATCTCCACTAAGATTCCACAGAACCATTCCTTCTAAACAGGATTCCTTTGTGTTTATCCCACGCATGTTTGAATTCCGTTACCGTTTTCATCTCCACCACCTCCCGAGGGAGGGCATTCCACATATCCACCACCCTCTCCGTGAAACAATACTTCCTGACATTAGTCCTGACTCTGCCCCCCTTCAACCTCAATTCATGTCCTCTAGTTCTACCGCCTTCCCGTCTCCGGAAAAGGTTCGTTTGCGGATTCATACCTTTCAAACATTTGAATGTCTGTATCATGTCACCCCTGTTTCTCCTTTCCTCCAAGGTATACATGTTCAGGTCAGCAAGTCTCTCCTCGTACGGTTTGCAACGCAAATCCCATACCATTTTTCTAGCTTTTCTTTGCACCGCTTCAATTCTTTTTACATCCTTAGCAAGATACGGCCTCCAAAACTGAACACAATACTCCAGGTGGGGCCTCACCAACGACTTGTAGAGGGGCATCAACACCTCCTTTCTTCTGCTGGTTATGCCCCTCTCTACGCAGCCTAGCATCCTTCTGACCATGGCCGTCGCCTTGTCACATTGTTTCTTCACCTTTAGATCCTCAGACACCAACACCCCAAGGTCTCTCTCCTGAGTCGAGCTTACTAATCTCTCTCATATAAAGTAGTATGAATACAGCACAGACAGCTGAAGAGTGACTCTTCATCAGAGTCTCATGCAGGGTTTACAATGACACATATAAAGCCTGAATACAGCACGGACAGCTGAAGAACGGATCTTCATCAGAGTCCCATGCAGGGTTTACAATGACACATATAAAGCCTGAATACAGCACGGACAGCTGAAGAACGGATCTTCATCAGAGTCCCATGCAGGGTTTACAATGACACATATAAAGCCTGAATACAGCACGGACAGCTGAAGAACGGATCTCCATGCAGGGTTTACCCTGACACATAGAAAGCCTGAATACAGCATGGACATCTTAACTATGGATATCCATCAGTGCCCTATACAGACATGCAAGGAACCAACTTTTCAGAATGATTGGGGGGCCTGAACCCATCACAAATTACCCATACTTGGGGCAAAGTGAAGGCATTTGATTAATATTGTGAAAGCTCGATTTCCATCCACTCTTCTTGCTGCATTTAAGAATTAATATAGCACAATATTTCTTACAAACGATGCTGCGAAGTTACTCAGCTGTGACCTTGATAGATCCAGAAAGACCTATTTTTACCTCTGAACCAGACACCACTGGCTGCTGAGTCAAAGCGTTTGATGTCTCTGCCTTCCACCTCCACCTCCCATAGAAATATGGTATTACTTACTTAAAACTGATAAACCATAAACCATGTTGTGAATTTCCTATTTCCCAATATCATCTCTCTGTGCTAGAAAAGCTACTCAAGCAATCATAGAGCTCAGGATCTTACTGGTCTGCATCGCTTAGCAAGCAAACAGATCCTAACAGAAAAGTCCCGTCCCTGTTACTCCCAGGAATGTGGAGAAATCCGTCCAGCTAATAATTTTGTGTGGGTCTGACCACCAGAACCTTCTCCAGACTGGGGACAGATTTCCGTTATGGGTACTTATAAAAACACTAGTTGGGAAGGTGCAGGTTTGAAAAACAGTATCTGACCCTGCCCTCCAGGTGCCTCTTCATGGACAGATTTGAATGATTTTTTTGCCAGGAAAAGACTTTCCAAACATCTGTTCATGGAAAAGGCTCCCTCTCTCCCCCCCCCCCCCCCCCCCCCCACCATCCCCCAGCAGATACATACATACAGACACCCAGCAGCAGCACCACCATGCTTTCACTTGATGGACCTAAAGATCAAGGATTATGCAAGAAATACAGGAATGTGATTGTTTATGGAGAAGTCTATACTGCCCCCTACTGGACTACAGGCAGATTACACTTCTGTACCTGAGAGAAACCCTCAATTAGTCATCAACTGGATTCATCTGTACATCCTGGAAATCTAGGCCAGGATTGCTCAAAACTCCAGCACTAGAGGCAAGAGTGCACATCCCATAGTGCACGAACAGTGCTGAAAACCAACCCCTCCCCCCCCCCAATGTCCAAAGCAAATGGATGCAAATTTTATGTGTGCTAGTAATACGAAAGCACGAAGGAGGAACATGACTGACACATGTGCACAAGAGCTGCACTTATCGTGAAACTGTTGTGCGCATGCACTAGGCAAAACAGGGATTGCAAGAACTTATCAGCGCTTCCCCCCCCCCCCCATATTTTAGCAGTTTAAATCTCTGAGATGCTCACACCAGTGCTCGCCCCCACCTTCGGCTTTGCTTGGCCTTGCAGACGTGTTTTTTTCTTTTCCTCACTATTAGCACTACAGGCTGCACTGGCTTCTTTCTCCTTTCAAAACCAGAAAAAAAAAATGGTAATTTAATGTGAAAAATGCAAAACCCGAACACCTTCTCTGACCTGGCGGCGTGTTTTGAGGTTAAGGCCAGCATCAGTTTCTGCACTGTTTTCTCAGCGGTGGCGTGAATACCTAATCACTTCATTTGAATCCATTGTGCTGATCTTCAGTGCACAGATTACCACGTGCGCTGGAGGGTTTTGTGCATGCTGCGCATAGTAACATGTATGCAGTTCTGGCGCTAATCGCTCCTAGCACTGACGTTAGGTTTGAGCCTTTGGGCCCTAGTGTAACCTTAATTACAGGAAAGAAGTTATACACCCTCATGATCAAAAGCAAATGCCAGCGCTAGAGGCTGTTAGCGCCATTCTAGCGTCAGCGTTTGCTAACCCCGCATGATCAGAGCCCTCGAGCACCTGTAACAACGCACTCGAGGGCTCTTACCGCAAGTAGCATGCAAATGCATGCTAAACGGGGCTTAACGCATTCATCCCCAATGATCAGCGACCAGCGCGCCAAAGATTGGGTCGCTGGCCACGACAAACCCTACGCCAGCTCGGAGCTGGCATTAGGGTTTGCAGATCATTGGGGAGGAATGGTGAGCCCTGTGGCAGGCCCCCATTCCCCCCAATGACACAACCCCCCCCCCCCCCTAGCGACAGGGGACTGGAGTGAGGGGTTAACAGAGATTAATTACAAATTAAACCTAGGCTCTGGTTTTTCAGAATATTCTCAATGAATATTCATCATATATCTGAGGAAAAGGTGTTCAGGGTAGGTATCTAGAATGAATTTGCAGGAGAGAGATTTGCATACAGTGAAGGCAGTCCATTCAAATATATCTCATGCACATTTGCATATCCACCGCCTCAGGACCAAGACTGCCAGGGGGTTACCAACAAGGAAGTGGGGTTGAAGATTCACTGGCAGAGCAAACACTCATCATGGCAGGGGATCTGCTGCTGTCCAAAGGGGGAATCAGTACAGCAACAGCAATCCCCATAACCATGCTGAGGTCCCAGGCGAGTGAGCTGATTCCATCCCAAACGCTGAAATGCACATTTTTCTTTCAGGACACAATCTCAGATACAAGAAAGGGCAAATCATTTGCAGAAGTGACTGCAAATGCAACTGAATGCTAGAGTGAATGGCCAGGAAGGACCTAGAGATGAATTCACTGCTCCAGCAAGGTCAGTGGTAGCTGATGCTGGCTCCCTGTCATTATCCGGTCCCCGGGCTTTGCACCCCTTACCCCTCAGCCCTTGTTGTTCTAACAGCCTGGGTAAAGCACAGGGGCTCAGGGTTCCTGTGGGGACACTGGGAGAATGATCGTCCAGACACTTACCCTGGAGAGCCAGGGGAAAAGAGATGCAGGACCAGCTCCCTCTGTATTACAAACCCACTCCCTGTCCCCGAGAGCATCCTTCTGCAAGAGAAGTCGCTCGTGGAGTTACGGACACACCTTCTTCCGGGGTGGAAAGACCGACTGCAGAGTGTGGGCTGTGGAGACACAAGGACACAGCAGGAGAGAATGGGGGGGGGGGGGGGGTGGCTGAGAGACCCTCTGATACCACCTTCCTGCCCCACACCGGAGGAGGGGGTTATTCCTCCTGGGATCCCGTCTGCCCTATCTTTGGCACGTACATTAATCATACCGGGAGAGGGGGATCATGCACACCCAGGGGGGGCCCGGGCCAGCAGCAGGGCTCCAAGCTTTACCTGGCCTTGGGCTCCTCTGATCCTCGGCTCTTTGTCTCTCTCTCTCTGCAGAATCGGAGTGACGTCACTGCCCCTCCCCCTGCATTCCTGGGCATTGACACATCTGGAAGAGGGCCAGACCTCCCCCCCCCCCCGGGTCCTGGCAGCATCCTCTGCCTTTCCTGTCCTGCAGGAGATCCCGGGCCAGAGATAAACACAGCAGCTTCTGCAGGACATGTGCCCAGGATCATTTACCAACCACCCCAGGGCTGGGTGGCAGGACCTTCTCCTCTCCTGCAGCTGCAGCTGTGCCAAGTTGCACAGGGAGCCAGAGCCAGTATCTTCCCAGAGTTACCGAGAGGGAGATTTCAGGTAGCCCAGCACAGATGTCAAAGGACTGCAAATCCCTCACTGCTCTGGGTTATGAGATTAAAAACCACGACTGGCCAAAAATTCTCCCTCCTGGAACTGGGTAATTTGGCAGCTCTGTTTTCTCTTTTCACTTCAACCTAAAGTGCAGGGCCCTCAAACTAGCTTTATATGTGCAAAGAGCAGTTTTTAAAGCAGAGATATGTGTAAAAAAATAGCCATCCCATGCATATTTACATAAGAACAGCCATACTGGGACAGACCAAAGGTCCATCAAGCCCAGCATCCTGTTTCCAACAGTGGCCAATCCAGGTCACAAATTCCTGGCAAGATCCAAAAAAGTACAAAACATTTTATGCTGCTTATCCCAGAAATAGTGGATTTTCCCCCAAGTTCAATTTAATAATGGTCTATGGACATTTCCTTTAGGAAGCCGTCCAAACCTTTTTTTTTAACTCTGCTAAGCTAACTGCCTTTACCACATTCTCTGGCAACGAATTCCAGAGTTTAATTACACGTTGAGTGAAGAAACGTTTTCTCCAATTCGTTTGCAAAGCATTCAAATTCATGTAAAATACTTTATTATTATGTGAACACCACAAGCCACATTATAGCTGGAAAAATAACCTCAGTCCCCCAACCCCACCCCACCCCCATCCAGCCCAGTATCCTGCTTCTAACAGTGACCAATTCATGTCACAAGTACCTGACAGAAACCCAATTATCAGCAACATTCCAGAATCCCAAAGAGTAGCAACATTCCATACTACCAATCCCAGGACAAGCAGTGGCTTCCCCATGTCTGTCTGAAGAACAGACTATGGACCTTTGTGTCTGGCAGAAACCCAAACTGTGGCAACACTCCATAGTACAAATCCCAGGGCAAACAGTTGCTTCCTATGTCTGTCTCAGACTATGGACTTTTCCTCCAAGAACTTACATAAGTACATAAGTAATGCCACACTAGGAAAAGACCAAGGGTCCATTGAGCCCAGCATCCTGTCCAGGACAGCGGCCAATCCAGTCCAAGAGCACCTGGTGAACTTCCCAAACATACATTCTATACATGTTGTCTAAATCTTTTTTTTAAACCCAGATATGCTAAGCACTGTTGCCACATCCTCCTATTTGGTTTTAAAGTATTTCCATGTAACTTCCTCAAGTGTCCCCCTAGTCTTTGTACAATTGGAAGGAGTAAAAAATTGACTGGTTCTACACCACTCCCTTTATAACAGGTTGCCTTTTATATGTGTACTAGCTCTCTCCATTTATGTGCCTGGTTATAAAATTACCCCATGCAGCCCGCAACCACAATCTAGCCTTCTGGGAGGCCAGTGCATCTCTTACTTACAGTCTATATCACCTGCTGCAGGAGTTTTGATACTGAATGATTTTATTGTTCTTGTTGATGTTAGGAGTTTCTTTTGAAGTATCATTGCTTTCACTATGTTCAAACCATTAGGGGTATAGTGTTTGGGGAGGGAGGGGGAGGGGCAGGGACTTTAGAAGGGAGGAGGGGAAAGGGGCAGGGGTTTGGGGAGGAGGGAGGCAGGAGCTTGGGGGTAGAGGGAAGGGTTTTTGCTAGGTAGACAGTTATATTTGTCAGTATTATTAGTGGAAGTTTTAAGAATCCAGGCTTCTCGCTACTTTTCAATAGTGATCTACCGTTCATTTGTGTAACTGTTTATTACTGTCTCAATAAAAAATGTTTGACCATAAAATTACCCCCATGCTGTGCTGCTATGCAGCTAATTACATTGCCAGAAGAACTTAAGTAAATTGGAAGACTAGACATCCAAACAGCAGATGAAATGTAATGTGGACAAATGCAAGGTGATGCACATTGGAAAGAATAATCGGAATCATAGTTACCTGATGCTAGGATCCACCTTGGGGGATCAGCACTCAAGAAAAAGATCTGGGTGTCTGATAATATGCTGAAATCTTCTGCTCAGTGTGTGGTGGCAGCAGCCAAAAAAGGAAACAGGATGCTAGAACTTATTAGGAAAGGAACGCACAATAAGACCAAAAATATTGTAATGCCTCTGAATCGCTCCGTGGTGCGACCTTACCTTGAGTATTGTGTTCAGTTCTGGTCGCTGTAACTCAAAAAAGATATAGCGGAATTAGAAAAGGTTCAAAGAAGAGCAACCAAAATGATAGAGGGGACGGAACTGCTCCCATATGAGGAAAGGACCTGCCAACCAGAAACACAATAGGATCAGCTCGAACATACCTAAATCTCCACTACCCAAGCTGCAAAGGAATCAAATACATAGTAACATAGTAGATGACGGCAGAAAAAGACCTGCACGGTCCATCCAGTCTGCCCAACAAGATAACTCATATTTGCTGCTTTTTGTGTATACCCTACTTTGATTTGTACCTGTGCTCTTCAGGGCACAGACCATAGAAGTCTGTCCAGCACTATCCCCGCCTCCCAACCACCAGTCCCGCTGCCCACCACCGGCTCTGGCACGGACCATATAAGTCTGCCCAGCACTATCCCCGCCTCCCAACCACCAGCCCCGCCTCCCGATCTTGACTAAGCTCCTGAAGATCCATTTCTTCGGCACAGGATTCCTTTATGCTTATCCCACGCATGTTTGAATTCCGTTACCGTTTTCATTTCCACCACCTCCCGCGGGAGGGCATTCCAAGCATCCACTACTCTCTCCATGAAAAAATACTTCCTGACATTTTTCTTGAGTCTGCCCCCCTTCAATCTCATTTCATGTCCTCTCGTTCTACCACCTTCGCATCTCCGGAAAAGGTTCGTTTGCGGATTAATACCTTTCAAATATTTGAACGTCTGTATCATATCACCCCTGTTTCTCCTTTCCTCCAGAGTATACATGTTTAGTTCAGCAAGTCTCTCCTCATACGTCTTGTAACGCAAATCCCATACCATTCTCGTAGCTTTTCTTTGCACCGCTTCAATTCTTTTTACATCCTTAACAAGATACAAATCAACTTATGCATCCAGTTTTTCCTATTTAAGCGCACAACTATGGAAAGCACTGCCAAAAGTCGTAAAAACAACGTATGCCCACCTACATTTCCGGAAATCAGTAAAAACAAACCTGTTCAAAAAGGCATACCCTAATGATCCAACTTAAATGCCTTAAACCAGCAACACAACGAAACCAAAGCTCGTAATGGACATAACTTAACTCGTCCTCTCTAAGATCCCCTAATGTATCTGTCACACATGAACCTTATTCTACCACATCACCACCTTGTATTAGTTCATACCGGAATTGGCAAACGCCGATACGGTACTGTGTAAGCCACATTGAGCCTGCAAATAGGTGGGAAAATGTGGGGTACAAATGTAACAAATAAGTAAATAAAATAAAGAGGTTAGGACTCTTCAGCTTAGAAAAGAGATGGCTGAGGGGGGATATGATTGAGGTCTACAAACTCCTGTAAATTTTAAAGGCCATCTTTGCGCCCCAGGAATACCCTTCTCCAGGGACAAAGGGTCTGCGCTTCCACTATCTGTTGGGCCGCCTGCCTAAATTCTTTTGATATTCCATCCCAGTGATATTTCTGTTGTGGAGGCACCAGAAGGCGTAACTCTAGGATAATGGCCATGACCTTCTGTCTATCAGGATCTAAGTGAATCCTTGGTCATCTATGTACCCACATGCATTCTATTACAATGCAACAGTATTTTATATACACACTAAGTGTCAGTTGTGTATGTGGCTTAGTTTGTAGTATCAATAACAGGTGAAGAATAGTTGAAAATAAAGACAGAGATAGATTTCAGAAAGAAGGCTTTATTCTTACCAAGTTTTCAATTTAGTACAGACATCAAACAGATTCTGGGTTCAATCGCATAGGGCTCCGCCATCTGAGAAGTGTTGGGGAAGACTCCAACTCTCTCTCAAAATCTTATCTCTTTTATAGCCCCAGGTCCCAATTCAAGTCAATTGTGAAGTACCTTTTTTTCTAATCTTTCTCAATTTCTGAGATCATACTTTCGTATCCGGCCAGATGTTCATCTGTACCCATTTCTTTTCCGTTCTATCTATTTCTAGAGATTGCCACACTTCCGTAAATGTCAACATGTTTTTGGAACAATTTGTTTTTCTCGTTTACTAAAATATCTTTATCAGTTTCACATCTTCCTTTTGTAATACCTTTCATAACATCTTATGATCTGTGTGCCATCTTATGGAAAATAAGTCCCATTTTAAAAACCTCATTTTATTCCTTTTACCCATTATTCTTTCATTATAGGTGCTATATTCAATTAGAAAGTTGTACCTGGTTGTGTTAAGACCCATTGTTCAGACCTGCTTTTTGCAGATTCTCAAATATGACATCATTAGCTTGTTATTTGGCCTACTCAGTACTTTTCAGTTGCCTTAGGCTGTGTAGCTTAGCCCACCACTATTCCAGTGGTAGGTCTGAGGCCAGGCCACATATTAACACTCCTGAGTGGTGCAGAACGAGTAGAATAATTTGATTTTTTTACTCGTTCCAAAAGTACAAAGACTAGGGGACACTCCAGGAAGTTACAAGGAAATACTTTTAAAACAAATAGGAGGAAACATTTTTCACTCAAAGAATAGTTAACTCTGGAACTCGTTGCCAAAGAATGTGGTAACAGTGGTTAGCATATCTGGGTTTTATAAAAGGTTTGGACAAGTTCCTGGAGGAAAAGTCCATAGTCTGTTATTAAGATAGACGTGGTGAAGCCACCGCTTGCACTGGCATTGGTAGCATGCAATATTGCTGCAATTTATGTTTCTGTCAGGTACTGCTCTGGATGGATCACTGGTTTGAGCCAGTATGGCAATACTTATCCTATATAATAAAAGGCACCTCCAACATTCTGAAGCTGACTGCATGGCTGAGGCATTCCTGCTCTCTGTATCCATCTCCTGAATTGACATCACCTACTTCCGGGTTCGTCACAAGCAGAAGTGACCAACCACACGAGGTTTCTCGGCTTCAGAATGTTGGAGGTGCATTCTATTAAATAGGATTGGTCAGTTCCTTGAAGCACAGCCATGCTCAGACACCAGAGAGAGAGGGGGGGGGGGCTGACACCAGAGAGAGGGAGGGGGAGGTATCTCTGTCACACACACACTCTCTGTCTCACACACTCTCTCTCTCACAGTCAATGTCTTTCTCTCTCTCACTCTCACACACTCTATGTCTCACACTGTATCACATTCACTCTCTATGTGTCACACAGTCACTCACACACTCTCTTCGTCTCATACACTCAGTCTCACAGAAAGTCTGTGTCTCACACACACTCTCTCTCTTGCACACACTGTATCTGTGTGAAACACACTCTCTCTCTCACACTGTCTCACATACGCACTTGCACACACTCTCATTCTCACACACACACTCTCTCTCACACACACTTGCACCCAGACTCACTCACTCTCTCTCTCTCACACACTCACACATTCACTCTCTCTCACACACACAGTCACTCTCACATACACTCTCTCAAATATACACACTCCGAGGAAAACCTTGCTAGCGCCCGTTTCATTTGTGTCAGAAACGGGCCTTTTATACTAGTGTTCTTATGTTCACTTTAGTCATTTAAAAATGACAGAATATTCCCACTGCAGCTCCTTGTGACTCTGGGCAAGTCACTTAACCCTCCATTGCCCCTGGTACAAAATAAGTACCTGAATATATGTAAACCGCTTTGAATGTAGTTGCAAAAACCTCAGAAAGGCGGTATGTCAAGTCCCATTTCCCTTTCCCCTATATATTTTGGGAAAATATAACCCCCTTTTACTAAGCTGCTTGCTAATGCCGACACAGCCCGTTCATTTTGAATAGGCTGTGTCAGCATCACTGCGCGGAATCTGCTAGCACAGCTTAGTAAATGGGGGGGGGGGGGGGAGTTAGGGAATGCCCTGGAATACCTCCCAGAGCACCTCTGGTTCATCTGGGCAAAGTTGGGTGCCCTAAGGGAACCGTAAGCCTTACCCTCCCCTCCCCCATTAACTTTCAGGTCCCTAGCCTCCTCCCTCTCTGCTTTTGATAATTAAACCAAACAACCATGATCCTCACACAAAAATCCTATAAAATGCAGTTTAAAGTGTCCACTGGTCTGAAAAGAATAATACAATGAAACCAAGTGTGATAATATATTTAGCCATTAGATGTCACTGTCAACAGATTTCAAAGGATAGATTTTACAGTTTAACCACAAGGTACCACTTACCCAAGGCTTTTTCACAACTGACAGGCCCAAAACACAGAAATGTCAGCATCTTATATTCCATTTTAATTTCCTTGGCAGTGGGAGAACGGACAACATGTCATTTAGATGCCCTTTTACTAAGCTGCATTAGGCGCTAACGTGTACTGCGGGATGTGATCAGGCGCCCTGTGGTAAAAGCCAGATGTGCTCACAGTAACCATGTGCTAAAATATTAATTTCACTTTTTTTTAGGGAGCATATCTGGGGGGGTGGAGAGTAAGCACTCCCGTCCTAATTAGTTAACACAGGTACATTACCACACGCTGATTAGCGCAGGAATACCATGCGAGCCCTTACCACCTCCAAAATTAGTGCTGGTACGTGGACACGCACTGTTTTTTTTTTTTTTACAGACTATGCCCTAATTACATTAGTGAATAGCCTTAATAGAGAAAGTAGAAAAAAGCCATTTTACTGCTGTAGTAAAAACGGCCTTAGCTTGTGAGAAAAAAACCCCATTCTAAGGCCACTTTTTACTGCAGCTTAGTAAAAGAATCCCTTAGTGTTTCACTGCATTTTGTCATTTTTCATAAATCCTGGTGGGTCTCCACAGCCCTCCCCCGACCTGCTCTTACCCTTTCTGCGAGTCTTCCGTTACTCCTGTCCCACCACTGCCAGTTTTAAAAATAGTGCCAGTGTTCGCCAGCGACATTTTCTTGTACACAGAGTCTGAAACATTTTCAAAAACACGGGTGAGGCAGGAATGACAAGGTCTCAGTCCTGCCCACTGAAGAACAACAGACGGGGTAAGAAGAGCCAAGGAGGTCTGCGTGTTTTGAAATCTTTGGGGGGGGGGGTAGGGGTTTAGACTTGCCACTTTCTTTCTGGTTTTTTTTTCCTTTTATTGTCTGCTGTTCAAAAAAGCAGAAAACAATAGCAAATGAAGTGAAAGAAAAAATGTTTGAAAAATGTTCATAGCGCCGCCCTAGTGCACAAATCACTGATGAGTAATTTTGGTCTTTATCTGCCATCATTTATTATTATTATATTTTCTGAACCAGACATTCATTCTTCATAGGCTTTTGCTCCATTTCGTCACCTGTATGTTTTTCTTCTTAAGTGTCTCCATGACCAGGGACAGTGCAAGGGTACTGGGCACCCTAGAAGAACCTTCTGCTTTACACCCTCTCCATTCATTTTTAGGGCCCGGCTCCCTCTCCACTCTTTTGATAAATAAAGCCTACACTCAATTACCTTACAAAGTTCTATAAAAACGTGTAAATGGACAACAAGCTTCTAAATACTGGTCAACATTTGTCTGGCTGTCAGGACTTACTGTTCTGCTTTGACTGCAGCTGGGTTTTGCTGCCCCCTAGAAGCTGCTGCCCTAGGCAGCCATCTGGTTTTGCCTAATGGTTGGGCCAGCCCTGTCCACGGCACTTTCTTAAAAATCTGTTTTTGTTGTACTACAATTCAGTAAGTGCCAAGAAGGTCTGCAAGAGGACACTCGGGTACTAAACCCTCCCTCCCCCCATTCATGGTCTCATAGGTGAAACAACCACAGTGACTCTCTCTGGTGACCATGAGGGGAGTCACTTTGTCTCAGCCACTGTCTCTCTGGAAGAATCACTTTCCCTGTCACCGATTCTCTGTGTGACCCTGGGGGAGTCACTTTCTCTCAGTCATTGACTCTTTCTTGCATGACCCTGGGGGAGTCATTTTCCCTGTGCTCAATTTTCTCACCACCAACATTGAAATTCTTTTACAAAAAATACTTTTCCCCACCCAACAAATTAGGATAACTCCCTTTCTAAATAAAGTCCACTGTTTATTTATTTAAAAAAAAAATCAACCTATCACTAATTGCCACACATAAAACATGAACAAAATAGACCATAATAACAATTCCATCTCTCTGTCGCTTTGAATACTGTCGTGCAATGTAGGTACAAAAACACCACACCCTTGAGGTGGCCGCATGTATGTGTCTGATACCTGAGCGTGAGACCTGTACCGTGATGTGACACACGTGAGCAGAACAAAATTCCAAACTGATTATGCAAATCAAAATGAGTGTTCATTTTTTGTTCATTTCTGGACTGACTGTTCCAGATGTTGGGGAGGATTTGTATTTCAGGCTGGTTAACGCCACTGACCTTGGTGTCATCCTGGACCTCTGAAGTTGCATTAGACTTGCTCCGAGGTTCCCTGGTGTCGCTGGACTGTAAATGTAGAGTGTGATGGAGTTGCCCTGTTTACCCCCTCCTAGTCCTTTTCACGGGTCTACTTGTCACCCGTCTGCCCTTTATTACGAACGTAGAAGACCATAAGTATTCTTCACCTCTTTATGCTGTATCAAACTTTAGACATCTCAGTGTGTCGATGCTTCCTCCTCAGAGGTCTCTGATCAGCTGTTCCCTTTGGATGTCTCTAGATGATGCTGTGTTCTCTCCTGCAGTCTCTTTATAGCTAGTGATGGCTTTATTCATACTTAGCAGTGGTAGGATGATGTCATCACAGCTGTGATGATGATGATCAGGACAGTGGCACCCCATCTTCACTGAGTTTCTTTCCATCCTTACTCTTATAGCTGTAAGTAATGTTTGGTTTGTTTTTTTAGATGAAAAAGCAGAGGAAACATTCTGATCTGGTCTCTTCTAAATCCGAGTCAGAACACTTTCAATGTCAGCATTCACTCTCTCCAGTTTCATTTTATTCTGCATGTCTCCACTGTGTCTGTCCCTGCCTTACCCCACCCAACCTTGTCCAGTGATATAAGGGACACTGGGGTGGGGGGTCCTAGCTTTGACCTCTGACCTCAGGAAGTTCCTGCCATGCTGGAACTTGGTTTGGGGGTTTGGGGTGTCACATTATAGCTTCTGGGGGTGGGTTTGGAGAATCTCTGTGAAAAGTCCTAAACAAAGGAGAGAGAAATAAAATGTCCATTAATATCAAACCAGGAAAAGGGTTCCACTGGAATTAGAAGAGCCCCCTCCCCCCTTACCCTTCTCACTGTACTGGGCTGCTAAAGGCTTTCTTTCCCTCTGTGTACCATAAAAATGACAGAGGCAGGCAGGATGGTATGAAGTAACTTCTAACTCTTATTTCTTGTATCTCTTTCAATTTATTTCACCACTCCTTCGCATTTTTTAAGTGCCCCCAGCTTACACAGCACTGTACAGAAACGTTGAGAGTTCCTGCTTCATGAAGCTTACAGTCTAGTGATGACACACAGTGACAGGAAAGAAAAAGGCACAGCGAACCTGTCAAAAGTGGGGAGGCTCTGATGCAAGGGAGGAAGAGGTCTGGGATTTAAAGCAATCTCCATGAGGTTATGGGTGGATTTGAATACAAGCAGAGGTTGCTCTATCAAATGCTTCCTTAGCTGGTGGGACAGTGTCTGTGGCTACGTTTGAGAACAGTTTTCAAACTGGTCGTTTTGGGGCAGTGAGTGGCTGCTTTTTATCTGTGCACATTGCACTAATTTTCAGAGAGAGAAACTAGATGCATATTTTAACTTAGAAACCTTGTTTGTACAGGTACCTTTTCCATAGAAAATAATATCCATAGAATTGAAAATGCAATCCTGCTCCCTCCGTGTGGACACCCAGTACATGAGCACAGATCACACATGTAAAGAGTTATTTAACTATAAAAGTGGCTTAAAAAAATCTCCTTCCTGGGTAACTGTGCCAGTGGGATTCAGACTAGGGTTGCCAACTAAATCTAGATTCGCCTGACGGGGTTGATACGGTCCTTGGGCTTACTGAATTGCATGGATGGATTTGTGTTTCTGATTTCCCCACTGGATTCCCTATGAAAAACCAGACTACAAGTCCCTGCATGCATTGGGGTAAGCCCAGCACTGGATCAACCCTGTTAGGTGAATCTGCATCTAGTTGGCAACCCTAAATCAGGCTGTGATCCAGGAAGAAAACACACAGGAAGGGCAGCACAGGCTCCGAACAGGGGTGGGTGGGTCTTTATCCTTCAGACAGTACTGGTAAGCTGTGGAAATTGTTACTGGAAGAACTGGTTAAAACGAGGTCAGATACATTCCTGGAGAAGAACTCCATAAACCATTATTAGCCAGGGAGACTTGTGTCCCAGAAATAAGCAGCGACTTTCCCAAATATTTACACAAACATCAGCCATTTAAAACATGAACTAAAATCAGAGTCACTCCCCCACTTGGGAGTAAGGTGCAGCATCGCCAACCCACATCACTCCCCTTTGTACAGAGGTAATGGTGAGGAAGGTCGAGGCATCTGAACTAGTTCATGTACATTTCACTATCCCTAAACACACCTCTGGGCAGGTCTCTGTTTTACCAGTTAAAACCTGCGCACAGTAGGGAAGCTATGTGGATGTTTAGGCAGGCAGAGGGAAGCGATTTCAGAAAATCAATTTACCCCAGTAAATTACTTGCAGAATTGTGGATTTGTTTAATACCGTTGTTTCTCACGTGCTAAATTATTGTGTGTTATTCTTCCGCTCTGATCTGCAGGGGAAGCTCTGTCCTTGCTATTTTCTCTTTGCAGCTGTATTTTGCACCAGCTGTGCAGTTCAGTATGCATTTAAGGTGTCTTATGATGACATTTTACATTTTAATGTATGCATGTATATAATTTATTTTTTACTTTGTATGTTTGATTGTGAACGTCCCAGAACTGAAGATGGAGTGGGGTACGAGTTTTAAATAAACAACTGAGCACTGCAATAATTCAGCTGGGTCTGTGGAAGGATTTTAAAGAGCTGTCCCTCCAGGCACATCCCAATTTGCCAGCCATGAGGGGGAGATTTTTATCCCTTTCTTTACTTTCTAATTTTTATATTCCACAGGAACTTTCAAAACCAGCTGAAAACTATTCCAGAAATCCCCCGTCCGTTCAACCTCCATAGAAGGTTCAAGATATCAAATCTTGCTGGGCTAGCGTCACTTCTTTTCATGGTGTAAAAGTTCTCATATCATGCACTAAAGTGTCTTACAGAGTTTCAGCATTTCTAAAACCAAATTGAGTGGGATGTAAAATATTTAACTAAGTGGCTGGAAGCAGTAGCTCTTTCACACACAAACAACCTCACGCCTCTGTCTTGCACTCACCTGCTCTCGACAGATGTCCAGCATGATTCCTGCCCGGACCAGGCACCAAAGCTCTCCAACCAATGAGATGAAGATGTGCAGGATGTCCATCCATAAGCCCACGGTCAGCATGAGGATAAGGAGTCCCCCCATCCTGACAAACGCTGTCTGATACACCATCTGCTCGCTGGGGTTCTGCCTCTGCTCCTCTGTGAACACAGAAAAGGACAATGAGTGCCAGCCCCGCTGTATCATCTGCAGAACATCCAGAAAGAAAATGAGAGGGTTCACAGTTTACAACTGAACCTAGTCAGAGCAACATCTTCAGTGAATATTAATACGTCTGGTTCTGAATCATCTCTGGTCACAGTGACGGCCTTATCCAGAGGGTCAGAATATTCCAGGTCTTTAGATCGTGTCTCCCACTACAATCGGCTCTATATAGAGTTACCATATTTTGTCCCCCAAAAAGGAGGACACATGCCCCGCCCCCAGCACACACCCCGTCCCCTTTCCCCTGTCACACACCCCGTCACCCCCCTCCCCTTACCCTGCATGCATCCTTCCTGTTGCTGATCTCGGTGCCGATTCAAAATGGCCGCCAAGAGTGGAAGTCTCGCGAGGTCATGTCAACTCTCGGCGGCCATTTTGAATTGGCGCTGAGATCAGCAACAGGAAGGATGCATGCAGGGCAGCGCTCCGGGCAGGAAAGAGGGGGCTCTTTCGGGCTCTTTCCTGCCCCGAAGGTGGAAGAGGTCACTAGACCACCAGGGCAGTAGTAACTAAGGGGAGGGGAGGATAACGATCTGCCTGTTTGTCCGGATTTCTGGACAAATGGGCAGGCAGGCTGGCGGGAGGGCCATCCTATAGGACGGCCCACCCACCAGCCTGCCCGTTTGTCCAGAAATCCGGACAAACGGGCAGATTGGCAAAACCCACCCGGTTGCCCGGACATGTCCTCAAAAAGAGGACATGTCCGGGTAAATCCGGATATATGGTGACCCTAGCTCTATAGGAATAACACAGCAGCCAGAGTCAACATTTTATATAATATCCCTGGGGAAAATGGTTTAAAAAAAATCCACCTCAGTTCAGTAAGAGACAAAATGACTAGGCCTTGACTAGGAAATCTCAGGCCTTGTTTTGGTTGTAGCTCAAGGTGAGTTCATTCAGGTTTAGGTATTTCCCTGTCCCTGGAGGGCTCACAATCTGAGTTTGTACCCGAGGCAATGGAGGGTTAAATGACCTGCCCAATATTGCAGGGAGTTATAGTGGGATTTGAACCCTGGCTTCCCTGGTTCTCAGCCCGGCTGCTCTAACACATGAGCCAAACATGAAACTAGGAAAAGGGGATCTGGGGAGGTTAAACTCTGGAATTTGTTGCCAGAGAATGTGGTAAAGGCGGTTAGCTTAGTGGGGTTTAAAAAAGGGTTGGACAGCTTCTTAAAGATAAAGTCCATAGACCATTATTAAAATGGACGGGGAAAATCCACTGCTTATTTCTGGGATAAGCAGCATAAAATGTTTTGTACTTTTTGGGGGATCTTGCCAGGTATTTGTGACCTGGATTGGCCACTGTTGGAAACAGGATGCTGGGCTTGATGGACCTTCGGTCTGTCCCAGTATGGCAATACTTATGTTGTCCAGTATTTCACCAATAAACACCTCTCTCTTTTGTAATGGGGATGTTTTTATCAGTGTTAACAACTATAACCTAAAATCAGAAGCTATTCCCATAATAAACCACCACAGGACATAGATGGGAATGCAAGCTCCAGCCATGCTCTGCCTTTCCCAGGGCACCAGTGAGTAAATGCCCTGGGGCTCCAGCTGCAGATTTCACCCTATGCCTGGAATCTCATTGCTATCTTCAGCTTACCTTGCATGTAGATCACCAGAAGCGTGTAGCAGATGGTGAGGGGAGTCCAGAAGCGGATGGCCTCGGAGGTGCTGAGAAAGTCCTTATTTATAAGAGCAATAGCAGCCAAGTCAGCTACCACAAAGGTGATCTTCAGGGCGCAGCAGAGCATGCTGGGAATACCATGCCAGTTGGTCAGCAGAGTGATGCAGATCCCACAGTATTGCTCACGGCTGTGGAGCTCATACATGGTGCAGATATGCTTGGACAGTCGGCGTGTGTACCACGTGATCAGACCAGCCAATCCCACGGCCAGGATCAGGTTCCAAGTGCGGTGGGGTGCCCCCTCCTGGAGGTAATGGAGGCTGCAGGTGATGCCACACCCAAGAGAGTACTGGCACATCAGGAACAACTGGCTGTTCTGCAGCCCCTATAAACCAACCCAGCAGGGTTATTTCAAGCAGCAGCAATACAATCAGAAAACATGCTACAAACCAAGACAGAATTTTGTTTTCTCAAAATGGCCACCCTTTATTTTCCTCCAAAAAATAAAGGAAATACCTGCATTAGATTGGAAGAGAGGAGAGTTTGAAGACCACCAGTATTTTGTAGACTGCTGGTAGCATTGCTTTTGGATGACAGGGCCAGTAACTGTAAATCACAGCAGTGCCCCAGACCCAGAAAAATATTAGAGAGGTACTCAAGATGCAGAGGAGGGATTATTAATTTAAAACAAATCGGAGAAAATAGTTCCTCACTCAATGTGTAATAATAATAATAATAATAATTGACGCTGGAATTCGTCGCCAGAGAATGTAGTAAAAGCAGTTAGCTTAGCAGGGTTTAAAAAAGGTTTGGATGGCTTCCCAAAAGGAAAGTCCATACACCATTATTAAAATGACTTAGGGAAAATCCATTGTTTATTTCTTGGTTAAGCAGCATAACATATATTGTACTGTTTTGGGATCTTGCCAGGTACTTGTGACCTGGATTGGCCACTGTTGGAAACAGGATGCTGGGCTTGATGGACCTTCGGTCTGTCCTAGTATGGCAATACTTATGTAGGTTACGAAGGTGCCCAAGACCAGAAGGACGATTATTAAATGACAGAGATAATGAAGGTGCCCGAGACTCAGAGAATAGTTTATTAATCCCTCAACTCCAAGACAGGTGTCGATCCCTGAAGTAAGGAAGATGTCTTTACCTTATTTAGTGAAAGAAGCATGGACACTGCTCTCAGAGAGAATTCCAGGACCACCAGAGCAGCCACACGAGATCCCACCACAGTGAAAATACCGGTGAGGAGGCAGAGGTGCAGGTCCTCCAGGAGAGACCTTTGCGCCCGGATCTTCTCTTTCTGTGTTCTCCTGTCTGGGTCACTGAAATACAGAGGGAAAAGCGTTCACACTCCTTCTAGCCATTCAGATAAATCAGAGCAGATAGGGACAGAGACAGTGAAATGATGGGGGCTACCGGGGCCTTGGCCCAACATAGCATTGGTAACTAGAGAGGTTGAGGAAGGGGCTAGAGACTTGTTTTCCGAATACCCACAATGAATAAGCATGAGATAAAGTTACATATTCTGACTTCAGTATATACAGATATGTTGCATATCCATTGTCAATATCTCAAAAACCAGGCCTTTCAGAGGGGTGCATGGGACAGATTTGTGAAGCCCTGTTCTGGAACCCCCTGCAGGCATCCCACTGATACAGCTAAAGCATGAATACAGCACAGACAGCTGAAAAGCAGACCTTCATTCAGGGCCGCCAAGAGCCAGAGCCGGGCCCGGGACAGGGCCGCCCCCGGGTCCCCCCTCGAGGTCGCCGCCCACCCGAGATCGCCGGGCCCCCCCGCCGCCCACCCACCCGAGGTCGCCAGGCTCCCCCTCCACCTGCTACCAGGCCGGGCCCTCGGAACTAACCTTAAGCCTCCTTTCACTTCACAGCAAGCAGCGGCAGGGCAGACCTTTCCTCCTTCCTTCCTTCCGTGCCCCGCCCTCGCGGACGTTATGTCAGGCAAGGGCGGGACACGGACAGAAGGAGTGGCCTGCCCTGCCGCTGCTTGCTGCGAAGTGAAAGGAGGCTTAAGGTTAGTTCCGGGAGTGACGGAGGGTGGGCCAGGTGGCGGTGCCGGGCCCCCCCCCGGAGGCCCGGGCCCGGGGACTTTTGTCCCCCCTGTCCCCCCCTCTCGGCGGCCCTGCCTTCATTAGAACCTCAAGCAGCTGTCACACTGAGACAGAATGTAAAGTATGAATACAGCACAGACAGCTGAAAAGCAGATTGACAGGCAGTGGGACTGGGGAGAAGGCATAACCCCCTTCCAGTTGAAAATCTCAGTGCCCCACTCCCAGCACTTACTTCAAGCACGTGATGAACAGATGAACCTTCATCAGGCTGCAGAGGGTAGAGACAGCACAGGCCCCCACCACACCTGGAAAGAAGAAAATCAAGAGGGTGAGAGGGAGGCAGAGTCCAGACAGCACAGGCCCCCCACCACACCTGGAGAGAGGAAGAGGGTGGCAGAGTTCAGACTGCCTACCTTGCAGGAGTGAATCTAGGGGGCTGCTGGATCCCCAGAAGTTCCAGGGCAGCTGAGGGAGGAGAGAAGTGAGGAAGCCAAGCATGTCGAAGTGCTGCAGCCGGGACTCTGCTTTGCCTGCTGGACGGTTCAGGCAGGCTCAAAGGTCAGCCCAAGGAGGGGTGGGGAAGGGGAAAGGAGTGCACTCAGCAGCAGTTAAAGAGACATGCCATTTGCAACCTGCCTTTTTTCCCATGTCTCCTTAATTTGCTGTTCTGGTGTGGTTTATTTTCATTGCTTCTATGTTTTCAGATGATATTTATCAAGCACCATGTGTGTAACTTGTCTCTGAGCCACAGGATCTCAACCCAGTCAGAGTTTCAGGGCTAGCCACAATGAAATTTATATCTCATGCATATTCATTGTGGGTATCCTGAAAACTGTACTGACTGGGTGTGTCCCAGGGAAATGGGTTGAGAACCCCTGTTCTGAGCCATCCTAGTCCTCCCTGACACGCCTAACCAGCCAGGTTTTCAGGATACCCACAATCTGCATGAGATTTGCATAGAATGGAGGATATGCCTGCAAATTTATCTTGTACATATTCATTAGGGATATCCTGAAGACCTGACAGGCTGGGCGTGTCCTTCTAAGTGGAGCACATGAGCGATTGCTCATACAATTTAGGGGTGTCGCTCACAGATTTTACATGGTTGCTCCTAGTGTGGAATTTTGCATCACGTAACTATAGTTCAGGTTCCTCTTTCCCACATATATCCCTTTCCACTCGCTCAGATTAAACGTCGCCTGCCATTGGGATGCCCAGTCTCTTAAGATCCTCATAAGGGAATGAGCAATCCATGAAAGAAATGTGCTAAATCCCAAATAGATTTGGAAAGGCAGTTGTCACTCAAACCCTGAAGATTATGACACCGGCAAGGAGCTCTTCAGCTGTCTCTGCTGTGTTCTCACTTCACCTGTATCAGAATAACACCTGAACATCTGAGTTTCGGCTGTCTGTGCTGTGTTCATGCTTTACCTGTATTAGCGTGATACCTGCATGAGGCTGTATTGAAACTCTGCTCGTCTGTGCTGTGTTTGTGATTCCTGCATAGGGAGGTTCTAATGATGATCAGCGAAGTTGCATCCTTACTTTTAATTAAATCAAGAGCATTGGAGTTTCCATAAGCTGTTGAGGAATTAATTAAAAAATAAAGATTTTGCTGGGCTGGTTTATCAAATTAAGGGTCTAAAATGTTTGCTAGTATAACTGATTTAAAAAGCACTGAGGCAGCCAGTGAACAGAATGGTGAACAGTGCTGCCGAGAGACAGAACCGGCCCGGGGCAGGGCTGCCGCAGCCGCCACCCACCCCCACCTGGAACACAGCTGCTGCTGCCGCAGCCGCCCCTCGCTCAGGCCGCCCGCCTGCCCCTACCCTCCTGCGTTTGTGTGTCTGCTCCTCCCCCGTGTCTCCTGCTCGTGTGTGTGACGGGACTGGGTTATTGTATTAATGCAATCACCTGGGTTCTGACAGCAGCAGGAGAGAGACAGACCCTAGCGCCGGGGCCCCCTTGGAGGCCGAGCCCGGGATATTTTGCCCCTCCTCTCGGGGGCCCTGAAGGTGAGAGGCCTGAGAGAGCAGCATTTCTTCCAGCCTGTACACACATCCCCAGGACCCTGTCCCTGGCCTTCAAGGAAGGTCTCTTATCTCCTCTGCCCTCCGTTGACAAACAAGGACCAGGCTGAGCAGACAATTCAGCACTCAATTCCCCTCCTTCAATCTGATTTTTATTGCTCTCCTGAGGACAAAACAGAGATGTTTCTAAAGGGGTTTTGGAAGCTCCGCTAGCTAAGCCTGTCCCTCGATTATGAATCCAAGCACAAAATAGCACATGTGTCCACAGAATTGAAGGTTAACCCAAACAGAAAGGAGGAGGTGAAAGATCTGGTGCTTAGCTTTTGGAACCTTCTGGTTCCTTCCACAGGAAAGACCTTAGAAAGGGCCCAGAAGCATGTCAAGAAATACATCATGTTCAATATAGAGATGGCGAAACCTTAGGCTCTATCTGTATCGGAGGTTCTCCACCCATCAGGTGCGTCTGTGTATTAAAAGAGGTACAAAACTCTTTTCATCAAATAATGTAAAAATAGTACATAGGTATTGCCATACTGGACAGACTAAAGGTCAATCAAGCCCAGCATCCTGTTTCCAACAGTGGCCAATCCAGGTCACAAATACCTGGCAGAAACCCAAATAGTAGCAACGTTCCATGTAGAACCCCAAAGAGTAGCAAGATTCTAGAATTCTAAAGAGTGACAAGATTCCATGCAGAATTTCAAAGTGTAGCAACATTCCATGTAGAACCCCAGAGTATCAAGATTCCATTCAGAATCCCAAGTACATAAGTGTTGCCATACTGGGACAGACTAAAGGTCAATCAAGCCCAGCATCCTGTTTCCAACAGTGGCCAATCCAGGTTACATAATACAATACACCTTATGTTGCTTATCCTAGAAATAAGCAGTGGATTTTCCCAAGTCCATCTTAACAATGACTTACGGATTTTTCTTTTCGGAAATTATCCAAACCTTTTTTAAACTCTGCTAAGGTAACTGCTTTTACCACATTCTCTGGCAATGAATTCCAGAGTTTTAATTACACATTGAGTGAAGAAATATTTTCTCCAGTTTGTTTTAAATGTACTACTTAATAGTTTCATTATGAGCCCTCTAGTCCTAGTATTTTTGGAAAAAGTAAACAAGTGAATCACGTCTACCTGTTCCACTCATTATTTTATAGACCTCTATCATAGCTCCCCTCAGCTGTCTCCTCTGCAAGCTGAAGAGCCAGAACTGAACACAGTATTCGAGGTGTGGTCTGGTCACACCATGGAGTAATATAACGGCACTAGAACACCCTCGTTTTTGTTTTCTGTTCCTTTCCTAATAATTCCTAACATTCTATTTGTTTTCTTAGCTACTGCCACACATTGAGCAGAGGGTTTCAACGTATCATCAATGACGACACCTAGATCCCTTTGCTGGTCAGTGATTCCTAACGTGGAACCTTGCATCACGTAACTATAATTCAAGTTCCTTTTTCCCACATGCGTCACTTTGCACTTGCTCACATTAAACATCATCTGCCATTTGGATGCCCAGTCTCCCAGTCTTGCAAGGTCTTGCAATTTTTCACAATCCTTTCGTGATTTAACAACTTTGAATATCACTAGTTATTCCCATCTCTAGATCATTAATAAATATGTTAAAAAGCAGTGACTCCAGCACAGACCCCTGGGGAACCCCACTGCCTACCCTTCGCCATTCAGAACACTGACCATTTAACCCTACTCTGTTTTCTATCTTTTAACTAGTTCTTAATCCATAATAGGACACTACCTCCTATCCCTTGCCTTTCTAATTTCCTCTGGAGTCTTTCATGAGGTATTTTATCAAATTCTTTTTGAAAATCCAGATACACAATATCGACTGGCTCACCTTTGTCCAAATGTTTGTTCACCCCCTTCAAAGAAATGTAGTAGATTGGTGAGGCAAGATTTCCCTTGATTAAATCCATGTTGGCTTTGTCTCATTAATCCATGCTTTTGAATATGTTCTGTAATTTTGTTCTTTATAACAGTCTCTACCGTTTTGCCCAGCACCGATGTCAGACTCACCAATCTATAATTTCCCAGATCACCTCTGAAACCCTTTGGCGTTACATTGGCCACCCTCCAATCTTCCGGTACCATTATAAATGATGGGGTAGGGGGGAGTCAATAAGAGTCATGGACAAAGCTGGTATTTTCATGACTAAGGGCCAGTGTTAGGGGTCACAGGGGCCCCAAGTGTGCCCGAAGTGGAAGGAGGCACAGGCTGTAGGGGCTCCCTCAGCAGTTTCTGTTCAGGGTCCTGTCCGCCCTGTGATGACTTCAGCGCTCAGCTTTACTGCGCCCATGTGAGGTTGGAATAAGCAGTTTTGCAGCAGCCAGGGTCTGTCATGTGACACATGATATAACATACGTTACTACTGCATCTCTGTATTCTGGCGGAGTGAAAACATAGCCTGATTTGGTCAAGTTCCTGGAAGAAAAGTCTGTAAACAATTAGTAGTAAGGTAGCCTTGGCAAACCTTTTGCTTATCCTTGGAAATGAACTGTAGGAAATAGAGCTACCTTTTCGGTTCTGCGGGTTCCTGTGGCTCAGACTGGCCATAGAAACTGGATGCTGGGCTCGCTGGCCCTTAGTCTGACTTAGCATTGCTCATTTGATGTTTCTCAGGTCACCCTTCAGCTCACATCTTGAGTTTCCCAGACAGACATTCTAACAGGGTCTCCCACAGCAATGGCTCTTGATAAACACAATCACATAGATCAGGGGTGGGCAACCTCGGTCCTTGAGAGCTGCAACCCAGGTAGGTTTTCAGGATTTAACCATTGATCAAGTACTTTACATCACATTCATTGTTGATTTAATCATGAATTGATAATGAATGTGACAGTTGGGCAAACTGGATGGACCGTTCAGGTCTTTATCTGCCATCACTTACTATGTTACTATGAATATGCATGAGATTAAACAGGTCTTATAAATATTCATTGGGGAAATCCTTAAAACCCACCTGGGTTGTGGCCCTCGAGAATCAAGGTTGCCCACCCTTGATATAGATAAATCAAAAATAAGGTTAACAAACAGGTAGGAAGTGTCACCTTAGTCTAACTCAGGGGTTCTGAAACCTATCCTGGGGGAACCCTGGCCAGTCAGGTTTTCAGGATATCCACAATGAATATGCATGAGATAGATTTGCATACCAAGGACAGGTTTGGGAATCATTGTAGAACCACAATACTTTATTCATAAATATTCAGCAAATGTTGTCAGGCAGAACTTGCTTATCCGAAGAATGTAAACTAATGGGATTTGGCCCCTTTCTCTGGCTCATTTGGGACTGGTGGAAGATGGGTTTAACAGATTAATGGCTCTTTTCCCTCCTCTGTTCTTGAAATGCAGAGAGGATAGGATTTTGGTGTGTGTGTGGGGGGGGGGGGGGGGGGGGGAAGCTTGTACTGCTCTTTCTGCTGTGCCTGTGGAGTTTGGTCTTCTTCCCATTTTTCTTTGCTGAGTTGGATGTATTTGGGCTACTTTGCTGTCTTGAGAACCAGAAAAAGAAGCAGATTAGTCCGGTGCAGGCATTCAGTGGCCATGTCTGCCTTTCCTTAACAACACTTCTTTACAGGATCGTATCCGATTTAATCGCTTTCTATGTCTGCCACTTGGCAGGACTTCTCCTTTCCAGTGTCCAGTATGAAATCCACCCTCCCAATCAGCGGTCAGAGGGAAAGAGCAGAGCCTCAGCACAGAAAGAACAGGAACACAGGTGCTGCCCACTATTTTGTCACTCCAGGTGGCCACTTAGTTTACCTAACAGAAGTTCTGGCCCTGGGTAACATTACATCCCCTGTAAATCCGTCATCTGAAAGGCGCAGGGACTTGTAGGTCAGCAGTAGAGGAAAAGCTGCCAGGTCAGTGGCGTAGCTATGAATGGGCCCCAGGCAGAAAATTGAGATGGGTCCCCAAGCTAGTGTGGGGTGGGGGGGGGGGGGGAGAGAAATAATGCACATTTTCCACAGCTGACCTATGGATGGTCTTATGGACAAGTGGGCTGTCCCTCAATTTTGCTGATTTGTGGCTTTTTTTGGACCTAGTGCATCAAGCCATCAATAGTTAACTTGATTTGGATGGCCTCATGGCCAAGTGAGATGGCACATTTTTTCACACCTTTTGAGATATCAAATAAATATTGATGGCTTGATGCACTAGATCCAAAAGCTGCATATTGGCAAAACTGAGGGTAAGACCATCCCTATTACAATTAATAAATTCAGAAAATAAATTTTCTTCTCTGCCATTGTGTCTAAGTATTGCTTTGCTTTTCCCTGTTTTGACTTCTCTCTCCAGGGTTTTCTGTCCCTTTCAAACATTTCTTCTTTCTGTATCTGCCATTCGTCTTTCCTCTGTGTCCCCATCCATTCTGTTCAGCATCTCGCCTCTGTGTCTCTCTTACTCTGTTCAGCATCCCCTTTGTGTCCCACTCCTTATCTTTCCCCTGTGTCCAGTATTGCCCCCCCCCCCCCGTGTTCTTGTCCCAATGTTCCCTCCATAGCTAGCATCTCTTTTGTGTTCCTGTCCCTCCCCATATCCAGCTTTTCTTCTCTCTCTCTCTTTCCTTCCTCTTGCACCCCCACCCACCATGGTCTGGTGTCTCATTCTCTTGCCCTCCGTTGGTCCAGTATCTCTTCCGTCACTCCCCCCAGTCTAGAATTCCTCTCTTCCCCTCCCCCTTGGTCCGGGTCTCTTTTGCTCTTCCTTTCTACACTCTGCTCCCCACAAAACCCCTTGGTAGGTTTGGCTTCTCTCCATCCCCCTCCATTGCACCTGGATCTAGCATCTCTTCATCCCCCTTGCCCTCCCTATGCCAGCGTGGGTCCAACATCACTCTAACTCACCCTCCTTGCCAGTCCCCCAAATGTTGCAGCGGTGAAAATGGGCTGTCTCTGGACTCACTGCAGTCACATTGCACCAGTAGTTCACTCATTGTCACCAGGGTGGGTCCTTCTGTCCCTTCTACTTAGAGGCTTATCAGTCCCCTCTGGTAAATTTAGGACCCCTCCTCTCACGGCATCTTCCAAGCCTCCTCTGCAGTTTTGGCTCCCTGTGAAGCTCTGTTAATTGTGAACAACACACCAAACGGATTTGACCACTTGCATCTTATATGCTGTTTGTTGAAATATCACAAAACCTCTCTAAGGTCATAGTAACATAGTAGATGACGGCAGCTACTACTATTTAGCATTTCTATAGCGCTACAAGGCGTACGCAGCGCTGCACAAACATAGAAGAAAGACAGTCCCTGCTCAAAGAGCTTACAATCTAATAGACAAAAAATAAAGTAAGCAAATCAAATCAATTAACGTGTACAGGAAGGAGGAGAGGAGGGTAGGTGGAGGCAAGTGGTTACGAGTCAAAAGCAATGTTAAAAAGGTGGGCTTTCAGTCTAGATTTAAAGGTGGCCAAGGATGGGGCAAGACTTAGGGGCTCAGGAAGTTTATTCCAGGCGTAGGGTGCAGCGAGACAGAAGGCGCGAAGTCTGGAGTTGGCAGTAGTGGAGAAGGGAACAGATAAGAAGGATTTATCCATGGAGCGGAGTGCACGGGAAGGGGTGTAGGGAAGGATGAGTGTGGAGAGATACTGGGGAGCAGCAGAGTGAGTACATTTATAGGTTAGTAGAGTCCATCCATTTGCTCAACAAGAAAAGGTATGATGTGATACTTATGTATACTTGATCTCAATTTGTCCCTGCCACTTCCAGGGCACAGACCATAGAAGGCTGCCCCGGCACTGACCTGATTCTCCAGCTACTGAAGCTGTCATCGAAGCCCCTCTCCAGCCCATCCAAATTTCTGCAGCCATGATCAGGGCACAGACTGTGGAAGTCTGCCCAGCACTGCCTTTGCTTCCCAATTACTGGTGTTGCTAACTAATCTCTGCTAAGCTTCTTTGGTTCCACACCTTCTATACAAGATTCCTTTGTGTTTGTCCCACACATTTTTTAATTCCGTTACTGCGTCTCCACCTCCTGTGGGAGGGGCATTCCAGATATCTATTACCCTTTCAGTGAAAGTACTTCCTGACATTATTCCTGAATCAGTCCCCCCTGCAACCTCAATTCACGTCCTCTTGTCCTATCATCTTCCAATCTCTGGAAAAGGTTTGTTTGTATATTAATACCTTTCAAATATTTGAATGTCTGTATCATATCACCCATCTCTCCTTTCATCTAGGGTAAATCTTCAGTTCATCAAGTCTTTCGTCATACGTCTTGTGGCGCAAACCCCATACCATTTTCATTGCTTTTCTCTAAACCACTTCAAGTCTTTTTTACATCCTTATGACCTCCAAAAGTGAACATAATACTCCAAGTGGGACCTCACCAACGACTTGTACAGGGGTATCAGGTATTTCTTCTGCTGGTTATACCCCTCTCTATGCAACCTAGCATCCCTCTGGCCATGGCCAACGCCTTGTCACGTTGTTTCATCATCTTGAGATCCTCAGACACTATCACCCCATGGTCCCTCTCCTGAGCTGTGCCCATCAATCTCTCTCCTCCTATCTCGTACATCTCCTTTGGATTTCTGCACCCCAATTGCATCACTCTGTACTTCTCGGCATTAAGTTTTAACTACCAGAACTTTCACCATTCTTCTATTTTTTTTTGAGATCTCTTCTCATGGTTTCTACTCCCTACGGGCTATCCACTCAGTTGGCAATATGTATACATTATTATTAAAACTTATATTCCACATTATCCATCGTTCTAAGCAGATTACAATAAGAACAGTCATAGTAAAACAGAAGACATAATTCAGTAAATGAACATTGTAGGAAAATCACAGGAATAGGTTGAAACACGATGCAGTTCCGCGTATCTTACATTGAACATTTAGTGACAGTCGCTCAGGTTTCTCCCCAGCTGTAGGCATATAAAAAGAGTAATGTTTTAAGTTCTCTTTTGAATTCTATGAAGCTGGTGATATGTCTGATTCTCATGGGTAGCTTGTTCCATACATGAAATAGATTTGCAGACCCAGGACAGTCTTGGGAATCACTGACCTGCTGCAATTTATTTATTTATTGCATTTGTATCCCACATTTTCCCACCCATTGGTAGGTTCAATGCGGCTTGCACGTTTCAAGAGAGACGGTTACAGATTTCAAATTAGTTTGATGCAGAGCACTTAGTACAAATGATCAAAGATTGCGTGGTCTGTTTTTACAGTATGTTTGGGGCGGAATGGGCTGAATTGGCGAAATTGAGGTTTACATTGTTCCTATCCATTTATGTGGGTATTTCAGGTATGTTTCGGTGGTCTCAAAAATTAGGTTGATGCTGAGGGGAGGAATATGCATGAAAGAGATTTGCATATAATGGCGGAGGTGCATGCATATTCATTGTGGATATCCTGAAAACCTGACTGGCAAGGGGTACTCCTGGACTGGACTTGGGAAACCCTACTCTAGAACAGGGGTTTCCAACCCCCGTCTTCGAAGGCTGTAACCCAATCAGCTTTTCAAGATTTCCACAATGAATATGTATGAGATAAATTTGCATGAACTGCCTCCACTCTATGCAAATAGATCTCAAGCATATTCACGGTGGAAATCCTGAGAAACTGCAAGGAATGTGACCCTCTAGGACTGGGCTTGGGAACCACCTGCTCTATGCAGTCCCTCCCTTCCATGCTAAGAATTGAATATTGAGACGACTTTCCTGCTTTCATCCACTGGAGGGTGCTATAGTACTTGGCTGGTACGGGAGGGTAAAGGAAATAGCTGAAGGTTGAAGAGACAGAGACGGGGCCTGGATTCTAAAAGGGAAGAAAGGGAGAGGCTACATTTATCTGGAGAGGATGCAGCAATGCGTAGCAGTAACTTTGTCTCTCAGCAATGCTCTGACGAAAGCTTCAGCTAATGATGAGTGACTTCAAGGATGAGAGAAGGTGCATTGTTTGCCCTGTTCTTTCTTTTAAACAGTTATCTTTACAATCTGCGTGAGCTTTTCCAGTAAACCTCACAGGTGGAAAAACCAAATGTACAGAAAGATAAACCATCTACAAATATAACATAGTAGATGATGGCAGATAAAGACCTGCACGGTCCATCCAGTCTGCCCGACAAGGTAAACTCATAGCATAAGGATGCAATATAGCGTATATATTTTTGATCTTGATCTGTCCTTGCCATTTTCAGGCCTCAGACTGTAGAAGTCTTAAACAGTCCCCAACTACTGGAGTTGCCATCAAAACCTCACTCCAGCCCATCCAATTGTGTCTAATCATAACCGGAGAACGGAGGCAGGGCTGGTGGTTGGGAGGCAGCTAGTGCTGGGCAGACTTCTACGGTCTGTGCCCTGAAAATGACAGGTACCAATCAAGGTAAGGTATACACAAAAAGTAGCACATATGAGTTTGTCTTGTTGGGCAGACTGGATGGACCATGCAGGTCTTTTTCTGCCGTCATCTACTATGTTCACGTTACTATGTTGGAAGTGGACTAATCTCCCAATGACTGGACTTACTGTCTAACCACAACTAAGTTTTGCTTCCATTCTCTTTCCATAGAGGAATCACTTATGTTTACCACTTGCATTTTTAAATTCTGTTACCATTTTTGTCTTCACCACTCTCTCTCCGTGAAAAAGTAGTTCCTGACATTTCTCCTAAGTCAACCCCCTCTTCAACCTCAATTCATATCCTCTAGTTCTACCGCTGTCCTTTTCTGGAAAAGATTTGTTTGCATTTTAATACCTTTCAGATATTTAAACATCTGTATCATATCACCCCTCTCTTGCGCATTTCCTGAGGGTATAAATGTTCAGCTCGTCTCTTCTCCTACATCTTTTGGTTGAAACCCCATATTATGTTGTCACTTTTCTTTAAACTGCTTGAAGTCTTTCTACACCCCTAGCAAGATACGGCCTCCAAAACTGAACACAATAATCCAAGTAACATAGTAAATGACGGCAGAAAAAGACCTGCACGGTCCATCCAGTCTGCCCAACAAGACAACTCATGTGTACTACTTTTTGTGTATACCCTACTTTGATTTGTACCTATGCTCTTCAGGGCACAGACCGTATAAGTCTGCCCAGCACTATCCCCGCCTCCCAACCACCATCCCTGGCACAGACTGTATAAGTCTGCCCAGCACTATCTCCGCCTCCCAACCACCAGCCCCGCCTCCCACCACCGGCTCTGGCACAGACCGTATAAGTCTGCCCAGCACTATCCCCGCCTTCCAACCACCAGCCCCGCCTCCCAACCACCAGCCCCGCCTCCCACCACCGGCTCTGGCACAGACCGTATAAGTCTGCCCAGCACTATCCCCACCTCCCGCCACCGGCTCTGCCACCCAATCTCGGCTAAGCTCCTTAGGATCCATTCCTTCTGAACAGGATTCCTTAAGTGGGGCAACTTGAGCAGGGGGTTGAGTCCACCAGACTTTGAGAATTCTGGGGGGGGTTTTGTCTTCTAAATTGTTGAATGACCTTCTCACTTACATACTAATTAACAGTCTTTCCCTAAATTCAAGTCTCTGGTTAACACTCATTTTTTCCAATTAGCTACCAAGGGGTGAAGAGTCACTTCTGAGCAACTGGCTTGAGCTATACGTCTGTTCTTGTTTGATTTTGGTTCTGTCCTATTTTTAATATCGGCATTCTTTTCTTTGTTTCATTTTCAGTTTAACAGATTGCACACCACTTAGGTTTGGTAGATGTGGTATGATAAAGTTTTAATAAACCGTAATCTGCAGAGACACAGAATGAGGGGAGATGTGCTTCAACAAGGCCTATAATGAACATCTATAATCTCACTAAGTCGCCTCACCAACCCACTCAATCACGAAAGCTCACCTTATACAACTATCCTAATCAATCCCTTCCTTCTTCCCTCCTCCCTACCTGATCGCTGCACATTACTAATTGTAGCTGATATCTTATGACAAGGTCAACAAATCTATGTAAGCCACATTGAGCCTGCAAATAGGTGGGGGAATGTGGGATACAAATGCAATAAATAAATAAATAAACTGCCCGAAGGAAATCACGAGGGCAGAGGACCTCAGTCTAGTTTACTTCACCTCACAATGCCAGACACCAGTTCACTTCTGGCACCCCCTTCGCTTCTTCCTAATTTAGCCTCTTCTGTGACCATTGCATGTTTTCTTAAATTTTGGCAGTTTGATTCTCCCTCGTGAATTCCTTCCCTGCCTCTTCCCCTTTGCCACAGGGACATTTTGGATGGGTCATATAGAGTCTGTCACTTCTAGAAAATGGAATATTTTCGAAAAAACACAAGTAATACCTTTGAAACATGCTCCGAGCTGTTAGATCCAGCGAGCTGCTTCTGACAGCAGGTACAAAGCACAGTTAAGAGACTGGCTGCAGGATTTGGCACATCACCTCCCCTTTCCCCTCATAGGAATGTGTGCTCCTTGGTACCCCTATCCCTTCGCTCTGTGACGCTGCCCTTTCATCAGCTCTCCTCTTCATCTGGCCCCCTCCCTTGGAAAAGTCCCTTGGAAGCATCTGCCCTATCGGTGTTTACAACTCCTGCCGCGTGGGGTAATGATGGGGGGCACATGCTTATAAGAACATAAGAGTAGCCATACTGGGTCAGACCAATGGTCTCATCTAGTCCAGTATCCTGTTTTCCAAATAGTGGCCAAGACAGGTCACAGGTACCTGGCAGAAACCTATCTTATTTCCCAACCTTTTTGAGCTCTGTCCACGGCTATTTTGGGATGTTTATTTTTTAATGGGCCCAGATCCCAAAGACCATGGAAACTGCACTAGTACCTGGATAGGTGAGATCCAACCTAGGGAGTTCTGGGGTAAAGGAATCGGCACAGGATCCCCAAATTCTGATGTGGTGGTACCAGTATCATGAAAACCTATTAAGAGTGATATTCAGAAACAGAGATTACCTGGGACTTTTGAAAACAATTTGCAATGATTGTACGTAGAACTGACTGTGAATTTGGCTGGCATAAATGTAGGAAAACAAGGTACGTTTAGTGATTGAATTTCACTACAAAGCGTAGTTATAGCTACTATTCACGCGTCAGCATTTCAACACAACTGCAAAGAGATAAGTATCCATTTAGTCAGACGCGTAGCAGGTACTTAACAGTTTTCTCTGCTGCTGAAAGCAGATCTCTCTTCTCCACTTACGGGTACAGTGTGCTCGTACTGCTGAGAGTACAGAGGGTACAGTGCACTTCGATTGCTGAATATGGACTCCTTCATCTTTCTTTCTTCTTAATTTCCCAATATTTATTTATTCTTATATCCCACAATTATCCAAAAACAGGTTTCGGTTCAATATGGCTTCCATTTCTCCATTAATAGATGTTACATTCTTTGGTATTTAACATTACAATCATTGTATTATCTTCTTTACGTTACATTTAGTGCTGGACAGAGTGCGTTACGTGCACTTTACCAAGACTAGGTCTTCTTTTGGGCCCATTTCTGGGTAATGCAAACCTAGTGGGTCAATGCAGGAAGCCACCCCTACAGTGTAGATTGAAGAAGCTGAAGTAAGGCCCATCCACTCTTGCCTCAGTGTTGCCATGTTGGAAAACAGTGGCTACTGACCCCTACACGATACATTCCAGGATACCGGTGCTGTCATTTCCAAGCTGGTGGTGTCAAGGTATGAGCGAACGGGCATCGTTCCAGCTTCTCAGAGGTACTCCATGGCAGAGGTCTGGGGCCTGAAGTGGAGGGGGGGGGGGGTGCAGGGTACCCGCTAGACCCAAAGGACTTTTTACTTTTAAGTCAGAGGAGGAGGGAGATGGTGCTAGACACCAGGGATATATATTTCTTTAAGGCAGGGAGTTGGGTCAAGGATGCAAGATCCAGTGGCTTGTTTTTTTTCACTTTAATGTCCCCCTCCTCATCAGTGCGAGCCAGTCACTACTGATGCATGGACAGAAAGAGAAACAGTTTTGTAAAAAGCTGCAGATTACTGCTGTGGTTCTAACATGGCAAGTAATTTGCATGCCGTCATCTACTATGTTATTAATTACTACATCCCGGCAGTGTTTTATTGCAGAAAGCTCACAGTAGAAGTATCGAAGTCAGTGTTTCTTAATGCACAGCTTTCTCCACTGATCCCTGAATGCACCGGTCTCCTTGGCTGCCCTTCCTAAACTGGGAGAGTTGGAAGCTGTGGGCGAGCAGGACACTATTCTTTGACTACTGCTGGTGCTCCTTTCCACTCCGTCAGGAAGCCAGGAGATGCTTTAAGACTCCCTGTGTTACCTCTTCAGAGGGACCAATGTTAGCAGGGTGGACACTGCAGTAATCTGCTCACAGCACTACCACACCTGACCCACAGGGGGAGACAACTGCAACCCCTCTGGAATTCTGCTGTGTGGCAGCACATTCAGGATAGCAGAAAGCAAAGGGGCAATTGTCAATCAGGACTAAAGGAAGATACACAAAGAGCAATTCAGCCTACGAGAGAGAGAGAGAAAAAAAAAAAAAACAGCACACAATAACCAAAATAGAAACCTTTAGTTCCATTAACCACCTCAGTGTAAGCTTTTAACTCCCAAAGGACACTCTGTGCCATCTGCATTGGCCAGGTCTGCAATCACACGTTTTTTTTGTTTTTATAAGTATTTACAATAATTCAAGAAACCTCTTGATATGAAAGATAGAGAGAGATAAGTAATATTCAAATTATACAGATATTCAAATGACAAACAAAGGAAAATCTCCCCCCCCCCTCCATTCTCTAGCCCACAATTTAGGGGAAAAAAACAAGGTACAATTCCATGAAATATATATTCCACTAATGAAATAAAGAAGAGAACTTAAAGTGCCCTATCAATAACGATTACGGAGTCAACGATGATGATGGTACTTGCTGGCTGTAGATTAGGAGTTGTAGCAACCCTTGAGTCTAAAAAAAGAACTCAAATGAGTAGGTCCTAAAAATATATTTAACCGAATTGACTTTCAATAGACATTTACAGGGAAAGTTGAGGCAAAATAACCCACCCAATTGTAGGACCCCGGGGTCAAAGTTTTAGAAATAATTGACGTCTCTTTTGACTTGCTCTTGCAATGTCAGGAAATATTCTAATCTTATTGTTCATAAAGAGTTCATCCCTGTGACGAAAAAATTGTTTCAGGATCCAATCGCGGTCTGGTTCCAAAACAAATGTTACAATTAAAGCAGGGGTGTAGCCAGACAACAGATTTTGGGTGGGCCTAGGAAAGAAGTGGGTGGGCACCAAATGTTCTCCCCCACCCCCACCAAAAAAATATCTCAGCTGGCAGGAAAATGCTTCTTTCCACCTTGGCAGTCTGCAGCAGGCATGCGCTGAAAACTGAGCATGTGCAGGTGCCAGTATCGTGGAGAGTAGAATTTTGTTACTATCGGGGGAAAGTCTTCAGCTGGCAGAGCCTGGGATCTCCACCAGCTACCGCTAAACATGTGATACTGTTGGGTGGGCCTGAGCCCTAAGTGGGTGGGCCTTGGCCCACCCAGGCCCACCAGTGGCTACGTCACTGAATTAAAGTTGCTGGTGTAGTACCCATCTCATCATCTTGGATTATTTGTGTAAGATTCAATATGTCAAACAAAACATCTGCTCCTTGTTCAACTTGATTAATATTTCCTTTAACCACCTCAGCGTAAGCTTTTAACAACCAAAGGACACCCTGCTCTGCGCCATCTGCATTGGCCAGGTCTGCAATCACACGATTTATCCATCAATTTTAAGACATGGGGATGGACTTGGCAGGGCTAAAATGTCAGGCATAAGCTCAAATGTTTCCCCAGCAGCAGACTGTTAAGAGGACAAGGCCTTCAGCACAGCACTAAACACGGAGGTCTCGCATCATCCTGCGACTGTGATTTACAACCTTTTCACTTGGATCAGGGTTCTTTTCTACTCCCAAGCCAAGGCCTGAAGCCTCACCCCTCATAGCTGTACTGAGCAGAACCTGTGGTCCTGCACCTCAACACGAAAGGCCAACGCTGCGATCTGCTCCACTTGGTTATTAAAATCCCATTTCTAGGATCGGTTGCAGCCCCTGAACCGCTTTCTAGGCTGGCTGGGGCGGTACAAGTTGCACTCACTGATCTTAGGGTGGATGTCGCATGCAGTAGCTGGACAGAGGGTCCCTGTGGAAAGAGATTTCCACTCCCGGCCCAGAGGGGGGTAGTATGGTGACTGGGCCACGTCGGGAAGGGAGCAACCCCAGGGTTAACTGTAGTAGGAAATACGGAGATAAAAACAAGTACAATTCATTCTCTTGCCTCTCAATCAAAACCTGGCATCAGGGCCTTCTCGTGTTTTATGGCAGGTGAAGGACACATACTCTGGCAGGGCTTTTGTTACTGGGGAGAAGGCGGCAACAATTCAGCTCTGAAAAGCCCTTTCTGCACTGCAGACACCAAAGAGGAACAAGATTGAGTTGTGGGGGGGGGGGGGGGGTTTGGGGGGGGGGGGGGTTAATAAAAAATATTTTTAAACAAATGAAGCAGGTGCTGTGAGCTAAAAATCCCAGAAAAGCAGCAAGTCCCAAAGTCTTAGTACCGTTGAGGGGAACTGAAGAGCTGCTGTCTCAGGAGCTGAGGAGGAACTGTTGACATGTCACTTCCTGTCTGTCTACCTCAGCGCACTCAAGCTTCCTCCTTCAGGCACCAGCTCAGGAAATGCTGAGTAATAGTAATACAACTCAAAAACCAGCATGGCCCTTCCAAGGCTGTAACTGACTCTCAGTTTAGGTTAACCCCCCCCCCCCCCCCAACCAAGACACCTTTGCTCAGGGTTGGTGATAAGATGGGGGAGAGGGGGTGGTGGATGCTGGGTTTAAATATGTTCTTAAAACCAGGAAGTTAAAAAAAACATTAGACGTCAATACGGAGGGAGATCCTATGAGCAGTCAAGTGTCTGGGGCTGGTTGCAGGGTACACGAGCTGAACTGGGCAGACCTGGCACAGTAAGAGACACCCCTGCAAGGTCTCTGCACCTTCCTAACATTTCAGCTACTGCCCTCTGCTAGTTTCTCCCACCAATCCCGCACAGGACAGTCTCCAATTCAAACATGATCACGTTACTCAACATGGCTCCGAGTCCTCCTCCCTCGCCTGTTACTGGCACTGGGTGGGGTCCTTACTGGGAGGAAACTGTTTGCACAACCTTAAAACAACAGCGTTTAGTAAAACAGATTCTGAAGTTATTTGGGTCTCATGTTTAGGTGGTTTTTAGAGGGAGAAACCACGCAGTAGAGTAACTTTTACTCTGTCCAAAGTAGGGCTGTACCAAATATTTGTATTCGGCCGAATAGCGATTTAAATTCAAATATGAATAATCTGGGGCCCTACTGTGCTAAATCCTACTGGAATAAACACTTGATTTCTGATTTCACATTGCTTCTTTTATTACTTGTCATCTTAAAGCTCAATGCCATTATTCGTATTCAGCCAAACAGCATTTTTCACTATTTGTATTTGGCCGAATAGTTAAAAACGCTATTCGGTACAGCTCTAGTCCAAACATTATCTCCTCAACCTACAGCATAGCTTGAGTTAGCCCATAACGTATGGCTCAAGCCTGGATTTCAAAGAAGTACTCGTATGAATTTCTCTGTAATTCCTTTCTTAATTTTATCGAATTATCTCCTTCACTTGCAACCAAACAGTTATGGGCCTTTTTAACTTTCCACAGTTTCCGGTTTCTAAAGAAACTCTTGTACCACCAGACAGGTACGAGGAATTAAAATAACCCAACCTGTCCTTCAGATGGCATCACCTTGTCCAAGACATTGGCTCAGTTTTAATACCTCTGTGCTTCTAGTGTGACTGTAGCACACCTGCTTCACCATCCCACAGTGGGCCCTAAGGCCTTGTAGACATCTGTGGTAAACGCTACCACAAGGACCATGGTCAGTCCCCTTCTTGAGGCTCTTGGTCCCTGCAAGTGAGGGTCACTGGTGGGCTCCCTAATGGGCCTGATCTGGAGTACGCTAGGTCCCATGATGCTGATAGTAGTGAGCAAGTTTCCTCAGCTCATCCCAAAAGAGCAGGCTAAGAATGGTATGAGGGCCAAGGCGGATATACGCTGCTGTGATACCCTTGTAGAGTGCCAAGACACCTTCCTTTCTGGAGATCTTCAGAAAGCAGTCCAGGAACCCTCGATACAGCTGACCCTGCAATGAGAGCACAGAGGAAGCACAAAACCATCAGCTCCATAACACTGCCAAACGCACACCCCAAATTCAGACCACCACCTGACCCACCCACCCACCCACATATACGCCATACAGTTAGATATCTATTGCCCCATGTAAGCCTTCAGCCATGCACCCACATCCCATCAGTCAGCATCTTCCCTCCTCTGCGTACATCTAGTAGCGCTAGAGAAATGATAAGTAGTAGTAGTAGTACTCAACCCACATCCCATCGGTCAGCATCTTCCCTCCTCTACTCAACTCCCCAAGTCCAGCATGTCTCTCCCTTTCCCCTGGTACTGCCACAACCCCTACCTCTGTCCTCGGTCCCTGAGCAGCAGACTCCGTACCAGCCTTTAAGTATCCGCATACACTCCAGGCCTGCAGTGTCCCATCCCCTCTAACACAAACTTCCTGTTGGAGAGGGTTGGACATGGCCACCTTGAGTATACATGAGTATTCAAAGGCTCATCACTGCTGACTTGCCAGCACCATGCTGTCATCTACTCAAAACCTTATGGCCTAGGTCAGGGGTAGGCAACTCCGGTCCTCGAGAGCCGCAGGCAGGTCAGGTTTTCAGGGTATCCACAATGAATATGCAGGAGATAGATTTGCATACCATGGAGGCAGTGTATGCAAATCAAGTTCATGCATATTCATTGTGGATATCCTGAAAACCTGACCTGCCTGCGGCTCTCAAGGACCGGAGTTGCCTACCCCTGCCCTAGTGCACGTAGAGGCAAGGCTGGGGCTGAATTCAGAACACCTTGTCTCCCCAAGTTACACATATACACCCTTGCACTCCTTGTTCCATGTTTGCCACAATTTAGGCCGAGTCAAAATTAACCCACATTAGCTCCTTGGGTCCCTCGGTTTGGGGGTGAGAGAAACTGAAGTCCCATAATGGATCTTTCACTGTCTGGTATTGTTTCATAGTCTGCCTGTGATGTGGGACGGACGTTAACCTGCAGGTTCTCCCCTTGATGAGACCTCTACTCATGTCCCACAATCCATGACCAGGTAGGCAGCAAAACAGCAGATCGATGATTATAAAAAAGGTCCAAATTTATTCAACATATAAAAGCATAAATACATAAATAGTTAAAAAGTGTGACACGGCCATGTTTCACCCTCACAAGGGCTGTGTCAGGGACTGATAAGAACTGTTAACAGCAAGTTAGTATAAACATAAAATTCATAGGTTAAACAAATAATAATAATAGAATAATCAAAAGCATAAGCCACAGACTTCAGCCAAAAACATACATATAGATAAAAGAAGGTGAAATAAAAAAAACCTCAAGAGGTATGATCCAATTGTATCAGCTAATGGTTAAAAGCTAGGGGTAACTAAAAACGATTATTAAAACACGTAAAAGCCATCTTCTGTTAAAAATCATTATAACTGCAAAACTGGCTGAGATTAAGGGACCAGTCGTATGCAGCGCTTCACAATTGAACATGAAGAAAAGACAGTCCCTGCTCAAAAGAGCTTACAATCTAAATCAGGACAGACAGGACAAACAAGAGATAAGGGTAGGACAGGCAGATAGGACATATGGTGAAAGGGACTATTGAAGAGAGGAAGACAAGATAAAGGATACGAGCAGGTAATACAATATAGAAAAAAGCAATTTTAAAGAGCACTTACCCTCCCCATCTCATTGACCGGTTGGTTATACAGCCTTGTGCTGACAACATCAAAAGGCGTCATAGCGATAGCCACAGCAACGCTGCTGATCATTCCCCCGGCCAGTGCCACCAGCCAGCTGTCATCCTGAAACCACTGTGGGGAAAATGCAAAGAGAGTCAGCATGCTCCATTTCACTCCCCATCCCTCCAGCATCCTGAACAGCAGAAACGGTATCCTGGGTCCCTACTGAAAAGCTGAACTTTTGTAAAGATCCAGTGTGGCTCAGCATCCAAAGGACGGCACCTAAAGATGCTCGTGCTGTTCCTGGCTGTGCTGTTTTGGAAAGACAAAAAAAGCAGATCAGTAAAAAAAAAAAAAGTTTTATTAAATGACAACCAAATATTCAAATGAGCCCGACACTGGCCGTATTTCTCCCGACTGGGCTGTGTCAGGGGCTATAAAACAAATAACATTTAAAAACCATAATTAAAAATGTATATGGACTGACAAAATATTTTAAAAATATTTTAAGACATATATTATATAACTAAAAAACAATATATTGATACCCATGCATATAGAAATATGAAAATAGATGATATACATTCTCAATAACAACAGAAATGACATTATTGTACATAGAGACTACATAATATAAATATAGATAGCCCACATTAATAAATCAACTATAAAATAATATTAATGAACATTAAAAATAGTATTTTCGTCAATTGTTAATCATCAAAATACTTGGATAAGCATAAATATCATTTATGGACATTAAAGTTTATAAACCAAATAAACTGTAAATTATATTGGATTAAAAACAAACAAGACACCCACCTACACGATGTTCTTTAAAAGTCGAGATGACAACTGAAAAATATGTATATAAATAACCACAAATATATTGAATAAAAGGTAAAAATGAAAAAAGAAGACAGCAAATCACTAGGAGCTCTTCTGAGCAGGGACTGTCTTTTTTTTTTTGTTTTGTTACATTTGTACCCCGCGCTTTCCCACCCATGGCAGGCTCAATGCGGCTTACATGGGGCAATGGAGGGTTAAGTGACTTGCCCAGAGTCACAAGGAGCTGCCTGTGCCTGAAGTGGGAATTGAACTCAGTTCCTCAGTTCCCCAGGACCAAAGTCCACCACCCTAACCACTAGGCCACTCCTTCACTGTTGCTACTATTTGAGATTCTACATGGAATGTTGCTATTCCACTAGCAACATTCCATGTAGAAGTCAGCCCTTGCAGATCACCAATGTGGCCGCGCAGGCTTCTGCTTCTGTGAGTCTGACGTCCTGCACGTATGTCAGACTCACAGAAACAGAAGCCTGTGCAGCTTTCTACATGGAATGTTGCTAGTGGAATAGCAACATTCCATGTAGAATCTCCAATAGTAGCAACATTCCATGTAGAATCTCCAACAGTAGCAACATTCCATGTAGAATCTCCAATAGTATCTATTTTATTTTTGTTACATTTGTATCCTGCGCTTTCCCACTCATGGCAGGCTCAATGCGGCTTACATGGGGCAATGGAGGGTTAAGTGACTTGCCCAGAGTCACAAGGAGCTGCCTGTGCCTGAAGTGGGAATTGAACTCAGTTCCTCAGGACCAAAGTCCACCACCCTAACCACTAGGCCACTCCTCCACTGTTGCTACTATTTGAGATTCTACATGGAATGTTGCTATTCCACTAGCAACATTCCATGTACAAGTCAGCCCTTGCAGATCACCAATGTGGCCGCGCAGGCTTCTGCTTCTGTGAGTCTGACGTCCTGCACGTATGTGCAGGACGTCAGACTCACAGAAACAGAAGCCTACGCAGCCTTCTACATGGAATGTTGCTAGTGGAATAGCAACATTCCATGTAGAATCTCCAATAGTAGCAACATTCCATGTAGAATCTCCAATAGCAGCAACATTCCATGTAGAATCTCTAATAGTATCTATTTTATTTTTGTTACATTTGTACCCTGCGCTTTCCCACTCATGGCAGGCTCAATGCGGCTTACATGGGGCAATGGAGGGTTAAGTGACTTGCCCAGAGTCACAAGGAGCTGCCTGTGCCTGAAGTGGGAATCGAACTCAGTTCCCCAGGACCAAAGTCCACCACCCTAACCACTAGGCCACTCCTCCACTCCTGACTGGTGATTATTGAGCAGCTTGCTAGCGTCCGAAATTGTTCAGTGGTGGTAGCGGTAGTGGGGGGGGTGGGGGTTAAAGGAGCAAGGCCATGAATGGTGCATCCTAGTCTTACTTGAGATGAAGTTTGGAGCACAGATGAACAGTTTAAGTTTGGTATCTGAAAGATGCACATTATTAAATTAACAATCATCTAAGAGGAATGGAGAGAAGACATTGTGGCACATCAATCAGGCTCTGTCACTGGCACAATGTGACAGGTGACCACAAAAATGACTAGTTATGATATTACCCTAAAGTTATCCTTAAAGGAAAGAATTTTATCTGCAGGAATAAACCAGTTAACCAAATACAACCAGGTCATTTTTCAAGAGAATGTGGTAAAAGCAGTTAGCTTAGCAGGGTTTAAAAAACGTTAGGACAAGTTCTTAAAAGTAAAGTCCATAATCCATTAAGATGGACTAGGGAAAATCATACCTGGGAATCTTGCCAGGTACTTGTGACCTGGACTGGCTACTGTTGGTAACAGGATACTGGACTTGATGGACCTTCGGGATGTCTCAATATGGCAAACACTTATGTACTTATGAATCTCTTCATAAAAGCAGTTAATAAATCCCCAATAAATAAATTCCCTAGCATTGAGCATTACAATCTCCGCTAAAATCAGAGTGATGATTAACATTTAATAATTTGCTATTTTCCTTTTACACTTTGAAGCAGGGAACAAAAATAACACCCAAATACCAACAATCTGGTGGGATGGGCGAGCTTCAATATAGACATTAAAACCTCCCTCAAAATCACTAATCTGTTCTTGAATACAGCTCATGACTGAAATTCCTGAAGAAGAAAGATTGATCTTGAATTGTGTACATGTTCCTTTGAAAGACACATTTACATCAACACGTCCACCTGCTGGTTCTTTCACAGCCTCTAAGACCTGTGGATTTAGGGTACCTACTAAATAACACAGCCAGTTGCATTTGAAGCTGGTACGATTGTTTTGTCTATTAAGGAATTAGTCCACAGACAGGACTCCAATACCTTCAGTTATTATTTCAGCTTGTAAATACTGTGCTGCTCATTAAGAACAATGGGCTCTTTCTTGGTGAATTCAATCCTATAATAATAAGTGATTGATATCAACATTGAAAACGCAGTTTACCATAAGCTTTGAGGGCCAAGCTTCCATCCAAAAATATAATGTTCCTGTCCAGGTGTCTTTCAGCTCCACCAGCTAAACGAGAGCAAGTTACAGGATGGTTACATCTTAAACTACCAGATAATTAAAGCATTGTTTACTCTCAGACATTCTCAGATCAACTGGAACTTTCCCACTGAAACCTATTATTCCTTCATCCTGGCCCTTGGACAACATGGCTTTCCCCAGTGAGCCTGGGCATATTTGCCCTGAACAGTGAATCACAAGGACATAATCTAGATTCTCCCCCCCACCAAACCTCCAACATCTTGATGGACAAAATGTTCTCCACCCTCAAGGAACCTTGCTTATTGCAGTATCACCCGTCTGTCTTTTCTGGATTAGAATTAGTCTCTATCATCCCTCTCTTCTCATTGCTTTGAATTAGTCAAAATGCAAAATTTAAGTCCTCCCTTGGTCTGGTTCACCTTTACGACTGTGTCTTCTTTCTCAAATTACTGGCTGTGTTCATTCCTGTTCAGTAAGGACTGGAGAACGGTTACATTTTCTCAACAGAGCTCGTTTCCTCCATCAAATCTCGACTATTGAGTATCGAGAGTCCATCTTAACTGGCCCGCTCTGGCTGTTTTATTCACCCTTCCAAACCTGGAGACCCAAGTGGAGCAGCTTAATGGTTGGTGCACTGGGCCGAGAACCTGGAGAACTGGGTTCGATTCTCACTGCAGCTCCTTGTGACCCTGGGCAAGTCACTTAATCCTCCATTGCCCCAGGTACAAATTAAGTACGTAAACCGCTATGAATGTAGTTGCAAAAACCACAGAAAGGCAGTATATCGAGTCCCCTTTCCCTATTTGAGATTTTACATGAAATGTTGCTAGTGGAGGAGTAGCCTAGTGGTTAGTGCAGTGGACTTTGATCCTGGGGAACTGGGTTTGATTCCCACTGCAGCTCCCTTGTGACTCTGGGCAAGTCACTTAACCCTCCATTGCCCCTGGTACAAAAATTAGATTGTGAGCCCATATAATATATGTAAATCACTTTGGTTGTACCACAGGAAGGCAGTATATCAAATCCATGACCTTTTTACCCTTTACTGTTGTGGTCCTTTATAAGTGCTTATTCTTATCTGACTCTCATTGTTAACAGCAGCTGCCATTTCGTGCTTACCGGAGATTACACAACATAGCCAAAATGGGAACATTCATCAATACTTAACTTGTTTTTCTTTTATTGAGTTTGTTTGATTAGCTTCAGCTCTCTGCCAACAAATTCCGATATTTTCTACTACTATTAATACCACTACTAATTTCTATCACATTTACACTAAACACTTATGAGGTAGTCCCTGATCGACAGATCTTACACTGTAATCAAGACAAACAGGGCATTATGGAATTAGTTAAAATGGGAATGATAAAACAGACATTGGTACTGAACAAGTGAATAAGGGTTAGGAGTTAAAAGCTGCATCAAAAAGGTGGGTTTTTAGCTTAGATTTGAAGACGGCCAGAGATGGAGCTTGACGTACCGGCTCAGGAAGTCTATTCCAGGCATGTGGTGCAGCACGATAAAAGGAACAGAGTCTGGAGTTAGCGGAGGAGGAGAAGGGTCCAGATAAGAGAGATTTACCCAGGGGAGGAATGCAGGGAGAGATGAGAATGGAGAGGTACTGAGGAGCTGCAGAGTGAATGCACTTATAGGTCAATAAGAGGAGTTTGAACTGTATACGGAAACAGATAGGAAGCCAGTGAAGTGACTTGAGGAGAGGGCTAATATGAGCATAATGACACTGGCGGAATATAAGTCGTGCAGCAGATTTTGAACAGATTGAAGGGGAGAGAGATGGCTAAGTGGGAGACCTATGAGAAGCAAGTTGCAATAATCTAAGCGAGAGGTGATAAGAGTGTGGATAAGGGTTTTGGTAGTGTTGCTCAGAAAGGAAGGGGTACATTTTGGTGATATTATAGAGAAAGAAACAACTGGTTTAAGCAGTCTGTTAGATTTGTACAGAGAGAGAGAGAGAGAGATGTCAAAGATGACCCCAGTTACAAGCTGATAAGACAGGGAGGATGACAGTTATTCACAGAAATAGAGAATGGGGGAAGAGGAGAGGTTGGGAGGAGGGAAAGATAAGAAGCTCAGTCTTGGTCATGTTTAGTTTCAGATGGTGCTGAGACATCCAGGCAGCAATGTCAGACAGGCAGGTTGATACTTTGGCCTGGATTTCGGCTGAGATTTCTGGTGTGGAGAGGTAGATCTGGGAGTCATCAGCGTAAAGATGATACTGAAAACCATGGGATGAGATCAGAGTACCAAGGGAAGAAGTATAGATGGAGAAGAGAAGAGGTCCCAGGACAGATCCATGAGATACACCAACTGACAGTTGGATAGAAGTAGAGGAGGATCCACTAGAGTATACACTAAAGGTACGCTGGGAGAGATAAGAAGAAAACCAGGAAAGAACAGAGCCCTGAAATCCAAGTAAGGACAGCGTATCAAGGAGTAGGTGGTGATCAACAATCTCAAAAGCAACAGACCGATTGAGAAGGCTGAGGATAGAATAGAGACGTTTGGATCTGGCCAGGAACAGGGCATTGGACACTTTTCCATAGATGGGAAAGTGTTAGAACTAGAGGACATGAAATGAGATTGAAGGGGAGCAGACTCAAGAAAAATGTCAGGAAGTATTTTTTCACGGAGAGAGTGATGGATGCTCGGAATGCCCTCCCGCGGGAGGCGGTGGACATGAAAACGGTAACGGAATTCAAACATGCGTGGGATAAACATAAAGGAATCCTGTTCAGAAGGAATGGATCCTCAGAAGCTTAGCGGAGATTGGGTGGCAGAGCTGGTGGTTGGGAGGCGGGTATAGTGCTGGGCAGAGTTCTACAGTCTGTGCCCTGAAAATGGCAGAAACAAATCAAGGTCAGATATACACAAAAAGTAGCACATATGAGTTTATCTTGTTGGGCAGACTGGATGGACCGTACAGGTCTTTTTCTGCCGTCATCTACTATGTTACTAAGTTAGAATTTGAATTAACTCTTCAGCTCTAATCAGATCCAAATTGGCCCAGGCATCACTGCTTGGAACGAGTAAACCAAGACTCTAATGCTGTCATTTTAGTTCTGAAAAGTACAGAAACGTTCTCACAAGGGTATCAATGAATCACAATGTCGCAGCCATCAGTTGTCAAAATTTCACTGAACAACCTAAGTAGAGGAGTGTGGTAGCCGTGTTAGTCCACTCTTAAGGTTATCAATAGAAATCAAACAAAATAAAACATGGAAAAGAAAATAAGATGATACCTTTTTTATTGGACATAACTTAATACATTTGCTTATTTCCGATCTGACGAAGAAGGGCAACCTTCGAAAGCTAATCGAGAAATGTATTAAGTTATGTCCAATAAAAAAGGTATCATCTTATTTTCTTTTCCATGTTTCATTTTGTTTGATTTCTATTGATAAACTGAACAACCTACAAGGCCTCGGAGCAAAAATAAAGGGTCTCACATTTCAAAACTTCAGACCCCAGGGCCTGCTAATCCCTCAGCTCCACCTCAACAGCAACATCACTCCTTCTGACACAGCCTGCATTTCAGAGTCCTCAAGTCATTATTAAACCTTGGGACTTAAGTCGCCCTCTTCTGCTTGTAATGCCAAAGTGGAGCAATTAGGTTCAGCCCTTGTGAAAAAGATGACTGCCTAAGGTCAAAGTTAAATAGAGCATAATCACTCCCCACAGCAGAGAACAGCAGGACCCAATTCTGTTTCAGTTTCTGCAGGTCTATAAAACCATGACTGGCCTTAAAATTTTGATCACATCACAAGTATTGTCATACTGGGACAGACCGAAGGTCCATCAAGCCCAGCATCCTGCTTCCAACAGTGGCCAATCCAGGTCAAGATCCCAAAACAGTGCAATACATTTTATGCAGCTTATTGTAAAAATAAGCAGTGGATTTTCCCCAAGTCCATTTTAATAATGGTCTATGGACTTTTCCTTTAGGAAGCCGTCCAAACCTTTTTAAACACTGCTAAGCTAACCGCCTTTACCACATTTTCTGGCAACGAATTCTAGAGTTTAATTACACATTGAGTGAAGAAAGATTGATTCGTTTTAAATTTACTACATTGTAGCTTCATCGCATGCCCCCTAGTCCTAGTATTTTTGGAAAGCATAAACAGAGCTTCACATCTACCCGTTCAACTCCACTCATTATTTTATAGACCTCTATCATATCTCCCCTCAGCCGCCTTTTCTCCAAGCTGAAGAGCCCCAGCCGCTTTAGCCTTTCCTCATAGGGAAGTCGTCCCATCCCCTTTATCATTTTCATCGCCTTTCTCTGCACTTTTTCTAATTCCACTATATTTTTTTTGAGATGCAGCGTCCAAAATGGAACACAATATTCAAGGTCCGGTCACACCATGGAGTGATACAAAGGTATTATAACATCCTCATTTTTGCTTTCCATTCCTTTCCTAATAATACCTAACACTCTATTTGCTTTCTTAGCCACCAGCTCTGTGGATGCTGTGAGTGTTTGAGAACTCTCAATATTGAGAAAGTCCTTGAGAGTGTGGAGGGAGGGGTAATTTCTGTTGGGTTTAGCACCTCCAACCAGTTTTAAAAACTGGCCTCTATGGATCACATGATCACATCAGGCGGCTCAGAAGTTGTAACTCACATTTCACATCTTTCTCATAGAAACATCCAATTTTGGACGTCCTTAACTGCCCATTGCAGAAACGTCCAAAATTTTGATGTCCTCAACTGCCCCGTCGCTATACCTCTGACACCCCCTTGAAATTTGGCCATCCCTGCAACAGGGCAGTTGAGGACGTCCATCTTCCGATTTCTTCTCTTTTCATTGGTCTCCAGCCCAGACCTGTCAAACAAGTGCAGGAGGATTGTGCTGAGCGCATGCTCAGGCACAATTCTCCCGCACTTCTACCCCATGATCAGAGATTTTTTTTTTTTGTTACATTTGTACCCCGCGCTTTCCCACTCATGGCAGGCTCAATGCGGCTTACATGGGGCAATGGAGGGTTAAGTGACTTGCCCAGAGTCACAAGGAGCTGCCTGTGCCTGAAGTGGGAATTGAACTCAGTTCCCCAGAACCAAAGTCCACCACCCTAACCACTAGGCCACTCCTCCGCTCTAATTGCGCTGCTTAAATTTGCATGCATTATCTCTGATCATAGGTCTAATAGCGCCCCGCGCTGTTCCAGTGCTATTTTAGAGCGCTGTTTGGAACAGCGCGGGGCTTTTGATCATCTGCCTGTCAGAGTGGTTGGAAAGAATTCCCTGAGCCAAACTCTGCATGCTTTCCATGCTTGTTAAGCATTGCCAAGCGCTTCAAAAGGTCACTGTGCAGTGCAGCCCACCTTTCTTGTTCTAATGACATCTCACCCTCCGAGTCCAGCACTGCAATGCTGACCAGGAAGAGAGCAAAAACCAAGCCTTAGCTCTGCTATACTGAAGTGAGCACAGTCCTTCTTTCATTAACTTATCCCTCGGGCTCCAGGGATGCCAGAATCTTCCTCTGCTCACAGTGCAATTCAGGATCAGGGTTCCTTCAAGGACTGCTATTTTTATCAGTTCTCCAGCAGGAGGGGTTTGAGCAAATGCCACAAGTCACCATTCGCATACCTGAATGTAACTCGCCTTGATCTACTACTGAAAAGATATCAGCTAAATGCAAATACATTTATGTGCTTACGTGACCTTGTCAAAAACAAAACTCACCTTATATGGCAGCAAAACGGGGTACACAATGCAGAATACAGGATTAAACTTAGATATATATTCAAGTGTGACAAGCCTAAAAAAAAACCAAGTAAAACAGGACCAGCCCCCCACCAGGGTGGCCGTTGTGTGGAAGTGACGTCTCTGGGAGTCAGCGCTACTCCGCCCCTAAACAGTGGGAGGAGCAGTGTGAGATATGGGGATGCACCCCAAAGTTCAGCATTTGAAAGGCAAAATAAGACCATTAAAATCTAAATTCCAGGAGCTACACTGGATTCACCACAAGCCATGATGCCTGTTACTGAGCTTAAGGGCAGCTGAGTGAAAGCAAAGCAGGGAGTCCCCGATGACCCCAACTCAAGCAGGGAGTTCCCGACAACCCCAACTCAAGCAGGGAGTCCCCGACGACCCTAACTCAAGCAGGGAGTCCCCGATGACCCCAACTCAAGCAGGGTGTTCCCAACGACCCCAACTCAAGCAGGGAGTCCCCGACGACCCCAACTCAATCTGGGAGTCCCCGACAACCCCAACTCAATCTGGGAGTCCCCGACGACCCCAACTCAAGCAAGGAGTCCTGACCATCCCAACTCAAGCAAGGAGTTACGACAACCCCACCTACTGAAAAAGCAGCATGTGCATTTGCTCAATTTTCAAATATTTATTTATCAGTATCTCTTGGGTGGGGGGAGGGATGGCTGAAAGATAAATGAGCAGGTGCAGGGTTAAAGGTTTATCTAGAGCACAAGTTTTTGGTTGACCATTCTTCCTGTCCATTCAAGTAAATTAATGAGGAAAGCACACTTTTATCTAAGATGAAGGCTTACGATGGAACCAGAGACACAGAGGCTCAACGTCTAGTGTTCAGGAGACACTGCTTACCTCATAACCTCTGTGTCCCAAATCACACAGTCTTTCACCCATGATCACTGGTCTAGTTGCTCTCCCAAAGCACAGACACGGAACTGCAAGATGACTTTGGGCGCTCTCTGTGTACAGCCGAACACGCTGTTGTGACTGACTAGGAGGCAGAGTTGTAGCTAGCTGGGGTGCAAGAGGAGCAGGTGCTCCCGCAAACAGATTTTGAATGAAATGGAGCCTATAGGTTTCTTTTAAAAAGCCGTTCTACCAATTCCCAGTGTGGCAAATGAGAGGAAGCCCATTCTACTCCTATGCCGCAAGGGAATTGCTAGCGCGGCTTTGTAAAAGAAGCCCCGTGTGAATTGGGCCTGCAGCCTTGAACCGGCACCCACTTTACACAATGTCTAGGAGGCGCTGTTCCATCTGAGCCAACACTGTGTAAGGCAGGGGTGTAGCCAGACCTCGGAGGGGGGGGGGGGGGGGGTTCCAGAGCCCAAGGTGTGGGGAGGGCATGTTTTAGCCTGCCTCCCCCGCCACTTTCGACCCCACCACACCACCTCCGCAAGTTACCTTTGCTGGCGGGGGTCCCCAACCCCCGCCAGCCTTAGTCTTCTTCAGTGCCATTCGCTGATCTATGCTGCGAGTCCTGACGTCCTTCACGTGAGATTTTTAAACAGTTTTGTAAGAGAAATGGTTGTGCACTTCTTACATTTGGGTCACCCTCGGTCCCAAGTAAAAATCTCTTTCCAAGGCTGCTGTATTTCTAGTCACAATGAAAATAAAACGGACGTAATCCACATTCATCGTCTGGATCTCTGGATTATGATCCCAGGACTTAAATAGGATCCGGAAAAATTGCAACACTGCTGACATGATCTGGTGATTCCCGGACATGGAGGGGGGGGAGGGGAAGGAAGATAGTTAAATAGAATCACTCAAAGACTTAAGAAGGTGGCAGAAGGCACTCGAGGAAAAGGGGGTCACACTGACATTGGAGCAAGTGAGATAGAAGAAATTAGAGAAAATATGTCTTTACTGAGAGGGTGTGGGGGGGGGGGGGGGGACACAGCAATCCAAACCTCACTGAATTCAAGCACACTTCGGATAGACAGAACGCACGGTGGAAATGATGAGGGAGTGAAGAAAGGGGATTTCCACACATCAAGTGGGGTCTGGGGTCAAACAGGAGCTGGAGGCAAGTGGGGAGGCCTCAAGCTGGTTATCTGCCGACAGCTGCTATGTTACTATGGCTTCAGCTGCTGCAGAAGGGGTTGGACACGTGTGTGTGGAAGTGTAAAGGTCCCAGCCCTGTGGGCTATGTTTAGCTGCAAGAAAAGCAGGAACTTGTTTTTCAGAGTGGGTGCAGCTGTTGGCCTGTCTCCTGCACTGCAGTTGTTTACCCTTGCCATGGCAAGGACAGAGCTGGCGCTGTGATGGCAGATTTCTGTTTACACTTCAGAAAGAATTACAAAGCAGCCTCTGCAGATAACTGAGTCTGCAGTTAAAGCAAAAAAGACTCAACATCCCTCTTTCTCCTCTAAACATCTTCAAAATTCAGTTCAAAGGTTATGAAGGCCTCTCCTGTTTAAAAACAGCCTCCGCTCTAGGGTGATCCTCTGCTGTTTTCAGGACTCACACTGATACACAAAAAGCATAAATACAGCACAGACAGCTGAAAAGCAGACCTCACGCGGAGATCTATGAATGCATTACACTGATGCACATAAAAGCATCAATATGAAACAGACAGCTAAAGAGAGGATCTCAGGCAGAGGCCTGTGTAGGCCTCAGATTGATGAGTACAAAGCGCAAATACAGCACGGACAGCTGAAGAAAAAAAATCTCAAGCAGAGGCCCAGGCAAGCATCACACTGATCCATGTAAAGTGTGAATACAGCACAGATAGCTGAAGAGCAGTTCTTGAGGAGAGACCTGTGCAGGCCTCACAATGATTTAATGTGCGCATACGACTGACAAGCAGATTCAAGGAATCAGATTTTACAAGTATAAAAGTTGAGGGCATAAGAGGAGCTGAAAATGCTGAATAAACGGCCAACTTTTGGAATTCTGCAGTGCAACCACAATGCAGATCACGTCAAACTAAGAGCCTAGATGCAAAATGTAGGGCTTATAAGCTTCTTGTATGAAGCTTTCATACGAAGTTGCAACAAAAGCCGATTCAAAAACAAAGGTACAATGAACTTCCACAAACTGCTGAAGACCCATCTCTTTAACAAGGCCTACCACAAAGGTAACACACACAATTCCTCCACATATATTCAAAACTGTCTTATAATATCTGCTTGTCATGCTATTATCTTGCTTTTCATTATCATATTGCCCAAGATTCCTCTGTAACATTAAATGTCTATTTCCTAATGTCTTCCATTTTTCAAGATGTATTGTAAGCCACATTGAGCCTGCAAAAAGGTGGGAAAATGTGGGATACAAATGCAATAAAATAAAAAAAAAAAAAAAAAAAAAGGGACCTGACGCAAGGGGAGCCGGAATAGCTAAGTGACCTTCCGGGGACATAAAACTGAATTCAAGATGCCAAATATGAAGGAGTCCATTCATAAAGCCCTTCCAGAGGAATAATCCCCCCTCCCCCTATAAAAATGGACTCCTTCTGCAGCGTAGAAACATTGATACACTGAAAGATAGCAGTTGGGGGATTTCCTCTTCTCTAGTCACGACACAACTCATATTAAACATGCTGGGGCTCAGGGCTAAAGTTTGTGCGGGGGGGGGGGCCCAGAGCAACTGGCCTACTTGCACTCCCCCCCCCCCCCCCAATTTCTATGTCCCAGATATTTTCACAGCCAACACACACAGGGATTGGAAACTATTCCATAAGGATGCTCCACAGGCTTTCCTCATCATATACTCCCCCCACAGACCCCTCCCTATCCCTAAGGAAATAAGTGTTGCCATATTGGGACAGACCAAAGGTTCATCAAGGCCAGTATCCTTTTAAAAGTTGTTTAACTGGCATATTGATATTTATATTTTGAGCTGTATTAATATTATAAGTACATAAGTAATGCCACACTGGGAAAAGACCAAGGGTCCATCGAGCCCAGCATCCTGTCCACGACAGCGGCCAATCCAGGCCAAGGGCACCTGGCAAGCTTCCCAAACGTACAAACATTCTATACATGTTATTCATGGGATTTTGGATTTTTCCAAGTCCGTTTAGTAGCGGTTTATGGACTTGTCCTTTAGGAAACCGTCTAACCCCTTTTTAAACTCTGCCAAGCTAACCGCCTTCACCACGTTCTCCGTTTGATTTACGATTTTGAAAATTTTAGTAACAATTTATTTTGGTTGCTATTATTTTAAAATGTTTAAAATATATACTCTTATGGTCTGTAATAACTTTGTTTTAATGTGTGTTTTTTAGTGTAAAAACCTCTTGGGAGGTGAAATGTGGCCACGCCCGGTCATTTGTTAATAAAGTTGTGCGTTTTCTGAACCTTGATTGTGATCCATTCTGTTCCTTGACTCTTCTGCAGTGGCCAATCCAGGTCACAAGTACCTGACAAGATCCCTCTGACTGTCCAACAGAAAATCCAGGTCACAAGTACTTGGCAAGATCCCAGAGCTTATCCTAGAAATAAGCAGAGGATTTCCCCAAGTCCATCTTAATAATGGTTTATGGTCTTTTAGGAAATTATCCAAACCTTTTTAAAACCCTACTAAGCTAACTGCTTTTATTACATTCTCTAGCCATGAATTTCTCTTGGCATATCAGGTGCGATTTCATTTTACTGTGAAACCTAGTGGCTGAACCATATACCTTTCTCATGTGCACTGCCAGCTAATAATTGCTGCCACGGGACAGTGGCATCTTGTGGTTAAATTGTATAATCCATCTTTGGAATCTAACAGCGACATCTAATGGTTAGATATCATATCGCACTTGGTTTTATTTTATTATGCAAATATCTGGGATAGCTCCATTGAAACTGTCCTCTCCCTTCTGTGCTTCAGGTCAATGACACAGACAGACACAGAAGGCTTGAAAAGAATTCCATGAGCCATGCACCTCATGCTTTTCTCACTTGTTTTTAGACAATTATCTAAGCCTTTCTGAAAGCTATTTATTTTCCTTATTTCTATACAGTTTGAATCCAAGCGGGTTACAAGAAACAAAGTTCTCATGATGCCCAATGAAGAGCAAAGGCTTCCTCAAAAGATGGCTTTACAGGGCTAAAAAGAGACAATGGATGTTGTGGCAGACAAAACCAGGCAGAGACATGGCAAGAGAAGCGTGAATTTCATATCTCCACAACGAGGCAGCGACAGGAGAGGGGATCGTTTTCCCCCTTACCTCTTGTTTCTTCACCCATTCCTTGGCTGAAGCAAAGGTTGCCAGTTGGGCTGCAGAGCCCACCATCACCCGGGGGACTGCACCATTCACCCCCCTCCACAGTCCCAGGACTCCCTCCTTCCGGTAGATCGTCTCAAAGGCGCCAGATACGCTCTGTGAAGAGGAGGGGGGGGGGGGGGAAAGTCTTCAAATTGCCCAAATCCAGGTTACTCATGACCTCAATATGACATTGCAAAAGATACAGTTTGTGAAATGCACAAAAGCATTTTCCTAAGTCCAAACGTTTTTTTGTTTGGATTTAGTTTTCACATTATACCTCACAGCAGAGTGTTATAATATATGTTATAATTACAAAAAGCACTATACACAGAATAAATCACTAGCAGCTGACCAAATTTTGGTTTCAGTTTCAGGTTGCAAACTGTAGCCCAGTGCCGTAGCGAGGGTGCCTGACACCCGGGGCGGGTCGCCGCTGCGCACCCCCCCTGGGTGCAGGGCATGGTGCCCCCCACTCCGGAGCGCACCCCCCCCCGAAACGCACCCTACCTTTCAGCGGGGGGCAGGCGGGAGGGCCGATCCGCCCCCAGTGCACGTCACTGGGAGCTGCATCGGCTCTGCTGCTTCCCTGCTTTCTCTGCCCCGGAACAGGACGTAACCTGTTCTGGGGCAGAAAGAGCATGGAACCAGCGAGCCGACACCCCCCAGTGCGTGCACCCGGGGCGGACCGCCCCACCGCCCCCCCTTCCTACGCCACTGCTGTAGCCCCGTCCCCTGCCAAAGGCCAGCCTCCCCCCACCCACTGTGACAGAAGACATGCCCTTCCCCCTCCTGGGTTGCCCACCACTGCGCCCTCCTTGCAGGGCCGCCGAGAGCCGGGGCCGGGCCTGGGACAAGACCGCCCCCGGGCTCCCCCCCACCCGAGGTCGTGTCACGCCCCGCCCCCCCCCACCCAAAGTTGCCGGGTTCCCCCTCCACCCGAGGTCGCGTCGCACCCCTCCTCACCCGACGTCGCCGGGCCCCCCCCTCCACCCACTGCCGGGCCCTCCGAACTAACCTGAAGCACCTTCACATTCGCGTCGCAGTAAGCAGCAGCAGCAGGGCAGACCTCTCCTTCCTTCCGTGCCCTGCCCTCGCAGATGTTACATCAGGCGAGGGCGGGACATGGAAGGAAGGAGTGGCCTGCCCTGCTGCTGCTCCTTGCTGCGATGCGAACGTGAAGGCGCTTCAGGTTAGTCCCGGGAGCTACGGAGGGCGGGCCGGACTACAGTGGCGCCGGGCCTGGGGACTTTTGTCCCCCCTGTCCCCCCCTCTCGCCGGCCCTGCCTCTTTGTCCTCCTCCCCGGGCCTACCTTGGAAAGGACCTGTTGGTGTAGTGGTGTCTTCGGAGGGAGCATCCCAAATTGTTCCTGCCCATAGGAGCCAACTTTTCAAAATTATTGTGGGTGCTAAGTCCAATGGAAATAACCCTTCCCTGGACACATACAAGGAATTTCTCAATATTGGGGGGTGCTGAAGCACGCATAGCGCCCACAGAGCCAACTCCTAATCCTGCCCCCTTCCTCCATGCTGACAAAATGGCAGCCGCAACTTTCCGTTCCTCAGGCCAAGGAGGTTGGATTAACAGCATGACATCAAAAAGTTGAAGCCAGTTCCCCCAGCGCAGCCATCTTGGTTTATCCAAAACAATAGCAAATGCCATTGAAAACAGCAGCAAACTAGATTTTGCATTCTCTTTGTTAGGAGGGAATCAGGGGGGAGGGATGTAAGGGGAGTTGAGGAGCTTTCGAAGGGGTCTGTGAAGGGGGGGAAGCAAACAAGTTGCGGCAGCTTGCTATTGTTTTTAATGGCGTTTGCTACTGAGTTGGCGGCAAGCTCCGCCCACTGGCTCATGCCGTCTCCTGTAAATACAACCTTCATGGTTGCGACCTTCTGCAGCAGTCTTGCGAGGCAGCCGCCGTTTTTCAGTGCAGCAGACAGGGGAAGGAGCAACTTGGGATGCTCCTACCCTGAAGACACCACTAGACTACCAGGGTCTTTATAAGGTAGGCCCGGAGAGGGCCTACCAAGGTGGGGGGAGGGGGCAGATGAAGGAGGGCGGAATGGCAAAATGGTGGGTGACCTGGGAAGTGAGGGCGGCAGGGCCACAGTTTCGGTTCCAGTTGAAACCGGGCAATGGATCTGATTGCGGACAGAAGTACAACCTCTGGTTTTGATCAGCCTCTATAGATCGCATTACAGAAAAAAATCCATAACAAAATTGTACATTTATTTTAAGTAAGGCTCAGGCTAGAGTAACAGGATGTCGCCACCTGAGTGCACCAAACCAGTCCATTCCCAGTTCTCTAAGCTCGATAGCTGCACCCGGACATAAATTATCCCGATATCTGTTCAGAGTCAGGCCTTCAGTTTTTCCTCTGATGGGTAAATAATTGCTCTCAGCTCCGGGGTCTTGCCACTTAGAGCCAGTTTTGGGAATAAGGATAGTGATGTCAGTAGAATTTGGGGGGAGAATCTCAGGGATTTTGGAGGCTGGTAACTGACAGATATTTAGGACTTCTTCCGAGAAAGCCTCGTGCATCAAGCTTAAAAGTGAACTTCAGGCTGCTCTTGGAGGAAGTTGTACAATCGTCCTGTAATAAGCAGACTACGGGATTCTGTAGCTTATGAACTTTCACATCTATTTAGCAGAAACCTTCAATGCAATGAATTACCACAATCTAAGCAATTCGTCAGTAGCAAACCAATGACAGCTGTCAGGACCTTCTTCCAAAAACAGGACAGAGTTGGCACATTTAATGAGAAGCATTCATGTGGTACATGCCCTTCGCTTGAGTAGTGACTAGGTATCGTTTCTGAACGCATCATAGTGACCACTGATAGGGAAGGGTAAGAACAGGGACCAGTCAATGTGTTCTGGATTTTGCAGGATTTAAAAAGGCTGATTCTGCTTCTAAGCATGTATAGGTATATCAGAAACGAGGAATGTCATTTATTTTATCCCAGTTGGCTCCTCCTGCTTAATTTGGCAACTAGTACCGTGAGGCTTCTTTCACAATGACTTGAGGTTATACCCTCCTCCCCCCATTTTTAATCTCTTTCACTACAAAATGAAAAACAGTGCCCCCCCCCCCACTATGAAGCGATGAGATCCTGGGGAGACCACCACCATGCACCTCCTGGACCCCAGAAAGAAGCTCCATTTGTGCCACTGGTGATGGGGACACTAGATGCTATCTGTAAACTCACTCCATGCCAAGCACCAGGGGCGTATCTGCGTGGGGCCACAGGGGCCTGGGCCCCCGCAGATTTCGCCCTGGACCCCCCTACCACCGACCCTCTCCACCTCCCTCCCACCACCAACCCGTCGCCGATCTTTGCTGGCGGGGGACCCCAAGCCCCCGCCAGCCGAAGTCCTCTCTTCCATGCAGGATGCAAGTTGCAACGCTTCCTGTTCTTCTGAGTCTGACGTCCTGCACGTACAACGTGCAGGACATCAGACTCAGAAGAACAGGAAGCATTGCAACTTGCAGCCTGCATGGAAGAGAGGACTTCGGCTGGCGGGGGGTTGGGGTCCCCCGCCAGCAAAGGTAAGTGACAGCAGCGGGGGAGGGGGTGGAGAGTGTCATTGGTGGCGAGGGGGGTCTGGCAGTTGCGGGGGGTCCGGAAATGGCGGGGGGGGGATCGGTGGCGCCGGGGGGGGGGGCTAAAATGTGCCCCCTCCCTCTGGCTCTGGCCCCCCCTACCGCCAGAGTCCAGATACGCCCCTGCCAAGCACCCCATGCTAATAATGGGCTAGAATTTCAAAAACCCACCGAGAGGATTGTGAAAAATTACAAGAGGACCTTACGAGACTGGGAGATTGCGCATTTAAGTGGCAGATGACGTTTTATGTGAGCAAGTGCAAAGCGATGCATGTGGGAAAGAGGAACCCGAATTATAGCTACATCATGCAAGGTTCCACGTTAGGAGTCACGGACCAAGAAAGGGATCTAAGCGTCGTCGTCGATGATACGTTGAAACCTTCTGCTCAGTGTGCTGCTGCGGCTAAGAAAGCAAATAGAATGTTAGGTATTATTAGGAAAGGAATGGAAAACAAAAATGAGGATGTTATAATGCCTTTGTATCGCTCCATGGTGCGATCGCACCTCGAATATTGTGTTCAATTCCGGTCGCCGTATCTCAAAAAAGATATAGTGGAATTAGAAAAGGTGCAGAGAAGGGCGACGAAAATGATAAAGGGGATGGGACGACTTCCCAATGAGGAAAGGCTAAAGCGGCTAGGGTTCTTCAGCTTGGAGAAAAGGCGGCTGAGGGGAGATATGATACAGGTCTGTAAAATAATGAGTGGAGTTGAATGGGTAGATGTGAAGCGTCTGTTTACGCTTTCCAAAAATACTAGGACTAGGAGGCATGCGATGAAGCTACAAAGTAGTAAATTTAAAATGAATCAGAGAAAATATTTCTTCACTCAACGTGTAATTAAACTCTGGAATTTGTTGCCAGAGAATGTGGTAAAGGTGGTTAGCTTAGCGGAGTTTAAAAAAGGTTTGGACGGCTTCCTAAAGGAAAAGTCCATAGGCCATTATTAAATTGGACTTAGGGAAAATATTTCTGAGATAAGCAGCATAAAATGTTTTGTACTTTTTTGGGATCTTGCCAGGTACTTGTAACTTGGATTGGCCACTGTTGGAAACGGGATGCTGGGCTCGATGGACCTTTGGTCTGTCCCAGTATGGCAATACTTACGTTGGGTGCAAAGACCATGTGTTAAAACACTACAAGCTACATAATCTGAAAATTGAAAACGTATGTTGTCCCATTATAGCAGTAATCTCATTTCTTGCAGTGTGTAACTCACACAGAAATAGCAGCTCACCACATTCTTGCTGTTTTTGCCAAGCAGCCAGCGTGCAGGCAGACTGGATTCCCATGGGTGTCATGTTCAGGGCTACGGATTACTTAGAAACCTTGTAAGCCAGTGTGTGAAACCCTCACCCCCCACCCCATGTGTCTGGTGCTTTTAAGCCTGAACAGGCAGCATTCAGGGGTTACCTCATGATTGTGTTGATGTCCCACAGCAATGGCGGCTGAGGCCTGAGCCTGGAGCTGAGTCTTTACCTGCAGGGTTAAAAGAGAGAATCAAGTCACTTGCAGGATCAAAGCATGAAGCTCTGGGTGACTAGCCAGCCTCACACTTCCAAGCTCCCTTAACATTCTCTGAACTGTGCGGTGCCATGAAGTGCATCTGGGCACCCCGAAGCCAGGAGACATGGGCCAACTTAGGTTTGATATCCTCAGAGCAGCCAGGCTGGGAGGACATTGCAAAACGCATTCCACACGCAAAGGATCTGACTGGTTCCATCAGGGTGAGCGACGTCATCAGTAATATGGACCAATCAACACATATGAGGTCATTTGCCCCTCTTTTCATCATGACCCCTCTTAGATATGCTGTGAGGCAGCACAGTACAAGAATTTCAGAAATCACAAGTTAAAATTAAATATCAGCGTATTAGCACTTGTCATGTGACCTTGACGAATGCTGTCCGGTACAGGGGTGCTGAACTTCATTACTTGTCTACCCCCAGGACAATAAGATTTGCACCATAACTTTTTAAAATTATTATTAAAGATGCAAACCTATGCATGAAGTAGTTATGAAAGTATTTTACAAATAACAGCTCATGTAGTATGAGAATTGATATGATAAAGCCCCCCCCCCCCCCAACCCACTGAAATGATTTCTCCAAGAAATAGAGATACCGGTAACATCCTCGACTGCTCATTCTGCATAATATCTCCTTGAGGCGGAGGACAGAAACGGATTGTTTCATGGTTCTGTTGGGGAAATATTTTGCGGAAGTCTTGGTTTTGTTTTATTACGTTAGATCTGATTTGTGTCATACAGGAATCTTCCGAGGCCATAATGAGACATTTCTCCCAGAACTAAAGAAGTCAACTTTTCAGGATGTGCCTGGCCCACAAAAAAAGAAAAAAAAAATCAACATGTCCACTGAAAATGCAATGTGGAAAGGATACCACAGAAAGAAATTATTAGGGGACACACACACAGATCTCATAAACTGCTTTTTGTTCCTTGGAAAGTAACCAGAAAAAAAATATTAATAATGGGCAGCTATGAGGTGAAAGTTCATCTTGGCTACTCTGTGGTTCTTCCGCTCCCCCAAGCCCCTGATATGCCAAGATGGCACTTACATCACCCACTAACTTATCATGCAGGAGGGGGGGGGGGGCGTCTCCAGCGCTCAGTTCAAGGTGGTGTCACGTCTGCTCTGTCAGCACAGCACAGAACAAACACGTACGCAAGTGACTCAGCCTCCAGCCTTTCTTCCTTCACCCTCCCAAAGCAAAGTTCATCAGAAGGGAAACTGAACTGTGGCATCTCATTACATCAACCCTGCTTCCAACTCTTCCCAAGCCTGTCCAGCTCTATTCTGTCACCAGCAGCTGCCGTCCCCTCACCCCATCACAGACATCAGCCGGAGCGGTCACCCTGCCTGTTCCCACTAGGCAACTCTGAGCAGCTGCTGCAACAACCCAGCTTCAAATCTGGAACAAGTTCACGCATTTCTTACAAAAGAAAGATTCAGTAATACAAACGCCTTTATTAACCAGCTCAAGGTCATACTAGACTAGGTTGAAAAATCTTCCAGAACACCAAAAATTAAAATTAATTCATTAAATGCAGTGACCTTTTGGCCAAGTGCAGGACTGAATTAACCATTAGGCAGTTGCCTAGGGCATCGGCTTTGAGGGGGGGGGGCAAAGTGCAGCTGCAGGCAAAGCAAAACAAAAATAAACAATAGATGCTGATATGCACAGTGTGTGGGGGGGGGGGGGAGTAATTAGGGGCTTGAAAATTAATTGAATGAGGGGGGCATGTAAAGCTGAAGGTTCGCCTGGGGTACCTCACCCTTGCACTACCCTGGCCAACTGCCCCAATAAAGGCAACATCACTCATACAGGAACGTTTACTTTGGGTCTTCTTCCATCTCAACTCCAGAGAACCTGCCACACCCAAGAACCAGCCGCACCCAGTGGAAATGTTCTAGTGCCAGTCCAGAACCAGCCTGTATCACCCAATCCAGTGGGGGGCATCTGCCACTGCATGAAAAGCTTCCAGATCAGCCCCTGCCACACCCAATCCTCAAACCTGTCCACCCCCCCCCCCCCCAAACACTGAGTACATTGTAGATTGCAAAATTAGGGAGGCCAGACCCTGTGCTCTGAATCTGCTTGCAGAGGCTGCATTTGGGATAGGAGGAGGGGGTGTCATGTGCCACCATGTAGCTCGCTGCTGGGCTTGTAGACCCTCTATCCTAGAAGGAAAGATGTGGCCCAATGGTTAGACCAGCAGGGCTAAGAACCAGGAAAGTAAGGACTCAACTGCCGTTGATGCTCCCTGTGATCATGGGTAAGTCACTTAACTCTCCGGTAGTCTCAGACAGAAAAACAGATTATGAGGGGACAGAGAAATACCTACTGCACCTGAATGTAACTCTGCTTGGAGAAAAGTAGGAGCCAATCCAAATCCCCTTTCTACACCTCATCAATTCCTTCATCTCGGTGGTCTTAAAAGCTGTGGGTTCTCTGCTGCCATTTGGATTGCAGCAGTGCATGGGACAAGTACAAGGGGATCCATTCCTGCCCCTGAAGTGGCCACTTCGAGGGATCAGCAGCACAAGGCAGAAATGAGTGGGGTTTGCTCCTGCCCTCGAACAGGGCTTCAACTAAGGTAATCCCGCAGAGGGACTACGGGTGATTGGGTGGGAAGGAAAGGGGTTAAAGGAAACTGATTGAAGGAGGGGGGGGGGGGGGGGGGAAGACAGCTTCATTTATGGTTTTGGTTTCTACCAAATCCCAGCGGCCAATTTTGGTCGCAGATTCAGTTTCAGTAGAAACCAAAGGCCCTGGGTTCAGTCGGGCTCTACCCTAGGCAAATGCCCAGGTCCTGCTTTTACTTCAATCAGAATCAGCCTCTACTCAGCCACGGTGTTGTGAGACTTATTTTCTCCTGATTTTAGATCCCAACTAGCTTCATCCCACTTGGTCTGGGGCCTACAAGACTAGAGCAAGACTACTGTAATGGAATTTATGCAGGATGCAAAGAACAAATCCTAAAGAAACTTCAAACCGCTCAAAACACGGCAGCCAGGCTTATATTTGGTAAAACGCGATTTGAAAGTGATAAACAACTCCGTGAAAAACTACATTGGCTCCCAATCAAAGAATGCATTGCCTTCAAAATCTGCACCCTAGTTCATAAAATAATCTTTGGCGACGCCCTGAGATACATGACAGACCTCATAGACCTACCAACCAGAAACACATTCAAATCATTGCGAACATACCTAAATCTCCACTACCCAAGCTGCAAAGGACTTAAATACAAATCAACTTACGCATCCAGCTTCTCCTACATAAGCACACAACTGTGGAACGCATTACCGAAAGCCGTGAAAACAACATACGGCTATCTAAACTTCCAGAAATCACTAAAAAAAAAACTTACTTGTTTCGAAAGGCATGCACTATCAATCCAACCTAAATGCTTAAACTATGCAACACATCAAAACTAAAGAACGTAATGGTCATAACTCAACCCTTCCGCTTTAAGATACCCTAATTACGACTGTTCCACGAGAACCCACTTTGTATTTGTTCTCACCGGAGTCCGCGAATGCCTCTCCGGTACTATGTAAGCCACATTGAGCCTGCAAATAGGTGGGAAAATGAGAGATATAAATGCAACAAATAAATAAAAAAATAACAGTCCCAAGTCCAGACATTAAACACCATCCCTGAGCAATGACTGGAACCCCAGCATCCCCAGTCCCAACCAGCCAGAGGTCCAGTAACTTGTGCTGCATCCTCGACACTCAGGCTTTCGTACTGCCTGCAACACTTGCTTCTGTCCTTAACAAAGTCCGGTCCTATCCAGGCAATTTTCTTTGATCTCTGTGCAGCATTTGAGTTGGTGGACTGCGACCTGCTGCTCGTTCAGCTTCAATAACTGGGAGTTACTGGTGCTGTGTTGCACTGGTTCCATTCATTTCTTACCAATCGCTTCTTTCACATTTTCTTCAATAATGCAGTTTCGACTGATAAGGCTTTAACCTGTGGAGCATCGCAGGGTTCCGTACTTTCTCCTCTTTTGGCCAATATTTTCTTGAGTCCTCTCGCTACGTTTATTCAAGACTTTAATATCTCTTTTCATATGTATGAAAGGAGAAGGTTATGATTTAGTATGCATGGATGGAATGTATGTGCATTCCACAGTTGTGTGCTTATGTAGGAGACGCTGGATGCGTAAGTTGATTTGTATTTAAGTCCGTGGAGGAGTGGCCTAGTGGTTAGGGTGGTGGGCTTTGGTCCTGGGGAACTGAGGAACTGAGTTCGATTCCCACTTCAGGCACAGGCAGCTCCTTGTGACTCTGGGCAAGTCACTTAACCCTCCATTGCCCCATGTAAGCCGCATTGAGCCTGCCATGAGTGGGAAAGCGCAGGGTACAAATGTAACAAAAATAAAATAGATACTATTGGACATTCTACATGGAATGTTGCTATTCCATGTAGAAGGCTGCTCAGGCTTCTGTTTCTGTGAGTCTGACATCCTGCACGTATGTGCAGGATGTCAGACTCACAGAAGCAGAAGCCTGCGCGGCCACATTGGTGATTTGCGAGGGCCGACTTCTACATGGAATGGAATGTTGCTAGTGGAATAGCAACATTCCATGTAGAATCTCAAATAGTAGCAACAGTGGAGGAGTGGCCTAGTGGTTAGGGCGGTGGACTTTGGTCCTGAGGAACTGAGTTCGATTCCCACTTCAGGCACAGGCAGCTCCTTGTGACTCTGGGCAAGTCACTTAACCCTCCATTGCCCCATGTAAGCCGCATTGAGCCTGCCATGAGTGGGAAAGCGCAGGGTACAAATGTAACAAAAATTAAAAAAAGATATAGAGGATGAGAAGGTAAAATCCAGTAGTTGTTTTTATATATAGGTTTTGATACTATTAAATAATTTAGAGTAAATAACGTGTAGATACTTAATGGGGGAAGAATGATATTTTGTTACTCTATAAGGTCAATCCACTTAATCTAGATTTACTGCCTCTTCAGCGTTGCCCAATGGCTCAGACCATGACAAGATGGTGGCCCGTTGGCTCTCTGGTCATCTTACGCCACCTACTGACTCTTTATTGTTGTTCGATACCGTAATTGTTCCGGTCCCGGGTGCTTCTTGACTCTAGTTTCTCTTCTGAACCTCAGGTATCAGTGTTTTGTTAGTCAGTTTTTCTTGCTGGGTCAATTACGGTCGGTCCGTTCACCTTTTGACTACGATACATTTCACTCGTTAATCTTGTCTGTTTATGATAAGATTATTGCAATATTGTTTCTTTGGGGATTTCTAAGTCTTTGATTAAGAGGCTTCAGTCCTTGCAAAATACAGCCATTCATCTTCTTTGTCATTTACGGAAATCTGATGACGTCACGTCCATCTTGAAGAATCTCTATTGGTTACCTGTTGCACTTCGCATTCAGTTTAAAGCTCTGCTCCTGACTTTTAAGGCTTGCCCTCTCTGTCCTCTTTCACTATCCCTTACTCCCAGCATGGGTCCTATGCTCTATTACTGACCATTGTTTTGTTCTGCCAGGGCCCCCCCCCCCCCGCATGCCTCAAATGGAGAAAACCGGTCAAGGCACATTTTTCTTTGTTGCCCCTTATTTAAGGAATTCTCTGCCTCTTACTTTATGTAGTGAACTTATGTTAAAGAAATTTAAATCCTCACTCAAAGCCTGGCTGTTTCAGCAGGCCTGCGAAGGCCTGTGGCGTCCGGCGTAATGCCGTGCTAATGCCCGACTGTGGGTCTCTGTGTTTCATGTGCCTGGTTTCTTTCCTATGATCTATTGTAGTTCCTTTCTTTTGCCTTTTTTTTTGTCATTTTATTGGTTCGTTAAACGCTTTGCCCTGTCAGATAAAGCAGTATTATCAAGTGTCTTCCAGTATCCAAAAAAAGCTCAGCAGCCCAAGTGCCCTGTTTACTAAGCTGCGCTAGAGGCTTGCTAGCGTTTTTACTGTGTGCTAAACACTGGAATCACCCATAGGAATATATGGGTGTCTGTAGCGTTTAGCATGTGCTAAATTTTAGGACATGCTAAAAATGTTAATGCACCTTAGCAGTGGCGTTCTTTGGTCGGTTGCCACCTGAGGCGGATCGCCCCCCCCCCCTGCTGGGAACAGCCACGCGGCTGTTGGCTCCGCTGGTTCCCTGCACCCCTCCTGCCCACGGACCGCACCCACCGCCCCTCCCTCGGTATGCCACCGCACCTTAGTAAACAGGGCTCTAAGTTTTCAGCTGAAAATCCATCTTCATTTAGGAGCTTAAAAGTGATGTTAATAAATTTAGGCTGCCGTTTGCCTAGTGCCCCCCCATTACCCACTTTTTAGTGAAATTTTGAGAACTGTAGGCACTAGTCCTAGTACATAACTCTCAAACTTAGGCCATAAATACGTTGAATGTGCATCAGGGGCACTGGCCCAGCTTTTAATTTTCAGGTTTGAGGGAGAAATGGGAGTTGCTGCATTTCTAAGTAACCATAACTCACACATCTGCCACATAGATCAGGCACCTCCCAAGCATCCACTTGCCCCATTCCTGGAAGAAGAAACAGCCTGTGCAGGTCCTGTTATTCCCTGGGAAGCTCCATCTGGAAACAACCCAGACAGCCTGATGACTATGCATGAAACAGCTGGATGCACTTATGCCCCACGTTCAGTGCAGATGTTCAGAAAATCCGATGGACTGACTTGGGGGGGAGGCAAGGGAAAGGTTTGCGGAGCACTAGACCCTACTGTCCTATCCAGGAAGGATTAGTGTAGGGTGTGAGGGGACATTGGTGCCCAGATTCTAACTTATTTTCACAAACAGTACTTCCTTAATATTTCATTCCTTTTATTGAATGTAATCATGAATCTAACAACAATCACCTATGGGAACTCACTCATCCAAACCTTTCACTTCCCCACGCATGCAATCACAGATTCTGACAACAGACTTATCACATTATCTTCCCCACAGCACTGAGTGTAAAAGCTTTTAGCAGGGGCTTTCCAGTATCAGACCCATCTACCCCACTTGCCCATTTTCTGCTCTTAGGGGTAGGGACTTCTTATATCTCTCTGAAGAATCACAAGCGCAGACTGAGAGGACCATCACTATTTTAGATGCCACTGTACAGTGCTGTGTACACTCTCTGCGCGCCACCCGTCCCAGGACCCTGCGGCTACTCACCAGGTAGGCGGGGCTCGCCACGAAGGCCCCCAGAGCCCCGGCCACGGCTCCAGCCGCCACCGTGCCCCCGGGCTGCTCAGTCAGCCCCACGTCCTCGGCGTGGGAGTACAGGAAGAAGCGGACCCCGTTCATCAGCCCCTGGTACAGCAGCCCGGCCGTCAGCCCCTTCTGCAGCCCCCGGAGCCCGTCCGCCTGCCCCACGGCCAGCGCCGCCTGCAACACCCCCCGGTAGTGCCGGGGGTAGGAGCCCCGGGATCGCAGCTCGCCCTGCAGCTGCAGCCGCGTCTTCACCACCTCCAGCGGGTTGGTGAACACACAGGCCAGGCAACAGGCCGAGGCCCCCAGCACCAAGTCCACGGGCGGAGGGATGGACATGGCCGGGGGGGCCGCCATGGATGGAGGTCCGGGGTTACAGAGCGAAGGGCGATCGCCGCACGGACGAGACACAAGATCCACAGATACACGGCGGGCTCCTGGGCAGCGGCTCCCGCGCTCTAGGCGCTGACCACGCCCACGACCACGCCCTCCTACCAATCAGCGGCGCCCCTGCGCTCCACACCTCCGACGCTGCCGCTGCTCATTTGCATCTGGGGGAAAGTTCAAGGGAGGGGAGGAGACTGTCCAGCTGATGAGGTCAAGGGGCAGCTTAGATCGTCTGATGATCATGTGTATAAGACGCTCTTGTTTTCCGAGTACGTGGCCTAAAAAGTAGAAGGCGACAGCTTTGCTGACTCCCCCCCCCCTGTGAACAATGTAAATGGCTTGAACCGCATATAAGAAAATGAACTGGAACTCCAGTAATTGGGAATGGGCAGACTTTTATGGTCTGTGCCTTGGAAAAAAAGCAAGGACAAATCAAGAATAGTAGGATCATATACCTTATGATATCAGTTTATCTTGTGGAGGAGTGGCCTAGTGGTTAGGGTGGTGGACTTTGGTCCTGGGGAACTGAGGAACTGAGTTTGATTCCCACTTCAGGCACAGGCAGCTCCTTGTGACTCTGGGCAAGTCACTTAACCCTCCATTGCCCCATGTAAGCCGCATTGAGACTGCCATGAGTGGGAAAGCGCAGGGTACAAATGTAACAAAAGTAAAATAGATACTATTGGAGATTCTACATGGAATGTTGCTTCTACTATTGGAGATTCTACATGGAATGTTGCTACTGTTGAGATTCTGTTGCTACTATTGGAGATTCTACATGGAATGTTGCTACTATTGGAGATTCTACATGGAATGTTGCTATTCCACTAGCAACATTCCATGTAGAAGGCTGCGCAGGCTTCTGTTTCTGTGAGTCTGACGTCCTGCACGTACGTGCAGGACGTCAGACTCACAGAAGCAGAAGTCTGCGCGGCCACATTGGTGATCTGCAAGGGCCGACTTCTACATGGAATAGCAACATTCCATGTAGAATCTCAAATAGTAGCAACAGTGGAGGAGTGGCCTAGTGCTTAGGGTGGTGGACTTTGGTCCTGGGGAACTGAGGAACTGAGTTCGATTCCCACTTCAGGCACAGGCAGCTCCTTGTGACTCTGGGCAAGTCACTTAACCCTCCATTGCCCCCATGTAAGCCACATTAAGCCTGCCATGAGTGGGAAAGCGCGGGGTACAAATGTAACAAAAAAAAAATAAGAATATAAGCGTTGGCGTACTGGGACAGACCAAGGGTCTATCAAGCCCAGTAGCCAATGCAGGTCACAAGTAGCCAGATCCCAGAACAGAGCAGATGCTGCTTATCATAGAAATGAGCACTGGATTTTCCCACGTTCATCTTAATAACAGCTTATAAATTATTCAAACCAGTTTCTCATACCAACCTACAAGCAATGGAATTCCCTCCCAAAGTCAATTAGGCATGTTTCTGATCACCTAAATTGTTGAAAGCATGTTTATTTAGTGAATTCCTTGCCACTGTTGACTATTGCAATTCTCTTAGCTACTTTGTTATTTTTGCATGAGTCGTTCTGCTGCTATGAAGTTCTACCTCTTATTGTCTTTCACTTTTGTTTAATCTTTATTGTACTTTGCTTTACATTTTGATTAAGCCACATTAAACCCAAACTTGTTTGGGATAATATAGGGTATAAATAGATAAATAATAAATAAATCTACTCTCAGCTGTCTTTTGTCCAAGCTGAAGAGCCCTAGCCGCTTTAGCCTTTCCTCGTGGGGAAATCGACCCATCCCCCTTTATCATTTTCATCGCCCTTCTCTGCACCTTTTCTAATTCCGTTATATCTTTTTTGAGATGTGGTGACCAGAATTGTGCGGTCGCACCATGGAGCGATACAAAGGCATTATAACGTCCTCATTTTTGTTTTCCATTCCTTTCCTAATTATACCTAACATTCTATTTGCTTTCTTAGCCACCGCACATTCAGCGGAGGGTTTCAATGTATCATCAACGATGATGCCTAGATCCCTTTCCTGGTTTGTGACTCCTAATGTGGAACCTTGCACAATGGGTCATCTTTCCCACATGCATCGCTTTGAACTTGATCACATTAAACGTCATCTGTCATTTAGACGCCTAGTCTCTCAGTCTCATAAGGTCCTCTTGTAATTTTTCACAATCCTCTTGCAATTGAACAACTTTGAATATCTTCGTGTTGTCAGCGAATTTAATTACCTCACTAGTGACTGCCATCTCTAGATCATTTATTAATACGTTAAAAAGCAGTGGTCCCAGCACAGACCCCTGGGGAACCCCACTATCTACCCTTCAGAATACTGACCACTGGGTAGACTGAATGGACCGTGCAGGACTTTATCTGCTGTCATCTACTGTGTTATATATAACTCAGGCTCTCTGCCTCTTCTGATGTGCATAGAAGGCAAGTGCCGTCGGTGCCGGGCAAGATGGTGGAGGCTATTATTAAGAATAAAATTGCAGAGCATATACAAAAACATGGACTGATGAGACAAAGTCAGCACGGATTTAGTGAAGGGAAGTCTTGCCTCACCAATCTAATGCATTTTTTTGAGGGGGTAAGCAAACATGTGGACAATGGGGAGCCGGTTGATATTGTATATCTGGATTTTCAGAAGGCGTTTGACAAAGTGCCGCACGAAAGACTCCTGAAGAAATTGCAGAGTCATGGAATCGGAGGTAGGGTATTATTATGGATTAAGAACTGGTTGAAAGATAGGAAGCAGAGAGTAGGATTGCGTGGCCAGTATTCTCAGTGGAGGAGGGTAGTTAGTGGGGTCCCGCAGGGGTCTGTGCTGGGTCCGTTGCTTTTTAATGTATTTATAAATGACCTAGAGATGGGAATAACTAGTGAGGTAATTAAATTCGCCGATGACACAAAATTATTCAGGGTCGTCAAGTCGCAGGAGGAATGTGAACGATTACAGGAGGACCTTGCGAGACTGGGAGAATGGGCGTGCAAGTGGCAGATGAAGTTCAATGTTGACAAGTGCAAAGTGATGCATGTGGGTAAGAGGAACCCGAATTATAGCTACGTCTTGCAAGGTTCCGCGTTAGGAGTTACGGATCAAGAAAGGGATCTGGGTGTCGTCGTCGATGATACGCTGAAACCTTCTGCTCAGTGTGCTGCTGCGGCTAGGAAAGCGAATAGAATGTTGGGTGTTATTAAGAAGGGTATGGAGTCCAGGTGCGCGGATGTTATAATGCCGTTGTATCGCTCCATGGTGCGACCGCACCTGGAGTATTGTGTTCAGTACTGGTCTCCGTATCTCAAAAAAGATATAGTAGAATTGGAAAAGGTACAGCGAAGGGCGACGAAAATGATAGTGGGGATGGGACGACTTTCCTATGAAGAGAGGCTGAGAAGGCTAGGGCTTTTCAGCTTGGAGAAGAGACGGCTGAGGGGAGATATGATAGAAGTGTATAAAATAATGAGTGGAATGGATCGGGTGGATGTGAAGCGACTGTTCACGCTATCCAAAAATACTAGGACTAGAGGGCATGAGTTGAAGCTACAGTGTGGTAAATTTAAAACGAATCGGAGAAAATTTTTCTTCACCCAACGTGTAATTAGACTCTGGAATTCATTGCCGGAGAACGTGGTACGGGCGGTTAGCTTGACGGAGTTTAAAAAGGGGTTAGATAGATTCCTAAAGGACAAGTCCATAGACCGCTATTAAATGGACTGGAAAAATTCCTCATTTTTAGGTATAACTTGTCTGGAATGTTTTTACGTTTGGGGAGCGTGCCAGGTGCCCTTGACCTGGATTGGCCACTGTCGGTGACAGGATGCTGGGCTAGATGGACCTTTGGTCTTTCCCAGTATGGCACTACTTATGTACTTATGTACTTATGTACTTAAGGCGGCACTACCCATGCGGTGGCCAAACTTGTTTCAGTTAAAAGACAGGATATTTAGGGATGGTTCTACAGTTACAAATTTATACACCAACCAGACCCTGAGTCACTGCTGGTAGGTGATGAGAGAGAGGAGGGATGGATACTTCTGGATTGGGAGCAGAGTGAAAGAATGGCATGAGTGCAGCTGGGGGGGGGGGGGAGAGCAGAGATAGAAAAAGTGGGGGTGTACTTAGTACAAATGGAGGAGAGAAAAGGGAGGTGGTACTGCTGGCCAGGAAGCAGAGAGAAAGGTGGATACCATACCACTGCCACCAGAGGGAGTGCTGTGTCATACTGTCACTGAGGGTGAGGGCCCAGGGCTCAAATTTAGTGGCCCAGAACAGGGGCAGACTGATCGTGATCTGGGCCCATGGGCCCCTAGCCACTTATTACTGGCTAACACTGGGTAAGGGAGAATAGACCCCTTCACTGCTGTGGGCCGTTGGAATCAGTCCGCTCCTGACCCAGAGCCAGGCGTAAGAATTGTAGACTATTTCAAATGGACCCAGGAAGATACACATTGACCTATGTTGGTGGAATATTTTAGCTTGCACCAACTAGTTTTTTACTTTTGGCAAAACATGGTCATGTCTTGCAGATGAGTGTGAACCCTGGGAGCATCAATATGATTTATTAAAGACTGCATTTTCTTCATTGAGGTCTGCTTCTCGTCTTTTGTGACATCTGTTTTGTGGCACGAGATAGAAGAATATTGTAACAAATGATAGCAAAGGCCAACATGGTCCAGCCAGGTGTTTAAGGGTGTATCCCCCCTCCCCCATCACTCAGCACCATCGTTGCATGGTTGTCTCCCATGGTATGGGCTGGCTGGTTCCAAGTTTACCCACGTGCACAAAGAGACCATGTGTGGGTTACCATCATCCCCATTCCCCCCCATCATAATCCAAAACTTACATTGGTCCTGTGTTCCTAATTAGTTAACAGAGAAGTACACAATCTGATTATTGCAAAATGCTACAGATCAGAGGACGAGACTAGGAAGAGGAGTGGTTGGCAAACAGGTCCCATAGAGCCGAAAAGGGAAGTTTTATTTCCTTTAAATATGAAGTAAGCAGCTGACTGTTCTTTGCTTCCTCTTACCATATGTGATCATGTCTTCGAGGCCCCCGTTAATAAGATCCATTTCAAAAGCAGGAAATTGGGATGAAGGAGCAGCCTGATGGTTGGAGCAATGGGTCAACAACCAGAGAAGCCGAGTTCAAATCCTTCTGCTGCTCCTTGTGATCTCAGGCGAGTCACGTAACCCTCCATTGCCTCAGGTACAAACTGAGGGGCCCTAACTAAAGCTTAGCACGAGTTAATGGAATTAGTGTGCAGAAGCCCAGAAGTATAAACATTAAGCTTAAGAAAAAGGGGCCCTTAAACTGTGAACCGTCTGGGGACAGGGAAATACCTGTACTTGAGCTACAGCTGAAAAAGGTGGGAGCAACGAGCAAATAACTTGGTACAAAATTACTCAAAATCTTTATCCAACAACCAGTGACCTAGAGCTGATGAAACACTTTTCACATTAAACAAACTGATTTCATAAACCAGGTCCAACATGTTGCATCAGTTATCAGGCGAGTTCCCACCCAGGACAATTCCCACCATGGACTTTCCCCTCCCCCCGTCATTTGTGCAGCGCTGCGTACGCCTTGTAGCGCTATAGAAATGCTAAATAGTAGTAGTAGTAGTAACTATCCTAGGAGGGAATTGTCCAGATGGGAACTGACCTAGAACCGTTGCATCATCCTCCCTAAAGTGATTAGGGGGTGTGCACAGGGCCGCCCAAATGCCTTCGCCCTCTGTCCCCATGCTGGAGTTTAAAGTACATATTACTAACAATAACTCTGCTAGTTCATGTTTCAATTCTATTAGTACTCTGGGTTGTATACCATCTGGTCCAGGTGATTTAATAGTCTTAATTTTGTCAAATTGTCCCATTACATCTTCCAGGTTTACAGAGATTTGTTTCCGTTTCTTTGACTCATCAGCATTGAATACCATTTCTGGCACCTGCTATCTCTCCCACATCTTCCTTAGTGAAAACCAAAGCAAAGAATTAATTTATCTCACCAATTGCCCCCTTTACCCTTTGGTCATCTAGTGGTCCATCTAGTAGAATCGTTTACGGAGAGGCCCCAACTTACATGTTAGATCTCGTTGACTTACCTCCCAGAAATGCTAAAAGATCTGCCCGCACATTTCTTAACCTACACTTCCTGAGCTGCAAAGGATTAAAATACAGACGAACACACGCTACCAGCTTTTCCTACATGAGCACGCAGTTTGAATGCACTTCCAACAAATTTGAAAACAATTAACGAAATCACTAATTTTTGCAAATCTCTGAAAACCTATCTTTTCAATAAGGCCTACCATGAGAATCCATAGCTTAACTATAACACCTCACCACTCCACCTTACTCCGAATGACGCCTTTCTATAACTGTCTTAGTTCTTCTTTGTCATCCTCGATCTCATTGTAATTCCAACTGTATTTCTATCCTGGCATGGCGCTGCCATAACAGGTCTTTGTAAGCCACATTGAGCCTGCAAATAGGTGGGGAAATGTGGGACACAAGTGCAATAAATAAATAAACAAACTAACTAACTAATTTTTACCAGCTCCTTGCTTCTAATATACAATTCAAAGATTTTACCACGTGTTTTTGCCTCTAACACAATCTTCTTTTTAAAGTCGGTCTTTGCCTTCCTTATCAGCACTTTGCATTTGACTTGCCTTTCCTTATGGTGTTTCCTATTATTTTCAGTCAGATCCTTCTTCCATTTTCTGTAACATTTTTCTTTTAGCTCTAATAGCTTCCTTCACCTCACTTTTTAACCATGCTGGCTGTCTTTTGCCCTTCCTTCCTCCTTTTGTAATATATGGAGCGTATCTGGTCTGGGCTTCCAGGATGGTATTTTTGAACTGCATCCACAACTGAGGTAAATTTTTGACCTTGGCAGCTGCTCCTTCAATTTTTTTTTGTTTTTGTTTTATCAGTCTCATTTTATCACCGTCTCCTTTTTGAAAGTTAAATGCTAAAGTATTGGATTTTCTGTGTGTAATTACTCCAGAGATGATATCAAATCTGATCATTTTATGATCGCTGTTATCAAGTGGCTCCAGCACAATTACCTCCTGAACCAGATCATTTGCTCCACTAAGAACTAGGTCTTGAATGGTTCCCCCTCGTTTGTTCCTGAACCAGCTGCTCCGTAAAGCAGTCCTCAATTTCATCAAGGAATTTTATTTCCCTGGCATGACCTGATATTACATTTACCCAGTCAATATTGGGGGTAATTAGACTAATTTCTGATCAAATTTCTGCATCTGTCTGTTCATCCTGGCCAGGTGGAGGGTAGTACACTTCTGTCACTAGCCTTTTCCCCTTTACAGTCTAAACTGAGGCTTTCTGTGACTATTAGCTGTGCTTTATACTGATACTATGGTAGCTTTAAAATGGCCCCCTTAAATGCTAGTCTATGGAAATGTAACAGAGATGTTGGGGCTGATTTTCAAAAGAGAAAAATGTAAAAAAAAAAACCTCAGCATAAAGTGGCATTTTTATCCAAAAAAGTCCAAATCATGTTTTTTGAAACACATCCAATCATGGCATGGAATAAGCCGAGGTTGATAGAAAGTGCTCCGTCATTTAAGAAACATATGAAAAAGGCACTTTTCAGCCAACACTGGGATGTTTATTTATTTATTGCATTTGTATCCCACATTTCCCCACCTATTTGCAGGCTCAATGTGACTAGAGGGCATGAGTTGAAGCTACAGTGTGGTAAATTTAAAACGAATCGGAGAAAATTTTTCTTCACCCAACGTGTAATTAGACTCTGGAATTCGTTGCCGGAGAACGTGGTACGGGCGGTTAGCTTGACGGAGTTTAAAAAGAGGTTAGATAGATTCCTAAAGGACAAGTCCATAGACCGCTATTAAATGGACTTGGAAAAATTCCGCATTTTCAGGTATAACTTGTCTGGAATGTTTTTACGTTTGGGGAGCGTGCCAGGTGCCCTTGACCTGGATTGGCCACTGTCGGTGACAGGATGCTGGGCTAGATGGACCTTTGGTCTTTCCCAGTATGGCACTACTTATGTACTTATGTAAATAATACCATAGAGGCGATCACCATTTCCGGCAGTGAAACAAATACAGAGAGTTGTAGTAGACGAACAAGATTCATGTGTTATAGGCACATTGGGGAATCGTAGAGGGGAAGAGTTGTGTAGAGTTTATTACGAGCTTTGTTTTCGTTGTGTTGCGAGGTTTAGGCACTTAGGTTGGGTCGGATGGGTATGTTAACTTGCTGGACCTGGCATTATAAAATGATTCCAGCTACTTAGGTTCCATTTAGGATTTTAACCTGCTGCTGAATGATGGACAATGGGTTCAGTTATGTTATTACATTTGTGTTGTGTTTTCTTTGGTAAGTTTAAGTACGTACATAATTTATTATCCACTCTCAATTGTGGATAGGTAGAATATGCAGGTTTCAAATAAAGAAAATAACCATGTCAATTCAACTCCATGGTGGTGGTGGTGGAGGGGGGGGGGGGGGGGGGTTCCCGAGCTCAGGGTCACATATAGTCCCTCAGTGACTGAGCTCAGGACCATAATCCGCATTTACATCTTCCAGAAATATAAATGTAAAACTGATTATTTACCAGTCTGCAGAGCTGGGGTGGGGAGAGAATAAGATTCTCAAACGATTATTAAGATACACAACAGTCCAATCCTCCTCCAAATCTCTGACTTTATTAGTTTAACATATTTACAGCAGTCTTGCATTTGCGTGGATGTGGATATATATCTATATATTTACATATAGTTATTCAGAATAAAGAGACCATGGCATTAGCAGGATAAGAGCACAGCCAGTCTGTGCCCTCATGTACCATCTTCATTGGCTGTGCCAACATACAACTGAACCATGCCCACTAGCTGCTACCGTCAAACCACGTCTGCCAGCTGAGCCCAAATGCAGGCAAACCATGCCAGCAGTCCGCAACTGCTCCCACAAAGAGCAAAAGCGTGTCTGCGGGCTGTATGCGCTGCAGATGCCAGACACGTCCCACCGTCCTCAGCCGTACAACCAAATTAATTTTGGAACACAGAACAGATAAACAGGCAGCAGCAGAGGTGGCCAACAGAGGTTCATAAATGTTTGGCTGGGACCCCCCCGGTGAAGGAGCGCATGGGATATTTGCAGTTCAAGTACACCCAGATCTTTCTCTTCCCCCTCCTCCACATACATCGTGCAACATAGGAGAGCATCCGGGGCTCCAGCCTCTCCCTTCCCATCATCCAGGGCTCCAGCTTTCACTCTCCCCCTCCCCCCACCCCACATACATCACACAGGATGTGAGAACATCCATGGCTCTAGCCTTCACCTTTCTCCCCCCACGTATATCGCACAGGCCATTCGTCTGTCTCCCTGCACGAGGGAGCGTAGCAATACGTCTGTCGCTCTGTATGACTTGTATGTGTAATTTTAATAACACAATTCTAATTCTGAGCTTTACACATTTGCAAAGACAGTAAATGGCTTCACTAGTGCACAGCATTTCTCCTGACGGTCCTCGATTACCCCCTACTTGATCTGGACTTCAGGGCAGTCACTGGACAAGAGCCGATACTGCTGCTTCCCTTCTCTTCCACTGGGGCTCTGGACGCTCTGTTCATGGGGGGAGAGGGGGGAAGGGGAAGATATTACCAGTCCCTACTTAACAATGATACCCGGTGGTTAGAGTTAAGGTCCTTGACCACAGGTTCTGGAAGGACCCCTCAGGCACAGCTGCCAGCACAGAACTCTCTCTGCACACTTGGTATATGTTACACAGGCTGGCGGGGAGGTGGGTGGGGGGAAGAAAGGGTAGAAAACACAGTATGAAGAAGGGGTAAAATTCCCTGCTAGTTGCAAATTAAGGTTAATTTGCTCTATCCCAGTCCTAGCTCTGATTGAACTGGAGGCCCAAGAAAGCCAGAGGAGTAATTTGAACTTTAGATGTGAGGTAGAAGGTACGGAGAGGTTTGCACAGTTACTGGGGTCTCTCCTTAGCTTTTATATCTCCCAGGAACTGGTGTGGGACAGACACACCGCTCCTCATGCAGGAACACTGAAAGGGGGGGGGGGGAGATGTGTCAGTAGAGTGTTCGACACCCCCAGGCTTGATTTAATAAGCAGATTACCACAGTGACACATAGCACTGAAGGTGGAGGTGTCATCTCAGCAGTTAGCAGCAATTCAACAGAAGCGGAGCTCAGCTTCCACCCCCCCCCCCCCCCCAGGAGGGCTCCACTGATGAACTAAGCTATTAAGGGTTTACCTCCCTTCCTCTTTCTTTAAATGTTTTTAAAAGACAGGGAAAGCCATGTACCGTATTTTTCGGACTATAAGACGCACCGGACCATAAGACGCACCTAGGTTTTAGAGGAGGGAAATAGGAAAAAAAAAATTTTCCTTTTTCCCCTCCTCTAAAACCTAGGTGCTCCGGTGCGTCTTGTCCGAGTTCGGGATCGCCCTCCCCCCGGCCCTGTCACCACTTCTCCCCTACTCACATCACGCGATGTTCCCTGGTGGTCTAGTGATGTCGGGGCAGGAAAGAGCCCCCTCTTTCCTGCCCAGCGCGCTGCTCTCCGTCCTCCTGTATGCTGCCTGACGGTCTCGGCGAGATTCAAAATGGCCGCCGAGAATTGAAGTCTCAAATTTTGGGGGAAAAAAGTGCGTCTTATAGTCCGAAAAATACAGTATATGTTCTAATTAAGTTTAAACAACAACAGCTAAGATACAGCTAATGTTGCAACTCACTGGGGATTTCATTTTTGTGCTAAAATGTTTAAATGGCTCAGCTGTGTCCATCCAATACAGGTTACAGATATGAGCGGAGAGTTACTCCACATACAGCAGGGTTTCCCCAGGACAGATTCAGGGGGATCTCCTTGGGCTCCTCCCTACCACCACCCCAGTGGCCTGCACCAGGAAGGCCTCTATTCAGTATTAAAATAAGGTTTCTAAATACAGTGAGAGAAAACCAGAGCACAAATGTAGCAAAATTGCCCTCTCACAAGCTGCTAATGGACCACGGTTTTTGCCATTACATGAGAAAGGTCAGCCACGGAGACAAAAGGCAACACCAGATCCCCACGAGAACAATCAAACCAGATCTCGGCCAAATGAGACTAGCAGCCAGTCTGATAGGGTTTTGGGCAAGCCTTGGAGGTCCTGGTGCAGAGCCTCAGTCCCTTACAGCTCACTCCTATACCTACAGAAACAGCTATACATGCATAGACGGAGAGGAAGGGCTAGCAGGAAGCAGGAGGTGACAGGACCTCTCTGAAGCCTCTGGTGAGCCTCATTTAGAGTGCCGTGTTCCAGTTCTGGAGATCGCATCCTCAAAAGGAGTCGGTCCAGAGGGCAGCTACTAAAACGGTCAGCAGCCTTGATCATAAAGCGTATGGGGACAAACTTACACATCAAAAACTATGGAGAGGAGGCAGGAGAGGGAGCATTTGAATATCTCCAAAGTATTACTGCGCAGAGGTGGCTACTCTTGGGTAAAAGAGGGTTTAAAGGATGAAGGTGAGGGGACTGACACGGGAGTAATTTACACCACAGAGAGGGTGGTGAATGTATGGAATGGCCTCATAGAGGAGGCGCTGGAGGGATTAAAGAAATCACGCGATCAGCGCAGAGGATCTCTGAGGGAGAGGAAGGGATTGTAGAGATTAATAGTTGGGATGGATGGGCCGAATGATCTTTATCTGCCTTCACTTTCTATAGTTCCGTGTTAAGAATAAAAAATTTAGTCTTTGTATACATGGGAACCAGGAGAGAAACTGCACTTCCTTACAGCCCCCTTCTACTATCCAGGACACTAAGTACACTTGTACTGTTGCAAACGTATAAAAAATGCACGCGGCAGGTATCTGGGGTGTACAGAAACCTCTATATTTAGAGGACAAGGCATGATGGCTTTTCTCAAGTAAGCAAGCAGCTCCCAGCAGGGTAGGGCAAAGGGGGTCGCAGTGGGGGTTGTCAGTACATGGAATCTGCCTCCTGCCCTGGGCCCCCTATCTCAGCACGGGCCCCCCTCCCTCTCTCCAGAAAAAGCTGATATTGCAAAGGTTTGCCAGGGTGCACCATACAGGCTTTCATAGGACCTTAGAACAAGCTGCATTCGAACTATGTACACATATACAAATTCACATATATATATATAGCTCAGTGTAAAACTATGCCTTTCCTCTTCCACAACGAATTAACACACTTTGGAAGCAAGTGGAACCAAAATGCAATTCTTCTCAGCATCTGCTGCTCCAGCGTCCACTCCCTATCTCAGCCAGGCTGCGAGGGGCAGAGCGCCGCATTCTCCCGTGCCTCGCAAGCACTGGTGGAGTTAGCTGGCTCTCAGAAGTGAAGGGCATCAGAGGGAGAAGGTCCCAGGGCTGCCTTTTTGCAGATTGGTCTTTTCTCCCCAGTTCCAGACCCTTTTCTAGGGTCTGTGTTCAGCACCAGGGATCCCGAGAGGAGCGGCCACGGTGCAGACTGTCACTGCGCTGCCAGGTACTATGGATCAGGTCCAGTGCGTCCTCACATTTCTTCTTGACAGAGGGCTCCTCAATCAGCTTGTGTGGAAGATCCACCTGCAATACAGAGTTCAGGAAACAATGACAGAAATCGAATACCCGGGAGATGGTTTTTATATGCTGCAGTGTTACACACAGCAAGACGGATAGGACTGAGAGGGATGATCAGCAGGTGATACGGTGAGACAGAAGGGACAAATATGTGCAGATGTCTTCCTGCAAGGGAGTAACCTGGTTACAGAATATGAGGACACAAAGCTCAGCAGGTCTTTCCGGCACCTTTACCTGATACATCTTTTTCCAGACTGTGTTCAACGCAGACAGAAAGCGTTCCAGCTCTGTAATGCAGCTAAAATATAAGACCCAGGGTGGTAGGAACTGCTTGCGATCCTGAGCAAACTCCTGCAAAGAACCAGAAAGGAATATGAAATCAGCTCTGCTCAAGCCTGGAATTAACCAGGGAAGTGTTTTCAATTTTGAGCAGCCCGAGCAGATGCAAAATACACGGACACCTACATAAGTATTGCCACACTGGGACAGACTAAAGGTCCATCAAGCCCAGCATCCTGTTTCCAACAGTGGCCAATCCAGGTCACAAGTACCTGGCAAGATCCCAAAAAAGCTCAATACATTTTATGCTGCTTATCCCAGAAATAAGCAGTGGATTTTCCCCAAGTCAATTTAATAATATACCTTGAGATACTTAAGACAATTGCAGAAACAAAACGTTTTTACAATTTGATGTCAATCATTCCCATCCAACGGCCAGGAGATGGGCTGGACAGCTGGGTGTGGAACCCAGGACGGTTTGGGCTGACAAACTGGGTACGGGAGACCCACCACTAGTGTCACTAAGGAAAATGAATATATCCCCTCCCCCCGTGCCAGAAGCTTCTTATTAAAGATATATATATCAGCTGGCTGCGAACTAGTGCCCCGAAGCTGGTATCATTCTAAGGATTTTGAAGTTTATTTTGGCTTCTTTCTTCCCCCCCCCCCCCCCCAAATTGTTTATTTCACGTTTTGAAACAACAGGAAACTGGGAAACAACAACTCTCAAATCTCAAACAAGCCAGGCATCAAACCACCACCCTTCATTTTGGCTTATTTCTCATGCTCATATTAATTTCAGTTTATTTTATTGCTTAGATAGAGTGGGTTCTAACTGGTTGCCCCTGATTTTCAGCCAGCGACTGGCAGTGCGGTTAGTTGCCACTGCTGACCCTGGATATTCAATGACAGGCTGTACCTGGTTTTGGTTTTGGCAGTGGCAACTTAACCGGCTAAGCGAACAGTCAGTGCTAGTCGGTTAAGTTAACAGCAGTTAAAGACAGGCCTCTCTTAACCACTCCACTTAGCTGGTTTAGAGCTGAATATTCAAGCTTAGCCAGCTAAGTGCTATTTAATCGGCCAGGAATTGTTCCTGGCCGGTTAAATAGCGCAGAAAATTGGGCCCTTGGTGTCCTCTCTAGATCACGATGCATGGTTCCCTACAAACCAAGTCTGAACTCACCAGGACACAAGACAGGGCTCCCCTTAAACCCAAGCGTGAACTCACCAGGACACATGACAGCGCTCTTCTTCAACACGTAAACTCAACAGGACACATGACAGAGCTCCCCTTAAACACGAGTGTGAACTCACCAGGACACACGACAGGGCTCCCCTTAAACCCAAGCGTGAACTCACCAGGACACATGACAGCGCTCTTCTTCAACATGTAAACTCAACAGGACACATGACAGAGCTCCCCTTAAACACGAGTGTGAACTCACCAGGACACACGACAGGGCTCCCCTTAAACACGAGCGTGAACTCACCAGGACACAGTACTCTTTGGCAGTCTCTGTGGAAACTGAAACAATGTCAGCTAGTTCAGCACTGCCCAGCAAGCGGAAGAAGCTGGTCTGGCAGTCCTCATGGCATGTGAAGGCCTTGTCCTCTGTTATCACAAGGCAGCAGGGAAGGCACGGAGTGGGAGCCACACCCTGAGGGATAACCTAAAACCAGAAGGCAAGAAATTAATCCCACCAATCTCGGAGTTTCCCCCTCCCTCCTAAAATTCAGGATTCCTGTGGAGGCCACACCAATCAGGGCAGTCTTCAACTTTTAATGTGTTTCTGCGGAAGTCACTTTTTCCACAGTAATAGGAAGTAATGCAGAGCAGGCGTGAGGTGCACTGGCAGAGCTGTGCGAGAGTCTCAGTCCTGGAACAGCAGAGGGTGCTGCGGGGCAGGAGTGAGAAGCTCTGTTACAAAAGTTTTCATATGTATTACCCCTGTTCTGGGTTTTATGTTACTTGTTACCCCAGAGTCAATCAGACCCAGGGCTGGGACTGGGCAGTAAACACTTTCATTCTCTTAATTTACATCCTCTCCAAAGTTATCTAGTCTGGTCACTGCAGAGGCTGTACTCGGCCAGGGGCAAAACCCCAGGGCTCCTTCTTGAACTCTGTAATCATGGGCTCCAAACCCAGTTAACTAGGTGTTACCATCGAGGAAGATCTGAACTAGGAACTAAGTTCAGGATCTTCCACTGGGCCAGCCTGAAGCTTTTAAATTCTTCCCCCCCCCCTCAATAAATTGCTAATGATATTTTTAAAACAAAAGAAAGAGCAGGTAAAAATACCATTAACAAGTGTCAAATATATGATTAAACCTCTATCTTAAAATAAAACAGACGCCCCTTCCACTGAAAAACTAAACCCCACTCAACAAGCCCAACATCCCCCATAATCACTTGATACAAACAGTTCCAATCTTTTCGGGTCACATATATTTGTGAGTTTACTAAGCTTAAAATTCCAGTCATAAAGGCCAAGTCCATCAAACCGCTTCCAGAAAGTAGCTTTAACAGCTTTTAAACTCTTTTATGGCCACCGCTCCCCTTTACTATCAGCACGGTACCCCTGAAGCTACGGTGTGATTCTAACCCCTTTTGACACAGCTTGGCACAGATACTGCATCCAGTCGGCCATCTCCTCCTCGTCTTTGGCACTCAGCTCCAACGAGGGCCGATCCGTCAGGATGACCTGGAAGGAATGCGGTCGCTCTGTTGTGTTCGACCTCCGACAGCCGCCACATTGCTCACTCCTGTATACAGGCAGAAAGAAGAGGCTGTCAAACACTTTACTCTTCACGAGATGAAAGGCTATCTACCATTTAAGAGACTGGTGGTAACCTTAAATACATTGAGAGAAGGAAAATGATGCAGCTAAGGCTCATCACTGGAGACCAATGAGTGTTCCTCAAAGCAACAAGCTGGTATTAACTTAGTTTGCTCAGCCTTATAAATAAAAATTACCAAGTTGAGACAGGACATCCTAGCTGTACAGGCTAAGTGGAGGAGTGGCCTAGTGGTTAGAGCACCGGTCTTGCAATCCAGAGGTGGCCGGTTCAATAGGGTTACCGTATTTTGTCCCCCAAAAAGGAGGACACATGCCCCGCCCCTTTCACACCCTCGCCCCGCCCCCTTTCACATTTTTCCCTCCCCCCTGTCACACACCCCGTCACTCCCCTCCCCTTACTACTGCCCTGGTGGTCTAGTGACCTCTTTGGGGCAGGAAAGAGCCCCCCCTCTTTCCTGCCCGGAGCGCTGCCCTGAATGTATCCTTCCTGTTGTTGATCTCGGCGCCAATTCAAAATGGCCATCGAGAGTTGAAGTCTCGCGAGGTCACGTCAACTCTCAGCGGCCATTTTGAATCGCTGCTGAGATCAGCAACAGGAAGGATGCATGCAGGGCAGCGCTCCGGGCAGGAAAAAGGGGGGCTCTTTTCTGCCCCGAAGGCGGAAGAGGTCACTAGACCACCAGAGCAGTAGTAAGTAAGGGGAGGGGAGGCTAGGCTGGCAAAACCCGCCCGTTGCCCGGACATGTCCTCAAAAAGAGGACATGTCCGGGTAAATCCGGACATATGGTAACCCTATGGTTCAAATCCCACTGCTGCTCCTTGTGATCTTGGGAAAGTCACTTAACCCTCCATTGCCTCAGGTACAAACTTAGATTGTGAGCCCTCCTGGGACAGAGAAATATCCAGAGTACCTGAATGTAACTCACCTTCAGCTACTACTGAAAAAGGTGTCAGCAAAATCTAAATAAATAAAGATTCCATTCAGAATCTGTAAGAATAGCAACATTCCATGTAGAACCCCAAAGAATATCAAGATTCTGGAATCCTAAAGAGTGACAAGATTCCATGCAGAATCTCAAACAGTAGCAACATTCCATGTAGAACCCCAAAGAGTAACAAGATTCTTTGGGCTAGAGGAGTGGCCTAGGTCAGTTCAAATCCCACTGCTGCTCCTTGTGATCTTGGGCAAGTCACTTAACCCTCCATTGCCTCAGGTACAAACTTAGATTGTGAGCCCTCCTGGGACAGGGAAATATCCAGAGTACCTGAATGTAACTCACCTTCAGCTACTACTGAAAAAGGTGTCAGCAAAATCTAAATAAATAAAGATTCCATTCAGAATCTGTAAGAATAGCAACATTCCATGTAGAACCCCAAAGAATATCAAGATTCTGGAATCCTAAAGAGTGACAAGATTCCATGCAGAATCTCAAACAGTAGCAACATTCCATGTAGAACCCTAAAGAATAACAAGCGGAGGAGTGGCCTATGGTTAGAGCACAGGTTTTGCAATCCAGAGGTGGCCAGTTCAAATCCCACTGCTGCTCCTTGTGATCTTGGGCAAGTCACTTAACCCTCCATTGCCTCAGGTACAAACTTAGATTGTGAGCCCTCCTGGGACAGAGAAATATCCAGAGTACCTGAATGTAACTCACCTTCAGCTACTACTGAAAAAGGTGTGAGCAAAATCTAAATAAATAAAGATTCCATGCAGAATCTCAAACAATAGCAACATTCCATGTAGAACCCCAAAGAATATCAAGATTCTGGAATCCTAAAGAGTGACAAGATTCCATGCAGAATCTCAAACAGTAGCAACATTCCATGTAGAACCCTAAAGAATAACAAGTGGAGGAGTGGCCTATGGTTAGAGCACAGGTTTTGCAATCCAGAGGTGGCCAGTTCAAATCCCACTGCTGCTCCTTGTGATCTTGGGCAAGTCACTTAACCCTCCATTGCCTCAGGTACAAACTTAGATTGTGAGCCCTCCTGGGACAGAGAAGTATCCAGAGTCCCTGAATGTAACTCACCTTCAGCTACTACTGAAAAAGGTGTCAGCAAAATCTAAATAAATAAAGATTCCATTCAGAATCTGTAAGAATAGCAACATTCCATGTAGAACCCCAAAGAATATCAAGATTCTGGAATCCTAAAGAGTGACAAGATTCCATGCAGAATCTCAAACAGTAGCAACATTCCATGTAGAACCCCAAAGAGTAACAAGATTCTTTGGGCTAGAGGAGTGGCCTAGGTCAGTTCAAATCCCACTGCTGCTCCTTGTGATCTTGGGCAAGTCACTTAACCCTCCATTGCCTCAGGTACAAACTTAGATTGTGAGCCCTCCTGGGACAGGGAAATATCCAGAGTACCTGAATGTAACTCACCTTCAGCTACTACTGAAAAAGGTGTCAGCAAAATCTAAATAAATAAAGATTCCATTCAGAATCTGTAAGAATAGCAACATTCCATGTAGAACCCCAAAGAATATCAAGATTCTGGAATCCTAAAGAGTGACAAGATTCCATGCAGAATCTCAAACAGTAGCAACATTCCATGTAGAACCCTAAAGAATAACAAGTGGAGGAGTGGCCTATGGTTAGAGCACAGGTTTTGCAATCCAGAGGTGGCCAGTTCAAATCCCACTGCTGCTCCTTGTGATCTTGGGCAAGTCACTTAACCCTCCATTGCCTCAGGTACAAACTTAGATTGTGAGCCCTCCTGGGACAGAGAAGTATCCAGAGTCCCTGAATGTAACTCACCTTCAGCTACTACTGAAAAAGGTGTCAGCAAAATCTAAATAAATAAAGATTCCATTCAGAATCTGTAAGAATAGCAACATTCCATGTAGAACCCCAAAGAATATCAAGATTCTGGAATCCTAAAGAGTGACAAGATTCCATGCAGAATCTCAAACAGTAGCAACATTCCATGTAGAACCCCAAAGAGTAACAAGATTCTTTGGGCTAGAGGAGTGGCCTAGGTCAGTTCAAATCCCACTGCTGCTCCTTGTGATCTTGGGCAAGTCACTTAACCCTCCATTGCCTCAGGTACAAACTTAGATTGTGAGCCCTCCTGGGACAGGGAAATATCCAGAGTACCTGAATGTAACTCACCTTCAGCTACTACTGAAAAAGGTGTCAGCAAAATCTAAATAAATAAAGATTCCATTCAGAATCTGTAAGAATAGCAACATTCCATGTAGAACCCCAAAGAATATCAAGATTCTGGAATCCTAAAGAGTGACAAGATTCCATTCAGAATCTCAAACAGTAGCAACATTCCATGTAGAACCCTAAAGAATAACAAGCGGAGGAGTGGCCTAGTGGTTAGAGCACCAGTCTTGCAATCCAGAGGTGGCCAGTTCAAATCCCACTGCTGCTCCTTGTGATCTTGGGCAAGTCACTTAACCCTCCATTGCCTCAGGTACAAACTTAGATCGTGAGCCCTCCTGGGACAGAGAAGTATCCAGAGTCCCTGAATGTAACTCACCTTCAGCTACTACTGAAAAAGGTGTGAGCAAATATCTAAATATATAATAAATAAGCAAATGACAGAAAATGCCAAGGAAAAAGAGCCAGGTGGACACAGAAAGGCTGATCCTGCTATAGTCAGAGAGGCTGTTCTGCCCCTCTCGCTGCTGCCTGGAGGAGAAAGGGGGAACAGATATATTGACCCAGTTTGGGTGTCAGGACTGAAGCCTCTTGAGAAGCAGCAGCAACCATTACTGATCTAAAAAGGGAAAGTCCACTGTTCATAAAGTCACTTCAGATTATATGCTTTATGTTGGTGCAGGTTATTACAAATGCAGTCCCCACTCAATCCCCGACTCAGCCTGCGTTTGGCACTTAATGTGGAAATGACCTCTGTGCTTACCATTAGCATGCACTAATCCCTACTTTGACGCTTAATATGCTTTAGGAAAGGGGTCCTTAGTTGTCCCAACAAGATTCGGTGTAGCCTGGACATCAGGCTCCCAGTCGGCGTTTGTCTGTACTATATTTCTGGGATTATGAGTGGTGACCTCTAACTGGAAATACTGACAGAATGACAGCTTTATGCTTGATTTTATGCTTGTTTTTTTTGACTCAGACACAAATTACCTTTATCAGCTTTATCAATCTTGCTATGGACAGGTGAGATGCAGGGGTTGATCTTAATATGAAGACATCCATAACAAGCAGAAATTAGATCTTACCTGCTAATTTACCTTCCTTGAGTCTCTCCAGACTTTTCTTGATGGAGTGGGTATATGCACTCCTACCAGCAGAGGGAGACTGAGAACTACTGACTGATGTCAGTCCACTCTCTCATTACCTCTCGCCTTGACTACTGCAACCTACTCCTCACTGGCCTCCAACTTAACCATCTCTCCCCCCTTCAGTCCGTTCAGAATTCTGCTGCAAGTCTTATATTCCGCCTGGACCGATATGATCATATCACCCCTCTCCTCAAGTCACTTCACTGGCTTCCGATCAGGTACCGCATACAGTTCAAGCTTCTCCTACTAACCTACAAATGCACTCAATCTGCAGCCCCTCACTACCTCTCTACCCTCATCTCCCCTTACGCTCCTACCTGTAATCTCCGCTCACAGGACAAATCCCTCCTCTCTGTCCCCTTCTCCACCATCGCCAACTCCAGGCTCCGCCCTTTCTGCCTTGCCTCTCTCTATGCTTGGAACAAACTTCCTGAGTCCATACGCCAGGCCCCCTCCCTGCCCATCTTCAAATCCTTGCTCAAAGCCCACCTCTTCAATGTCGCCTTCGGCACCTAACCATTATGCCTCCATTCAGGGAAACTCTAGACTGCCCCAATTTGATTGTCTGCACATGTTGTCCATTAGATTGTAAGCTCCTTTGAGCAGGGACCGTCCTTCTTTGTTAAACTGTACAGTGCTGCGTAACCTTAGTAGCGCTTTAGAAATGTTAAGTAATAGTAGTAGTGTAAAGTCCTGTTCAGCCCTGAGACATCCAGTATTTCTACTGACAAAGCAAATGGTACAGAACAAGAACAACAGATCACCCAATCAACCCTAGGAGGGAAGGGAACAATTAAACATGAAATCCAAGTCATTCGCCAACAACCACAAAAGGAACTGCGGATTCTAAAACTGACCAGACAAATGTTCAGCTTCCTCAAACTTACTAAGGTCCGAATGACTCCAGGAAAAAAAACCCTTTCAGCAGCAACCTCACCTGCTCAACAGCCATGAGAATCAAGCCACGTCTGGCATCCAAATGGGACCCTGGGAGAGCAGACTGTCTGAGAGAAGCAACCAAAGAGGATCGCCTACCTGCAAACGTACCATATCTCTGTACAACGGGCAGCTCAGCCACACTGGGAGCTACCAACACAACTTGACTGCAGTGACTCTGGATCCTATCGGAGGCCATGGAAGAAAAACATACAACAGCTCTCGGGGAGGCCAGGGCTGGACCAATACATCCAACCACATAGGAATGGCTCCTTTCTTTGACTGAAAAACCTTGGTGTCTGTGTTGACGGTTGTGGCTGTGAGATCCTTCAGAAGACGTCCCCAGCAAAGAGGAAGAGAGCTCTTCAACGAGAGACTCCACAAGATGGCGGGGAATTGAGGCCTCCAGTCTTGAAGCCCAAGAGAAGTCCTTTGAGATGAGCCTCTGGGACCACAAATCACCTTCATGGAGCTGTCCGCCGTTGTTGGTAGCGAAAAGTCCTGGGACCTAGGTCACAGGCTCCCCGAGAGCCAAATCTGCACAGGCGTAGCACAAGCCACTCACTGGGGAAATGATGCACTGCACAAGTCACACAGCAGCATGCCTGAGAGTGCCCAGCTAACCAACGTCCCACCGTTGACAGACAGAAACCACTGTGCTGAAAAGTCCAAAGCTGAAAATCCACCCAGCAAGGTACTTATTAATTTAATTTTGTTCTTGATTGCTCAAGTCAGCCTGAGTGGAGGCACTCAAGGAACCCCCTCCCAGGAAGAGCAGGGGAGAGGATCAAAGCCCAGACATGCTCCAGATGGAGGGTGGGGGATGGACCCGGCAGACCAGAGTGTACACCTCCGGAGGTGCAAGGAACCAGAACTGCTGAGACCCCTTCATCAAACCAATCCAGTGCTTTTTTTTTTTTTTTTAATCTGTTGTCCTCAAATAGATTAAAATAAAAATATTGCCTAAAGAGCGTTTTAAGTGGGTCTAACACAGCACACCCAACTCAAACCTGACAAAGCAGGGCTACACAGTCACTTACCTACCCCTCTCTGCTAGAAAACTAAGAAATACTGGAAGTCTCAAGGCTGCCCCCGACCATATGCAGTGACATCAGTCAATAGTTCTGTCTCCCTCTGCTGGTAGGAGAGCAAAAACCCAATCATCAGAATAGTCTGGAGAGATGATGAGGAATGAAAGATTACATGCTGAAGATATTACCTTTCTCGAAGAGCCTGGTAAGATGTCCTCCGAGAGGATCATTCAAATCAAACTCCCTAGCATGTGCTCCCAAACACCACACACACTCATATGGCAGAGTTTAAACGTGGAAATAGTCTTACCCCATGTTTACTGAAAGGAGGGGGGTGACATCCATGCGATCCGGGTACTGGTACAGAATTCCATTGCTGTCGGAAATAAACACAAACATGTATAATTCCTGGAATTAATGTAATCATCCTTCTTTAATTACATTATCTAATGTGTATTTCCAACTGTAACCCTATCTGTCTCCTCCAAGCTGACAGCCAGCCAGTAATTCTCATGTATCACCCAGGAGGCAGCCTTCAGCAGTGCTACTGCGACCTGTTTGCTCACATCGCCACCAGGACTAAAACAGTCCTTCCCAGGTCATAGGTGTCAGCTCGGTGGGTGTAGTGGTTGCTCGAGCACCCTAAACCCTCAAGAGTGCCCAGGGAGAGGTAATTTCTGTTGAATTTAGCATGTCCCAATAAAGAAAAACACTTCAGAAGGGAGGAGATATTTAAATGGTATAATCTACAGGCCATCACCAAGAAAAAAACCTACAGAAGTGAGATTCAGAGCTGTTAAAGGGAAACCAAAATTTACACGGAGAGTGGAGGATACAGGACACCACTCACAGCTCAAGTTCTTATGCAACGTGTTCACCAAACACATTGTACTGTACTGTTTTGGGATCTTGCCAGGTACGTGTGACCTGGATTGGCCACTGTTGGAAACAGGATGCTGGGCTTGATGGACCTTCGGTTTGTCCCAGTACGGCAATACTTATGTTATTCATGTACTTATGTAAGTAGTATGGTCGCCGCATCTCAAGAAAGATATAGTAGAATTGGAAAAGGTGCAGCGAAGGGCGACTAAAATGATAGCGGGGACGGGACGACTTCCCTATGAAGAAAGACTAAGGAGGCTAGGGCTATACAGCTTGGAGAAGAGACGGCTGAGGGGAGACATGATAGAGGTATATAAAATAATGAGTGGAGTGGAACAGGTGGATGTGAAGCGTCTGTTCACGCTTTCCAAAAATACTAGGACTAGGGGGCATGCGATTAAACTACAGTGTAGTAAATTTAAAACAAATCAGAGAAAATGTTTCTTCACCCAACGCATAATTAAACTCTGGAATTCGTTGCTGGAGAACGTGGTGAAGGCGGTTAGCTTAGCAGAGTTTAAAAAGGGGTTGGACGGTTTCCTAAAGGACAAGTCCATAAACCGCTACTAAATGGACTTGGGAAAAATCCACAATACCAGGAATAACATGTATAGAATGTTTGTACGTTTGGGAAGCTTGCCAGGTGCCCTTGGCCTGGATTGGCCGCTGTCGTGGACAGGATGCTGGGCTCGATGGACCCTTGGTCTTTTCCCAGTATGGCATTACTTATGTACTTATGTTATGTATACCCCACAATCCACTCCAGGTCTGGTTTACATCAGAAAACTAAATACAAATAATGGTCTTTTCCCAGTGTTGCATTACTTATGTACTTATGTATCACTTAATATGGCGACTGGGCCCATGGAAGGTGTCAATCGAAGAGACAGACCTGCCCCATCGACCTTTTAGCGTCAGAGCTAAGATCCCTTCATTTGTCGTGATCTTACGTAACTGCTTGTTCTTTTCAACTTTTGTAAGCCACCTTGAACTAGATTTTGATACCTGGATGATTGTGGGATTTAAGTCTAATAAAATGAAATGTGTGTAAATTCTGCCATGGGTTTGTGTCTTATAATTTCTGCTGGAAGTCTCTTCCAGATGTTTGGCTCCCTGTCAGTAAAAGCTGTTTTTTGTCACCTTCCCTTGTCCTTCTCACTCTCTGGAAAACTACTAATCGTCATTTCTGTAGCACTACTAGACAGGTACTTTCTCTGTCCCTAGTGGGCTCACAATCTGAGGTGTTTTTGGACCTGGAGCAATGGAGGGTTAAGTGACTTGCCCAGAGTCACAAGGACTTACAGTGGGGACTGAACCCAGTTCCTCAGGTTCTCAGCCCACTGCACTAACCGTTAGGCTACTCCTCCACTCGGCTTCCTTCTGCTTCTTTATTGAAACCCGCTGAGTATTTGAATGATTGTATCCTACCTCCCATTTTCTCTCTTTTAAGCAAACACATCCCTAGTTTTCTTAGACTCTGTTTTGCAAGCCATCCTTCAAACTGATTCTACGGTATCAATGTCCTTTTTGAAGCTATGATCACAGAGGTAGAGACAGGACTCAGGATGCGAAGCAGAGGCATTATGATTAAGGCTTCTGATTTTAGGGATTTATAGACTGTAAATTTAGGGGGGTCAATATCCTGAAGCACTTAATCTGGATAACAGCACCTGCTACCTGGGTAAAAGTTGCTGAATTGGATATTCAGAGACACTATTTGGATTATGCCCCTGAATATCCTACAGACCCACTCTGTACTATCCAGATAGTGTCACTGAATATCCTCACAAGACCTCCTCTGTACTATCCGGATAGTGTCTCTGAATATCCTCACAGGCCTCCTCTGTACTATCCGGATAGTGTCTGAATATCCTCACAGGCCTCCTCTGTACTATCCGGATAGTGTCTATGAATATCCTCACAAGACCTCCTCTGTACTATCCGGATAGTGTCTCTGAATATCCTCACAAGACCTCCTCTGTACTATCCGGATAGTGTCACTGAATATCCTCACAATACCTCCTCTGTACTATCCGGATAGTGTCACTGAGTATCCTCACAGGCCTCCTCTGTACTATCCGGATAGTGTCACTGAATATCCTCACAATACCTCCTCTGTACTATCCAGATAGTGTCACTGAATATCCTCACAAGACCTCCTCTGTACTATCCGGATAGTGTCTCTGAATATCCTCACAGGCCTCCTCTGTACTATCCAGATAGTGTCACTGAATATCCTCACAGGCCTCCTCTGTACTATCCAGATAGTGTCACTGAATATCCTCACAGGCCTCCTCTGTACTATCCGGATAGTGTTTCTGAATATCCTCACAAGACCTCCTCTGTACTATCCAGATAGTGTCACTGAATATCCTCACAGGCCTCCTCTGTACTATCCGGATAGTGTCACTGAATATCCTCACAAGACCTCCTCTGTACTATCCGGATAGTGTCACTGAATATCCTCACAAGCCTCCTCTGTACTATCCAGATAGTGTCACTGAATATCCTCACAAGACCTCCTCTGTACTATCCGGATAGTGTCTCTGAATATCCTCACAGGCCTCCTCTGTACTATCCGGATAGTGTCTGAATATCCTCACAGGCCTCCTCTGTACTATCCGGATAGTGTCTATGAATATCCTCACAAGACCTCCTCTGTACTATCCGGATAGTGTCTCTGAATATCCTCACAAGACCTCCTCTGTACTATCCGGATAGTGTCACTGAATATCCTCACAATACCTCCTCTGTACTATCCGGATAGTGTCACTGAGTATCCTCACAGGCCTCCTCTGTACTATCCGGATAGTGTCACTGAATATCCTCACAATACCTCCTCTGTACTATCCAGATAGTGTCACTGAATATCCTCACAAGACCTCCTCTGTACTATCCGGATAGTGTCTCTGAATATCCTCACAGGCCTCCTCTGTACTATCCAGATAGTGTCACTGAATATCCTCACAGGCCTCCTCTGTACTATCCAGATAGTGTCACTGAATATCCTCACAGGCCTCCTCTGTACTATCCGGATAGTGTCTCTGAATATCCTCACAAGACCTCCTCTGTACTATCCAGATAGTGTCACTGAATATCCTCACAGGCCTCCTCTGTACTATCCGGATAGTGTCACTGAATATCCTCACAAGACCTCCTCTGTACTATCCGGATAGTGTCACTGAATATCCTCACAAGCCTCCTCTGTACTATCCGGATAGTGTCACTGAATATCCTCACAAGACCTCCTCTGTACTATCCGGATAGTGTCACTGAATATCCTCACAAGACCTCCTCTGTACTATCCGGATAGTGTCACTGAATATCCTCACAGGCCTCCTCTGTACTATCCAGATAGTGTCTCTGAATATCCTCACAAGACCTCCTCTGTACTATCCGGATAGTGTCTCTGAATATCCTCACAAACCCCCCTCTGTACTATCTGGATAGTGTCACTGAATATCCTCACAAACCCCCCTCTGTACTATCCGGATAGTGTCACTGAATATCCTCACAGACCTCCTCTGTACTATCCGGATAGTGTCTCTGAATATCCTCACAAGACCTCCTCTGTACTATCCGGATAGTGTCACTGAATATCCTCACAAGACCTCCTCTGTACTATCCAGATAGTGTCACTGAATATCCTCACAATACCTCCTCTGTACTATCCGGATAGTGTCACTGAATATCCTCACAAGACCTCCTCTGTACTATCCGGATAGTGTCACTGAATATCCTCACAATACCTCCTCTGTACTATCCAGATAGTGTCTCTGAATATCCTCACAAGACGTCCTCTATACTATCCGGATAGTGTCTCTGAATATCCTCACAGACCTCCTCTGTACTATCCAGATAGTGTCTCTGAATATCCTCACAAACCCCCCTCTGTACTATCTGGATAGTGTCACTGAATATCCTCACAAACCCCCCTCTGTACTATCCGGATAGTGTCACTGAATATCCTCACAGACCTCCTCTGTACTATCCGGATAGTGTCTCTGAATATCCTCACAGGCCTCCTCTGTACTATCCGGATAGTGTCACTGAATATCCTCACAAGACCTCCTCTGTACTATCCGGATAGTGTCTCTGAATATCCTCACAGGCCTCCTCTGTACTATCCGGATAGTGTCTCTGAATATCCTCACAAGACCTCCTCTGTACTATCCGGATAGTGTCTCTGAATATCCTCACAGGCCTCCTCTGTACTATCCGGATAGTGTCACTGAATATCCTCACAAGACCTCCTCTGTACTATCCGGATAGTGTCTCTGAATATCCTCACAGGCCTCCTCTGTACTATCCGGATAGTGTCTCTGAATATCCTCACAAGACCTCCTCTGTACTATCCGGATAGTGTCTCTGAATATCCTCACAAGACCTCCTCTGTACTATCCGGATAGTGTCTCTGAATATCCTCACAGGCCTCCTCTGTACTATCCGGATAGTGTCTCTGAATATCCTCACAGGCCTCCTCTGTACTATCCGGATAGTGTCTCTGAATATCCTCACAATACCTCCTCTGTACTATCCGGATAGTGTCTCTGAATATCCTCACAGGCCTCCTCTGTACTATCCGGATAGTGTCTCTGAATATCCTCACAGGCCTCCTCTGTACTATCCGGATAGTGTCTCTGAATATCCTCACAAGACCTCCTCTGTACTATCCAGATAGTGTCTCTGAATATCCTCACAGGCCTCCTCTGTACTATCCGGATAGTGTCTCTGAATATCCTCACAAGACCTCCTCTGTACTATCCAGATAGTGTCTCTGAATATCCTCACAGGCCTCCTCTGTACTATCCGGATAGTGTCTCTGAATATCCTCACAAGACCTCCTCTGTACTATCCAGATAGTGTCTCTGAATATCCTCACAAGACCTCCTCTGTACTATCCGGATAGTGTCTCTGAATATCCTCACAGGCCTCCTCTGTACTATCCGGATAGTGTCTCTGAATATCCTCACAAGACCTCCTCTGTACTATCCGGATAGTGTCTCTGAATATCCTCACAGGCCTCCTCTGTACTATCCGGATAGTGTCTCTGAATATCCTCACAAGACCTCCTCTGTACTATCCAGATAGTGTCTCTGAATATCCTCACAAGACCTCCTCTGTACTATCCGGATAGTGTCTCTGAATATCCTCACAAGACCTCCTCTGTACTATCCGGATAGTGTCTCTGAATATCCTCACAGGCCTCCTCTGTACTATCCGGATAGTGTCTCTGAATATCCTCACAGGCCTCCTCTGTACTATCCGGATAGTGTCTCTGAATATCCTCACAATACCTCCTCTGTACTATCCGGATAGTGTCTCTGAATATCCTCACAGGCCTCCTCTGTACTATCCGGATAGTGTCTCTGAATATCCTCACAGGCCTCCTCTGTACTATCCGGATAGTGTCTCTGAATATCCTCACAAGACCTCCTCTGTACTATCCGGATAGTGTCTCTGAATATCCTCACAAGACCTCCTCTGTACTATCCAGATAGTGTCTCTGAATATCCTCACAGGCCTCCTCTGTACTATCCGGATAGTGTCTCTGAATATCCTCACAAGACCTCCTCTGTACTATCCAGATAGTGTCTCTGAATATCCTCACAGGCCTCCTCTGTACTATCCGGATAGTGTCTCTGAATATCCTCACAAGACCTCCTCTGTACTATCCAGATAGTGTCTCTGAATATCCTCACAAGACCTCCTCTGTACTATCCGGATAGTGTCTCTGAATATCCTCACAGGCCTCCTCTGTACTATCCGGATAGTGTCTCTGAATATCCTCACAAGACCTCCTCTGTACTATCCAGATAGTGTCTCTGAATATCCTCACAAGACCTCCTCTGTACTATCCGGATAGTGTCTCTGAATATCCTCACAAACCCCCCTCTGTACTATCCGGATAGCGTCTCTGAATATCCTCACAAGACCTCCTCTGTACTATCCGGATAGTGTCTCTGAATATCCTCACAGGCCTCCTCTGTACTATCCGGATAGTGTCTCTGAATATCCTCACAAACCCCCCTCTGTACTATCCGGATAGCGTCTCTGAATATCCTCACAAGACCTCCTCTGTACTATCCGGATAGTGTCTGAATATCCTCACAGGCCTCCTCTGTACTATCCGGATAGTGTCTATGAATATCCTCACAAGACCTCCTCTGTACTATCCGGATAGTGTCTCTGAATATCCTCACAGGCCTCCTCTGTACTATCCGGATAGTGTCTGAATATCCTCACAGGCCTCCTCTGTACTATCCGGATAGTGTCTCTGAATATCCTCACAAACCCCCCTCTGTACTATCCGGATAGCGTCTCTGAATATCCTCACAAGACCTCCTCTGTACTATCCGGATAGTGTCTGAATATCCTCACAGGCCTCCTCTGTACTATCCGGATAGTGTCTCTGAATATCCTCACAAACCCCCCTCTGTACTATCCGGATAGCGTCTCTGAATATCCTCACAAGACCTCCTCTGTACTATCCGGATAGTGTCTGAATATCCTCACAGGCCTCCTCTGTACTATCCGGATAGTGTCTCTGAATATCCTCACAGGCCTCCTCTGTACTATCCGGATAGTGTCTCTGAATATCCTCACAAGACGTCCTCTGTACTATCCGGATAGTGTCTCTGAATATCCTCACAAGACCTCCTCTGTACTATCCAGATAGTGTCACTGAATATCCTCACAGACCCCTTCTGTACTATCCGGACAGTGTCTCAATATCCTTACAGACCCTCTCTGCACTAGGTAAACAGTTCCACAATGGAGCATAGGTAGAGGCAGGAGAGTTCCAGTATTTATCCAAACATTGCACTATTCAGTTTGCTGACGGCTGTCCTAATTTATCCAGATAGAAGAGTGGATATTGCCAGTATCCAGAGAAGGTCCGGCACTGACCATTCCGAGGCTGAACATTCGAATAGTTTTTGACCGCTGCAGCCTGCATCGAGACTGTGCTGGGTTATTTGTTCATCCCCTCCCGAAGCCCCTAAGCTGGATGCAGGAGGAAGAGGACAGGCAAATTTACCAAGGGTAAAGGCCAGGGATAAAACTCTCTTTTAGAGACACGAGTGAAAAAAGAAAAGCCAGATAATTAAAAGGAAGGAGGAGTTTAATGGAAAGCAGATATTCTTAGACTGTTAGATCATTTTTCACAATAAAGAGAGCAGGTAAGAGACCAAAATGAGATGCTAAAGGTACCAATGGGCGGGCCGGTCTTTTGATTAACATCTTCAATGGGTCCAGCACTGGCACGGTCGCCATATTAAGTGACACTAACTATACAGTGAAGAGAGCCGAGTAGGGACCTGTTCGGTAGTTGACCAATGCTGGCACAATCGCTTTAGATTTCAGTCTGTTAATTAGCACGTCTGTACAACATGGACAGCTTAGCAGTTTAGCAGCTGTATTTTGCTGCTGAATGGAATATGGCATCGTGTCTGTTCCTCCCCTAATCTATATAAAAGCTGTTCATTTAGCAGGTTAAATGGCCCAGTTTTATTCTGCTCTTTTTTACTCTCCACAGATAACAGATAAGCAAGTTATACCTTTACCACCCACTTGCTCCAAATATTTGGCTGTATCTTTTTACCGAGTGTTCTTTAGAAGCTCAAAGTCATCCACATTCCCCAACTATGAGATTGGTTTTATTTCCACTACCCTCTGCATGCATGTAAAATGGGACTTATTGTATAAAAAGGAAAAAAATGCTGAAATGAAAGTACCGTGCGCTGCTCTAACTCCCGCTGGAGGGAGGGGAGCCTCCGGCACCGTTACTGACCTCAGAACCACAAAGCAGGGCTTCCAGTACTCCTTGCCCAGGTAGGAGGTGCTGGCCTTGTAATACAACACGCCTTCCTTGGTGACCGGGAGCTCCGAAGATGTGGCTGTGCAGCCGAGTCCTATCGTCTGGTCCAGTGGATCTTCCCAGTGCACGAGGCCGTAGAAGTGGGTGACAACATCTGTAGACTGAGAAAAAGTCCGTCCACGTCACCGGAGATTCCGGATCCACACGCAAAGCAGAAAACAAGCACACGGCAGTCCGCAGGCTTTCTTCTCGTGTAAAATATGCAGAAAAGGGGTCATACAGTTGTGCAGGGAGTACACAGTCGGCACATCCCAGAACGATGTCCATTTTCACGGGATCAGTGCATAGACATTCCTGCTTAAGGCAGAGTTTTGATATATATATGTGTATTTTATAAATACACATTTCCATTTTCTTCACAGCAGATGTCAATTTGTGCACTACTATGTTGGGGGGGGGGGGTCACCGGAGAAGCCTTTTTATTTAATTTTTAATAGGTGCCTAGGTTACCTGTATAAAATAAAGACACAGGTGCTCTGAAGGCACTGCACAGATGACAGTATTCACTGCTGGGCTCAGGTGAGGCCACTTCAGTTTCTTTTCAAAGAGTTGCTGCCATTTATCAATACGGGAAGCCAGGCAGAAACGCCGGCTGCTTGTTCCTAACCTCCTATATCTCCAGATGCTCAGCTGAGAGACACGGAACGATAGTAACAGACTGAGGCTATGCTTACCTCACACTTTGACTCCTGGGCTACGAATTTGGCCAGCGCCAGTTTCTCCATGGTTGCATCAGTGAGGATCCAGGGGTACGGGGGCTCCCGGTAACCCTTAATCATGGCCGACTTCAAAGCAGCTACAAAAAACCTGGAGGAGGAAAAGTAACCTGTCTGAGAGGTCTTTTCATCACCTGAAGTTTTACCGCTTCACAGGTGGTAACCAACTGCAACAGACCGGTTCCACCCCAGAGGTGGCTGCATGCACGTTTCTGAAAAGCGCCTCAGGGTGGTCTTTGGATGCAAAAATGCACAAATAATAAACGTAGGACTACATAAAAGACAGTAATATAAAAATCTAAGAGGAAATGTAAGAAAATCACCACCGCAGGTACATTCGATTGGACAACTTATCAGCGATGCAGTTCCTACAGCAACTTTTAATACCAGTGAAAACTAACAGACCAAGGGCTAGATGCACTAATCAATCGTTAGAGCCCTTCCCTTACCGATTCCCTTAGCGAATCGGTAAGGGAAGGGCATGCATCAAAGAAAAGGAATGCAAATGAGCTGCTCGTTGTAACTCACTTGCATTCTCTATTCCATCGTTAAACAGTCAACCAATCGGCCGGTCGAGCATGCGCAGAGCAGCCAAGTGTTATGCTGGCTGCTCTGCGCATGCCAAATACGCCTCCCTGTGCTGCCCGAAGACGCCGCGCTGCTCACCCCCCTCCGATGCGGCTCGATCCAAGAGGTGCAGTTGAGGACGCCCATTCAAAAAAAAAAAAAAAAACACGCCCATTTTGGCCGTCTTTCCCCCCTCGCAATAATAACAACGTCTTTTTTGGCCGTGCTTCACTCAGCTGAGAGACCTGGAAGTCTGTGAGCCAATCACAACGCATTTAGCTCAGCCAAAATAGACGTCTGTTTTGAAGCGGAGCGCTATTTTTTTTTTTTGGTTGTTTGTGAGTGAAGGACGTCCATAAAGGACGTCCCTGATGAGCACTTGACTTTTTTTTCCCCCGATCTTTACTTTTGTAGCTCCCGCACAGCCCCAACGAGAGGTACAGAACTCTCGTTAAATTTTCCAGCGTTAAGGCAATCGGAAATGTTTAGTGCATCTCACTACAATGCGGTTTCTACACAATTTGCTCATCTGCATTCTGTTTTCGTTAGCTGCTACCGTTGTCGGAAAAAAGTCTTTAGTGCATGCCAGGGTTTACTACTTGCTCGTTAAGGGCTCTTTAAGTTTAGTGCATCTGGCCCCAAATCCCAAAGCCAGTGTGCTCAGAAATCAAGGGCCAGCTGCAGGCTTTGGGAGAATGGAGTGGGGGGTGACAGCCAATTTCACCACCTCACCTTTCTCTCCTTACCCCCACCCTAGTGCCCTCTCCCCTCACTCTCTCTGGCCAAGGACAGGCACTTTACCTTAGGGTCAAAATGAAAGATGACGTACTAATAAAATGAAGCAAAGAAGAGAGGAAGGCAAGGAGATTTGAGCTTGAATGGGAAGAGAAGCACATCTTCAGTTTACGCCCAGACAGAGGAGGCAACCGCTGCACCCCAGGCTCTTACTTACTCCGTTAGGGCCACATCAGCTGAGTCCAGCAGAAATTGGCGTCTGCGATTTGTACAAACTAGAGTGACCGTCTGCTGATCCAGTCCGATCTGGGAGACACAAAACACACACAGACGTTCAAAACACCAGCATTGCAAATCCACTAACAAGAAACGTGAGGCAGGGAAAGCGGCAGCAGGGAGGCTCTTACACCCAATTTCAGCCATTTGCAGTTTCACAGAGTAAATCTATAATCCATCAGCTTCAACAACGGAAACATATAAAATGTTAAGATACTTTGACCACGAGATTGTGGAGCTGATAAGTAAGATATAACAAAATGAGGATAATGCCTTTGTATCGCTCCATGGTGCCATCGCACCTCGAATATTGTGTTCAATTCTGGTCGCCACATCTCAAAAGAGATATAGTGGAATTAGAAAAGGTGCAGAGAAGGGTGACGAAAATGATAAAGGGGATGGGACGACTTCCCTATGAGGAAAGGCTAAAGCGGCTAGGGCTCGGCGGCTGAGGGGAGATATGATAGAGGTCTATAAAATAATGAGTGGAGTGGAACGGGTAGACATGAATTTCTTGTTTACTCTTTCCAAAAATACTAGGAATAGGGGGCATGCGATGAAGCTACAATGTAGAAAATTAAAAACGAATCAGAGAAAAATTTTTCTTCACTCAACGTGTAATTAAACTCTGGAATTCATTGCCAGAGAACATGGTAAAGGTGAGTAGCTTAGTGGAGTTTAAAAAAGGTTTGGACGGCTTCCTAAAGGAAAAGTCCACAGACCATTATTAAATAAACTTGGGGAAAATCCACTATTTCTGGGATAAGCAGCATAAAATGTTTTGTACTTTTTTGGGATCTTGCCGGGTATTTGTGACCTGGATTGGCCACTGTTGGAAACAAGATGCTGGGCTTGATGGACTTTTGGTCTTTCCCAGTATGGCAATACTTATGTAAAATGCTCAAAAACGTCAATTCTTGACAATGGGAAGGAGTTAATTTGGATTCTCACTCCTGATCTGTGCCAAATGTGACAGAGGAAGCAGACAGGACTCATTACTGGTAGTGAAGCAGATACTAATGTGAAATTTAACATGAGAGGAACACAGAGATTTGGACTGTCAGGGCTAAGATACTGCAAGTTTAATACATTTTGGGAAGGAGGAAGTGATGTCACTAACGGAGCTGACAAAGGCAATAAATCCCTGAAATAATGTCTCTCCAGGAAAGTGACAGCTGGTGAATCGAAACAGTACTACCCCGATGTTCACTTGAAAACAGCTGGAAGCATTAGAATATTCTGGATCAGTGAAGGAAAGAGGCAGCAGAAAAAGAGAGGCACCGGTAAAGAGTGGAGTGTGGCCTAGTGGTTAGAGCACCGGTCTTGCAATCCAGAGGTGGGCGGTTCAAATCCCACTGCTGCTCCTTGTGATCTTGGGCAACTCACTTAACCCTCCATTGCCTCAGGTACAAACTTAGATTGTGAGCCCTCCTTGGACAGAAAAATATCAGAGTAACTGAATGTAACTCACCTTGAGCTACTACTGAAAAAGGTGTGAGCAAAATCTAAAACCCACTAGCCAGTTGCTCCTGGTTATGCCATTCCCAATCTCAAAATGGCTGCTGGGTCTTCCTGTGGCAGCTTCATGACACTAAGACCCACTAAACCACCAGGAGGTTTAAAGGACTAGGATGAAACTACAGTGTAGTAAATTTAAAACAAATAGGAGAAAATATTTCTTCACCCAACGCGTAATTAAACTCTGGAATTCATTGCCGGAGAACGTAGTAAAGGCGGTTAGCTTGGCAGAGTTTAAAAAGGAGTTGGACGGTTTCCTAAAGGACAAGTCCATAGACCGCTACTAAATGGACTTGGAAAAAATCCACAATTTCGGGAATAACTTGTATAAAATGTTTGTACTTTTGGGTAGCTTGCCAGGTGCGCTTGACCTGGATTGGCTGCTGTCGGGGACAGGATGCTGGGCTCGAGGGACCTTTGGTCTTTTCCCAGTATGGCATTACTTATGTACTTAAAGGTAGGCCAGGGGAAGGCCTTCAGGTGGTGGAAGTGCAGGAGGGGGCACTGAGAATGACTGCGGAGGAGGGAGGCTCATTTTCAGTAGAAACCGAACTTCAAATTTCAGTTGCTAGTTCAGTTTTGGTTGGAACTGAGAATCCTGGTTTTGGTCAGCCTCTAATGCATGGGGTGGGGGGGAGGGGTGATGGAAGAGGGAGGGGCGGTTAAGATAAGGATGCTAAGGATATGCAATGGGACAGCTGAGGTGGGAATACGTTTCCATAGGAGGGAGACTGGCAGGGGAGGAAAACCGTCAGAATGGAAGGGGAATTGCTATTGCACCCTCCTTAATTTAAAATTCAGTTTTCACAACCTTGCTTTCTCCAAGTCAGCTGTAACTTTTCTTGCCTCAGTTCATTTCTACCCCTCCCCTTACTTCCTTATCCTTCCAATTCATTGCCCTCCCCCCCTTGACTTGCCTCCATGGTTATCTCATGTGCCCCCCATTATCACACCTTTCAACGCATCCAATCCTACCTCACCCCGTCATTAAATATTTCTCAGTATTCCTTAACTGCTCGTCTGTTAGCAAACCCTGACTTAATCTCCAGAATTTATTTTTACTGCCCCCCCCCCCCCCCTCCGTCCATTCTGAATTCTCCCCAAACTGATCCATGGTCAGCTCGTGCTGTGCTCTCTATTTGTGTGTGCATCACTGTTGCATCCATAGTCTATCCGCAGTGTTAAATCAGTATGTGAGTAGCTAGGATGTGAGCGAGAATAAAATGTGTCATCCCTTTGTCTTTCCACATAGCCGTCAGATTGTGTCTTTGCATCATTCGCTTCAGTTCCCTCCACGCTGCCCAAAGTTGTCCAGTTACACAAGTTTTAAGACCCACTCAAGATCCAGCATTAAATTGAAAACCTCCCCCCCCCTCCTCCACATACTTTCTCCCCAAACAAGAGCTGGGAATCATTGGGAATATAGATATTTACCAACTCTCTTTTCTCCCCCTTTGACTTCTGTCTCCGTTTCCCTCTTTATCCCTCACCATTTCCTGCACTGGTAAGGGAAAGTCATTCCACATTACTACTGACACCCCTCCTCCTCTCCTCCACCCTCATTAGAACTCCAAATTATTTGGTGAATTGACTATCCTTCGATAATTTGTCAGTCCAGTAATATCAGGTGCGTTTCTGTAGGAAGGTCTTTGCCATATTCAGCTGCCTCAGTTCTTTGAACATCAAACGGCCTCATCTACAGTGAGTTTAGGCCTTTCACAATATTTGAATGTGACTGTAATCTACTATTCATACCACTGTCTTTTTGGAGTGTGGTCCCCCTTTCCCTCAACCCCCCCCCCCCCATCCCCTCTCACCACCACCCTCCATTATTTTGCATTTGGAAATAAATTGAGTAATCTGGTAACACATAAGCTTAAGACAGTAATAAAGGGAGGTTGGGGGTGGGGGTGGGGGACCATTTGAAGAGGATAAGACAAAAGAGCACTTGAAAACATTTTCTGGGCCAGGTAGATCTCTCACGAATCCCCGGGGAATAATGGAAATGAAACCACCACCTTTACAGATAGCGGAGGTGATTAAAATATTCCCAACAGGAAAGGAAAGGCACCTGGTCTGGACAGGGTTTTATAAAGGATTCACCACAAGACTGGCTCCCCTGATGGCAAGATTATTCAATGCTCTACTGGAGGGATCGATGGGAATTGGTGGGAATCATCATATTGTATAAGACTGGTAAAGATGGAACAAACTGAATAGAGACATTAAAATCTTAGCTCAAATATTGACAACAGACTGGTGGAAGAACTCCTAAAGAAAGCTGACTCTGATCAGACTGGTTTTGTACCGGGATGGCAAACTGCAGACAATAAAACGTGAATGATCAGTCTAATATGGGTTTCAAGGAAGTGAAGAAGCTTTAGCACAATGAAATAAAGTTTCTATCACTACTGAAAACAGCAGGGCCAATGGGCAGCCCTGTCCTTTTGCCCTACTTAGTCTGAAGGCCTCGGTGAATTCCCCATTAACCTTAACACGTGCCTCTGGGTCCGAATATAACTTAACTACCCATTGCATAAAGTTCGGACTTACTCTGTTTTGTTTTTTTTCAGTATTTCATACATGAATCTTCAACAAACCCTGTCAAAGGCTTTTTCTGCATCTTTTGTGATTAACACAGTCTGTAGCCATGGCCGCCGAGAGGGGAGGTAGGGGGGGGGCAAAATTCCCTGGGCCCGGCGCCGGGGGGTCAGGCAGCCCTCCCCCCCCCGTTCCAAACCTTGAACCAATCAATCATATTCTTAGACCCTCCCCCTTCCCAAACACCACTCCCCACATCCACTCCGCATGTCCCTACTGATACACATCCCCAACCCCATCCTATCCCTTATAAACCACCTTTTGAATCTCCCTCCTCCCCATTCCTCCCTTTTCCTCAGGATATTTTAAAAATTTGTCTTAATATGGGCTATGGAGTGAGGGACTCCTTCATAAATATCAAAAATGGGGAACAGCCTGTCTTTCAGCAGCCAGCGACACGGACGGATCCTCGTAATCTAGAAGATCAGGAACGGCGTTACTAATAACCGCGATGTGCCTCACTAGATAGGAGCAAGTTGGAAAAGAATGGTTTGTTCAGCTGAATTATAGGAAGGTGACCTAAGGGGGATCAGGGTCATGATTTGGAGGGGGCGGGGCAGTGGAAAGATTAACAAGAGAAAAGAAGCGTGAATGTTTGATGCTTGGCTGTGTGAGAGACGGGCCAATATGACTGTAAATTATAACAAATAAAGTTATATAAAATAAAATCAAACGTTTTAGGGAAGCTTACGACTCTTCTGGATAGGAGCAATACACCCTGATGCCAGGAGAGCCCTAAAGCCTCCTCCGGGTACCTTCAGGCATTGGGACAGGGCCGTGGTGCTGCTAGGGTATGTGCTTACCGAGATATAATCCAGCTCGCTGTACGAAATGGCTTCTTCTACCATGTACGGTTTGTCTGTAGCTCCTGAGAGAAACAGAAGAAACAGAGATGAGAGCAGAGTTGGCTAATGCCTGGAGTCCTGTGAGAGAATCACTTGTGGTGATGCTACAGTCCAAACATCTCAGGCCTCCGCATAAAATCACCTCCACTATCCAGCGCTCAACGTCAGAGCAGCAGGGTCTATTCCTGCCTGCTACCCCCACTTTCCACCCTATAATCAATGGCGTAGGAAGGGGGGGCGGGAGGGGCAGTCCGCCCCGGGTGCACGCGCTCGAGGGGGTGCCAGCCCCACTGGTTCCCTGCTCTCTCTGCCCCGGAACAGGTTACTTCCTGTTCCGGGGCAGAGAGAGCAGGGAACCAGTGGGGCAGACGCAGCTCCGAATGACGTGCACTCGGGGTGGATCGGCCCTCCCGCAGGTAAGAATGCGGTCCGGGGGGGGGGGGGGGGCGCCGCAGGGGGGGGGGTGCGCAGCGGCGACCCGCCCCGGGTGCCATTAGCCCTTGCTACGGCACTGCCTATAATCCTGGAGTGTCATGAGCTGATCTCTTTCCCTCCCTGTTATCTCTTTTTTTTTCCCCACCCTTTCACGTTACGAGTGACAACAGCTCACCCCTGTCGGATCTGCTTGCCAGATCCTTTCCTGAAATGCCACTCTCAATTCGGATCGCCACATTCTATGTAAAATGGGGAACCGAATGCTGACCTTGCATTGTAAAGATTTTAACAAGAGCACAGAGATAGCAGGAAGGTGACAGGAACCCCAGGGGTGAGCGCCTACGGTCTCAAGATGGGGAAGGAAAAGGCAGGAACAGCTGGGAAGCGGAGAATACTGGGGAAGAGGCATAAGGGACAATAAAGGAGGCTGAGAAAGGGGAGATACGGGAAAGAGAAAGAGTAGATGAGGGATAAGCAACGGGGTGAAAGCCAGGATGAGAGACTGCACTGGGGACATAAGTGACAGAGGGAATCGCATGCCTGTGAGATATCACCTTGTTACCTTTTCGGAGCAGGTAGATGTAACAATCTGTCAAGAGCACATACAGCAGCTGTAAGTTGCCCTCCGTGTGACCTGTGCTCATCTGGAGCATCTGTGCAAAGAGATGGACAAGAAACTCAGAGCCTGAACTAAGAGACGGTCCACAGCCAAGTAACTTATAGGCATGACCAGTCAGTCACAGAACTACACAAAGGCGCAAGTATCAAAGCTAAAACAGCGCCAGCTGTGGACGTGAGGTACAGGTAAAGGGTCATGGATTTGCTATACCGCCTTTTCTGTAGTACAACCAAAGTGGTTCACATATATTATCTCCACTCGCTGGACAAATCTCTCTTGTCTTTCCCCTTCTCCTCCACTGCTAACTCCAGGCTGCGCTCCTTTTCTCTCGTGGCACCTTATGCCTGAAATAGACTTCCTGGACCTATACGTCTAGCTCCATCTCTACCTGTTTTCAAATCTATGCTGAAAACCCACCTTTTCACTGCTGCTTTTAGCTCCTAGCCACAATTGCCCTCCCCTTGTCCCTTCTCACCCATTACTTCCCTCACCCGTAACTGTCTTGTCTGTCTGTATTATTTAGATTGTAAGCTCTTTTGAGCAGGGACTGTCTCTTTGTATCAGGTGTTCAGCGCTGCGTGCGTCTGGTAGCGCTATACAAATGCTAATAATAATAATTATCTGCACTCTGCAGGTATGAGGACAATGATTACTGCTCACAGTATCAGAAAGTGCTGCCAAGTCTGGAACATACACAATTCTACCCAAAGAGAACGCAGGCGCCATTCTCTGTTTCATATTTTTATAAACATAAAACAGAAGACACGGTAGTTAGAGCACCAAAATAAAGTTTATTGGGACCCTACACGGTCCGTGTTTCGGCTACAAAGCCTTCATCAGGGGTCAACAGCTTGACGTATACAAATTGGCTTCTTGGTTTCTCAAAATGAAGAACACTTGAGCAGCCTGGTACAGTCCACGATGCACAATGGAAATACAAACACGTGGACTGTACCAGGCTGCTCAAGTGTTCTTCATTTTGAGAAACCAAGAAGCCAATTTGTATACGTCAAGCTGTTGACCCCTGATGAAGGCTTTGTAGCCGAAACACGGACCGTGTAGGGTCCCAATAAACTTTATTTTGGTGCTCTTACTACCGTGTCTTCAGGAATGGTCTTTCCTCGGATTTGGCGTTCTTCCACCTTTGTGTGTTTTGATATTCCTAGTTAATACTTTGACATTCTTCTCGGCCCTTTCTTTCTACGATTCTGCGACTAAAACTGCTGCCCCACTCTCACTCTGACTAGTACGCACTTTTGGGTACAATGGTTTAGGGAAGTCGAATCTTCCCCTGTGATGTTGCCTGTACACAAGATCACTATCTCTTTATCAGCCTCACAAAGAGCTGCCGCCTGAAACAGTGGGAAACTGAAACACAACCAGCACGTGCTTACCTTGAAGAGCTGCTCCTCGTTTTCCCGAAAGACATGAATCATCAGCAGTAACAAGTGATTGTTGTCGACCCTGACAGAAAGGAAATTCATTACAAATGAGGACTGTGCCGACCAGCATACTTCCAGTCCCCAGTGCGCAGAGCGTTTGGGGCATTTTAGAAAACCGCATGTAGCCACCTCTGCGGGGGCTGGTTTTGGACAGTGGCTTTACACATTTCATGACATTTTGTGAAGGAAGGAGGGTAGGGGAGGAAGACTCATCCTTACTGCTACCCAATAATGGACATAAAACAGGGATGCAAGACAGGTTTACTTCTCTTTCCAGCCATGTGTCCGCTATGACCTCAGGGGTTCACAGTACAAAAATCCTACATAAGCACACAAATCCTGAGCCAAGCTCCTAAAATCACCAAGGGGTGAAGCCCAACTCCGCATCCACCCTTCCTCTAAAGCCCTGACATTTATGAGTGACTTGAAGGAGGTGCAAAATTCAACGAGGAAATTATTTCAAATTTACATGGATAATACTTTGGACGACCTAAACTCTCCCGAAAGCACGTCCCTTCCGAATCTGTGCATCCCGTGGCATTTCTGTGTGCAATTATCACAGTGTAATTTATACCTTCTCCATAATTGATTTTGAACATTACACAGTAACACAGTAAATGATGGCACATAAGGCCCACGTGGTCCATCCACACTGGGAAGTCACCAGGGCCTTACTGCAAAAGTCATTTCCCAACTACTGGAGTTGCTGTCGAAGCCCCACTCCAGCCCATCCTGATTTGTCTCTGCCATTTCCAAGACACAGAAGGCAGAAGTCTGTCCTGCCCATCGTACACATCAACAGCCATGAAGTCATTTCAGTTTTATTTTGAGGTCATCCTCTTTCTATATAGGGAGTCTCTGTGCTTAATAAGAGAGGTTCAAACCTTTGATATACCGCCCTTCACATGATAGCGCTGCCAGACTGTTTACAATTAAATCCATACTAAAAGAATAAGTAAGGCAGACAGTACAAGAAAAAACATATAAACGGAGAAAAGAGATTAAAAAAGGGACAAAGGGGTGTTAAGTCATTTTTGGGAAGGAGTAGGAGTCTGTTATATGCCATAAGTAATTTGGAATGCACTGCCAGTTCAGCTCTGCAGTATTTCTACTTATTTAGGGTTTCCGGAAGCTTTGAAGACGTGTCTTTTTGAAAGAAAGAATTATGGGAGATCACAGCAGACATTTTGACATCGGAGCTGGCATAGGTAGGAGCGACTGAGGACTGCCTCTGCATCAATTAGGCCAGTAGACCACCAGACCACCAGGGTTTGTAAGGTAGGCCAAGGATTAGGGGTCCTACAGGTGGGGGGGGGGCAAAGTTTGTTCAGGGAGGAGGAAAGGCAGAGTGGAGCCCGTTTTTATTCAAAGCTTGGGGGGGGGGGGGGGGGAAGAAAATACCATTTTCAGTGTCGGCTTCGGCTGAAACTGTGGCGATTTTCAGCTGCAGATTCAGTTTCAACCGAAACAAAAACAAACAAAAAAAACGTTTCGGTCACCCTCTACATGGTCTAATATGGTGAAAAATGTGATGAATCCATTCTAATATCAAATAGTTTCTGGGACTGGCAGGAGATGTGGGGGGGAGGGAATATATCGCTATATATCACTGCATTCAGGTTTAAGGATAAGTGTATGTGCACATTTGTTAATGACCATCATACCCCTCCGACCCAACTTAAAAAACCTGGATACCTGCGACATAACGTAACCAAACACCGTAATGGACATTTCCTAACTCTTCCTCTCCCTCTCTAAGTTCCCTCAATGTATTTACCGTACATGTACCTCATTCTAACATATTATCACCTTGTATTTGCTCATACCGGAACCGGCTAACGCCGTTTACGGTACTATGTAAGCCACATTGAGCCTGCAAAAAGGTGGGATAACGTGGGATACAAATGTAACAAATAAATAAAATAAATAAAAAATACTGTAAACGTTATATACACTGTTCTGGTTTAAACGTGAAATATACCTGAAGGCACAGGGATGCGTTGCTTCAGAAGGACTGCCCTGTCCCTCCTCGACTCCCGAGTCCTCGGCACTGCTGATACTAGAGCTGGCTTGATCTCTCTTGAGTGCGTGTGCAGGCTCCTGGAGGCCCGTTTCCACCTGCTCCCTTGCGCCTTCCACACTGTCCTCTACGGGCCTTGCTGTTTTGTCTTCTCCCCTCCCTCCTTCTTCTGCTTGCTTAGCAGTCTCAGGGCTACTGAAAACATGTGGCGGTTGGCCATTGCTTGCAACGTCATGGTAGCCACTACCTGCTGCAGGAGTGTTTGGACTCTCAAGGGTAAAGCGGTAGAAGTCCATGGGGGCCGAAATCCCTTGGCTAAAGTCACCATACGGTGGTCCATCTGGGGTCTCCCCCAGGGAGCAAGTCCGAAAGGGCTGATCAGGAGGGTCGCTGTGAGAATTCCAGTGTTTGGGGTCAATCTGCCCATTCAGTCTGTTGATGACTTTGCTCAGGGGCTGCCCAACACTCTCCATGGACAGATCTTTCATTTCTGGGAGGCGGAGTCTCACGGCGTCTCCGCCAGCTGCTCTGTGCTGCTCATCGCAGGGGTCTTGGGAGCTCCGGGACACTCCACTCTCATTAAGGTCCTTGCTCTGCACCTCTGGCTCCTTGCCGCTAGGGGAGGAAGGAGTCGTTTCCTCTTCCGATTTATGCTTCTTTTTCTTCACAGTTTTCTTCTTTTTCCCCATCCTGAAAGAAAGCAAAGAAAACTAATCTGTTTGCTTCAAACCAGCATCTAAACATTTCACCTCCCTAGGCCTGGCCTGACACAGCTGTACCAAAGGACCTGATATTTAACTGTTTTGCAGACTGCCACCGCCATTATACCTGAGCCATGTCCAGGCTCCAGCACTGAATTCCCGGGTACACGGAACTGTCAAAAACATAGCTGGTTAAGTGCAATATTCGTGCCGATTCTGTCCCCAAATACCCCCAAAATAGCTGGTTTCAGCTTGGGGACTAACTGGGCATTTTCAGTAGCTGGACAGACGATTTAAACGGCCAGGAGCCTTTCCTGACCATTTAAATCGTTCTGAATATTGGGCCCTTGGTTTCTACTGGTCTTACTTCTAACACGCCAATAATGCAAAGGGCACACAACAAGCTATTTGCATAGCCACAGAGATACCCAGGACTGGATTAAAGCATAGGCAAACTAGGCCTCTGCCTAGGGCCTAAAAATATGTGTGTTTGGGGGAGGGGGCTTATCAGAAATGCTCAGAATTAAGAAGGAGAGGATTTCTAACTGTCTAAATTTCTTGGCGAATTCTATAAATTTGTAATTAACTGTCTGGATAGCTAAAATGTCTGCATATTTTTCAGAGTTTAACTCTCTGTAGTTCTCCAATCCTCCTCACGTCTAGTGCACAGACTGTGGTAGGACCCAGTGCTAGACATGATCAGGCCCAGGGCAGACGTTAGGGAAGGGGCCCCAAAGCTCGCTTGCGGACTGTCCGTCTTCCAACTTCAGGCAGGTTTAGGGCCCCCAGGGCAATTGCCCTGTTTGCCCATCCCTAATGCCAGCCCTGGGCAGGAGGGGCTGAGTTGCAAGGGCTGTTGGGTCTTGGAGAGAGCCAGTGAAATTTATGAGTATCCTGGGAAGGGGGAGTTGTTGAGAAGGAGTACGAATGAAAGAGGAATGGGGGAAGTGTGAGGGTCTACTGCTGCGGCTGAGCGAAAAGGGACGATAATGGGCTGAGCGAGTGGAGTGGGGGGGGGGGGGGGGCAGAGACTGAATTAGCACACGAACAGCAGCAACTGGGAATAAAGTGACTTGTTCAAGGTCACAAGGAGTAGCACCCTTACCATCAAGGGACATCTCCAATCAGCATCAATATTCACACCGAAATGCATCATTAGGTGCTAAACGCACCCCTCCCCCTGCCATATCTTATCTTGGCCACATGATCAGTTAATTTCCCTTATGGATCCATAACTTTCTCCACAAATGGAAGTTTTGACAGAGGGTAGACGTTGGCCATCATGTCATAGGCCTCACCTTTTTTTACACAAAGGCCTAACCACTGCTTCTTTCAAGCATTTTGAACTCTCTCTTTTCTAAAGAATATTCACTATATAGGTGAGAAAAGGGAGACCCCCCCCCCCCCCCAAACATCAGCTTCACAATCCTCCCTGGAAAAAAAGTCTACACCACTAGTTGAAGGTCACAATTCAAACTCAGACTCCTCAATTTTCTGAGCACCAATTCTGTCTGACCTTAGTCTTGGTGTTACCTAACCCTTCCATTACACCTATTTGCTGAACTATCCTTCCCAAAGACCTTTAAGTATTCTCTGGAGAAGTGGCCTGAGAACAAGGGGAACTGGGTTCAATTCCCACTGCAGCTCCTTGTAACTCTGGGCAAGTCCAGTGCCCCAGGTACAAAATAAGTACCTGTGTGTAATATGTAAACTGCTTTAATTTACATAGAAATCATATAAAAATGCCAGTACCAACAAAGATGTCACGCCTGTGGGACAGCACTTTACAAAACCAGAACACTGTACCAGTGACTTTATGGTGAGGATCCTGAAAGGGAACTTTAAAACAATACAGGAACGTAAGACCTTTGAAGTCAAAATGATTAAATATTCTGACACCCACCAGACAGGACTTAACAAAGATCTAGATTTTCTAGCCCATTATAAAGCATAAAATTGTATTGCTTTGTAAATTGTATTGCTCTTCTGTCTCCCTGACTGTCACCTATCCACCCCCATCCTGTTAGACAGTCACTGAAATGCTTTGATGTTTCACTTATGCATACTGTCATCTACCAACATTTGCTTATTTCCGATCTGAGGAAGAAGGGCAACCTTCGAAAGCTAATCAAGAAATGTATTAAGTTATGTCCAATAAAAAGTATCATCTTATTTTCTTTTCCATGTTTTATTTCTATTAACTGTAACCACAGAAAGGCAGTAAGTATTTCAAATCCCAGCCCCTTTCCTTAAAAAGAACAAACAAAATCTGGTTAGAGTGTCTCAGTGTTTGCTACAGAAATCCTAAAGTGAACAGCAAGTTACAGCGTTAAACTCAGTAGGATTTAGTAATGGGTAAAGCAACACTACCGGCCACGCCCATGTTCACGCATGCATTTATGTGTGGGATTGCTGGCATCATCCGCTCGCTCCTTGCACTGACCTGATCACTTCTAGTTCCGTGCAGCTCTCAGCCTGGTCCGTGTCCTCCACTGTGACTTCTGCTTTTTCCTGAGAGGTGCTATGCACTGGAGTGATCTCCGCAGAGGACACCGCCTCGACCTTCTCTTCGTTGAAGGGGTTGTACCGCTGTGTTGGGCTCTTCAGAGTTGCCCTGACACAGCTCAGGTCAGAAACCACAGAATGGGGGTAGCCGGTGGTGTCAGCGAGATCTCCGTCTGATGAAACAGGGTAAGGGGGTAAAAAAAGGGCTTCTATTAATTGGTGATCCAAAATCCACGATGTTGTACAAAGCACCACGTTAGACATCCCAGAGTAAAGGAAAAGGTAAAAGGTAAGTGGGAGAAGAGGAGACCAGACTACAAACAAGCTTTAGGACAAAGTACACTGAACAACCACCATTCACTCACTACTAAATCCAGATTTTAAAACTCTTTTTATTGATTTTACTCTGGAATTCATTGTGCCAGAGAATGTGGTAAAGGTGGTTAGCTTAGCAGGATTTAAAAAAGGTCTGGATGGCTTCCTAAAGGAAAAGTCCATAGATTTGGGGAAGAGCCACTGCTATTTCTGGGATAAGCAGCATAAAACGTATTGAACTTTTTGGGGATCTTGCCAGGTATTTGTGACCTGGAATGGCCATTGTTGGAAACAGGATGCTGGGCTTGATGGACCTTTAATCTGTCCCAGTGTGGCAATAATTATGTACTTCAGGACAGACACAACTGGCACATACTTGTGTCTTCAATGCACCAGTCTCCAAAGCAACATTCGAATACAAAGGAAGTCCTACCCCTCCCTTTCCTGCTCCATCACAAGCACAACAAACTGAAGAAGCAAATTATGCACCTCTTCATCCTGACACATTTAGGACTCAATTCTACAAACGGTGCCCAATTTCAGGTGCCAGCATATACACCAGCGGTTCCTAAACCTGGTCCTGGAGACACCCCCAGCCAGTCAGGTTTTCAGGATATCCACAATGAATATTCATGAGAGAGATTTGCATGCATTGCCTCCGCTGCATGCAAATCTCTCTCATGAATATTCATTGTGGGTATCCTGAAAACCTGGCTGGTTGTGATCGCTCCAGGAACAGGCTGCAGATGCTCAAATCTCTGGCGCTGTACTGAACAGTGCCGGAACAGAGATTCTGAACAACTCCCTAATGCTCAATGCTAATGAGATACAAATGAGGTGCACTCATTGAGCATTAGGAAGTTGTCTGGAACTTGAGTGGAAGATGGTGCCTGGTGCATGTGCTCAAGAGTTGTGCGTTACGCACGGCTCTTCAGTGCATGCCCAGAACGCCACAGGGAAGGAGGAGGAGGAGGTGGTGTCGGCTGCAGATTCAAACTTGGAAAATTGGCTTACATGTAAGGAACTGTCCTTGGAGCGATCCACCCTTCCTTGTGACTAGCTGGCTTCAGCAGCCCCACAGACGGAGCCAGGCTGAGCGCAGGCTGCAGGTCTCGCAGTGCACATGGATCCAAACGGAGTTCTGAAATCAGCCAAATTCTGTGGCAGCAGACTCCGTCCTTCCCCAGCCCACAGTCTGGATGACTGGGTTTGAGACCCATAAGATCAGCTGCTGGGGGAGCGTGTCTTGGGGGCTAGTTTGACTCTCTTCCTGTCCTAAACATTCCAGGATTTTCCCGCACTGGCTAGACTGGACTGGTTTTAGTTTTCCTGGGCGGCTGTTTGCAAGTATTTTGTCTCTCTGCAGCAGAGAGAAGGGGGCAAAGTATGTCCGGGCTGCTTCACAAACCCTAACGCCAGCTCCGAGCTGGCATAGATATGTGTGGGATATAAATGTCATGCACTACTATTACTAATAATAATTTAGACTCAGCAATAATACTTGCAAGACAGAACCACCCAGGCACCGCAAAATCAAGGAAAAGAGGAACGTTCATCATTCCGTCAGGGAGACAAGTAATATTCACCAGTTTTCCAATTGCTCCTACGACTCCTGGATTAGGGGGAGGCAGGTTTAGGGTGCACAGATCTGCCAAATCTGGTGAGGTATTAATACCAAAATACGTAATGTTGGTTGTTGACCAGTTAAAAGGAAAATCAGACCCCCCCCCCCATCCAAACACTGGATGCACCTCTGATGTACAGAAGTTCTAAGGCCTGACACTGTTCTGATCTCCCTAAACTCCTTTAATACCTTCAGTAGAGATTCACTTGATCATCAAATCATGATGGGATCTTACCAGGTATTTGTGATCTGGATTGGCCACTGTTGGAAACAGGATGCTGGGCTTGATGGACCTTCGGTCTGTCCCAGTTTGGCAATACTTATCTATTTATCCACAAATGCCAGGCACTTTACCACCTCCTCTCAAACTGAGACGCCTCTGATTTTCTTGTAAGTCCTAAATTTTACCAACACGTATATAGCAAGTAAAGCTAAGGTGATAAAGGGCACCCCTGTCTTGTCCGCTGTGCTAGTGTAAATGGTTCTGAAGCCTCTACATTAACCCACGCTGAAGCTACTGGGCCAGCATATATTCCCTCAAGATCTGCAAAACAATGGCCCTCGAGTCCAAATTTTCCTAACACGTGAAACGAGCAGTGCCAACTCACCCTATCAAAAGCCTTTTCTTCATCAAAGCTGATATCAGTTCACTGTTTCACTCTACCTAGACCAAGACTTAATTCCTTACAAATTCACTCAATCAAAGCTGTCTCCTCCTTCATTTAATCTCTACCTTACAGGCCGACCGATTTTTGGTTTTGGTGCTGAAACTGACCTGAAACCCTAATTCAGTCCTTTTCTGGCTGAACTAATACTCTGGTGCAGCCCCTGATCCTTTCCTCCCCCCCCCCCCCCCCCCCCACAAGCATCTTTTGTGCAAGGCTTAAAAGCATTGGTGGTGCAGTGGGGGCAGGAGCGATGACGCCTAGACCCCTTTCCTGGTCGGTGACTCCTAATGAGGAACCTTGCATGACGTAGCTATAAATTCGGGTTCCTCTTTCCCACATGCATCACTTTGCACTCACTCACATTAAATGTCATCTGCCATTTAGACGCCCAGTCTCCCAGTCAAGTAAGGTCCTCTTGTAATTTTTCACAATCCTCCCGCGATTTAACGACTTTGAATAACTTTGTGTCATCAGCAAATTTAATTACCTCACTAGTTACTCCCATCTCTAGATCATTTATAAAAAGCAGCAGTCCCAGCACAGACCCCTGGGGAACCTCACTATCTACTCTTCTCCATTGAGAACACTGACCTTTTACATCTACTCTCTGTTTTCTATCTTTTAACCAGTTTTTAATCCACAATAGAACACTACCTCCTATCCCATGACTCTCCAATTTCCTCTGGTGTCTTTGATGAGGTACTTTCTCAAAAGCCTTCTGAAAATCCAGATACACAATATCAACCAGCTCACCTGAGATTGGAGTAGGACTGATTACCTTTTCTATGCCAGCTCCAATCTCAACATGGCTGCCAGGCAGTCTCATGAGACTGCCGCTTGAAGTCTCGCCAGCCATGTTGACAACGGAGTTGACAGGGACAGGAGTGAGTGCAGATCGCTCCTGCCCCCATGCACCACCAATGCGTTTAAGGTAAGCCTGGGGTGGGGGTCTGGGCGTCGGAGGTGAGATGCTCCTGCTTTTTTTTGGGGGGGGGGGGGAGGGAGGGAAGAACGATTCGTTTACAATTTCAGTCGAAACCGAGTGACAAAATTCAGTAGCAGGTTTGGTTTTGGCTAAAATGGAAACAAACTGGTTGAAAGATAGGAAGCAGAGAGTAGGATTGCGTGGCCAGTATTCTCAGTGGAGGAGGGTAGTTAGTGGGGTCCCGCAGGGGTCTGTGCTGGGTCCGTTGCTTTTTAATGTATTTATAAATGACCTAGAGATGGGAATAACTAGTGAGGTAATTAAATTCGCCGATGACACAAAATTATTCAGGGTCGTCAAGTCGCAGGAGGAATGTGAACGATTACAGGAGGACCTTGCGAGACTGGGAGAATGGGCGTGCAAGTGGCAGATGAAGTTCAATGTTGACAAGTGCAAAGTGATGCATGTGGGTAAGAGGAACCCGAATTATAGCTACGTCTTGCAAGGTTCCGCGTTAGGAGTTACGGATCAAGAAAGGGATCTGGGTGTCGTCGTCGATGATACGCTGAAACCTTCTGCTCAGTGTGCTGCTGCGGCTAGGAAAGCGAATAGAATGTTGGGTGTTATTAAGAAGGGTATGGAGTCCAGGTGTGCGGATGTTATAATGCCGTTGTATCGCTCCATGGTGCGACCGCACCTGGAGTATTGTGTTCAGTACTGGTCTCCGTATCTCAAAAAAGATATAGTAGAATTGGAAAAGGTACAGCGAAGGGCGACGAAAATGATAGTGGGGATGGGACGACTTTCCTATGAAGAGAGGCTGAGAAGGCTAGGGCTTTTCAGCTTGGAGAAGAGACGGCTGAGGGGAGATATGATAGAAGTGTATAAAATAATGAGTGGAATGGATCGGGTGGATGTGAAGCGACTGTTCACGCTATCCAAAAATACTAGGACTAGAGGGCATGAGTTGAAGCTACAGTGTGGTAAATTTAAAACGAATCGGAGAAAATTTTTCTTCACCCAACGTGTAATTAGACTCTGGAATTCGTTGCCGGAGAACGTGGTACGGGCGGTTAGCTTGACGGAGTTTAAAAAGGGGTTAGATAGATTCCTAAAGGACAAGTCCATAGACCGCTATTAAATGGACTTGGAATAATTTCGCATTTTTAGGTATAACTTGTCTGGAATGTTTTTACGTTTGGGGAGCGTGCCAGGTGCCCTTGACCTGGATTGGCCACTGTCGGTGACAGGATGCTGGGCTAGATGGACCTTTGGTCTTTCCCAGTATGGCACTACTTATGTACTTATGTACTTATAAATGGTTTTGGTTGGCCTGTAACCTTACGTCTCCTCAGCTTGGCTTTACTTTCTTTCAAAGGCCCCTCTGATTTTGCTAAGTGTGTGTCTTGATGAAAGTCAAACGCTGCACTACACAAATCAGGATAGCAGTTTGGTTGGTGATTATAATTTGATGCTAATTGTGGTCATAAGTAGAGGCAGGGCCGTCCTGAGGGTTGTGTGGGTAATGCAACCAACAGGGTGAAAGGGAGACAGGGACACAAAAGTCGCTCCCGTCCATATCTCTCCTGTAGTGGCCGTGGCACAATGGGGTGAGTCGCACAGGGCATAATTCTCAATAGCAGATCAGGAGCACCTGGGCATCAGCTTCTGGGTTTGGATGACATCTGGGGCTGTAGAAAGCAGAATTTGCGTCTGTGATCTGAGACTGAGAGAGAGTGTCCTGTGCCTGATGGCTAACCAAGGGCACATACAGTCCACCCTGGGTTTGATTTAGGGTGTAGGGTGAAATTTGGGTTTTTTCATTCCCTTTAATTTCTTTCTGCTCTTTTGGGCTTCTGGTTCAGTCAGAATCAGCTTGTACTGGGCTATGACACCCTGAGCCTTCAATCACAACTCCCCAGGGCTTCCCTTCATTTTAGGCCCTCTCAACCTCTCACATACTTCATCTCCACAGCAAAAGTCCTCAACACCCTCAGAACCTTGACTTCCAGGCTGGAAGAAGTTGGTTTTATTGAAGAATTTCTGTATTTTGGCATTGAAATAAAAAAAAATCAAACAAACAAACATAAAGAACCCTGATATCCAGGTACCAAAAGTCTGATCAGGTTGGTATTACCAACAGTTATTTCTGGAAAGATGCAGAGGAACATCCCTTCCCCCCAGGTTCTGGGAGTGAAGATGGTTTCCCAGTTCCTCCTTCATTCCCAGAGTGCACTGCTGAAGCACTGAAATCATAAGAAAGGAGCTGACCTCCAAACCCTCCACACCAGACTTTTTTTCTTGGTTTACTCTCCCTGTTTTAACAAAGGTTGTTGTATCATCAAGTCCCCAATGGAGTTGGATGGCACAGCATTGACTCCCCCCCCCCCCCCCCCCCCGCACAAATCCCATATTCAATAGGCTAAGAAGGAACCGTCCTAGACCCGTAACTCGAAAACCCATGCTTGATCTTAACCAAAATACCTTCAGAGCAGTCTGGCCCTGTGCCAGTCAGGTTACCATCTCGGCTAGCAGGCAAGCGACCCCTACCGGCTTTAAGGTGTCACTGATGATTAGTTATATGAAAGCAGTGCCTCACCTCTGGCACAGTGGTGAAAAGGGGGTCTTAAAAGAAATGCTGCAGGTCTACGTAACATACTATATAAACCACTGGTTTCAAATGAAGCAGTCCAGAGTCAAAATCATGACCATCACCACCAAAGTGACCAAGAGTAAATTACAACCCAAGCCACCAAAACAATTAATACAAGAAGTTTCTCATGCATTTCAGGGAATGAGCAAAGTTCAGCTGTGAGGAAGCCCATGCATCCTGTGGTCCAAGCCGCTCCCAGCTGCAAACAGGTTGGGTTTTCACGTTATCCCCAATGAATATGCATGACAAACCTGCATACAATGGAGGCGGTATGTATGCAGATCTCTCTTGGGTATATTCATTAGGGGTTCTATTTGCAGGCAGAGGCCCATCAGTGGATGGTGCAGGAGTGATGGCTGCAGAGCTCACAGTTCGTGGTAGTCTACGTTCCTGCCATCAGGCGTTGCTGTGGGGAACGGTACAGGAGCATTAACTGTGTGGCAAGCTTACAACTCTTGCAGTCCCAGCAGGAGGTGCTATAGAGCCTAATGAAAGAGTGGGCGCGTTCTCAGCTCCTGTAGTCCCAAGCCAGCAGGAGGCGCTGTAGGGAATACAATGAGTACTTGGTGAGGAAAAGCTGCTGTTCCTGTTCTCAGTACCTCATGATTTGTTCACCATCTTGCAGAATTATATTCAGAGCATTTAAAGTTTCTTTTCTGTTAGTAGGCAAAGTGATCTGTAAACCAGAGCACAGGGAGAGGAAGAACAGGCCGGATGGCAGAATACAAAACATTCTTGATGGAATTCTGTAAGTCTAGAATTAAATCAGGAGGAGAAACTCTCCCAATAGTACAAATGGTCCCAATGATGAGTTTTTAAACAGAGAGCGAGAAACACAGCAAAGGGGTTTCAAATCAATTTACCCTTCAATCTTGGCAACACAATGAAGGGAACATGCTTCAGTGGGACAGAGCACTGTAAATCTGAAAGCCTGCAAGTGATCTGTACTGACGCCATCCCTACGGACCACCTAACCACCTGAACAGGAGATATTTTCAGTCCTGGCATTTGTGCAGTCCCTATCACCCTGCTATGCAAAATTTCTGTCCAGTCTGAAACTCCTAATACCCATCCTCGTGCACACTGGACGTTGTAGGGAATGTGGGTTATGACATCGACATGCCAACAATAACCTACAACTTCATGATGACATGGGACTTGGATGGTAACAGAAGACAGGCGTGAAAGGGCTGGTGTGGAGCTTTTCCAGAGAGAGCCCCAAAGAAACCATTCCCATCATACCTGGGACCCCTTACAGAATTCCATCAAGGTCGGGCCTGGGTCAGTCTGAAACATGCAGTAAGCCAGGTAAAGAGACAGTAAGAGAGGGCTATGTCCCACCTTCCCAGTCTGCACTGGGCATGGACGGCAGTGCTGGGTACACGTCTCCGAAATCATAATCTACAAAAAGGGAGGATAAAACTCAGGATTAGAAACAGAGGAAGGAGGGGAGGGGAAGGGTACAGAATGGGGGAAAACAAAACTCCCTTCTCTGAAATATACACAAGTAAGGTACATTTCCTGTGTCTTTTCTGACTCTACGTTTTCTATGTATGTAACTCCTCTTTGCTCTCTCTTACCTGTCTACATGTTCCACTCAATGCTGTCTATGAAAATATTGCGTTGACACTGCAAGTAGAAGTCTATGCTATAATACGTGGAGGGGCATAATCGAACGGGGACGACCATCTCTAAGGGCATCCATCTCTAAGGATGTTCCGGCAAAGGGGCGGGGAAACCCGTATTATCGAAACAAGATGGACGTCCATCTTTCATTTCGATAATACGGTCGGGGACGCACAAATCTCAACATTTAGGTCAACCTTAGAGATGGCCAACCTAAATGTTGAGATTGTCGATCTTAGAGATGGTCGGTCCCGGTTTTCGGCGATAATGGAAACCGAGGATGCCCATCTCAAAAACAACCAAATCCAAGCCATTTGGTCATGGCAGGAGCCAGCATTCATAGTGCACTGGTCCCCCTGACATGCCAGGACACCAACCGGGCACCCTAGGGGGCACTGCAGTGGACTTCACAAATTGCTCCCCGGTGCATAGCTCCCTTACCTTGGGTGCTGAGCCCCCCAAATGCCCCCCCAAAACCTACTCCCCACAAATGTACACCACTACCATAGCCCTAAGGGCTGAAGGGGAGCACCTACATGTGGGTACAGTGGGTTTCGGGTGGGTTTTGAATGGCTCCCATTTACCACCACAAGTGTAACAGGTGGGGGGGGGGATGGGCCTGGGTCCGCCTGCCTGAAGTGCACTGCACCCACTAAAAACTGCTCCAGGGACCTGCATACTGCTGTCATGGAGCTGAGTATGACATTTGAGGTTGGAAAAAAATGTTTTTTAATTTTTTTTTTTTTTTGGTGGGAGGGGGTTGGTGACCACTGGGGGAGTAAGGGGAGGTCATCCCCGATTCCCTCCGGTGGTCATCTGGTCAGTTTGGGCACCTTTTTGAGGCTTGGTCGTGAAAAAAAGGAACCAAGTAAAGTTGACCAAATGCTCGTGAGGGACGCCCTTCTTTTTTCCATTATTGGCCGAGGACGCCCATCTCTTAACCATGCCCCCGTCACGCCTTCGGTACACTGCTGACACGCCCCCGTGAACTTTGGTCGTCCCCGCGATGGAAAGCAGTTGAGGACGCCGAAAATAGGCTATTATGCCGATTTGGGCGACCCTGAGAGAAGGACGCCCATCTCCCAATGTATGTCTGAAGATGGACGTCCTTCTCTTTCGAAAATGCCCCTAATAGTCTCATTTGAATACTTTTACTGCTGTGACTATCAATTACCTATGACTGGATTATACTTGCTCTACACTACCTTGAGTAGTAAGTAAATCCTAATAAATAAATACATTTGTTAAGGTCTGTCAAGAGGTAAACTTCTGTGTGCTCCATAATACATCAGACGTGTTCCAGGTTCCTCATACACAGTACAACAGCTTCTGATACCAGGTGAAAGAACGTTCTTGATATTTCTCAGGCCTTCTTTATGGCTACATGACTTCCAGGAATGGACACAACGAAACTCCAATAGTGCCTCGTTACAGAATCAGATGATGTTGGCCAAACGGTCTTGTTTTCAGTGACATGGGAAGTCTCCTGTGTTAACAGCAGAACTATTACTGCTACATGTGACCATCTCTGGGAAAAGGTGACTCAAGTTACCAGAAACAACAAAAAAAGTGAGGTTTTAACAAATTTTGTTAGAGAAAATTTGTAATACAAGAGGTCAAACTGCATCCTTTCATGTGAAATAACAAAGTTACAGAAGTTCAAGCCTCTGGCACAGTTCCGCACAGGTGACTGATAAATAAACTGAGTGCCCTCGGTATGGGACCTAGAGTAACTGACTGGGTTAAAAACTGATTGAATGGAAGGAGACTGAGGGTAGTGGTAAATGGAGCTTGCTCTGAAGAAAGGGATGTTGTCAGTGGTGTACCACAGGGATCGGTCCTAGGGCCGGCTCTTTTTAACGTCTTTGTGAGTGATATTGCGGAAGGGCTGTCGACTAAGGTTTGTCTCTTTGCGGATGATACCAAACTCTGCAACAGGGTGGACACCCTGGAGGGTGTGAATGACATGAGGAAGGACCTAGCAAAGCTGAAGGAATGGACTGATATTTGGCAACTAAGATTTAATGCTAAAAAATTAAGGGTCATGAACTTGGGTTGCAAGAATCCGAGGGAACGGTACACTATAGGGGGTGAAGTGCTTCAGTGTACGAAGGAAGAGCGGGACTTGGGGGTGATTGTGTCTGATGACCTTAAAGCTTCCAAGCAGGTAGAAAAAGCGATGGTGAAAGCCAGGAGGATGCTTGGGTGCATAAAGACAGGCATGACCAGCAGGAAAAAGGAGGTGATAGTGCCGTTGAATAAGTCTCTGGCGAGACCCCATTTAGAGTACTGTGTTCAGTTCTGGAGACCGCACCTACGAAAAGATATAAACAGGATGGAGTCGGTCCAGGTGGCAGCTACAAAATTAGTAGAGACGTTTAAATATCTGAAGGGCATTAATGTACAGGAAGTGATCTTTTTTCAAGTGAAGGAAAGCTCTGGAATGAGGGGGCATATGATGAAGTAAAGCGGGAATAGGCTTAGGAGTAATCTAAGAAAGTATTATTTCACGGAAAGGGTGGTGGAGGTTGTGGAGTCGAGGACTGTGTCAGAATTTAAAACGGCATGGGATAAGCATGTGGGATCGCTTAGGAAAAGGAAGTGTTAGGGGTTACAGAGGATGGGCAGACTGGATGGGCCATTTGGCCTTTATCTGCTGTCATGTTTCTATGTAACTTCTGCAGACTGCTTAAGGACCTGTGGCATGAAAACTCGGCCACTCTCAATATTTCCATCTGCTACTTTAGTCAGCTTTTCCAAGAGACAGTCACATATTCTTCTGTTTTCAATGTAAAGAAATCAACTTCATAAGAAAACTTGTGTTCACAACATACAGACGACAAATTTTTTATTTAATCTGAAGGACCATCGCTAGTTTGCTTTCTGCTGTGTAATTCTGAGATCACAATCTATCCCTAAGAGGTATATAATGGAGAAATGAAGCCCATTATGCATTTGTAATATAATCTGCTTTGAACTTGATGGTTAAAGTGGGCTATATGTTTTATATTACATTGCAATCATAGGACTGATAAGATTCAATTAAGCTTAGCCTTACAATACAGAAAAGGACCCTCCCCCCCCCCCCAATCCTAGTACTATTGCAGAAATCATACGAAAATTAACAAAATTCAATCGGGGCTCATCCAAACAAAACAGAAGAGAAACACCTCCAACCCCACAATACAGTTTAAAAATCATGTGGTATTAACTTGCCCCACCAGTCCTGAAATCAAAGACTTCAAAATCCAATTCCAATATAGAAAAATGCACAATTTATAACTAAAATCCTTTAAAAACTACCATGTGTTTTCACAGCTGTTCTACATCGCACGTCCTTTATAATATTTCTCAATTCAAGTGGAAGAGAATTCTACATTTTGGAACCCTTGCCAGCTGAAAATAAGGATCACAGAAACCTCTGGGTCCATCTTATCTGTTCACAGCTTTTGGGCTTGGTCCTACCTATGCTTTCTTGAGTTGAAACCATTTCTGCCCTTGCAGCTTCACTGGGATGATGGTTGCTGCATCCATCAGCCTGTTTAGACATGATTCTTTAATCACCTTATTCCTGTATCTACCACCCTCCAGCCTGATATTAGCGCACTTTGCTTTATAACAGTCTTTCCAGTGAAAAACACATTGTTTGCACTTTCTGCAGTGTTTGGGCATCTCTTATCGCCTTGCTCTCCCTCAACATATGCAAGCTTAAGTCTTTAAGTCTCAGCTCACAGGGTTTATAGTGCAGATGTGCTGGAAGAGGGTGTGGGAAGCCCTCTTTTTAAGGGACCCCCCCTCTGGTCAAATCCCTTCAATACAGACCCACCCACAGACCTTGCTTTAGTTCCTCTGGTTTGTTTAGTGTGAAGGTCTATGGAATTGCTATACCTTTCCTTTATAACGGCTGACAGTCTGGTTCATAATACACGAAAGACCTTACACCACTTTGGGGATTTTTTTGGGTCCAGAAATTCTTCCTGCTCCTTTGTTTTTCCAGCTGGAAATTTGGGCTCTGAACCTTCATCTGCAAACAGATGAGGATTTTTTTCCCTCCTGTTTTCTGTCTTCGGCTATTCAATTTGGCATGAAAAGCTGCTTTTAAGAATTACTAACAAAGCTCTCTCTATATATATACTACTTTTTATTTTGAGGTGGTCCAACTTATAAGGCAAGTGTCACTTGTGAGTGTCCGACATGCTATAAATGTTAAAATTGCCCCTGATGCAGGTGTTGCCACGCCGAAAGATCACACAAGTCTGGACATTTTGCACACCTTCAAGTTGAACCACTGTTTTATATTGACTGATTTTAATACATTTGGCTGCTCGGCTGCTTTTGTTTTTCTAATTTCCTGCAGCTTGTGAAAGGAACCAGGGGAGCTCAGGATGGTCACCATGAGGACCTTCTTTATATGTTTTATTATTTTGGGGGAGATGGGGGAAGGCTCAAGACACCAGGTATCAGCCTCTTCGTGACTGAGCTGGAGACAAAATAAGCCGACGAGAACTGCTACGTTGCAAGAGATTCACATTCTCTCTCATAGGACAGAATTTGCTTGACAAATAACAACGATGCTCCCTGTGTGCTGGGGCGAGGGAGGGAGCAAAGACAGTTACTGCTGCTACTATGGTGGCCCATATTAACCAGCGATCAGCCTTGAGGGTATGCCTCAGACCAACACACACACTTCTGTCCTTGGGAGGGTGAAAGGAGGACACTGACAGCAGAGATTGTTCTCTTGGTCTCATCTGAGCAATGACATTTTTACAAAAAAGTCAAATATTTTAAGGAATTCTGCTAGTTAAACTACCTGGTATAGGAGCAGGGAAAGTTCTCTCAAGGGATTTTAGAAGGGTATTTAGTTGTTGGGAAACTCTACCATAGGTACTCAAATGCTTTAACTCATAATTCCCTTCCTACCTCTCAGACACTTTAAGGCAGACAAAGTGACTGGACCAGATGGCTTTACAGCATTGATTTCTACATATTACTTTGTAGCATTCTCGTGTCATTTCTTGATAAATTATGTCAGGAGACTTCTGTTTTAGTAGTGTAATTTCGAATGGTATTTAATATAAATAACAGGATGCAATTGTTCACTCTTTTTGCCATTCTTCAGGGATACAATCCATTTCATTCTATTCAAAGGAAAATGGAGAATTACCCACACCCTCCCATGCACAAAGCTTGTGGTCACCACTAGAATGAGGGGAGGGAGTCAGATTACACCTGAAAAATAGCTTCAGCACAAAAACCTCAGCATTGGAAGTCTAATGTACAATTCATCCCATAGAGCTCATCTGTAAGTAACCTTGGGACTGTCCAAAGTAATGAACAACATGGACAAGTAAAGCTCCAGGGAAGATAAGTGCCCTTCATCTCAGGCAGACAGTGGACATACTTATTTTTTGTTACATTTGTACCCCGCGCTTTCCCACTCATGGCAGGCTCAATGCGGCTTACATGGGGCAATGGAGGGTTAAGTGACTTGCCCAGAGTCACAAGGAGCTGCCTGTGCCTGAAGTGGGAATCGAACCCAGTTCCTCAGGACCAAAGTCCACCACCCTAACCACTAGGCCACTCCTCCACTGTTGCTACTATTTGAGATTCTACATGGAATGTTGCTATTCCACTAGCAACATTCCATGTAGAAGTCGGCCCTTGCAGATCACCAATGTGGCTGCGCAGGCTTCTGCGAGTCTGACATCCTGCATGTACGTGCAGGACGTCAGACTCACAGAAACAGAAGCCTGCGCAGCCTTCTACATGGAATGTTGCTAGTGGAATAGCAACATTCCATGTAGAATCTCCAATAGTATCTATTTTAATTTTGTTACATTTGTACCCTGCGCTTTCCCACTCATGGCAGGCTCAATGCGGCTTACATGGGGCAATGGAGGGTTAAGTGACTTGCCCAGAGTCACAAGGAGCTGCCTGTGCTTGAAGTGGGAATCGAACTCAGTTCCTCAGGACCAAAGTCTAGCACCCTAACCACTAGGCCACTCCTCCACTGTTGCTACTATTCCACTAGCAACATTCCATGTAGAAGTCGGCCCTTGCAGATCACCAATGTCTGACGTCCTGCACGTACGTGCAGGATGTCAGACTCACAGAAACAGAAGCCTGCGCAGCCTTCTACATGGAATAGCAACATTCCATGTAGAATCTCCAATAGTATCTATTTTATTTTTGTTAAATTTGTACCCTGCGCTTTCCCACTCATGGCAGGCTCAATGCGGCTTACATGGGGCAATGGAGGGTTAAGTGACTTGCCCAGAGTCACAAGGAGCTGCCTGTGCCTGAAGTGGGAATCAAACTCAGTTCCTCAGGACCAAAGTCCACCACCCTAACCACTAGGCCACTCCTCCACTGTTGCTACTATTTGAGATTTTACATGGAATGTTGCTATTCCACTAGCAACATTCCATGTAGAAGTCGGCCCTTGCAGATCACCAATGTGGCCGCACAGGCTTCTGCTTCTGTGAGTCTGACGTCCTGCACATACGTGCAGGACGTCAGACTCACAGAAACAGAAGCCTGTGCAGCCTTCTACATGGAATGTTGCTAGTGGAATAGCAACATTCCATGTAGAATCTCCAATAGTAGCAACATTCCATGTAGAATGTCCAATAGTAGCAACATTCCATGTAGAATGTCCAATAGTAGCAGCATTCCATGTAGAATCTCCAATAGTATCTATGGCAGGCTCAATGCGGCTTACATGGGGCAATGGAGGGTTAAGTGACTTGCCCAGAGTCACAAGGAGCTGCCTGTGTCCTAAGTGGGAATCGAACTCAGTTCCCCAGGACCAAAGTCCACCACCCTAACCACTAAGCCACTCCTCCAGGGGCGTAGCCAGACAGCAGATTTTGGGTGGGCCTAGACAAGAAGTGGGTGGGCACAAGTGTTCCCCCCCTCCCCCACCAACTTAAAAAAATATCTCAGCTGGCAGGAAAACACTGCTCTCTACCTTGGCAGCCTGCTGCAGGCATGCGCTGAAAACTGAGCATGCGCAGTTGCCAGTATCGGCAGCTTAGGAAGCTCAGACTTCTGAAGTGGAGAGCAATGTTTTCAGCACCATCAGGAGGAGGTCTTCAGCTGGCAGAGCTTGGGATCCCCACCAGCTACCACTAAATGTGTGCTGCTGTTGGGTGTGTAATAAAATTCTGCTGTTTGACACTGATCCTCCCCTGTTACACTTCTGCACAAACTGTGAGAGACTGCCAATTCTAAAAGTCTACTTCTCCTATCCTATCTGGCATTCACTGGCCTCCAGTAATATGGTGTGTGAACAAGGCAATTATGATCATTTTTAAGGTGTAAAAGATCTGGATTTAGATTTAATTACTCACCTTCTTCCAAATCCGAGTTCAGGGCAATTTACAAATTCAGGAACCTTCAGACCCTTACCTCGTCCCCATTATTCCTTGCAAACTGCCCCTACGATGCCATATTTGGCGGAGACTGACATCACACCTTTTCTGTGGCCGCCTGAATTCTTTTGAGTGACCCAGGTCCGTATCTTCACCTTGAACCCATCTAGGGTTCAACTATTTGCTGGACTTTTAAGTATCCTATGTTTTTGTACTCCCGACTGATAGATAATGCTAGTTTGATTTAATGTATTACAAATATTCAAGTATTATATCATCTGTACTAACTGTAGGCATCATGTTGAAACCCACTAAGAACAAGGCATTCAGATCAGCGGGCTACAAATAGACTAAAACAAAAGGGTCCCTTCTTTTCTGCTGTGGATGCTACTTACCCTCACTGGACGGTGCAATCGCACTGTCATCCCACTCTAGATTGGTTGAGGTGATGGAGTTGGAGGAGTTGAGCGACAAGTTGTCCGAGCCATGGATAGAGTTCGGGAGACGATCTTCAAAGTCCAGCAGGTACTGTGGTTTGTAATATTCTGGCATGTAGGGAGCCACATCAAGGTATGGGCCATCCTGGAGGACAGAGAGAGACAAAATCAGCCCTATGTCCCTTCAGGTGTCAGCAGAAAGTGGTAATTTGTCTCAGGTCATGTCCGTCCATCTCCACCCCCCCACCCCCGTCTGTCTGTCAGTTTCCCCCCTCCCCCCCCCCCCCCCAAACTGCTTAGGTCTTCCACGGATAGGTACTGAAGAACAGGAACAAAAATATTCTGACCAGATCTAGCTCAAAACGAATGAATTCCAGTCCAGAGACTAACGTCAGGAATAGAGTAAGATGATCATGGCTGCAGACCAGCGAGTTCCTGGAACAGAGAGAAAAAAAAAAATCCATAAAATGCACAGCAGCGATGGAGCCAAGCGACGGGGAGCATCTGCCAGCATAGAAAGCGGGCAGCAATGGAGCCCAGCGACGGGGAACATCTGTCGCATAGAGACTGGGCAGTGATGGAGCACAAAATGTCAGGGACAAAAAGTCAAGGGAGAAAATGGAACAGACAAAATGGCATAACGACAAAAAGTTAGAAGACACGACAGCATGGACAAACTGTCATATAGCCATATTAAAACAACTGATAATTGATAATAGCTGCCAACATTTATATTAAAAAATGTATTCTACAGTTTATTCTAACTCAAAATTAGCATAAGCACAGAACGTTCAGACAACACTGATATTTAAACCTCTAGCAACGTCCCCAAGTAAGTAACTGGATCTCTATTACTGTAGTCAGTCATCATAGTGTGAAGGGCTTCACTGAGCCTCACGTATTCCATCTTCTTCTTTCCTGGCCAAACCCCAATTTCCAGCTGGTGACGCAGGAGGTCTGTACTACATTGCTTCTGCTGTAGCTTGTCTGCAAGTTTGGTTGTAGTGAGATGGGCAAACGCATGTTGTTGAAGGCATTACATTGTCCTTCGATGACATTGTCGCTTCGAGGTAGGTTTTGAAGTACCAGTGTGTATCGATTCCAAATCTCGATTGCATATCTGGGTTGTCCTCGTCTATCCCTTCTTGGTCAGCCAAAGAAAGCATCTTCCAGATAGTCCAGAATACATTGCAGATCACGATACATGGGTTCATTTGTTAGTCTTTCAAAAAGCTGATGGAATCATCAGGTGGAACAAAGACAAGTACGAGAAGACAGTTTGTGTTAAGTGCTTATGCTAATTTAAAAAAAAAAATTTTTGTAAATCTTTTTATTAAGTAGCATTGGTCATACAAAAAAAAACCCACCAAGAAGCAATTACCAAAATTGAAATACAACACAATGGTACAAAAACAAAAAGAAAAACCCATCACCCCACTGGTGGTCTCTGATCCAGCGGTGAGAAAATAGCGTGACAACCAAGGCTACACAATTGTCAATACAAAACCCCACCCATAAGAATCACCAATCATAGTCCATTCACGTTAATGGTTCCCCACCCCCACCAATGCATATGGGTATGGGGATGAAAAGAAAAATGAACAAGGAAACTTTTCAGGGTGGTGCAGCGCACCAATGATGTTGCAAGAAAACCTTCCAGTAGTTAATATACCGAAGCATATGTAAATTATTAGTTTCCCCGATGCAACCGGAGTTCAAAATTGGCCAGAGTGGTCATACGGGTCAGTCACATTTGATATGTTGGAGGCTCCTGCTGTTTCCAAAAATGCAAACTCACTTTTGTGCGCCTAAAATTGCATATAACACAAATTTTAAAAATGGCAATAGACAATCTATACAGCTGTGGGGCCTCTGGTTCCCCCTCCCAATCCCCCAACAAAAACAAACTATAATTAGCAGGTAAACCTCCAGTCTGCCCATCCTCAGTAACCACTATCTCCTCCTTTTCCCAAGAGATCCCACGTGTCTGTCCCACGTCTTATTAAACTCTGACACAGTCTTCGTCTCCACGACCTCCACTGGGAGGCCAATCCACGCATCCACCACCCTTTCCATGCTTCTATTTATTTATTTGTTATATTTGTATCCCACATTTTCCCACCTATTTGTAGGCTCAATGTGGCTTACATAGTACCGGAGAGGCCTTTGCAGGCTCCGATGTGAACAAATACAAGGTGTTGTCGTGGTAAGATCAAGTTCATGTGGCACAGCCACATTAGGGAATCGGAGAACGGAAGAGTTGTGTTATGTCCATTCCGTGCTTTAGTTTGGTTGTGTTGCAGAGATTAGGCATTTAGGTTCTATAGCAGTGCTTATGCTAATTTCAAGTTAGAATATACACACATATAAATAGTTATTATCAGTTGTTTTGATATTGCTACATGCCATTTTGTCCGTGTCAATTTCTCCCGTGACACTTTGTTATCATGACTTTTTTGTCTGTGCCCCTTGCACAGCCTCCATTACCACCTGTTGCTTACTCTATGCCCTGTCAGGGGCCTGGTGCCCTCCAGGCCATGCTGAATCTATACTCACTTGTAGTAGTATTTATGGAGAAGGCTCTGATTCTCCTGGAAGAGCCGCAGGTAACTTTCCAAGGAGTTCTCATTGAGGGCCAGGTACAGCCAGGCTCGGCCTGAAAGAAAGACCCAAAGTGAGTGGACACAGACAAATATGTTCCGATGAGTCGCGACCAATTTTGATGCACACTTTGAGTCAACTTGTTTGACTGGATTTTGCATCCATAATGTTAAAATGTACTTCATCGGAATTAGCATCAAAAACTGTACAGGATTTGAATTTTTTTAGCCATTCTTATAAATGTGTTTGGATTTTATTAGACCCCAAAAATGGCATTTTGGTAAATGTCGCGCGCTCATGGACTGACAACCTTTCAGAAAAGGGGGTCTAGATCTGCAACTATTGCAGTTAGAGACCTCAAATTTTGGGAAACTTCGTTTAACACCTGACTCGCGCAACAGATAAAATTTGAACAAAATTGGAGACATGATGGTGGGAAGGTTTAGACCACTTGGCATGGAATGACCCCAAGGCAGATGACTACAGTAAGTGTCCTTCCAGTCTTGCCTAGCACATAATATGGGTGTAAATATTTGTAAACTCACATAGCGGTTCCCTGCTTGTTTGATTTTGGCAGGAACTGCTATTTTCTTGTCAAGTTTTGCTTGCTCCCAAGCCACATGCAAGGCTCAGTTTAAAGAACGTCTGAACAGTAAATGATAAACACGGCAGCATGCAAAGAAGACGTCAATCGAGGCCAAGCACATTTGTGCTACATGTACATCTGAACTACCACATAAAGTAGACGGGATGCAATCTCTAACCTCTCCACCCCTTCTCACAAATACTTACTGCGTCCCAAGTGGGTAGCTACATTCTGGAGCACCTCTATCTGCTGGATGGCCTCCCGGCGAGTGAAATGTACTACCAGAACCCAGTATCCAGAGGAGATATCTTGCAGCCTGGCAGAATACAAAACAGCAGACATTAGAGCACGGGACAGTCACAACGCTGTTATCAGTAACATTCAGTCAGATGCTTTTGACTCGTAACCACTTGCCTCCACCTACCCTCCTCTCCTCCTTCCTGTACACATTAATTGATTTGATTTGCTTACTTTATTTTTTGTCTATTAGATTGTAAGCTCTTTGAGCAGGGACTGTCTTTCTTCTATGTTTGTGCAGCGCTGCGTATGCTTTGTAGCGCTATAGAAATGCTAAATAGTAGTAGTAGTAGTAGATGGATGAGACTGAGACTTTAAGAGTAATAGATCAGTGCAAAGGCTGCGGGTGGGGTGGGGGGGGCATACACGCAATAGGCCAACTCGGCCAGCTGAGGTTCAACCCAAGAGTTTCAGTGGGAACAGAGCAGCACTTCCGCTCTCTCATATTAATCATAACTTGATCCTTTGCATAGCCACAGACCTCACCTTACTCTCCTCTTCTGCTTTTTGAACACATTTTATTTTATGATGGACAAACCATACAGCTAACGAGAATATTCAACAGGAGGGGAGCATAAGATACAGACATCATAAAGGTTACATTTTAGCAGAGGTTAATTCAAAAGTTCTTTTCAGCTAGGGCTGCTGTGGAACAGCCATTGTCAGTGGGGCCCTACCAGCTACGTGTAGGGCGAGGATGTACTGACTTCCAAAAACAATCATAGCTTGTGGCCCCTGGCCAAGGGCCGTCAAGACTCATGGTCAAAGACGACCAATTTTAATTAAACTGATATTTTCTCTCGCTTGGACAAAGTTCTTTTCTCCTGGGAAACTTCTGTTTCTATGCTGGTTAACGGTCAGAGCCCAGCTCCGATTAGCTCGCTGGGGATGTGTCAAAAGCATGTCTCCTCTGTTGTAACTGATCTGGGTCCACTCCACCTGGACCTCTTTGATGGCAAGTTATGATGGTATGAAGGCAAGAAGGGGGTGTGTGGAGTACAGGTTTGTCACACTCCAGGTCGCACCAAACACCATCAGACATAACTTGAGTGTGGATCTACCCCTGCTTTAACCATGGGTGCCATGCTGCCCGAGGACGGGGTGGTCTGGTTCCTATTAACATTACATTATTTGCCATTTTTATCCCACATTAGTTGTAAGAAGCTTCTTGTCTGATGATACTTTTATTTTTTGTTTTTATATCTGTGTAGAACTAGATTTTTGGAACTACTAGTGTGTATGATATATTTACATACACTTTTGATAGGTATGTATAAAGAAATTTCTTCCCCTCTTCATTGAAATGTTTTGATTCTAATTGTATGATCTTAACATTTTTTATTGAGAGTTATAAATGTGATATGAGTAACTGTAGATGTTATGATAAAAAATTTTATGTGATGTATGATTTTAATGGTAATTATAAATATTTGTTTTACAGATGATATCATGTATGTCTATACATGTTTTTTTAGAACTCTTAAAGGATTGTTTTATATATGTTGAATCTTTTTTTAAATAATTGCCTTTTATTAGTTGAATCATGCTTATGACATTGTTAATACGTATGGTTATACATGTTTTTATACTTGTTTTGTTTTTATAGTTTGTACCCCTGACGCAGCCTGAGGGCGAATCGTGGCCACGTCGGGTATTGTTCCAATAAATGCATTGATTCCACTGCTTTGTTTTTTATCTACTGTTTTGTAAGCAGTTGTTTGCCTTTTTGTTTTATATTATTAATCTAAAAATTTCTAGAACTAAAAAAAATATATATTTTAATGCTTTTTGAAACAGTCTATAGTGATGCCAAATAAAAAAAGCTGGCTGAATGTAAAGATTTATTAACAATATTCCTACAGCTAGGGAAAGAATCAAGAAATTCCTACACTGAGAATGAATATTCCTAACTGGATAAGTCCTTGCATATAGCTAGGTGAAAATCCATATATTATTTGAAAAATAAATACGCACAGCTTAAAAAATGATTGAGCCTGCACTGCACAGGTAGCCAATGCAACCTCAGCAATAACAGGGAGGCACCTTTCAAACTTCGGTACTCTGAAGATTAGTCAACAATGATGTTCAGGTGTTTGCACAGTAATTTTGCATTCTTTTCACATTAGTTGGAATTTCAGTTGTGACAAAGTCAGGCATCTCGTGGATAAACAGAGGAGAGCTTAAACTGTCTGATTTTTTTTAACGTATTGTTATTTTGTCTTTGATCATATATGTATTATTGTGAGCCGCTGAGAAAGGTAGATTGTATAGCGTATAAATTTTAGAAATAAATAAAAAGCTGATTTATTTATGTTATTTATTCCAATTTATCTTTTATCACAGCTGTACTTCACACTCCATCCAGCTCTCATCAGGGCCAATCACTGAAAGCTTTCAACAGGGGCCGGTGGACTGAGACGTGCGGCAGGAGTGAGCCATGGCCAACCAGTTTTAACACACGTTGAACACCTGGAGGAGGAAGGAACGGGGGCAGTTTTGCACTTTCTACTTTGTTCTGCTCTACTGCACTGAAATAATCTTTATCTTTATTAAAATTCTTCTATACCACTTTATAAACAAATGTTCTATCTAAGCAGTTCACGTGAAATCACATCCATAAAAGGAAAAACAAAACAATACATAGAGCTTATTACAACTTACACACATAAATAATGTAAGACCACTTAAAATTATTCACAGTCATCATAAAGCAACAATCATACTTTTTAAAACTGGAGCATAACACAGGAAGTAGCTATAAGCTGAGTCTGCACTTAAAGAACACGAGGTGAGCAGTGCTGGGTCAGACCCAAGTCCGCAGGGTCCAGCATCCTACAGTATTCAGTCTGGATCAGATGCATTAGACAGACTTCTGACCTGGCAACCGCTTCTTTGGGTTTTTTTTTTCCTAAAGGCTTCTTTTACAAAGCCGAGCTAGCGATTCCCTCGCAGCAAATGAGAGGAAGCCCAAAGGAAACTGAATGGGCTTCTTCTCATTTGCCTCACCGAGAATCGGTAGTACGGCTTTGTAAAAGTGGCCCTAAATTCTTCATTTTACCTTCATCTCCCTTTTTAAAATCAGAATCTCCAGAAACAGTTTTCTTTAGTGTTCTCCCTTCTAGTGATTATGATAAATACGATCAGAGGCCTCACCATCATTACTCCCTTACAGCAAGTCCTGCATTCACCCCAAACTGAGGAAGGGGCTTCTAAGTCCCAAAAGCTAGCCAGAAACGTATTAGTGGTATAAAAGGGGATCACCTTATATTTTAGTTTTTCTTTTTATTTATTGGAGAAGGAAAAGTGGGAACCAAGACCACGGGTTCCAGGGATTGGAGCACACAATGTCTTGAATTAAAACAAGATTTTATTGAAAACCAAAAGCGACTTCAACACAATGTTGTGTTTCGGCCGGAGGGCCTGCATCAGGAGTCTGTGTGCAAAACAGAGTCAAAACGTCAGACAATTAAAATCATGAGAGCCGTAGTAAAAACAGAGACGGTCTTTAGAAAGACTGTTGGTTGTTTAACAGTGCTAAATGCTAGGTGTGCTCTGAGTACTGGGTTGAAAACTTCTGCTTTAGGCCATAAGAACATAAGAGTAGCCACACTGGGTCAGACCAATGGTCCATCTTGCCCAGTATCCTGTTTTCCAAATAGTGACCAAGCCAGGCAACAAGTACCTGGCAGAAACCCAAATCGTGACAACACTCCACACTACAAATCCCAGGGCAAGCAGTTGCTTCCCATGTCTGTCTCGATAACAGACTATGGACTTTTCTTGCAGGAATTTGTCCAAACCATTTTTAAACCCAGATATACTAACCGTATGTTCCAGAGCTTAACTATTCATTGAGTAAAAAAAATATTTCCTCCTATTTGTTTTAAAAGTATTTCCATGTAACTTCCTTGAGTGTCCCCTAGTCTTTGTACTTTTGGAATGATTAAAAAATAAATCAATTAACTTCTACTCGATCTACACCACTCAGGATTTTGTAGACCTCAATCACATCTCCCCTCATCCGCCTGGCCCTGGTTTTCACTCCAAGTATTGCAGCGCTGTTACTCGGTGCTGCCAATGTACTTCTCCCCACTCTCAATGCTCTATGGCTCTGCATTCCAGACTGCTTCACGTCTCTTGGATTTAGGACCCATGTCTCCAGCATTCACCAGCTTCCAGGCCTTTCCCTGTGAGGATGGTAGGCTGGCGGCAGCTTCTCTCTCTTTTCTCAAGACAGGATAAGGTGTCCCTGCTGAAGGCGCCTACTTAAACGATTTTATAAAAACGATCAGATGCCCAGGTGTGTTTTTTTTTTTTTTTTTATATCATTTTTATTGATGGTCATAAGTTTACAAGTGATAATGAAGTGAAGAAATGCATTACATTGCAAGTATATTTCAAACAACTTAACAAACATCCAACTTATTCAAACTGGCCATCCATAATTTTGTTCTTTCCCGCCTTATTCCTTCTAACTCCCCTCCTTCCCACCCCCCTCCCACCCTCCCTCCCGTGAGCATTACCCATTCAGGATTCTACTGCGAGCCGTGGGGGTCAAGGTATCCCAGAACAGTAACCAACATTGTAATAGTCTATCTCCCCGTGGGGATGCTAAGTCATTCACCTCCCTACGTTCCAGGGCACCCAGGGAGATCATGAGGGATCGCCATCTTGACACAGAAGGTGGCTCTGATGAAATCCAGTTCAGTAGGATCGTTTTCTTTCCCATAGCAACCGCCCTTCGGAGGAAAGGTAGCATACCCCTTCTCCGGTTCCCCCTCACTCTGTATTTGTCGAACAATAAAGCGGGAAAGGGGTACCATGTCAACTCCCAAACAGTTGAGACAAAGGCACAGAGTTGAACCCAGAAAGCACGGACCGGGGGACACAACCAGAACATATGTCCCAAGTGTGCTCCAGGTCTCGCACACTTGGGGCAATCATCCAAGGGTCGCATGGCAGCCCTGAACGCCCTGTGTGGTGAAATGTAGAGCCTCATCGTAAATTTATACTGGGATTCCCGTAGTGTCACATCTCTGAAGGTCCTATATCCGATAACCAGATTAGTTTGTACCATTGCACCAGTAATAGGACAACCCAAATCTCCAGTCCAAGCCCTGGCAATCTGATCATATGTTATCTCCGGGCAGAGTTCTTTAATTTTAAAATGGTAGAATTTAAGAGGAACCAAAAGCTGCGCCTCCAGGTCAAGCAAATCTGTGAGTTGCCTCCGTCTCTGCGAGGTCAAAGAGACTCGAGGGAGGGAGGCAATGTAATGACTCAGTTGTAGATAAGAAAAAGTGGCCTGTACCGGGAGTCCAGCAGTCTCACATAAGTCTTTAAAGGACCTACATTTTCCCTCTTTTGTTAGCACCTGGAACAAAAAAACTGTCCCCCCCTCTCTCCATTTCCGGAAGGTCACAGTATCCGTGCCCGCTGGGAAATCTGCGTTTCCTCCAATCGGTAGGAAGGGGGAGGAGTGGCACTCAAAGTCCCCAGCTTTGCACAACCATCGCCATGTCCGTCTTAGTGGCATAAAGATAGGAGAACATCCTTTAGCAGTAGGTGCTTTGCCTGCTGGCGCATGTAGCCAATAACTAAAATGGCACCTGCTCACCATTATGGTTTCAGTGATGGGAAATGAAAAATAGGACGTTCCCCTGAACCAGTCTGTAATGTGTCTCATACAACCCGCCACAGACATACGCTGTATACTATGAACCCCAAGCCCTCCTTTAGGTATTGGAAGATATGTCTGTTTTTGTGTGACCCTGGGCCTTTTCCCTTTCCAGAGATATCTAGCAAGTAGTCTGTGCAATTTCCGTTCATCTTTATATAGGAAGAAAAGGGACAACACCTGAACCACATATAACCATTTAGGGACCAAAATCATATTGTACAGAGCCACCCGTCCCCACAAAGACAAGGGGAGGCGCTGCCACATTTCTAAGGTGTGTTGTGTCTCCCTCCACAAGGGGGCTAGATTAATTCTGTAAAGTTGTGTTAATGAAGTTGGTATTCTAATCCCCAGATAGACCAAATAATCCGTGGTCCACTTCAACGGGAACCTTCCCTCCCAGCGCTCCCGCACCAAAAGAGGTATTGGCAGCGCCTCAGATTTCTGTGAGTTAAGTTGAAAACCCGAATAGTATCCAAACTCTGCTATGTGGTCTAAAGCTATTGGCAGCGATGTTTGGGGGTGTGTCAACACTAAAAGAATATCGTCCGCGTAGGCTAGTACTTTGATCTGGAGATGTGGCAACTGAACTCCCTGTACCTCTGGATCTTTTATGATGTTACGGAGCAGGGGTTCTAGATAAATCAAAAATAAAAGTGGGGATAGGGGGCAGCCCTGTCTAGTGCCCCGTCTTACCAAAAAACGCGGAGTGCACATTCCGTTCACGAGGACCCGGGCCCCAGGGTCAGTATATAAGGTATCAATTGCATGCAAGTACCACCCGGACAGCCCCACGTATCTGAGTATTTGAAAAAGGTAGTCCCAATTCACTTGGTCAAATGCCTTAGTAGCATCCAGGCCTGCCAGCAACAGTGGGTGATTCGTGGCCTCAGCTTGCGCTACAGCCAACAAGGCCCTACGTACATTTAGACCTGGGTGTCTCCCCCGTACGAATCCCACTTGGTGGTCTCCCACTAAAGTCGGGAGATGTACAGCCAATCTATCAGCAAGGATCTTAGCTAAAATTTTTACATCAACATTGAGAAGGGAAATTGGTCGATAAGACCCCGGCTGATCTGTCGGCTTACCCGGTTTAGGGATTAAGACAATTAAGGCTTCATTCGATTCCCTGGGTAGTCTCCCCACCTCCACCGCTGCATCAAGGTGAAGAGTCAGGGGAACACTCAGTTGAATCGACAGTAATTTGTAGTATTCTGTAGAGAATCCGTCCAGGCCCGGAGTTTTACCCAAAGATAAACCTCTGATCGTTTGTTGAACTTCTCGAGCCTGGAGGGGGGCATTCAATTGGTCTCTGATGATGGGGGACAGCACTGGGAGTCCTGCATCTCTCAGGTATTCCTCTAATTGTGGTCCACCCTGCTGCGCCTCTGGTTGGTACATTCGAGAAAAATAATCCCGAAATATAGTCAGTATGTCTTTAGGGCAAGATTTACGAGAGCCATCAGGCGCCAACATTGTAGGGATAAATGTCCTGTCTGACCAGGCTTTGGCAACTTTAGCTAGCAGTTTCCCAGGTCTGTTGCCCAATTTGTAATATTGATATCTACGACTAAAGGCCTGCTTCTTGGCACGTTCGTGTAGTAATGAATCTAGGGCCACCTGTGCCGCAATCACATTATCGTAGTTGGTCTGGGTTCGACAGCGCATGTGTGCACGTTTGGCTTGTTGATATTTCCGCTCCAGCGTAATTATTCCTTGGGAGATCTTTTTGTGTCTTGCACTTAAGTAGCTAATAATTTCCCCTCTCATGACCGCTTTAGAAGTTTCCCAGAATAATGTCGGGTTATCCTTATGAGCCACATTATCAGACTCAAACAGGTTCCATTTTTGTACTAGAAATTTACCAAAATCTCTGTCCCCAGCTAAATAGGATGGGAACCTCCAAGATTTAAATCTATCTGCGGCGTGTCCCAGAGCCATATCAGCCCAAACTGGAGTGTGATCTGAGATCGCCATAGGTGCCATGTCCGTCTTAATTACCCGGGAAAAAAGTGATGTAGAGACTAAGAGGTAGTCTATACGGGACCAGGTCTTATGGGCTTTCGAGAGGTGTGTATAGTCCCGCCTCTGAGGGAATAATAACCTCCAAGGGTCCACTAGGTCCATCATTTTACACAGATAAGGCAATCCTTTACTACGGGGAAGTGCACTCCATGCCCCAACCGTCGAGCGGTCAATTTCCGGGTCAAGTACTTGGTTGAAATCTCCCGCTACAATCCAAGGGGCCGTGTCATATTTAAGGCCTAGATTTATCAAAGTCTGAAAAAAATCTGCATCATAAACATTTGGGCCGTATATAGCACATAGATAATACTCCTGTCCCATAATGTTAAGATGGAGCAAAACATATCTTCCCTTTGGGTCTTTTCCTATTAATTTAGAAGTACACGGGAGCCCTCTCCTAATCAGAATGGCCACTCCTCCCCGTCTGGCCCCAGAAGAGGAGTAATAACACTCCCCCACCCACTGTTGGCGCAGCTTCTGGTGTTCCTCGTCAGAGAGTTTAGTCTCCTGTAGGCAGACTATGGAAGCCTTTAGGCGGTTTAAGTGTGTTAAGATTTTTGATCTCTTGATCGGGGAGGTGATCCCAGCTACATTCCAGGTCACCAATCGCAAAGGTGCAGTCAGCATAATCCCCTCAAAATGGCCAAATTAACATGTAACAAAACCAAATCGGTGCCTTGGTTGCCCAGCCTCAACCAAAGGCCGTTTCTCCACCATCCAATTATTACATCAAATACCATTTGGTTATACAAATTTCCACGTATTCTCACAGCCCGCCATTTTGTTCCTGCATCATTCCGCTCGCCTCTACCCCTAAACCCACCCTCCCCACCCCCCACTCCCTCCCCCCCCCACTGCCCTCCCCCCATCTTCCCCCCATTACCCATCTAGCCTGTCTAACCAACCTCACTCCTCCTTAGTGAGTGTATGAGGCAGAGGTCTAGATGCCAAAGGGACCCCACCCTTTGTGCAAGTTAAGAATGTTCTAGAAATGTCTCACATGTCTCCAAAATCTGCAAGTGTCGTGGCACAGGACACTGAAGTGTCTTCCCCGTCCAGCCCATTCTTCAACCGTTCTGCTGTGTGTCTCCGGTCTGCCATTTTGTTCACCAACCATTCAAACTCACTCTTAGTCCACAAGCAGTTGATCGGCATTAGTAATCCAACAGGAACTTTTTGGAACTGAGTCAAATTAGAAGTTCAACTAGCAATCACCAACCAAAAACTCTGTCAACATTCCGGCATGGTTTGGTAACCGGCCATCAATTAAATTAGCGATCTCCCCCAGAGTCAGGTCTGGTAACGTTCCAACCAGGCCACCGCGTCTTCCGGGCTAGTATAAGCTGTCCAGGTTCCATTCTCCAAAATCTTCAACGTTGCTGGGTATTGCAAAGTAAACTTGATCTTGTTTCCCACCAAACGGGTACAAACTGTAGAAAAAGCTCGCCTTTGTGCTGCCAGGGCCGCGGAGTAATCCTGAAAGATACGAATTAAAGTTCCATCATATTTTGTAGTTTCCCTACAGCTTTTATAACATCGCAATATTGCAGCTTTTTGGGCATAGCAGTGAAATTTTGCTATCACCACTCTAGGCTTCAAATCTCTGGTAGGTCTGGGCCCCACGCGATGTGCACGTTCAATTCGGATCGCTCGGCCTTCACCCGCCTCCGGGAAGTTCGCTTGCAGCCATGTCTCCAGTGTTTGTTTTAAATCTTTATCTGCCAAAGATTCTGCGAACCCCACAAATCTGAGGTTATCGCGGCGCGAGCGATTTTCCAAGTCTTCTACTCGCTGTGCATTCTCCTGGATAAGGCGTTGTAATCTTTCAATCTCCCCCGAGTTGGTTTGCTGCCCGTCTTCCACCTCCGCAACCCGGGCTTCCAGCTCCCCCGTGCGACGCGACAGTTCTGTGGTAAGCGCCGACAAGCCTGTTATCTGGGCAGAAAGTTGTTCAAACTGAGGGGCCAGCGCTCCCACTACTGCCTCTGTAAGTTCTGGGAGCGTAAAATCAGAAGCCGGGCGGGAGGGTGAGTTCGCCGGCGAGGCGGTCGCCATCTTGGTTTCGCCGAGTCTCAGTTTATCTTCCTTTTTCTTTATGTTTTTCCCGGTTTGCGCCATCGCCGATCGCGTCAAATATTTGTCCATGCGTTGGGGAAGCAAGTTCTTCCTAAATCATCAGTTTTTGATGACTAAGACGCCGTTAAAACCTCGATTTTCGGGCAGGGTTCCCAGCAGCAGAGACTACCACGTCTTTCCCTGCTCACCGCATCACGTGACCCCGCCCAGGTGTGTTTATAAAATAGTAGTGCGAATGGCAGAAAGTGTGCTTTGAATGCAGACAGGACATTCACACCATAAGCACTTGTATACAGAGTACACGCATTGATGAAAATATTTTATAATCAACAAGGGTACCTGCGACCTCTGCCCTTGCTGTACCCCAGGCTATGCCTGCGACCAATGCACTTTAAGATGTGTGTGATAGATACATTGATAGTTTGATATACGTTACACTTAGTTCCATGTTATTACACACAGTGACACTGAATTGCACTTTTACTCCAAGAAAGTGGGTGGCCCAATGAAAGAAATGCAATTCACCTTTTAGCGGTCACTCGTTTGTCTGCCATGTAGGTGATTTAAATATCTGAGGGCACCCCTTCTTTATTTTCAGTAATACGTATTTGTGCCTACTCCTGCTTTGTTTGGTGTATATAAAAACAGTAGAACCCATCATCATGCAAAATACAGTAAACTGGTTAGGCAACTCATTCCGATGAGCAGCTTATGAAATAAACGTGACACTACGTAGATATGTGATAATAACCGGCACATCCTTACCCATACAGCAGAGCGTGGTCCAGGTGCTCGCACAGCCTCTGCAGGACTTTGTCATGGTTTCTGATGGCTGGAGTCTCGTCCTCACAAGCAGCAAAGTAACTCTGTAACTGCAGGGAAATACCAGAGCGTTAATGGGACTGATAGAATCCAAAACCTTCCTGCTGCAAAGGCCTACTGTGATCAGGACAGAACAGCAGTTCGTAAGAGATTCTGAACACGTATCAAGCCATTTGCACATTTAGATTTGGGTTCTGATCAACTCCTTTCCCTGTACCTCCTAAACTAATCTTAAGAATCCCAGAGAGGCATTTTGAGTCACACAGGGAAGCGAATGCTACTCCCTCTACTTTTATCTCTCCCTGAAAACCACAGGATGCGGCTGACGGCTGTACAACCGAGAACTGGACCAGAGCCTCGCACCAGTTGGCAGCACGACCCCCCCTTCCCCAATGATCACTGACCCAGCAGTACAGACACTCTTTATTTTAGTACATATACAAGCAGAATCTTCCTGTTTGCCACAATTTGAAAATATCCCAAGCAAGTGACTTTAATGTGCTGTTTTTCCGGGGTGGCCAATTGACTGGAAAGATTTATCTTTTTATATGTAAATCTGCGTAAAACAATTTGCTGCCATTAGATTACTTCAAGAAAGAAGCAGAAAAAGATCAATATAACAGAACATCTGACCATACACAGACCACTGCTTTAAAATCTCACATCCTACGACAAGTGACCCAGTGTTCTAAGGCTCATAGGACAGGTGGAATAGATTTGTTATTCATTTCATTTATTAAACTTAGAAGCTGTCAATCGCATAAATGTGTAATGATATGCATTTATCCTATTCACAATAACATCCATACAAATTCGCACAAATTATCTTTATTTATTAGTATTTTAACTGTCTTCCTGAAATGATTCACTGCGTACAACAGGAGGTGAAGTTGGAGAGAGACAAATTAAGATCTATTAACAGCAATAATATGATACGGTGTCAGAAATATACACATTAAAACAGAACAGCAGAAATCATAGGATGTCAGCAGAGTACAAATGATACGTAATTCATAAGACAGATACGACGCCCAAGGTATCAGCACAATACAAATGAAACATCTTAACAGGCAGTCGGTACAAGACGGGATAAATAAATGATGACCCAACTGAAGGCAGAGAAGCGGGTGTGAGAGGATATGATAAAGACCCTGGAGGAAAGGAGAAACAGAGGTGATATGATACAGACAAATATTTGAAAGGTATTAATCCGCAAACAAACCTTTTCCAGAGACGGGAAAGCAGTAGAACTAGAGAACATGAATCGAGGTTGAAGGGAAGGGAAATGGGACTTGATATACCGCCTTTCTGAGGTTTTTTGCAACTACATTCAAAGCGGTTTTTGTACCAGGGGCAATGGAGGGTTAAGTGACATGCCCAGAGTCACAAGGAGCTGCAGTGGGAATCGAACTCAGTTCCCAGGATCAAAGTCCACTGCACTAACCACTAGGCTACTCCTCCACTCATTCCACCAATAACAGCCAACCTCATCAGTGAAGTCACAATGGCTTGATTGCCCGATACTTGCGATGTCATAAGGGAAAGGGGAAAGGGAAATGGGACTTGATATACTGCCTTTCTGAGGTTTTTGCAACTACATTCAAAGTGGTTTACATATATTCAGGTACTTATTTTGTACCAGGGGCAATGGAGGGTTAAGTGACTTGCCCAGAGTCACAAGGAGCTGCAGTGGGAATCGAACTCAGTTCCCAGGATCAAAGTCCACTGCACTAACCACTAGGCTACTCCTCTACTCATTCCACCAATAACAGCCAACCTCATCAGTGATGTCACAATGGCTTGATTGCCCGATACTTGCGATGTCATAAGGGAAAGGGGAAAGGGAAATGGGACTTGATATACTGCCTTTCTGAGGTTTTTGCAACTACATTCAAAGCGGTTTACATATATACAGGTACTTATTTGCACCTGGGACAATGGAGGGTTAAGTGACTTGCCCAGAGTCACAAGGAGCTGCAGCGGGAATTGAACCCAGTTCCCCAGGATCAGAGTCCACTGCACTAACCACTAGGCTACTCCTGCAGACTCAGGAATAATGTCAGGAAGTACTTTTTCGTGGAGAGGGTGGTAGATGCCTGAAAAGCCCTCCTGCAGGAGGTGCTAGAGATGAAAACAGTAACAGAATTCAAAAATGTGTGGGATAAACATAAAGGAATCCTGTATAGAAGGAATGAAAACAAACTTAGCAGTGATTAGATGGCAACAAAAGTGATTGGGAAACAAAGCCAGTGCTGGGCAGACTTCTACGGTTTGCACCCTGAACAAATCAAGGTCAGGTATACACATTAAGTATCACATACAATGAGTTAATCTTGTTGGCAGACTGGATGGGTCGTACAGGTCTTTATCTGCCGTCATCTACTATGTTACTTTTAAACACCTTAGTGGCGTTAATGTACATGAGGTGAGCCTTTTCCAAATTAAGGAAAACTGGAATGAGAGGGCATAGGATGAAGTTAAGGGAAAATAGGCTTAGCAGGAGTCTAAGAAAATACCCTTTCATGGAAAGGGTAGTAGACGCGTGGAATGGCCTCCCGCTGGAGGTGGTGGAGACAAGGACTGTGTCTGAATTGAAGAAAACGTGGGACAGACACGTGGGATCCCTTAGGAAAAGGAAGAGTTACTGAGGATGGGCAGACTGGATGGGCCATTTAGCCCTTATCTGCCGTCATGTTCTTATGTTTCTATGATATGCACAGTTGACTAAGGTACGTGGAACTGGTCAAATGAGCAGAATAGTCAGTTGGAATAGGGAGAAGACCAAGGCTTTCACCTGCTTCCTGAAGCAGAGGGAGTCTTGAGGTAGGTGTGGGGGGCCGCTCCTGAGAAGGCTCGCTGGTAGGTATCGCATCATGTAGATGAAACTCCTCGAGGAGACCTTAGAGGCCTCAAGGGGTGTAGAGAACTAACTTATTCTTTACGGACTCTGGCTTGTGTTGTCTAAAGACCTTGAACATCAGAGAGAGAATTTTAAGTTTGGCCCTGTAAGGTACTGGTAGTCAGTGTAGAGTTTTTTGGGGGGTTTTTTGCAGGAAGGGTGTGATTGGTCGCCCCACTTCTATCAGTCACGCTGCAGCATTCTGAATTAAATACAGCTGAAATTCTTTGTGGTCTGACCAATGTCCAGAGCATTACGGTAGTCTAGCTCAGTTTTTTCCCCAAGTCCAGTCCTGGAGTACCCCCTGCTGTCAGGTTTTTGGGATATCCACAATGAATATGCAGGACCTTGATTTGCATATACTGCCTCCATTACATGCAAAATCTCTTTCATGCACATTCATTGAGGATATCCCGAACACTGGTCTAGCTTATACAATTCTGAGCCCTACTAAACAAAAGTTTTTGGCTTCCTCAAATTCCAAACATGAACTGTTCTTGCCACAGAACTTCCAAGTAATGAATTCCACAACAGAGAAAAGTCTTCTGCAAGTAGATCTTTTGCATCGCTCACAGTTCCTGGTCTCCTGATCTCGACCATCTGGAGAGAACGTCGAAACCCAGCAAAGATGCAAACTCATTTTCAATCAGTTTATGCACAATTCTAAAAATGCATAAGCATTTGAACTGTACAGAAGATCAACTGTAACAAAAGCAGGGCCAGGTGATCACTGATTGTACATCCTGTAGCTGCATTGTGAATTAACTCCAGCAGTTTAACCAGCTAAAGACAGTGCCAGATGAGCAAAACAGGTTTGTGTGTGAAGTCATGTGAGCATCATTGCAAGTATCTCCAAAACCAAATGCTCTGCAGCTTCAGCTCAGAACGGAGTGCTTCCATATCCCGAAGGACTATCTGTACCAACGCCCAGAATTACCTCATCTCTCGCTGACCCAAAAAAACCTCTCCCTTGATGCAACAGACTCATTTAATGTTCAAGAATCCCATCTCAAAAATGTCCTGCTAACGCTTGAACTAAGCCTCCTTCAGCAGAAGTGACAATGCAGAAGCTGGAAGCACACACCCGACACACTTCCAAGAAGCTTTTTTTGGCCTCTTCGCTGCTAAAACCTCCAGATGAATTCTGGAACCGTCATTTATCAGAACAATATAAAATAACTCCTAGGAGTTCTCTCTGTCCCATACGTCATTCAGCATTCCTCTCCTGTTCTGATCCTTGGGCCTGCTCTGTGCCGTCTCGTGATACGATAGAGGAACGAGTCCTCCCTTCCAGAGCTGCATTTCAGTTTCCCAAATCAGTTGCTGCTTCAATTCTCCTGTAGAACCAAAGCGAAAATGCTGCAGTTCCCAAACAGTCAAAAAGCAGGAAAAGTGGTTAGTGCAGCGACCTGAGAATCCGGGGAACTGGGTTTCAAATTCCCACTACAGTTCCCTGTAACTCTGGGAAAGTCACTTAACCCTCCACTTCCCCAGGTACAAAATAAGTACCTGTATATAATATGTAAACCGCTTTGATTGTAACCACAGAAAGACGATATCAAGTCCAATCCCCTTTGTTTCAATGCATCTCTGATTGTAGGGTATTACGTTGTTTTATTGATGCAAAGGACACAATCATTGTGTGCAATATTTAATGTCCTAATGTACTAGTTCAGCACTGTTTTTTTTCTTTTTCTATCATTCATGTATTGTTTTCTGCATACTACTCAATAAAGACCTCTACAAATTAAAAAAAAAAAAAAAAAGGCAAACCACTGTTCTACTTCTCCCTCTCCAACCCTCACCACGCAGCCCTAAAGTGGATTTCCCCTTTCACATCTTTCAGGTTGCCAGCGGAGGGAGTTCCCACTCAGTTCTAAATTTAAATCACTCAGGACCCCTTTTACTAAGCTGCGTAGGGACCTACAGGCGCCCAACGTGGGCCAAATCGGAGATACCGCCCGACTACCGTGTGGCTCTTGCGGTAATTTCATTTTTGGTGCCCATCTGAAAAATATTTTGTATTAAGTGGCATCTGACATGCGTAGGTCATTGCCGCCCAAATTCTTTACCGCTAGGCCTATGGCTGGTGGTAAGGTCTCAGACCCAACAATGGACGCGCAGCAATTTTGATTTCGACGCACGTCCATTTTTGGCAAAAAAAAGAAGACTTTTTTTAGGTGCGCTGAAAAATGATTCTGTGCGCCCCCAAAACCTACTACTACTACTAATAGCATTTATATAGCGCTACCCGACGCACGCAGCGCTGAACACCTGACGTAGAGAGACAGTCCCTGCTCAAAGAGCTTACAATCTAGATAAAACACACAGACAAGACATTACGGGCAAGGGAATTACAGGGTAAAGAGGAACAGGGGAGGAGGAGGGCAAATGAGGAGCGGTTAGGAGCCAAAGGCTGTAGTGAAAAGGTGAGCTTTCAGCATAGATTTAAAAACAGGTAGAGATGGAGCTAGATGTATGAGTTCAGGAAGACAGTTCCAGGCATAAGGTGCCGTAAGATAAAAGGAACGAAGTCTGGAGTTAGCGGTGGAGGAGAAGGGGGACGACAAGAGAGATTTGTTCAGAGAGCGGAGTTCACGGGGAGGAATGTAGGGAGAGATGAGAGAGGAGAGGTAATGAGGGGTCATAGAGTGGATGCATTTAAAGGTCAGTAAGAGGAGTTTGAACTGTATACGGAAGCGGACAGGGAGCCAGTGAAGTGACTTGAGGAGTGGGCTAGTGTGGCATAACGATTCTGGCGGAAAATAAGTCGAGCTGCAGAATTCTGGACAGATTGGAGAGGAGAAAGATGATTGAGCAGAAGACCAGTGAGAAGTAAATTGCAATAGTCCAAGCGAGAAGTAACAAGGGTGTGAATAAGGGTTTTGGTGGCATGTTCAGAAAGGAAGGGGCGAATTTTGCTAATGTTACATAGTAACATAGTAGATGACGGCAGAAAAAGATCTGCACGGTCCATCTAATCTGCCCAACAAGATAAATTCGTATGTACTACTTTTTGTGTATACCTTACCTTGATTTGTATCTGTCATTTTCACGGCACAGACCGTATAAGTCTGCCCAGCACTATCCCCGCCTCCCACCACCCAATCTCGGCTAAGCTTCTGAGGATCTTTGGAACTTTGGAAGGCTAAGTGCTTTGAAAATATGCCGTGTCACTAGTATGTGATAAATATGGCTCCCTCTACTTCAGGAGCCACAAACTTTGCAGACACAGTGCCACTGGTCCACGGAGCAGAGACCTGAGCCAGCACTGCCACTGAACCACCAGGCTGGCTCTTAGTATCCTAAGTGTAATCTTTTCCAAAACTGGGCCTGGAAATTTCATTCTCTGGATTTTTGAGCCATTAAAAAAATGAGAGTTTTTCCCGACATGGCGCGTATTACACAAAAAAGGAGAAAAGAATTCTTGATGTATAAATCAAGAATTCTTAAATTAGGTGGAACTTTTATTTTAAAATTTCCTTGTAAATGTTATGTCTCCTTGGCAAAAGTGAATTTTGTGTTTTTTACACCCAAGAAATTATTGGAGTTAATTGAATTAAAAGAAAAAGTTGTTTCACCTGTAGAAACTCCCATAGTTAATGCTGTTTAACGCCGGCTGTGACCTTCCGTTTTTCCCTTCTGTTAGCAATAGTTATACTATGTTAATGTATTACTTACTAGAAATTTCTTAGTATCTTGATCTATTACTTCTTATAGTGGACTAATTAAAATGTTTAAGTCAAGTATATCAGTTTGATATAATGTATTATATAGCTATTATAATTTCTGATATTTCCAATACATTTATGTTGGTGGATATAAATGTAAAAATTTAATAAATAAAACAATTAAAAAAAAAAAAAAAAAAAAATGAGAGGTGGAAATGGGTGAATAGAAGACAGTGCAGAAGAAAAGGAACAGAAGATGGTTCTCAAGCTTTTAAAGTGCTTTTAGCCATGATCTTTTCCCAGGGGAGGGTCTTATGAATCCTTCCCAAGGATCTTCCTAGCTTATGATACCAGTAAAAGCTCAAAATATTTTTGTTTTTTTGTTTTGGTGATGGTTGTGAGAGGGGAGAAGACAGAAGGCCAGATGGTACAGTTTGATGAGCTCTAGAGATGGCAAGGCCCCAACAGAAACTACCACAGGCAGCATCACCACCTCACTCCCTCACGCCTTTATTCCCATGTACCAGGCTATTGTATTCCCACCACAGTTCTAACCAGCAACAAGGCCAGAACTCACTGCACAGCAGGCAAAGCTGCCAGTGCGGCCAACTGTAAAGCAAAAGCACTTGTCTTTGATGAAATGCCTCCAGAGAGTGGTCTGGGCCACTTAATAAAGGAAAGCACGTCCTTTATCACCTACATAAGAACATAAGCACCGCCATACTGGGAAAAGACCAAGGGTCCATCAAGCCCAGCATCCTGTCTCCGACAGTGGCCAATCCAGGCTTCAAGAACCCGGCAAAACCCATTAAAATTTTTTTTAATTTTTACTAATGTTCAATGGACCTTTCCCATCAGGAATCTGTCCAAACCCCCTTTAAATTCCGTAAGGCCAGCTGCTGTCACTCCGGCAACGAGTTCCAGAGTCTAACTGCACGCTGAGTAAAGAAAAACTTTCTCCTATTTGTTTTAAATCTACCGTATTCTAGCTTCATCTCGTGTCCCCTGGTTTTGTTGTTGTTTGAAAGTGTAAACAGACGCTTCACATCTGTCCGCTCTACTCCGCTCATTATCTTGTAGACTTCTATCATATCACCTCTCAGCCGCCTTTTCTCCAAGGTGAAGAGCCCTAACCTTCTCAGTCTTTCCTCACAAGGAAGTCGTTCCATCCCTTTTATCATTTTCGTCGCCCTTCTCTGCACCTTCTCCAATTCCTTCTCGTTTCCTCCGGCTTCTTTGCACTTCAGCTCACATCGTAACCAAAATCTGGCTCCACAAGCCTTCACTTAACATCTACCTGTGGAACAGAGGAGAGGAAGGTCCTCTATTGTATCAACTTATGAGCACAGGCCATGAATCTGGCCCCCAGGTGTCAGCATTAAACAATGACCGTGACTCCCCCTCCTCCCCTGCAACAGCTCCAGCCAACCTGGGGAGTGAACTGGGACAATCTGCAGTGCTCGCGACCTGAGCCACTGGGACAACTCTGGGAAAGCCATTCTGATGTCTATGAGCTGGAAGCCCGAAACTGCTAGGCTTTAAAATAAAGCCAAAGTGAAAGAAGCTGAACCCCTGGTTTTCTATGATTCCAGAGCTACTGTGGGATATGTCCTTTGTTGCTCAACCATGAACACCAGCGCCCGCCCCCCCACCGGCCTTCCCTCTGCTGCCAGCCATTCAACAGAATGCGTTGGGTAGGGTTAAGAAAAGAAAGGTGAAGGGAAGGAAGACCAAGGGATGAGACTGGAAGGTATGAGAGACTGAGGAAGGAGAGGTGAGAAGAAATGAGACAACTCTAGGATGACAGGGAAAGAGAACAATGAAAAACAAGGAAAAACAAAACGAAAAAAAAAACCCCAATCATTTTGATTGGCTAAAACAACAAAAAGAGAAGAAAAGAATTATCCAGGCATAGACAGCAATTTTGGAGAACTCATTTTAAAGAATTTTCAAATCCTAGCCACAGAATCTGTTCCCATAGAAAAGCGTCAGACCGGACGGCCGGGCCCTACATACGAGCGATTCTATTCTTACTGCAAACCACCATTTAAATAGCGTGTTAAGAAGTTAAGGGAGAAAAGATCCAAAGAAAGCTGTTTTGATTAAGGTACTAATAAAGATCTCAAGTTCTAATAAGAGAATTATTTTCTCACTATTTACTCTACAATATCTGCAGACACCACCTACGTTCAAACAGTCAGTCACAGGCTTCACATTTCAGGCTGCTAAAGTCCACAATATAGAAGGATTTGAAAAGGAAGTAGCTACTGTTCAGAAAAACAGACTGTGAATGAGGGAAGCCAGGGTTCAAAACGCTTCAGCCTCCATTGCCTCAGGTATAAGAGATAGGGAAATAACTTCGTACCTGCTGTAACATGCCTTGGAGCCTGTACTTGGAAAAGATGAGTAATAAAATCTAAAATTCAAATCCAAGACATTCTGTGGATGGAAACTGGCTCTTTGCTTAGATTAATCCATTTACAATACTCGTCATCCTTTGGACTGTAACATATAAAAGCCAAGGGTTGGGACTACTTTGTGGAAGGAAAGAATCACGTGCTTGTTGTGTTCCTAAATTATACAAAATGAGCTCATGTACACCCTCCATGTGTAAACCCAGTGCTTATACCTATGTTGCTGTCATGGTTGTCCGCTGGGAACTCCAGTTACCTAATCCAGAAGCCAGAAAACGTGTTCACGTGTACTCACAAGCACGATGCAGCATGGACGTGAAACAAGGCTACTTGGGAGGTGGTGGAGATGAAAACGGTAACGGAATTCAAAAATGCGTGGGATAAACATAAAGGAATCCTGTTTGGAAGGAATGGATCCTCAGAAGCTTAGCCGAGATTGGGTGGCAGAGCCGGTGGGGGGGAGGCGGGCCTGGTGGTTGGGAGGTGGGCCTTGTTCTGGGCAGACTTCTATGGTCTGTGCCATGAAAATGGCAGAAACAAATCAAGGTCAGGTATACACATAAAGTAGCACATATGAGTTTCAATTGTTGGGCAGACTAGATGGACCCTGCAGGTCTTTTTCTGCCGTCATCTACTATGCTACTATGGTACATAGTAACATAGTAGATGACGGCAGAAAAAGACCTGCACAGTCCATCCAGTCTGCCCAACAAGATAACTCATATTTGCTGCTTTTTGTGTATACCCTACTTTGATTTGTACCTGTCCTCTTCAGGGCACAGACCGTATAAGTCTGCCCAGCACTATCCCCGCCTCCCAACCACCAGCCCCGCCTCCCACCACTGGCTCTGACACAGACCGTATAAGTCTGCCCAGCACTATCCCCGCCTCCCAACCACCAGCCCCGCCTCCCACCACCGGCTCTGGCACAGACCGTATAAGTCTGCCCAGCTCTATCCCCGCCTCCCAACCACCAGCCCCGCCTCCCAACCACCAGCTCTGGCACAGACCGTACAAGTCTGCCCAGCACTATCCCCGCCTCCCAACCACCAGCTCTGGCACAGACCGTATAAGTCTGCCCAGCACTATCCTCGCCTCCCAACCACCAGCCCCGCCTCCCGCCACCGGCTCTGGCACAGACTGTACAAGTCTGCCCAGCACTATCCCCGCCTCCCAACCACCAGCCCCGCCTCCCGCCACCGGCTCTGGCACAGACCATATAAGTCTGCCCAGCACTATCCCCGCCTCCCAACCACCAGCCCCACCTCCCAACCACCGGCTCTGGGCACAGACCGTATAAGTCTGCCCAGCACTATCCCCGCCTCCCACCACCGGCTCTGGCACAGACCGTACAAGTCTGCCCAGCACTATCCCCGCCTCCCAACCACCAGCCCCGCCTCCTGCCACCGGCTCTGGCACAGACCGTACAAGTCTGCTCAGCACTATCCTCACCTCCCAACCACCAGCCCCGCCTCCTGCCACTGGCTCTGGCACAGACCATATCAACATCCTCATTACAGCCTGAGGGAACGGAGTGGCATCTGCTCAGTAAAGGCTCAGCAAGATGAAGGACTGAACAGAAATGTACATATAAGAAGCCTGGTTTGGCACAGGATGACCAATTTCACATAAAGCTCTCTGAATAATATAATGGGGCCAATGTAGTAACCCTGCATTAGAGCTGTGCGTTAAAGTTGGGTCATGGTTTCCAAATGCAAGCAAAAAGGGAATTTGCTCCCCCGTGAGGTAACCAAACAGCATGGAAAAAAAATCTGTATCAGCGCATGGAAGTGCCTAGGAATACATCATTGGCCCGTCTTGCAATGCTCGTCTGTGCATTAATAATATTGTTGCATGTGTCTACAGTCTAGCATAAATCTGCTCCAGTACACCCTCCCCTCAACTCCTCATCTCTGTCTTTTTTTTTTTTGACCCACCCCATTCAATGAAGCAAGAAGAAAGTTTGCAGGTCCTGTATGCTAAGAAACAGGCATAAAATCCTCAGAAGGGCGGATGTGGTCCCTCTGCACAAGAGCGGAAGGAGGAGGAAGTTGGGAATTACAGACCTGTCATTCTGATCTCAGTGAGAAGTAAACTAATGGAAACGCTTCTAAAGTGGAGGATGGTGAAGTTTCTCGAATGGAATGGACTGCAGGACCCGAGGCAGCATGGTTTCACTAGAGGTAGGTCTTGTCAGACAAATCTGATTGATTTCTTTCACTGGGTGACCAAAACAGTTGGATGTGGGAGAGACGCTAGGGGTGGTGCACTTGGATTTTAGCAAAGTCTTTGATGCGGATCCGCACAGGCGGCTGATAAATAAACTCAATATGGGTCCCAAAGTTAATGCTGAGCACAGAAGAAAGAACTAACCTTTTTCTCCTCATCAGACCTTGCATTAAAGCCCCAGCATTAGGAAGCTGGGTCTTTGCACGTTTCTCTGCACCTGCCTTTAATAGCTAATGTCTTCATTACAACTGGATCTAAATAAATAAGCTGTGTGCTGATTTTATTTTGTGCACAAAATTTGCTAAACATAAGGTATCCACGGTACTGCCAAAATTGTGTGCAAAAGCTAAGCTGTGCACTGATGACTACTCAAGTCTTTACATAGTAACATAGTAGACGACGGTAGATAGAGACCTTTATGGTCCATCCACTCTGCCCAACATGATAAACATAGCATAAAGTATGCTGGGATACTACGTATGTATAGTTTATCTTGATTTGTCCTTGCCATTTTCAGGGCACAGACTGTAGAAGTCTGCCCAGCACTGGCTTTGTTCTCCAGTTATTGAAGTCGAATCTGTACAGCCATATCAGGACACACACCATAGACGTCTGGCCAGCAGTGGCTTTGCTTCCCAATTACTAGTGTTACCATCTAATCACCACTAAGTTTGTCTGGATCCTTTCCTTCTATACAGGATTCCTTTCTTCTTATCCCACACATTTCTTTAATTCAGTTACCATTTTCATCTCCACCACCTCCCACGGGAGGGCATTTCAGGTATCTACCAACCTCTCTTTGAATAAGTACTTCCTGACATTTTTCCCGAGTCCCCCCCCCCCCACTCCTCCACACAACCTCAATTCATGTCCTCTAGTTCTACCACCTTCCCGTCTCTGGAAAAGGTTTGTTTGTGGATTAATACCTTTCAAATATTTGAACGTCTATATCATATCACCCGTCTTTCCTTTCCTCCAGGGTATACATCTTCAGGCCCGCTCGTACGTCTTGCTAAGCAAACCCCATTCCATTTTCGTCACTTTCCTCTGAACTGCTTCAGATCTTTTTACACCCTTAACTAGATACGACCTCCAAAACGGAACATAATACTCCAAGTGGGGCCTCACCAACGACTTGTACAGGGCCATTAACATCTCTTTTCTTCTGCTGGTTATACCCCTAAGTGTTTGTGCACATTTAGCTCATATGCAGAATTTGTTTCAACATAGGATGCCCACAGTGGTGCCCAAAAGCCAAGCCAAGCGGCCCACTTTCAAACCTACTGGAGCAGATATAGTAACTCGGTTGATATACATCACCAAGTCATAAGGTAACAGCAATATTTTTCACCTAGCAATTAGCTTCGCACACCAAATATCTGACCCAAGAAGCTCTACCCTCCCATTGCAAGGGTGGCTTAATTTCCAATGTCTTGTGTGTCATCTTCCTCCGGTCAGTCCCAATTTAATTCCTTCAGGACCTGACAGAGTTTCCGCTACTGTCTGCTCCCAAACAATACTGGACTATTAGACACTTTACAGTTGAAAGTGGTGAAAATTAACTCTGAGGACAGAGGTCACTTACAGCATTGTGACATTACAAACCTTGCCTGCCCCGACATCCTCTCCTGGTCAATGCCCTAGAATGCCTCATCCAATATTAGCACAGCAAGAACTCAGATTAAGCATTAAACAAACTCCGGTTAATGAGAGAAGGGATTCCCTCCCTGGGAATCTCTCACAATGCAAGCAGCCAGCCACATTCTCCCCTCCGCCCACCAGTCTGTTCGTTCCTCTAGTCAGTGCCTGGCAAGCAGGGAGTGTCTCTATTCATGGCCCAGTTATGACTCACAGCTGGTAGCACAGGGGCTGACGTAAAAAAGCTTGAATTAGAGCCCTTCAGGGATGACTGGTGGCTTCCAAAGCTTTGCTCGTCAATGCAGTAAGCTAATCATATGCAAATCTGATACAAATTTCTGCATTGAGGGCAGCTACAACTGTGTATGTCCGTGCAAAAAAAAAAAAATATATCAGTCCACATCTGAACACATGCTGTAGTTAAGGATTGGCACCAAAAACATTTCTTGTGCATACAAATTTTGCAATGTCGATATTTAAGCACAAGGCAGCATTCCACCCGATGCGCAGATCATTTTTTTCTACTTAGACCTGTGTATATAGAACTATAACCTCCCCTCTTGTCCTATAAAGTTGCAGCAAAAAGAAGAAAGTGGTTAAATCCTCACAGACCCTAAAGCAGAAGAACATGCTAACCCTTCTACACCACCTCAGACCTGGAGAAAACAGCCATGTCATCTGGGGGTTAGGGAACGTGTCAGCTGTTACACAACAGCAGCCCCTGCAGGCGGGACTCAGGGTACATGCATACCGAAAATCCTGCCCAAGGACTCTATGCACATGAGCTACAACCCAAGAGGGATTAACCATAGAAAACGCTTCTTTTACACTATCAGACTACAATGTGGTCGAACACAACAAGAAAAACGCCAGATCTATTTTACCCAAGGTATTCGAGTCTTTGCCCATCATACTTTGAGAGGAAGCCTTGAGGAACCTGAGCGTGTGTGTATATGCACGTCAGAGGAGTTCGAAGCAGATGCTACACACGTCCTGGTTCGTTCCCTGGGCATAAGGGCTGTCATCCTTCCTTTCTGCAGAGCTAAGCAGCCTACAAATGTGACATGAATTAGCAAAGCCTCTGTCTGAATGGAATATCCCACTGCAGTTACTAAATCTGGCAATGGCCTTCCTGGATGACTTGTTTTTGCTGCTTTGGCTAAGTCACATGAGTCATGTGATAGCTACAGGTCCCGTGAGTGTTGGGGAAATTGGGTAATGTAAGCAAGCTGGCACAGCTATTCCTCTGTCGGCAGTCTTGCTCACAGACTGCTTTATTTCGGTCCTCTGCAGGGTATTATATACCCAGTAAGCTTGCATTAAGCTCCCATGGCCTGGGGAAAAGAGGTTTTATCTAAGCAACCTGAGATATGTGCTTGTCAGTCAGGTAGACAAAATCCATTATATGATGGAAACCAGTGTGCTGTATTTCACATGGCTTCTAATCCATAGTAACATAGTAGATGACGGCAGAATAAGACCTGCACGGTTCATCCAGTCTGCCCAACAAGATAACTCATATTTGCTGCTTTTTGTGTAAACCCTACTTTGATTTGTACCTATGCTCTTCAGGGCACAGACCGTATAAGTCTGCCCCGCACTATCCCCGCCTCCCAACCACCAGCCCCACCTCCCAACCACCGGCTCTGGCACAGGCACAGACCGTATAAGTCTGCCCAGCACTATCCTCACCTCCCCAGCCCTGCCTCCCAACCCCGGCTCTGGCACAGACCGTACAAGTCTGCCCAGCACTATCCCCGCCTCCCAACCACCAGCCCCTCCTCCCAACCACTGGCTCTGGCACAGACCGTATAAGTCTGCTCAGCCCTATCCTCACCTCCCAACCACCAGCCCTGCCTCCCAACCACCGGCTCTGGCACAGGCACAGACCGTATAAGTCTGCCCAGCACTATCCTCACCTCCCCAGTCCTGCCTCCCAACCCCGGCTCTGGCACAGACCGTACAAGTCTGCCCAGCAATATCCCCGCCTCCCAACCACCAGCCCCTCCTCCCAACCACTGGCTCTGGCACAGACCGTATAAGTCTGCTCAGCCCTATCCTCACCTCCCAACCACCAGCCCTGGCACAGACCGTACAAGTCTGTCCAGCACTATCCCCGCCTCCCAACCACCAGTCCCGCTTCCCACCACCGGCTCTGGCACAGACCGTATAAGTCTGCATTTATTAACTTATTTTTCTGCATTTCACCAAGCATCACAACAATTACAATACTAATAGTCGTAAGAAACAAAAGCATCATATATCAAACTCTCTTTTTAGATCGGATATAGCACTTTTCAGCCTGTAACAAGGACCCTGAAGCCTGACATTCTGCCACTAATTCCTGAGAGAAGCGTTATCTGGGTGCCAACAAGAAAGAAACCGAGCAGCTGGGCTGTAAACCAGGGTATCGGCTTTGGGCTGCAGGAAAAGGTCGTGGCGGTGACGTACTGAACAGTTCTTCCGACCTGAGGGATGACGAGGATCAGGGAACACCAGCGCTGGACGCCACGGAGCCAGAAGATGGGCGATCTCTCCGCGCCAGTCCGGAGTCAGTTCCAGCCAGTGGCGTAGCCAAGGGTGGTACCGGGTGGGCGCAGGCCCACCCAGTAGCAGCACACCTATGATGTGGCTGGCAGGGATTCCCAAGCCCCACCAGCCGAAAACTTCCAACAACTGCCCCTCCTGCATACCTTCTAAATAGCAGATCTTCACCTGCAGCGCGCAGCAACTGATACATACTGTCCGCATCAGTCCCACAGCCCTCTCTTTGATGTATTCCTGCCTATGCGGAAACAGGAAGTTGCATCAGAGGGAAGGCTTAAAAGGAATGTGGGGGAGGGGAGATGTTTGAGAGACCATATGGCATGCAGACGAGAAAGGGAGAAACCAAATTACTTGTGGGACAGGCTGGAGATCTGCCCACCCATCTTGATGAGCCCAGGCCCACCCAAAATTTGTCCTTTAGATTGTAAGCTCCTTTGAGCAGGGACTGTCCTTCTATGTTAAATTGTACAGCGCTGCGTAACCCTAGTAGCGCTTTAGAAATGTCAAGTAGTAGTAGTAGTGTCTGGTTCCAGCAGCAGTGTCCGCCGTCGGAGAAGTCCTCGTACACTCATCTGCTAAAATGGTGATGAATCTGGAAGCCTTCAATTGCTGGGAAAGGAAAAGCTGACTGCTGTCACAGCCTGCGACTCTGTGATGACATCAGCCCATGACGTAGCTAGAGGGGAACCTGGATTTCTCAATGCTTATGGACAGAGTGAGGTGACCCGGGCCAGGAGTCAAGGAATCTCACTGCATGACAGCCTGGCTCATCTGTATGATCATTCCCAGTCCTCAGGCAGGCTGGTCACAGGAATCAGAGCACAAAAAGCAAAATCAGCACTTTCGCAATGTGGCTGCTTCTGCTAATCTTAATGCAAAGCCAGGCTAATGTGCTGTACTTCAGACCAACACAGTTTATTCTAACCTCCATCAGGAAAAGAAAGTTTTACTTATATTCAATGATTTTGATGGAAGGTTCAAATATTAGCACAAGATCCCCAAGCTGGAGGCCCAGGAGGCTTAGGGCACCCCAGGCCAGGGCTGTTGATACAAGGAGGCCCTCAAGGTTGCGGACACCCTCTCCCTCCCCTCCCCCCATGAAGTATTACTACTAGAGAATGACATGGGGACGGGGATGGGGACTAGAGAGTTGCTGAGCTTGAAGGACCTTCGGTAATGCTTATGTTCCTTTTTTATTTATTTGTTGCATTTGTATCTCACATTTTCCCACCTATTTGCAGGCTCAATGTGGCTTACATTGTTCCGTAATGGCGATCGCCATTTCCGGAATGAGAGATACAAAGTGGTATTGCGTTAAAGTACATTCGTGACAGAGTAAATTAGGCAAAGTACAGAGAGTTCGGTTTTGTCCAGGTCTGGTATGATTTTTTTTTACTAAAGTTTTTCAAAAATTATATTTCGGTTTTTTTTGTAATGAAAAATGGGTTGGTGTGTTGAATGAAGACCGATGGGAAGAACCAGACAGAGTAGAAGGAGGGGGTTATAACAAGGGCTGGAGAATCAATGCACAGTATTTGTTACTTTGTGTGTTGTAGATAGAAAAAAGATCTTTGGATGGGTTCGAGGATTTGCGGTATATCAAATAAACTGAACTTAAGCTAAAACAAGGCAATGGAGATTTTCTGAGGTTTAGGACCCTAAGGTTCCTCAATTTTCCTATCGCAGTATTCGAAGCACAGAACAAAACAATCATCAGACACCAGCAATGACATCGTTTTCTGTTTCTAGGGGAGCAGGAATTAGAACAGTCACCATCTTACAATTCATCCTTTATAGACCAGGCAGAAACGCAAACACTCTACAAACAGCTGGAGGACTTTACCAAACATCTGCTCAGTCCTTCAACGTTCAGCAAGTGAGATCTGCAAATTCTTTTCCCCATCTCCACCTGCTTCTCTAGCAATACGTCCTCATTCTTCTCCACCGTTCAGCCCAGACACCTCCCTCATTACTTTATTTTCCAGAGCATTAATGAATTAACATTAAGCAAGAGTCAGAGTAGAGAACTATAACAGATCTAATGTGTACTTGTTTCTGTTTAGTTTTTGGTTTTGTTTTATGTACACTTCTGCTGACCACACAAATTTCTTGTTTTCACTCCCTGTTCCTCATAGTGGTTAGGGTGGTGGACTTTGGTCCTGGGGAACTGAGTTGGATTCCCACTTCAGGCACAGGCAGCTCCTTGTGACTCTGGGCAAGTCACTTAACCCTCCATTGCCCCATGTAAGCCGCATTGAGCCTGCCATGAGTGGGAAAGCGCAGGGTACAAATGTAACAAAAATAAAATAGATACTATTGGAGATTCTACATGGAATGTTGCTACTATTGGAGATTCTACATGGAATGTTGCTACTGTTGGCGATTCTACATGGAATGTTGCTACTATTGGAGATTCTACATGGAATGTTGCTACTGTTGGCGATTCTACATGGAATGTTGATACTATTGGAGATTCTACATGGAATGTTGCTACTGTTGGAGATTCTACATGGAATGTTGCTACTATTGGAGATTCTACATGGAATGTTGCTACTGTTGGCGATTCTACATGGAATGTTGATACTATTGGAGATTCTACATGGAATGTTGCTACTGTTGGCGATTCTACATGGAATGTTGCTACTGTTGGAGATTCTACATGGAATGTTGCTATTCCACTAGCAACATTCTATGTAGAAGGCTGCGCAGACTCACAGAAGCAGAAGCCTGCGCGGCCACATTGGTGATCTGCAAGGGCTGACTTCTACATGGAATGTTGCTAGTGGAATAGCAACATTCCATGTAGAATCTCAAATAGTAGCAACAGTGGAGGAGTGGCCTAGTGGTTAGGGTGGTGGACTTTGGTCCTGGGGAACTGAGGAACTGAGTTTGATTCCCACTGCAGGCACAGGCAGCTCCTTGTGACTCTGGGCAAGTCACTTAACCCTCCATTGCCCCATGTAAGCCGCATTGAGCCTGCCATGAGTGGGAAAGCGCAGGGTACAAATGTAACAAAAATAAAATAGATACTATTGGAGATTCTACTTGGAATGTTGCTACTATTGGAGATTCTACATGGAATGTTGCTACTATTGGAGATTCTACATGGAATGTTGCTATTCCACTAGCAACATTCCATGTAGAAGGCTGTGCAGGCTTCTGTTTCTGTGAGTCTGACGTCCTGCACGTATGTGCAGGACGTCAGACTCACAGAAGCAGAAGCCTGCGCGGCCACATTGGTGATCTGCAAGGGCCGACTTCTACATGGAATGTTGCTAGTGGAATAGCAACATTCCATGTAGAATCTCAAATAGTAGCAACAGTGGAGGAGTGGCCTAGTGGTTAGGGTGGTGGACTTTGGTCCTGGGGAACTGAGGAATTGAGTTTGATTCCCACTTCAGGCACAGGCACAGGCAGCTCCTTGTGACTCTGGGCAAGTCACTTAACCCTCCATTGCCCCATGTAAGCCGCATTGAGCCTGCCACGAGTGGGAAAGTGCGTGGTACAAATGTAAAAAAAAAAAAAAAATCTCTACTCAGTTCTCCTCTTCCGTTCCCTTGGGGTACGTTCCCCATCTTAAGGTGGTATGCCTGAAGTCCAGCATCCTCATACCTTTGTGTGACCCGTCTGCCACTGTTCTTATGATGGACCACATCATTCAGTGATTAACTGAATCCCAGGCAGTCAGCCAAAGTGATACTGACCACACTTTCTTCTCTCAGTATCAGGCCTAACATTGCTGTCTCATATGGCTTCTTTAACAGCTGCTTGAAGAGCAGCCACAGAAGGGAGTCCAGGATCTCTGTAATCCAGCTGCAATTGCTGCCAAGATGGCCGACTCCATATCTTGCACAAATGGAAAAATGGTTCTTCACCTGCAGTGCATCTCGGTTGCAATCAGTTTTCTTGCTGTACTGAAGTCCTGTTGGTATCAGTAAGGCAAGTTTCATTTCTCACTTCTAAACGACCCTCAGTGCCCTCTTTTCCTTTACTTCTCTTTGCTGCAATATTTTAGTAACTCTGTTTGTTACGGACAAAACTGGAACTTTGGTAGGTTGCTAATAAATATCATACCGATAAAAGAATAGCTAAGAGAGGTTGTAATCATCACCTGTGATGCCTCCGTTCAAGTACATAAGTATTGCCAAACTGGGAAAGACCAAAGGTCCATCAAGTCCAGCATCCTGTTTCCAACAGTAGGCAATCCATGTCACAAATACCTGGCAAGATCCCAAAAATGTACAAAACATTTTATACTGCTTATCCCAGAAATAGTGGATTTTCCCCAAGTCCATTTAATAATGGTCTATGGACTTTTCCTGTAAGAAGACGTCCAAACCTTTTTTAAACTCCACTATGCTAACCGCCTTTATACCACATTCTCTGGCAACAAATTCCAGAGTTTAATTACACGTTGAGTGAAGAAACATTTTCTCCGATTTGTTTTAAATTTACTACATTGTAGCTTCATCGCATGCCCCCTAGTTCTAGTATTTTTGGAAAGCATAAACAGACGCTTCACATCTACCCGTTCAACTCCACTCATTATTTTATAGACCTCTATCATATCTCCCCTCGGCCGCCTTTTCTCCAAGCTGAAGAGCCCTAGCCGCTTTAGCCTTTCCTCATAGGGAAGTCGTCCCATCCCCTTTAACATTTTCGCCGCCCTTCTCTGTAGCTTTTCTAATTCCACTATATCTTTTTTGAGATGTGGCAACCAGAATTGAACACAATATTCGAGGTGCGTTCGCACAATGGAGCGATACAAAGGCATTATAACATCCTCATTTTTGTTTTCCATTCCTTTCCTAATAATACCTAACATTCTATTTGCTTTCTTAGTCGCAGCAGCACACTGAGCAGAAGGTTTCAACGTATCATCAACAACG